>NC_090319.1:235282529-235932421 GCF_040869045.1 Eurosta solidaginis
GATTATTTGGGGACCCTTTCGGCATCTTTACTCAAGGGTTTTCGGGATCCGCGCGGGATCATTTCGGGACTCTTAGGGGATAATTTGAGGACCTCTCCGGCATCATTTCTGCATAGTTTCCTGGATCCGTCGAGGCTCTCGACGGAGTAATTTGGGAACTTTTTCCGGATCATTTGGGGTACCTACCGGGATCACATCTGGATGGTTTTTGGTATCCGTCCGGGATCCCGTCGCGATCATTTCGGGACTTTTTCGGGATCATTTGGGGTCCCTTCCGGCATCATTTCTGGATGGTTTTCGGGATCCGTTCGGGATCATTTCGGGACTATTAGGGGATCATGTGAAGACCTTTCCGGCATCATTTCTGCATAGTTTCCGGATCCGTCGGGGATCTCGACGGGGTGATTTCTGGACTATTTCGGGATCATTTCTGCATAGTTTCCGGGGTTCGTCCGAGATACCGTCGGGGTCATTTCGGGACTTTTTTCTCGACTAATACGGGATCATTTGGCGAACCTTTCGGCATCATTTCTGGATGGATTTCGGTATCCGTCGGGGATCCCGTCTTGGTCATTTCGGGACTTTTTCGGGATTTTTTGGGGTCTCTTCCGGCATCATTTCTAGATGGTTTTCGGTATTCGTCCAGGATCCCGTCGAGGTCATTTCGGGACTTTTTCGGGATTTTTTGGGGTATCTTCCGATCATTTTTGATGGTTTTCGGGATTCTTCCGGGATCCCGACGGGGTCATTTCGGGACTTTTTCTCGACTAAAACGGGATAATTTGGGGACCCTTTCGGCATCATATCTGGATGGTTTTCGGGATCCGTCCGGAATTCCGTCAGGGTGATTTCGAGACCATTAGGGGATCATTTGAAGACCTTTCCGGCATCATTTCTGGATAGTTTTGGGGGATCCGTTCGGGTCTACTAGCGAAATTTTTTTCGAACATGGAAAGAGGGGTGGGGGTCCCGCGACCCCTTCGAGCAATTACTTTTTAATAATTTTTACACATTATAACTTTACGTATACTGGCCTTCAACAATATCACAGCCGCAAGGGGTCAAATAAGTCGAGCGCTTACAAAGTAAGCAGTGACACCCTCCGCCCCCCTCCCCTTTATCTCCCCCTCTGGTGTAAAATATATAAATTGTTATATCTCTATATAAATTTTCTCCTAAATCAATAGTTTTTGTATCTGGCACATACAGATCGAGATCTGGACAGTTTTGGAGGAACGATCAATGGTCCTCTCCTTCTACTCCCGCCATCCGCCCTCCTTCAATTCTTTTTATTAGCACGCTTTTATTAGCTTTACCTGTATGTTTATATGTAACTTTTCATTCGCCTGCTGCCTTATTAACATGGTTTTATAAATAGCTGCACCTTATTTGTAATCCCGTAAGGGTCATATCGAGACCCTTCCGGGATCATCACTGGATGGTTTTCGGGATCGGTCCGGGATCCCGCCGGTGTAATTTCGGGACTTTTTCGGGATCATTTTGGGACCCTTCCGGGATCATTTCTGTATAGTTTTCGGGATCTGTCCGGGATCCCGTCGGGGTTATTTTGGGACATTTTCGGGACTATTCCGGAATCATTTCGGGACTATTTCGCGATCATTTGGGGACCCTTCCGGCATCATTTCTGGATGGTTTTCGGGATCCGTCCGGGATCCCGTCGGGGTACTTTCGGGACTCTTTCTCGACTAATACGGGATCATTTGGGGACCCTTTCGACATCATTTCTGGATAGTTTTCGGTATCCGTCCGGGATCTCGTCGGGGTCATTTGGGGACCTTTTCGGGATCATTTGGGGCTCTTCCGGCATCATTTCTGGATGGTTTTCGGGATCCGTCCGGGCTCCCATCAGGGTAATTTCGGGACTATTAGGGGATCATTTGTGGGCCTTTCCGGCATCATTTCTGGATAATTTTCGGTATCCGCCCGGGATGCCGACGAGGTCATTTCGGGATTATTTCGAGGTCATTTGGGATACCTACCGGCATCATTTCTGGATGGTTTTTGGGATTCGCCCGGGATCCCGTCGGGGTCATTTCGGGACTTTCTCGACTAATACGGGATCATTTGGGAACCCTTTCGGCATCAATTCTGGATGGTTTTCGGGATCCGTCCGGGATCCCATCAGGGTAATTTCGGGACTATTAGGGGATCATTTGTGGACCTTTCCGGCATCATTTCTGGATAATTTTCGGTATCCGCCCGGGATGCCGACGAGGTCATTTCGGGATTATTTCGAGGTCATTTGGGATACCTACCGGCATCATTTCTGGATGGTTTTTGGGATTCGCCCGGGATCCCGTCGGGGTCATTTCGGGACTTTCTCGACTAATACGGGATCATTTGGGAACCCTTTCGGCATCTATTCTGGATGGTTTTCGGGATCCGTCCGGGATCCCATCAGGGTAATTTCGGGACTATTAGGGGATCATTTGTGGACCTTTCCGGCATCATTTCTGGATAATTTTCGGTATCCGCCCGGGATGCCGACGAGGTCATTTCGGGATTATTTCGAGGTCATTTGGGATACCTACCGGCATCATTTCTGGATGGTTTTTGGGATTCGCCCGGGATCCCGTCGGGGTCATTTCGGGACTTTTTCTCGACTAATACGGTATCATTTGCGGACCCTTTCGGCATCATTTCTGGATAGTTGTCGGGATCCGTTCGGGGTCCCGTCAGGGTCATTTCAGGACTTTTTCGGGATCATTTAGAGATGGCTTTGAGGATTCGTCCGGGAACCCGTCAGGGTAATTTCTGAACTTTTCCGAGACTATTTCGGGATCATTTTGGGACCTTCCCAAGATAATTTCTGGATGGATTTCGGGATCAGTCCGGGATGCCGTCAGGGTCATTCTGGTATTACGTGATCATTTGAGGACCTTTCCGGCATCACTTCTGGATGGTTTTCGGTATCCGATCAGGATCCCGTCGGAATCATTGCGGGTCTTTTTCGGGATCATTTGGGGTCCCTCCCAAGATCATTTCTGGATGGATTTCGGGATCTGTCCGGGATCCCGTCAGGGTCATTTAGGGATGCGTTCGAGATCCCGTCAGGGTCATTTCGGGACTTCTTCGGGACTATATCGGGATCATTTCTGGATGGTTTACGGGATCCGTCCATGACCCCTTAAGGGTCATTTCGGGACTATTAGGTGATCATTTGAGGTCCTTTCCGGCATCACTTCTGGATGATTTTCGGTATCCGTTCGGGATCCCGTCGGAATCAATGCGGGACTTTTTCGGAATCATTTGGGATCCCTTCCGGCATCATTTCTGGATGGTTTTCGGGATTTGTCCGGGATCCCGTCGGGGTTATTTCGGGACCTTTTCGGGGCTAATACGGGATCATTTGGGGATCCTCTAGTGGTCGTTTCGTAACTTTTTCTGTATTATTTCGGTATCATTTTGGAACCCTTTCGGCATAATTTCTTGATGGTTTTCCGGATCCGTCAGGGTCATTTCGGGACCATTTTGGATCCTTTGGGGACCCTTCCGAGATCATTTCTGGATCCGTCCGGGATGCCGTAGGAGCCATTTCGGGATTTTTTGTTACTTTTCCGGGATAGTTTTTGCACCCTTCCGGGATCATTTCTGGATCTGTGCGGGATCCCATCTGGGTCATTTCCGGACTATTTCTGGATCATTCTGGGATCCTTCCGGAATCATTTCTGTATGGTTTTCGCGATCCGTCGTGGATCCCCTCGGAACTTTTTCTGGAGTATGTCGGGATAATTTAGGGACCCTTCCTGGTTATTTTCTGGATGGTTTTTGAGATCCGCCCGGTAGCCCGTCAGGGTCATTTCGGAACCTATTCGGGATCATTTTGGAACACCTTCAGGGATCATTTCTGTGTGGATCTCTGGATACGTCTAGAATCGTGTCGCTGTTATTTCGGGTTTTTTTTTGGGACTATTCGGGGGAACTTTTGGAGACCCTTTCGGGGCATTTCTGGATGGTTTTCGGGATCCGTCCGCGATAGCGTGGGGGTCGTTTCGTAGCTTTTTCTGGATAATTTCGGGATCGTTTGGGATCCTATCACGTTATCAGCTCATTTAGTTCTTTTTTTACTCAATTACAAAAATAAAATGCAGTAGACAGAAAACAAAATTTTGAACAGATAATAAGCAGGCTAACGCGAATAGCCCATATATTTAAATTTCTCCTTGCGGACGGGGCCGCGGGTAAAGGCTAGTTATATTATAAATGGCAAAGTTTGGATGTGAAGATGTTTGTCCAGACGTTTGTCTTTGTGACTCAATCACGCAAGAACGGCTGGACCGATTTGGATGAAATTTTGCACACATATAGCCAATAGTCTAGAAGGATCTACTAACTATATATTTTTCAAAAGGGGGGAGGTCTCCGCCCCCTAGGAACAGTTATAATTTAATTATTATATTTTTTAGTTTTTGCGACTGAATCACGCCAGAACGGCTACACGGATTTTGATGGAATTTGGGACACAGACAGTAGTCTACTAGCGAAATTTTTTTCGAACATGGAAAGAGGGGTGGGGGTCCCACGACCCCTCCGGGATCATTTCGGGACTTTTTCGCGAACATTTAGGGACCTTTCCGGCAACATTTCTGGACGGCTTTCGAGATCCGTTCGGCATCCAGTCGGGGTATTTTCGGGATCATTTGCGTACCTTTGAGAGATAAATTCTTGATGGTTTCCGGGATCATTACGGGACTTTTTCGGGGTCATTTTAGGTCCCTTCCGCCATCATTTCTGGATGGTTTTCGGGATCCGTCCGGGATCCCGTCGGGGTCATTTCGCGACTTTTTCGGGATCATTTGGGTTCCCTTCCGGCATCATTTCTGGATGGTTTTCGGGATCCGTTCGGGATCATTTCGGGACTATTAGGGGATCATTTGACGACCTCTCCGGCATCATTTCTGCATAGTTTCCTGGATCCGTCGAGGCTCTCGACGGAGTAATTTGGGAACTTTTCCGGATCATTTGGGGTACCTACCGGGATCACATCTGGATGGTTTTTGGTATCCGTCCGGGATCCCGTCGCGATCATTTCGGGATCATTTTGGGTCCCTTCCGGCATCATTTCTGGATGGTTTTCGGGATCCGTTCGGGATCATTTCGGGACTATTAGGGGATCATTTGAAGACCTTTCCGGCATCATTTCTGCATAGTTTCCGGGATCCGACGGGGATCTCGACGGGGTGATTTCAGGACTATTTCGGGATCATTTCTGCATAGTTTCCGGGGTTCGTCCGAGATACCGTCGGGTCATTTCGGAACTTTTTTCTCGCCTAATACGGGATCATTTGGGGAACCTTTCGGCATCATTTCTGGATGGATTTCGGTATCCATCGGGGATCCCGTCTTGGTCATTTCGGGACTTTTTCGGGATTTTTTGGGGTCTCTTCCGGCATCATTTCTAGATGGTTTTCGGTATTCGTCCAGGATCCCGTCGGGGTCATTTCGGGACTTTTTCGGAATTTTTTTGGGGTATCTTCCGATCATTTCTGGATGGTTTTCGGGATTCGTCCGCGATATCGACTGGGTCATTTCGGGACTTTTTCTCGACTAATACGGGATGATTTGGGGGACCCTTTCGGCATCATTTCTGGATTGTTTTAGGGATTCGTCCGGGATTCCGTCGGGGTCATTTCGGGACTTTTTATCGACTAAAACGGGATAATTTGGGGACCCTTTCGGCATCATTTCTGGATGGTTTTCGGATCCGTCCGGGATTCCGTCAGGGTGATTTCGAGACTATTAGGGGATCATTTGAAGACCTTTCCGGCATCATTTCTGGATAGTTTTGGGGATCCGTTCGGGATCCCGACGGGGTCATTTTGGGATTATTTCGGGATCAGTTTGGGGTACCTACCGGCATCATTTCTGGATGGTTTTCGGGATTCGTCTGGGACCCACTGAGGTCATTTTTGGACTTTTTCCGGATCATTTGGGGTACCGTCCGGCATCATTTCTAGACGGTTTTCGGGATCCCGTCGGTGTCATTTCGGGACTTTTTCGGGATCATTTGGGGTATTTTTCGGCATCATTTCTACATGGTTTTCGGGATGCGTCCGGGATCCCGTCGGGGTCATTTCGGGACTTTTTCTCGGTTAATTCAAGATCATTTGGAGACCCTTTGGGCATCATTTCTGGATGGTTTTCGGGATCCGTTCGGGATCCCAGCAGGGTAATTTCGGGACTACTAGGGGATCATTTGGGGACCTTTTCGGCATCATTTCTGGATAGTTTTCGCGATCCGTCATCTGGGTCATTTGGGGACTTTTTCGGGATCATTTGGGGGCTCTTCCGGCATCATTTCTGGATGGTTTTCTATTAATTTTCGGGATCCGTCCGGGATGCCGACGAGGTCATTTCGGGACTATTTCGGGATCATTTGGGATACCTACCGGCATCATTTCTGGATGGTTTTTGGGATTCGTCCGGGATCCCGTCGGGGTCATTTCGGGACTTTTTCTATACTAATACGGGATCATTTGCGGACCCTTTCGGCATCATTACTGGATAGTTGTCGGGATCCCGTCACGGTCATTTCGGGACTATTAGGGGATCATTTGAGGACCTTTCCGGCATCATTTCTGGATTGTTTTCGGAATCCTTTCGGGATCCCGTCAGGGTCATTTTGGGACTTTTTCGGGATCATTTAAGGATGGCTTTCAGGATTCGTCCGGGAACCCGTCAGAGTAATTTCTGGACTTTTCCGAGGCTATTTCGGGATCATTTTTGGACCTTCCCAAGACTATTTCTGGATGGATTTCGGGATCGGTTCGGGATGCCGTCAGGGTCATTTTGGGACTATTAGGTGATCATTTGAGGACTTTTCCGGCATCACTTCTGGTATCCGTTCAGGATCCCGTCGGAATAATTGCGGGACTTTTTCGGGATCATTTGGGGTCCCTTCCGGCATCATTTCTGGATAGTTTTTGGGATTCGCTCGGCATCCCGTCGGGGCCATTTTGGGACTTTTTCTCGACTAATACGGGATAATTTGCGAGCCCTTTCGGTATCATTTCTGGATAGTTGTCGGAATCCGTTCGGGATCCCGTCAGGGTCTTTTCGGAACTATTAGGAGATCATTTGAGGACCTTTCCGGCATCATTTCTGGATAGTTTTCGGGATCCTTTCGGGGTCCCATCAGGGTCATTTCGGGACTTTTTCGGCAACATTTAAGATTGGTTTTTAGGATTCGTCCGGGAACCCGTCAGGGTAATTTCTGGACTTTTCCGAGACTATTTCGGGATCAATTTAGGACTTTCCCAAGATCATTTCTGGATGGATTTCGGGATTTGTCCGGGATGCCGTCAGGGTCATTTTGGGAATATTAGGTGATCATTTGAGGACCTTTCAGGCATCACTTCTGGATGGTTTTCGGTATCCGTTCAGGATCCCGTCGGTATAATTGCGGGACTTTTTCGGGATCATTGGGGTCCCTTCCGACATCATTTCTGGATGGTTTTTGGGATTCGTTCGGCATCCCGTCGGGGTCATTTCGGGACTTTTTCTCGAATAATACGGGACCATTTGCGGGCCCTTTCGGCATCATTTCTAGATAGGTGTCGGGATCCATTCGGGATCCCGTAACGGTCTTTTCGGAACTATTAGGAGATCATTTGAGGACCTTGCGGGCGTCATTTCTGGATAGTTTTCGGGATCCTTTCGGGGTCCCGTCAGGGTCATTTCGGGACTTTTTCGGGATCATTTAAGGATGGCTTTCAGGATTCGTCCGGGAACCCGTCAGGGTAATTTCTGGACTTTTCCGAGACTATTTCGGGATCATTTTGGTACCTTCCCAAGATCATTTCTGGATGGATTTCGGGATCAGTCCGGGATGCCGTCAGGGTCATTTTGGGACTATTAGGTGATAATTTGAGGATCTTTCCGGCATCACTTCTGGATGGTTTTCGGTATCCGTTCAGAATCCCGTCGGAATCATTGCGTGACTCTTTCGGGATCATTTGGGGTCCCTCCCAAGATCATTTCTGGATGGATTTCGGGATCTGTCCGGGATCCCGTCAGGGTCATTTAGGGATTCGTTCGAAATCCCGTCAGGGTCATTTCGGGACTATATCGCGATCATTTCTGGATGGTTTACGAGGTCCGTCCCGGATCCCTTGAGGATCATTTCGAGACTATTAGGTGATCATTTGAGGACCTTTCCGGCATCACTTCTGGATGATTTTCGGTAACCGTTCGGGATCCCGTCGAAATCATTGCGGGACTTTTTCGGAATCATTTGGGATCCCTTCCGGCATCATTTCTGGATGGTTTTCGGGATCCGTCCGGGATCCCGTCGGGTTCATTTCGGGACTTTTTCTCGACTAATACGGGATCAATTGGGGACCCTTTCGACATCATTTCTGGATAGTTTTCGGGATCCGTCCGGGATTCGGACGGGGTCATTTCAGGACTATTTCGGGATCATTTGGGGTACCTACCGGCCTCATTTCTGGATGGTTTTCGGTATCCGTCCGGGATCTCGTCGGGGTCATTTGGGGACCTTTTCGGGATCATTTGGGGCTCTTCCGGCATCATTTCTGGGTGGTTTTCGGGATCCGTCCGGGATCCCGTCGGGGTCATTTCGGGACTTTTTCGTGACTAATACGGGATCATTTGGGAACCCTTTCGGCATCATTTCTGGATTGTTTTCGGGATCCGTCCGGGATCCCATCATGGTCATTTTGGGACTATTAGGTGATCATTTGAGGACCTTTCCGGCATCACTTCTGGATGGTTTTCGGTATCCGTTCAGGATCCCGTCGGAATAAGTGCGGGACTTTTTCGGGATCATTTGGGGTCCCTTCCGGCATCATTTCTGGATAGTGTTTGGGATTCGTTCGGCATCCCGTCGGGGCCATTTTGGGACTTTTTCTCGACTAATACGGGATAATTTGCGAGCCCTTTCGGTATCATTTCTGGATAGTTGTCGGAATCCGTTCGGGATCCCGTCAGGGTCTTTTCGGAACTATTAGGAGATCATTTGAGGACCTTTCCGGCATCATTTCTGGATAGTTTTCGGGATCCTTTCGGGGTCCCATCAGGGTCATTTCGGGACTTTTTCGGCAACATTTAAGATTGGTTTTTAGGATTCGTCCGGGAACCCGTCAGGGTAATTTCTGGACTTTTCCGAGACTATTTCGGGATAATTTTGGGACCTTCCCAAGATCATTTCTGGATGGATTTCGGGATCAGTACGGGATGCCGTCAGGGTCATTTTGGTATTAGGTGATCATTTGAGGACCTTTCCGGCATCACTTCTGGATGGTTTTCGGTATCCGATCAGGATCCCGTCGGAATCATTGCAGGACTTTTTCGGGAAAAATTGCGGTCCCTCCCAAGATCATTTCTGGATGGATTTCGGGATCTGTCCGGGATCCCGTCAGGGTCACTTAGGGATGCCTTCGAGATCCCGTCAGGGTCATTTCGGGACTTCTTCGGGACTATATCGGGATCACTTCTGGATGATTTTCGGTAACCGTTCGGAACCCCGTCGGAATCAATGCGGAACTTTTTCGGAATAATTTGGGATCCCTTCCGGCATCATTTCTGGATGGTTTTCGGGATTTGTCCGGAATCCCGTGGGGGTTATTTCGGGACCTTTTCGGGGCTAATACGGGATAATTTGGGGATCCTCTAGGGGTCGTTTCGTGACTTTTTCCGTATTATTTCGGGATCATTTTGGGATCCTTTCAGCATAATTTCTTGATGGTTTGCCGGATCCATCAGGGTCATTTCGGGACCATTTTGGGATCATTTGGGGGACCCTTCCGAGATCATTTCTGGATCCGTCCGGGATGCCGTAGGAGCCATTTCGGGATTTTTTGTTACTTTTCCGGGATAGTTTTTGCACCCTTCCGGGATCATTTCTGGATCTGTGCGGGATCCCATCTGGGTCATTTCCGGACTATTTCGGGATCATTTTGGGATCCTTCCGGAATCATTTCTGTATGGTTTTCGCGATCCGTCGTGGATCCCCTCGGAGCCATTTCGGAACTTTTTCTGGAGTATGTCGGGATAATTTAGGGACCCTTCCTGGATATTTTCTGGATGGTTTTTAAGATCCGACCGGGAGCCCGTCAGGGTAATTTCTGAACCTTTTCGGGATCATTTTGGAACACCTTCAGGGATCATTTCTGTGTGGTTCTCTGGATACGTCTAAAATCGTGTCGCTGTCATTTCGGGTTTTTTTGAGACTATTCGAGGAACTTTTGGAGACCCTTTCGGGGCATTTCTGGATGATTTTCGGGATCCGTCCGCGATAGCGAGGGGGTCATTTCGTAGCTTTTTCTGGATAATTTCGGGATCATTTGGGATCCTATCACGTTATCAGCTCATTTAGTTCTTTTTTTTTACTCAATTACAAAAATAAAGTGCATTAGACAGAAAACAAAATTTTAAACAGATAATAAGCAGGCTAACGCGAATAGCCCATATATTAAAATTTTCCTTGCGGACGGGGCCGCGGGTAAAGGCTAGTTATATTATAAATGGCAAAGTTTGGATGTTTGTATGTTTGGATGTTTGTCCAGACGTTTGTCTTTGTGACTCAATCACGCAAGAACGGCTGGACCGATTTGGATTAAATTTTGCACACATATAGCCAATAGTCTAGAAGGAACTACTAGCTATATATTTTTCAAAAGGGGCGTGGTCTCCGCCCCCTAGGAACAGTTATAATTTAATTATTATATTTTTTCGTCTTTGCGACTGAATCACGCCAGAATGGCTACACAGATTTTGATGAAATTTGGGACACAGACAGTAGTCTACTAGCGAAATTTTTTTCGAACATGGAAAGAGGGGTGGGGGTCCCAGGACCCCTTCGAGCAATTACTTTTTAATAATTTTTACACATTATAACTTTACGTATACTGGACTTCACCAATATCACAGACTCAAGGGGTCAAATAAGTCGAGGACTTACAAAGCAGTAAAACACTCCGCCCCCCCCCCTTTATCGCCCCTCTGGTGTAAAATCTATAAATTTTCTCCTAAAACAATAGTTTTTGGTATCTGGCACATATAGATCGAGATCTATACAATTTTGGAGGAACGATCAGTAGTCCTCTCCTTCTACACCCGCCATCCGCCCTCCTTCAATTGTTTTTATTAGCACGCTTTTATTAGCTTTACCTGTATGTTTCTATGTAACTTTTCATTCGCTCCAATGCGCCTGTTGCCTTATTAATATGGTTTTACAATTAGCTTCACCTTATTTGTAAATCCGTAAGGGTCATATCGAGGCCCTTCCGGGATAATTTCTGGATGGTTTTCGGGATCGGTTCGGGATCCCGCCGGGGTAATTTCGGGACTTTTTCGGGAATATTTCGGGATCATTTTGGGACCCTTCCGGGATCATTTCTGTATAGTTTTCGGGATCCGTCCGGGATCCCGTCGGGGTTATTTTGAGACATTTTCGGGACTATTTCGCGATCATTTGGGGACCTTTCCGGCATCATTTCTGGATGGTTTTCGGGATCCGTTCGGGATCCCGTCGGGGTACTTTCAGGATCATTTGCGTACCTTCGAGAGATAAATTCTTGATGGTTTCCGGGATCATTACGGGACTTTTTCGGGGTTATTTTGAGTCCCTTTAGGCATCATTTCTGGATGGTCTTCGGGATTCGTACGGGCTCTTCCGGCATCATTTCTGTATGGTTTTCGATCCGTTCGGGATCCCGTCGGGGTCATTTCGGGACTTTTTCTCGACTAATACGGGATCATTTGGGGACCCTTTCGACATCATTTCTGGATAGTTTTCGGGATCCGTCCGGGATCCGGACGGGGTCATTTCGGGACTATTTCGGGATCATTTGGGGTACCTGCCGGCATCATTTCTGGATGGTTTTCGGTATCCGTCCGGGATCTCGTGGGGTCATTGGGGGCCCTTTTCGGGATCATTTGGGGCTCTTCCGGCATCATTTCTGGATGGTTTTCGGTATCCGTCCGGGATGCCGACGAGGTCATTTCGGGATTATTTCGGGATAATTTGGGATACCTACCGGCATCATTTCTGGATGGTTTTTGGGATTCGTCCGGGATCCCGTCGGGGTCATTTCGGGACTTTTTCTCGACTAATACGAGATCAATTGCGGACCCTTTCGGCATCATTTCTGGATAGTTGTCGGGATCCCGTCACGCTCATTTCGGGACTATTATGGGATCATTTGAGGACCTTTCCGGCATCATTTCTGGATAATTTTCGGTATCCGTCCGGGATGCCGACGAGGTCATTTCGGGACTATTAGGGGATCATTTGAGGACCTTTCCGGCATCATTTCTGGATAGTTTTCGGAATCCTTTCGGGATCCCGTCAGGGTCATTTCGGGGCTTTTTCGGGATCATTTAAGGATGGCTTTCAGGATTCGTCCGGGAACCCGTCAGGGTAATTTCTGGACTTTTCCGAGACTATTTCGGGATCATTTTGGGACCTTCCCAAGTTCATTTCTGGATGATTTCGGGATTTGTCCGGGATGACGTCAGGGTCATTTTGGGACTATTAGGTGAGCATTTGAGGACCTTTCCGGCTTCACTTCTGGATGGTTTTCGGTATCCGTTCAGGATCCCGTCGGAATAATTGCTGGACTTTTTCGGGATCATTGGGGTCCCTTCCGACATCATTTCTGGATGGTTTTTGGGATTCGTCCGGCATCCCGTCGGGGTCATTTCGGGAGTTTTTCTCGAATAATACGGGATCATTTGCGGGCCCTTTCGGTATCATTTCTGGATAGTTGTCGGGATCCTTTCGGGATCCCGTCAGGGTCTTTTCGGAACTATTGGGAGATCATTTGAGGACCTTTCCGGCATCATTTCTGGTTTGTTTTCGGGATCCTTTCCGGGTCCCATCAGGGTCATTTCGGGACTTTTTCCGCATCATTTAAGATTGCTTTTCAGGATTCGTCCGGGATCCCGTCAGGGTAATTTCTGGACTTTTCCGAGACTATTTCGGGATAATTTTGGGACCTTCCCAAGATCATTTCTGGATGGATTTCGGGATCAGTCCGGGATGCCGTCAGGATCATTTTGGTATTAGGTGATCATTTGAGGACCTTTCCGGCATCACTTCTGGAGGGTTTTCGGTATCCGATCAGGATCCCGTCGGAATCATTGTGGAACTTTTTCGGGATCATTTGGGGTCCCTCCCAAGATCATTTCTGGATGGATTTCGGGATCTGTCCGGGATCCCGTCAGGGTCATTTAGGGGTGCGTTCGAGATCCCGTCAGGGTCATTTTGGGACTTCTTCGGGACTATATCGGGATCATTTCTGGATGGTTTTCGGGATCCTTTCGAGGTCCAGTCAGGGTCATTTCGGGACTTTTTCGGGATCATTTAGAGATGGCTTTCAGGATTCGTCCGGGAACCCGTCAGGGTAATTTCTGAACTTTTCCGAGACTATTTCGGGATAATTTTGGGACCTTCCCAAGATCATTTCTGGATGGATTTCGGGATCTGTCCGGGATCCCGTCAGGGTCATTTAGGGGTGCGTTCGAGATCCCGTCAGGGTCATTTTGGGACTTCTTCGGGACTATATCGGGATCATTTCTGGATGGTTTATGGGATCCGTCCATGACCCCTTAAGGGTAATTTCGGGACTATTAGGTGATCATTTGACGACCGTTCCGGCATCACTTCTGGATGATTTTCGGTATTCGTTCGGGATCCCGTCGGAATCAATGCGGGACTTTTTCGGAATCATTTGGGATTCCTTCCGGCATCATTTCTGGATGGTTTTCGGGATTTGTTCGGGATCCCGTCGGGGTTATTTCGGGACCTTTTCGGGGCTAATACGGGATCATTTGGGGATCCTCTAGGGGTCGTTTTGTGACTTTTGCTGTATTATTGCGGGATCATTTTGGGACCCTTTCGGCATAATTTCTTGATGGTTTGCCGGATCCATCAGGGTCATTTCGGGACCATTTTGGGATCATTTGGGGACCCTTCCGAGATCATTTCTGTATCCGTCCGGGATGCCGTAGGAGCCATTTTGGGATTTTTTGTTACTTTTCCGGGATAATTTTTGCACCCTTCCGGGATCATTTCTGGATCTGTACGGGATCCCATCTGGGTCATTTCCGGACTATTTCAGGATCATTTTGGGATCCTTCCGGAATCATTTCTGTATGGTTTTCGCGATCCGTCGTGGAACCCCTCGGAGCCATTTCGGAACTTTTTCTGGAGTATGTCGGGATAATTTAGGGACCCTTCCTGGATATTTTCTGGATGGTTTTTGAGTTCCGCCCGGGAGCCCGTCAGGGTCATTTCGGAACCTTTTCGGGATCATTTTGGAACACCTTCAGGAATCATTTCTGTGTGGTTCTCTGGATACGTCTAGAATCGTGTCGCTGTCATTTCGGGTTTTTTTTGGGACTATTCGGGGATTTTTTGGAGACCCTTTCGGGGCATTTCTGGATGGTTTTCGGGATCCGTCCGCGATAACGTGGGGGTCATTTCGTAGCTTTTTCTGTATAATTTCGGGATCATTTGGGATCCTATCAGGTTATCAGCTCATTTAGTCCTTTTTTTTTACTCAATTACAAAAATAAAATGCATTAGACAGAAAACAAAATTTTAAACAGATAATAAGCAGGCTAACGCGAATAGCCCATATATTAAAATTTTCCTTGCGGACGGGGCCGCAGGTAAAGGCTAGTTATATTATAAATGGCAAAGTTTGGATGTTTGTATGTTTGGATGTTTGTCCAGACGTTTGTCTTTGTAAATCAATCACGCAAGAACGGCTGGACCGATTTGGATGAAATTTTGCACACATATAGCCAATAGTCTAGAAGGATCTACTAGCTATATATTTTTCAAAAGGGGCGTGCTCCCCGCCCCCTAGGAACAGTTATAATTTAATTATTATATTTTTTCGTCTTTGCGACTGAATTACGCCAGAATGGCTACACGGATTTTGATGAAATTTGGGACACAGACAATGGTCTACTAGCGAAATTTTTTTCGAACATGGAAAAAGGGGTGGGAGTCCCACGACCCCTTCGAGCAATTACTTTTTAATAATTTTTACACATTACAACTTTACGTATATTGGCCTTCACCAATATCACAGACTCAAGGGGTCTAATAAATCGAGGGCTTACAAAGTAAGCAGTGACACCCTCCTCCCCCCTCACCTTTATCTACCCCTCTGGTGTAAAATCTATAAATTGTTATAACTCAATATAAATTTTCTACCAAAATCAATAGTTTTTGGTATCTGGCACATACAGATCGAGAGCTAGACAATTTTGGAGGAACGATCAGTGGTCCTCTCCTTCTAGTCCCGCCATCCGCCCTCCTTCAATTGTTTTTATAAGCACGCTTTTATTAGCTTTACCTGTATGTTTCTATGTAACTTTTCACTCGCTCCAATGCGCCTGCTGCCTTATTAACATAGTTTTATAATTAGCTTCACCTTATTTGTAATCCCGTAAGGGTCATATCGAGACCCTTCCGGGATCATTTCTGGATGGTTTTCGGGATCCGTCCGGGATCCCGCCTGGGTAATTTCGGGACTTTTTCGGGACTATTTCGGGAAAATTAGGGGTATCTTCCGGCATCATTTCTGGATGGTTTTCGGGGTCCGTCCGGGATCCTGTCGGTGTCATTTTGGGACTTTTGCGGGATCATTTGGGGTCTCTTCCGGCATCATTTCTGGACGGTTTTCGGGATCCGTCCGGGATCCTGTCGGGGTCATTTTGGGACTTTTGCGGGATCATTTGGGGTCTCTTCCGGCATCATTTCTGGATGGTTTACGAGATCCGTCCGAGACCCTGTCGCGGTGATTTTGGGACTTTTGCGGGATCATTTGGGGTCTCTTCCGGCATCATTTCTGGATGGTTTTCGGGGTCCGTCCATGATCCTGTCGGGGTCATTTTGGGACTTTTGCGGGATCATTTGGGGTCTCTTCCGGCATCATTTCTGGACGGTTTTCGGGATCCGTCCGGGATCCTGTCGGGGTCATTTTGGGACTTTTGCGGGATCATTTGGGGTCTCTTCCGGCATCATTTCTGGATGGTTTACGAGATCCGTCCGAGACCCTGTCGCGGTGATTTTGGGACTTTTGCGGGATCATTTGGGGTCTCTTCCGGCATCATTTCTGGATGGTTTTCGGGGTCCGTCCATGATCCTGTCGGGGTCATTTTGGGACTTTTGCGGGATCATTTGGGGTCTCTTCCGGCATCATTTCTGGACGGTTTTCGGGATCCGTCCGGGATCCTGTCGGGGTCATTTTGGGACTTTTGTGGGATCATTTGGAGTCACTTCCGGCATCATTTCTAGATGGTTTTCGGGATCCCGTCGATGTCATTTCGGGACTATTTCGGCATCATTTTGGTTACCTACCGGTATCAATTCTAGATGGTTTTCGGTATCCGTACCGACCCCATATGGTCTCTTCCGGCATCATTTCTGGATGGTTTACGGGATCCGTCCGGGATCCTGTCGGGGTCATTTTGGGTTCTCTTCCGGCATCATTTCAGGATGGTTTAAGGGATCCGTCCGGGATCCTGTCGGGGTCATTTTGGGACTTTTGCGGGATCATTTGTGGTCTCTCCAGGCATCATTTCTGGATGGCTTTCGGGATCCGTCCGGGATCCTGTCGGGGTCATTTTGGGACTTTTGAGGGATCATTTGGGGTCTCTTCCGGCATCATTTCTGGATGGTTTACGGGATCCGTCCGGGATCCTGTCGGGGTCATTTTGGGACTTTTGCGGGATCATTTGGGGTCTCTTCCGGCATCATTTCTGGATGGTTTACGAGATCCGTCCGAGACCCTGTCGCGGTGATTTTGGGACTTTTGCGGGATCATTTGGGGTCTCTTCCGGCATCATTTCTGGATGGTTTTCAGGGTCCGTCCGGGATCCTGTCGGGGTCATTTTGGGACTTTTGTGGGATCATTTGGAGTCTCTCCAGGCATCATTTCTGGATGGCTTTCGGGATCGGTCCGGGATCCTGTCGGGGTCATTTTGGGACTTTTGAGGGATCATTTGGGGTCTCTTCCGGCATCATTTCTGGATGGTTTACGGGATCCGTCCGGGATCCTGTCGGGGTCATTTTGGGACTTTTGCGGGATCATTTGGGGTCTCTTCCGGCATCATTTCTGGATGGTTTACGAGATCCGTCCGAGACCCTGTCGCGGTGATTTTGGGACTTTTGCGGGATCATTTGGGGTCTCTTCCGGCATCATTTCTGGACGGTTTTCGGGATCCGTCCGGGATCCTGTCGGGGTCATTTTGGGACTTTTGTGGGATCATTTGGAGTCACTTCCGGCATCATTTCTAGATGGTTTTCGGGATCTCGTCGATGTCATTTCGGGACTATTTCGGCATCATTTTGGTTACCTACCGGTATCAATTCTAGATGGTTTTCGGTATCCGTACTGGATCCCGTCGGGGTAATTTCGGTACTATTCCGGAATCATTTGGGTACCTAACGGCATGATTTCTGGATGATTTTCGGGATCCGCACGGGATCCCGTCGGGGTCATTTCGGGACTATTTCGGGATCATTTGGGGTACCTAGGTGGATGATTTTCGGGATTCGTCCGGGATCCAGTCTGGATCGTTTCAGGACTTTTTCGGGATCATTTGGGGTATCTTCCGGCAACATTTCTAGATGGTTTTCGGTATCCGTCCGGGATATCGTCAGGGTAATTTCGGGACTATTTGGGGATAACTTGGGAACCTTTCCGGCATCATTTCTGGATAGTTTCCGGGATCCTTCGGGGATCCCGTCAGGGTCATTTCGGAACCCCCGACTAATGCGGGATCATTTGGGGACCCTTTCGCCATCATTTCTGGATGGTTTTAGGGATCCGTCCGGGATACCGTCAGGGTAATTTCGGGACTATTTGGGGATAACTTGGGAACCTTTCCGGCATCATTTCTGGATAGTTTCCGGGATCCGTCGGGGATCCCGTCAGGGTCATTTCGGAACTATAAGGGGATCATTTCATTTTTCATCTTTCTTTAAGGGGATCATTTCACCTTCCGGCATCATTTCTGTATACTTTTCGGGATCCGTCCGGGATCCCGACGGGGTCATTTCTGGCCTATTTCGGGATCATTTTGGGGTACCTACCGGCATCATTTCTGGATGATCCGGGATCCGTCCGGGATCCCGTCGGGGGAATTTCGGGAATTTTTCGGGATCATTTGGGGTCCCTTCGGCATCATTTCTGGATCGTTTTCGGGATCCGTCCGGGATCCCGTCGGGTTTATTTTTTTACTTTTTCGGGAAAATGTCAGGGTAATTTCGAGACTGTTCTTGGATCATTTGGGGATCCTTCCGGAATAATTTCTGGATGGTTTTCGGGATCCCGTCGGGGTAATTTCGAGACTTTTTCACGACTATTTCGGGGTCAGTTGCCCTTAAAGATCATTTCTGGGTGGTTTTCGGCATCCGTCCGGGATCCCATCAGGGTTATTTCGCGCCTTTTTGGGACTATTTCTTGATCATTTTGGGACCCTTCCGGGATAATTTCTCTATGATTTGCGGGATCTGTTCGGGATCCCTTCGTAGTTTTTTCGCGACTTCATCTGGGATAAATTGCGGACCCTTCAGAAATCAATTCTGGATGGTTTTCGGTATCGGTCTGGGATCCCCTCAGGGTCATTTCGGGACTTTTTCGGGACTATTCCGGAATCATTTTGGGACCCCTCCGGCATAATTTCTAGGTGATTTTCGGCATCTGTCCGGGATCCCGACGGAGTTTTTTCGGGACTTTTTCCGGACTCTTTCTGGATTATTTGCGGACGTTTCAGAGCTCAATTCTGGATGATTTTCGGGATCTGTCCGGGATCCCGTCGGAGTTATTTCGGGGTAATTTTGGGACCCTTCCCGGATAATTTCTTCATGATTTTCGGGATGTGTCTGAGTATTTCGTGACTTTTTCGGGACTATTTCGGAATCATTTTGGGACCCCTCCGGGATAATTTTTGGGTGATTTCGCGATCTGTCCGGGATCCAGTCGGAGTTTTTTCGGGACTTTTTCCGGACTATTTCGGGATCATTTGCGGAACCTTCAGAGATCAATTCTGGATGGTTTGGGGACTTTTCCGGGATCATTTGGGGATCCCTCCAGAGTCATTTCTGGATGGTTTTCGGGATCCCGTCAGGGTCATTTCGGGCCTTTTTCGTGACTACTATTTCGGAATCATTTTGGGACTCCTCCGGGATAATTTCTGGGTGATTTTCGGGATTTGTCCGGGATCCCGTCAGAGTTTTTTCGGGACATTTTCCGGACTATTTCGGGATCATTTGCGGATCGTTCAGGAATCAAATCTGGATCCCGTCAGAGTTTTTTCGGGACTTTTTCCGGACTATTTCGGGATCTTTTGCGGACCGTTCAGGAATCAAATCTGGATGGTTTTCGAAATCCGACCGGGATCCCGTCAGGGTCATTTCGGGACTTTTCGTAACTTCTTCGGGATTATTTTGGGACCCTTCCGGCATCATTTCTGGATAGTTTTCGGGATTTGTCCAGGATCCCGCCGGCATCATTTCGTGACTATTTTGGTGTCATTTAGGGACACTTCCGGGATCATTTTAGGTCTCTTCGAAACCGGTAATTCAGCATACATGGCCGTGGATTTACGGCAAATTATTCGTAATTAAAATTCGGTATGTTTTATCTTTAATATCTAACACAGCTTTTTCGTTCTATTTTTAAATGAATCCTGTAACGAACTGTTACAACTATAATTACAATGTTTGTAATATTTTAACCAACTAAATACCCGAAAAAGCAACACTGCTTTCATTTAAAAAATTCTTTTTGGTTTTAGCTAATTGTAATTTCACTCCTTTGTTCTATGAGTAGTAATTCTTTCACCCCTGTCATATCAATTAATTTAACTTAAAAACAAAATGTATTTTTTTTAACTCATGTAAGCGTGCCTATCAGCTCATTTAGTTCTTTTTTTTTACTGTATTAAAAAAAAATACATTGACAGAAACAATTTTTAAACAGACAACTTGATAAGCAGGCTAACGTGAATAGCACATATATTTTATTTTCTCCTTGCGGACGGGGCCGCGGGTAAAGGCTAGTAGGATAATAAAAACAGTGTTTTAAAAAGTTTACATTTTATTTTATCTTTTTTGATAGCAGATCTTACAAATTAATTACCAATTATTACGAAAGACTGCAAATTATGATTATTTTTTTAATTTACTCAAGAATCAGTTTTTTATAATAAAACTCAGATTCATATATCCTGAACTATGCGGAATTCCGCCTTAAAAATTGACAATTCTTCATACTAGAGTTAAGTTTTTGAAAATTTTACTTTAAGTGGGGGAGGAGGTATTCAATTAATACCGATTTTCCGCCACTTGTAGTAGTATTTTCAATAACTTATCTTTGATATCAGCAATTTCAGAGAAAGAGGGTGTTCGTTCAAATTTTTAAGGCGAAATTCAGCATAGTTCAGGATATATGACTCTTTTAGTTTTATTATGTAAAACGCATTATTGAGTAAAGCAAAAAAAAAATAATCATTATTTCTAGTACCTGATTCTTACAGAAAATAAATATTGTTAGGAATTCAGTCTTGTATTCGATATATCAATAAAATTGATAACTCATTATTGAGTAAAACAAAAAAATTATCATTATTGTCCCTGATTGTTACAGCAAATAAAAATTGTTAGGAATTTAGTCTCGTATTCAGTATATAAATAAAATGAATAACTCATTCTTGAGTAAACCAAAAAAAATTATTACTGTCCCTGATTGTTACAGAAAATAAAAACTGTTACGAATTCAGTCTTGTACGCAGTATATCAATAAAATTTAGTCTTGCAAACATACTTATTTAAACTAAACATTTTATAACATAACATTATGTTTGCTTTCTCTTAAAACATGAGGCCTTGTGGTAGCGGTTTTTTACGGCCTTCATTCCGTGTCGCAGCTAGTCTTTGCATCCCTTTTCCCAACTTGTGAGCAGCTTCTGAAATAAAAAAATGAAAAGTTTGTAAACATAAAACAAGTAAAGAAGGCTAACTTCGGGTGTAACCGAACATTACATACTCAGCTGAGAGCTTTGGAGACAAAATAAGGGAAAATCACCATTTAGCTAAATGAACCTAGGGTAACCCGGGAATGTGTTTGTATGACATGGGTATCAAATGGAAGGTATTAAAGAGTATTTTAAAAGGGAGTGGGCCATAGTTGTATAGGTGAACGCCATTTCGGCATATCGCTAGAAAGGTGGACCAGAAGTCACTCTAGAATATGTTTGTACGATATGGGTATCAAATGAAAGGTGTTAATGGGTATTTTAAAAGGGAGTGGGCCTTATTTCTATAGGTGGACGCCTTTTCGAGATATCGCCATAAAGGTGGACCAGGGGTGACTCTAGAATGTGTTTGTACGATATGGGTATCAAATTAAAGGTATTAATGAGGGCTTTAAAAGGAAGTTGGTTTTATAAGTGAAGGCGTTTTCGAGATATCGATGCAAATGTGGACCAGGCTGACCCAGAACATCATCTGTCGGGTACCGCTAATTTATTTGTATATGTAATACAACGAACAGTATTCCGGCCAAGATTCCAGGGGCTTTTGATTTCGCCCTGTAGAACTTTTTCATTTTTTCTACTTAATGTGGTAGGTGTCACACCCATTTTACAAAGTTTTTTCTAATTTTATATTTTGCGTCAATAAACCAATCAAATCACCATGTTTCATCTCTTTTTTCACATTTGGTACAGAATTATGGAATTTTTTTTTTATTTTTCGTAATTTTCGATATCGGAAAAGTGGGTGTGGTCATAGTCGGATTTCGCCCATTTTTTATACCAAGATAAAGTCAGTTCAGATAAGTACGTGAACTAAGTTTAGTAAAGATATATCGATTTTTGCTCAAGTTATAGTGTTAACGGCCGAGAGGAAGAACAGACTGTTGACTGTGTATAAAAACTGGGCGTGGCTTCAACCGGTTTTGCTCATTTTCTCATAAAACAGTTATCGTCATAGAATCTATGCCCCTACCAAATTTCACAAGGATTGGTAAATTTTTGTTCGACTTATGGCATTAAAAGTATTCTAGACGAATTAAATGAATAAGGGCGGAGCCACGCCCATTTTGAAATTTTCTTTTATCTTAGTATTTTGTTGCACCATATCATTACTGGAGTTGAATGTTGACATAATTTACTTATATACTGTAAATGTATTAAACTTTTTGTTAAAATTTGACTTAAACAAATTTTTCTTTAAAGTGGGCGTGTTCGTTATCCGATTTTGCTAATTTTTATTCAGCACACATATAGTAATAGGAGTAATAAACGTATTTTAAAAAGTGAATTGTCAGCTCTTTAATAACTCGACTTACCCCCTTATTCTGCCATGGTTACGCTCTTATTTTCTTCTGGTAACATTACTATTTAGAAGCTTTTCCAGATAGACTACCTAAACATTGTAAAATTTCTTGTAACCTGGGTGGTCATTAAACTATAACCATGCCAGAGCAATGCTCAATTTTCAGTGCGTGTTTAAACTACATTTAAAGTTGACTAGAGTTCACCCTTGCCATTATGTTCATTTCCATAACATCATCTTAGGTTAAGCGGCAATACTGCCAGGGTTAAACTCTAGTCAACCTTGACTGTAGTTTAAACTTGCACTGAAAAACTGTTCCTAAAGACTGATTTACACGAGTCGATTTTTCTGGTAGATTTTTGTCGTACCACTGTGTAAATAACAATTCGAATGATACAGAGCATGTATTGGATGGTTGAACGCAGTCGAACGACCAAAATCGAATAGAAAATCGACTCGTGTAAATCAGCCTAAAGGGTGTTAATTTACTGATATTTTTACATTGTTTAAATATACTTACCAAAAAGTACTTTCATTAGTTTTGCATATCGAGGTATTGGCGTTTTCCCTTGTTTCCCATCCATATTATGTTGTAATATTATATCTTCACCCAAATTTTATTAGACTTTTTATGTGCATATGTGGGCAGCAAAAATAAGCAGCAAAGATAATAAGTCTTACCATCTGATTTTGATTTTCTGCACAAATGAATGACTCCAAGACGTACAGTTCTGGTTGTGTTTTTATGGGAAACATTGAGGCAAATTTCGGTACCGGGTACATGCTGTCGCTCAAAGTTCGTATTAAGATGGTTTGTTCTGCTAATATGCTTTTGATACTTTCCAAATTTAAGTTGTAGGTATCTGCGAAAGAAACATATTGTTCTTATAGAAAATAATAAATATAGAATATAATGGAAAAGTGAGGTTTTAACACCAATTGTCATAAAATTAATGTTGTTTACATTAATTTCAGATTTAAGACCCTCTATTGCATAATTCTTTTCTACCGCATTTTTTTTTTAACTCTTTTATTTGACCACTCAGCTCCGATACTGTGTCTGCAATTTTTAAATTAATATATTTATGAATTAATATACATATATATATTAGGGTGGCCCATATTATATAGGCGACAAACTAAATCGGGTTTATAGATCAGGGCACCCCCCAAATTTTTTGCTCTCGCCAAAACAAATATTCTGGGAAAGTTTCAATTTAATATTCTAACGGGAAGAGGGTGCTCAATGGCATACAACATTAAGGAAAAAATGGAAAAATCTGCAATTTTGGTCATTTTTTTTAAATAAGTACAACTATGTAGGAAGTAATAAATTCATCTATTTTATAGAATAATGTTAATAAACAACGCAATCTTGTATAATAATAAAGTGGGATAAGAAAAATGGCTTATTTCTCTGAAGTTGTCGACCCCAAGCTTTTACCAACTGCTCTCTTTGTCGCTTTTGTCGGAACCCACTTTCTATTAGCTTCTACCACTTATAGGAGCAACTGCTTCTCTTCTTCATAATTTGTTAGAAGATTATTGAAGTCTTCAAACAGTTTGACTACACGCTCAGCAATATCGTTAACAACTTTCAGTTTTCTTACGAATTGTTTCCCTCCAATGTAATGCTGATTGATGTTCCATGCATTTGGATCTGTGTTAAAAAACGTTGAATTACTTTCACGGTCACTATATTGTTCTACTCGTGACGAAGTATTGTCTATATCAATTTCGTTTTGTTCAACACTTTCACTAAATTTTAGGTCTATTTCGCTCTTTTTTATTTTTATAAAACGTTTTAATTGTCTCTTGCTTAACATTTTTATTTTATTTTAATAACTCACTTTTTTATTTGATCGCTTGTAAAAGACGTGTTACACAGGGATAACAATTGCAGACTGAATAAAAAAATTGTAAACATGATTATTGTCGAATGGAAATTTGCACAGAAGGTAACGGGAGTTAGGAATTTTTTTCTATTTATCTACCTATTGCGCTTTTTTACATTACCCGTAATTGATTACAGAAGTGAATACAAATTAAGGTATTATAAATATGCGCGTGTAACGTCTCTGTTTCTTTTATGTATTACCAGCAATGAGTATTTCAGAAAGGTGTTACAATTAGAATTAATTAAACAAGTTAATATTTTGTATTAGTATACTCACATTTGGTTTTCCCAACTGCACGTTTTCACGCCGTAACCAAAGAGATCAAAGAATGTACGAAAAGGAAGTAGTACGAGTAAGCAATTTAAAAAAGGGTTACCTAATTGCGTTCAAACATACAGCGTTGCCGGATAAATTTGATGTGTGGTTGGAAAGACCAAGTGTGAGTTTAGACGTGGAGATGCTTCCAACATGCAAATTGATATGCACTTTTGAAGTCGCATGTTGACGACGAGCCCAGTAGAAAATGATTGGGTGTTAGCGTCTCTTGGTTGGCACTTTCGAGGGGCAAATACGTTAGAGGTCGACTGTTTACTATATGCTCCACTTCGATGAACCAGTTGCATAGCTTTTTGTCAGTTGATCTTGTGGTCGGCGTAACAATTTGGTACATAACTGTCTTTATTGAGCGCACCATGCGTTCTCATGCCCCTATATGGCGATGCGGGTGGAATGAATGTCCATTTGGTGTAAGAGCTGGTAAACTCGACTTCTAAGCCGCTAAAAAGTCAACTTGTGATAATAACTGACGCAGCTCTTTTTCTGTCGCTTTGAAATTCGTTCCGTTGTCGCTAAAGAATTGCCTCGGACTTCCTCTACGGGCGATGAAATTACGCAGAGCAATGCAGCATGAGCTAGTAGTCAAGCTGTATGCCTTTTCGATGTGCACCGCATGGCACGTCATACATGTCAACACCACGCCATATCACTTTTCAGTACGTCTTCCGATGGTAGTCAGGAAAGGTCCGAAAAAGTCCACCCCCACATAAGTAAATGGGCGTGTATAGGGTGATAACCGTGCTTCAGGTAGGTCGGCCATCTCAGGTGCGTGCGGACGAGCGGCGTTTATCTTGCAGAATTGACAACACTTTCGCACGGACCGTAATAAAGTCCTTAATCCTGGTGTGTAGAACTTCTGGAATAACTCATTGATTACGGTCTCATGGTTCCAATGCTTCCATTTTCTGTGATACTAATCTCCTATCAATCTTGTAACAGCATGCTCTTTTGGTAGTAAAATTGGGTTTTTTGTATCATTATTTATAAATTCGGCTCTTTCTAACCGGCTACGCATTCTAACTATCATTTGCTGGTCTAAAACGGCGATAGCTTACGAATAGGGCTTGTTTTTGGCAGGGAGCATCTTGGATTCTGATGCAACATTTTTATTTCTTTGTGAAAGTCTTGGGCTTGGGCAAGGCGATACAAATAGGTTTCGCTCCAGACAAGCTCGTCGGTACTAAGGCTACCTTCATTGGGGAGACCACGTAACTTACCTATAAATCGTTTGACATATGCAGTACTTCGGAGTAAACGTTCCCATTTTGAAAAACGGTTAAAATCTATCAGGGGTAAGTCTTCTACTATATTGACAGCAACTAGTTGTGAACGTAGTTCCTCATGGTCCTGCGGAATGACATCTTGTTGCTTGAGATCGACGTTCTCAGCCAGCTGATGCAAGAAATGAGGTCCGGAGATCCATTGACCACCCCTTGAAAAATCTGGTAGGGAAGTCTACTTAGTTTCTAGGTCTTCGACGTTTAATTTCGATGGCACATAGCCCCACTGTGAGATATCGGTAGTCTCCTGCACTTCTCCAACACGGAACATAACGAATTGCTTGTATCCCTTAGGATCGGACCGTAACCAGGAAATAACAGTTTTGGAATCTATCCAATAGTGTACTCTATCGACTTTGCAGTGAAGGGCTTTCATCACCGTATTACCAAGGCTCGCTCCCATCACCGCAGCGAGGAGTTCCATTCGAGGGATAGATACAGGTCGTAGCAGTGCAACCTTAGATTTGGAGTACACCAACGATATTTCGATGTCATCACATGTCTCTATCTTTAGGTATGCTACCGCGGCATAAGCGTTTTCACCTGCATCTACTAATACAAGTAGTTTAATATTGTCCACTTGACTTCTTACTCTACTGAAATAGCACCTGGGCACCTTCATACTCTAGACTTGCGGGAGGTAGGATAGCCATCTCATCCAATCACCTGACAACTGCTCTGGAATGGTGTCGTCCCATCCAATCTACTCATTTGCTTTAGTAAACTACAAATTATATGTTAGTGTGTCAACGGACGTCTGCCACCACATACCTAACATCTTATTAGTTTCTACAACTTCGTCTACTCGTTTAGCAGCACTATAGAATTCGTCTGTGTCTCCTGTTTCTCCTAAGGCTTCAACAACCTCTTTAGAGTTGTATAGCCATCCTCGAATATGGAAATTCGCTTGTTTATGTATAGAGCGAATATTCTTCGCCAATTGAATCGCTTCTTGAATTGTGTCCACGCTTTCAGGCATATTATCGACGTAATGACGTTCCAAGATACTTTTAGTTGCTCGTGGATGCGTTTGGGCGAACTCGATAGCGTTGCGATTTTTTACAATTTGAGCTAAGGATGGCGACCAGCTTGCGCCGAAGCTCATTACTAATAACATATAGACATCTGGTGAGCAGGCTTCCTCGCAGTTTCTCCACTGAAAACGCTGGGATTGCTGATCTTCTGCATCCACATATACCCTGTGAAACATTTCCCTGATATCCCCAGACAACCCTATTTTTCCTTTCCGGAAGTTCAATAAAATCTCAAAAAGAGAGGTCAGTAGATCTGGACCCTTGTCTAAGCAGGAATTCAAAGAGAGGCCTTTATATTCTGCAGCAGCATCCCATACTACCCTGACCTTCTGCGGTTTATTTGGGGTTTGTACCGCAAATATCGGCAAATACCACTTTCGACGATGATAGGCGGAAATCTCGCTAGTGCATAATTTGCGAATGTACCCTTTTTCTCCATTGAACGAATGTGATTTTTTATAAGCAACCTAAGGTCGGGAGACGACTCCAGCTTTCTTTAGAAGCAGCCAAAGAATAGTTGTCTGGCATAGCAATGCTCTCCGATTTCCATAGAAATTTTGTTACGAAATGTTCACCCTTACGTACCACTTTGTCCTGCATATCCTTTAAATATGTTTCGTGAAACTTACTGTTTTTGCTGTCCTCACCATAATTTTCGAGGGACATGTATTCTGTGACCAGCTTTTGCAAGGCTGCATTGTCATCGCATTCGCTAATGTGCATTTTCATGTTATCAACTTTATTTTTCTCTCCGTTATTAATGACACCATATACGGTCCACCCAAGACGAGTTTTGGTTGCAGCTGGTTCATTTGCCTTACCTTCTCGAAACTTTAGTGGCATCATCACGTTTTTATTGTTTAATCCAATTATCAATTATGGACTACATTGCGGTATGAGTCTACTGGAATTCCTCTCAGATGCTTATGCATTTGGGCGAGCTCATTGTCTGGATTGGGAGATCAAGGGTGTCCACAGAGCGTAAGTTATATAGCGTGAGTCTTTTATTTTTCCCACGCTGCGAAATACCTTAATCAATCCTATCAGAGTCACGCTGTACACCTACTGTTCCGTCTGTCCACTTTAGGCATAGATCTGCCTTACCCCCTTGTAGTTGCAAACGTTGCAACACATCTTTCTCAATTAAAGTTGGGCCGGATCCATCGTCCAAAAGGGCATAAATGTCGCAGGAAGTGCCTTTGCCGTAAATCATTATCGGCACCACACGATAAAGTGTGTTGGATACCTCTTTGTGATGAGCCACAACTGCGGGTAAAACATCGACGGGTTTGTGTAGAACCGGAGAGTGCTTGTATGTGCAACCCTTCACGCCGTACGCCTTTCTCTCACGGCAGCTTCTAGAATCATGCTTTCTTAGACATACCCTACAAAGCTGCAACCTGTGCACTTCATTCCATTTTTCATCGTATGGTAAATATTTAAATTTGTCGCATCTCAATATTATATGCTCTTCGTTGCATAAGTAGCACGCTAGTTTTGGTTTAACCCGCTCTACAGATTCTTTTCCCGTATTCTTTCCCTCAGCATGGAGACTCACGCACTGAACTTTGCGCTTCTGCGACTCTGTATTGCCGGCAGAAATTACCGGTGTGACGTTGCTGGCTACGTCCGCCAAATCGAAAAGCCAATCGCTAAACACCTTCAGAGTAGCTTCTGAAGAGGGTCTAGAAAACATTGCCCATTGTAAACGTATTTCAACTGGCAACTTTTCAACTAGTTCTTGCATCAATTAAGGATTCGTCATATGCGATTGTAGCTCTGACGCTTCTATAGTGGCGACTAAATTTTTCACCTCAAGTTTGAAAGTTATGAGAGTGTCAAGCTTGTTAACATTAACAGGCGGTGACGAACGTAGCTGTCTTAAGAGACTATTCATTATTTGTTCTGGCTTGCCAAAAACCATCCGTAGCGTAGACATTATCTCGGCTACAAGTGCCTTACCCTTCAAAGCACGTTGCAATCGAAGCAAGTTTTCATCGTGGTCGGTTTGTTTCTCTACATGTTTGGTTGTTGTACATGGCTTTGATGTTTTTGCCTTTGGTAATGTAGCACACTTTTTGCAGCTCCATTCTTTGTCAGCAATATCGCGAGAGACTCCTGCGCAGATATAATGTGTTCAATCGTCGCATACATCGCACTGCACCATTTCTGCATTCTCGGGTTCATGACATACGGCACATTTAACTGGCGCACTTGTCCCTGTTATTGTCCGTCCCATATTAAATAATTTTTCGGCAAACAGATTTTCTAACCTCAATGTTGTAATGGCAGATAGTGCAGCAAATATTTTAAAGAATTGTTGGTTCAACCAATATACGAGCTCGTAAACGACTTTAAAAACTTTGTTTTAGAAAGGTGTTACCATTAGAATTAATTAAACAAGTTAATATTTTGTATTAGTATACTCACATTTGGTTTTGTCAACTGCACGTTTTCACGCCGTAACCAAAGAGATCAAAGAATGTACGAAAAGAAAGTAGTACGACTAAGCAATTTAAAAAGCGTTACCTAATTGCGTTCAAACGTACAGCGTTGCCTGATAAATTTGTTGTGTGGTTGGAAAGACCAAGTGTGAGTTTAGATATGGAGATTAGCAAGTGACGGTGTTTCCAACACCAGATATGGGTAGGAGGAGCGAAATCTATTGAAGGCATTTTAATCAATGCCTTCTAGAATACATTATACTTCGAGCTGAATAGCGATTCTTTGCAGCATTACCAGCAACGGGTTGGTGAAGTGAAACTACCCTTAGAAGACATTACCTTAGAATCGATTACCCTTAATAGCGATTACCGATTTTTTGCTGGGAAGCTATCACGCAGTCATAGTGGCGCACCGGTTCTGATATTGCGGTTGCGATCGTGTGCCGCGAGTTCGATCACCGTCAAACTGTGATATTTTTTAAAACGATTTTGTATCTTTTATTTTCTTTTAGTTCTTATTTTTCGTTCAATTCGATTTTTCTCTCACATATGCACAGGTAATTCTCAAACTTATTATGAAATGTTTTAAGTATATATGCAGGCAGGTTACATCTTCAAATAAGAAGAATTTCTCAATTAGAGAAATATATGAAAAAATGCCTGTTGTATTTATTTGGAAAGGAACGTTTACCGACTATTTTAGTCAACAAAAAATTACGACTATTGCATGGAGCAAGATTGCGTACAGCCACTGGAGAGGACACCCAGGTAAAGGGATAAGGCGCAATTGGGAACGTCAAGGTACTAAACAATTTTGCAGTGGCACAGATAGTTGATGAAATCATAATATTTTGCGTTTTTTCTTAAGCTTTTGGATTTTAGTGATAATTTATTTGTTATTAATATTTTTTATTGACGACAAAAAAATTCTTATTAATGAAAATAAATGGGTACCTATTAATAAAATTAGTGTGGGAACCCACCAATGAACAACCACGAACCCTTTTTGAATTGAGAACGAAAACTTTTAAATCGACTACAAATCGTTCTCGAAGCGTGAGAACGAAAACTCTTACATCAAGCACAGAAGGTTCACACATCAATACCAAACTGGTCATAAAATACGAACGGTGTTCTTGGAAAAACTGTTCTTACTTAACAGACTTTTCAATGAATGTTGTTAATTTTGAACTTGTTTCGTTCGGTTTAGAGCAATTTTTTCTGTGAGCGTAGTTGTTAGTGCAAAACGGCGATTGCCCATATGCTTTTGAATGCATTCACGCATTTTTTGCAAGCAATTATTTAAAAAAGCTTTCAAGCTGTCAAGTGCTTCTTTTTGAGCTTGCTACGAATAAAATAAATACGAGTGGATATAAGTGGCGTTTGTTAATAAATTTTACATAGATATACTCTACAAATAACTTTACACATAGTGAACATACATTAAGATCTAAATCGATCAATAAAACTTAAATCTTAGTGATCGGAAAAATTAAAATCAAAATCTGAATATGGCGCCAAATACAAGAAAAAAAAATTCACCTAAAAGAAAAAGTAACAACAACAAGTCAAAGTGAAGAAGAGGGAGGTGATTGCCCCAACCTAACAACAATCATCGAAAATATGCAAAGACAATTCAAACTGCAAGAAAAAGCTATGAACAAAATTAGAAAATAACAGCAATATTTTGGTGATAGCTTTGATGCGCCGAAGAGTGAGATAGTTAGACTCTCAGAGGAAAATAAGCCAATTAGACAAGTAAGGAAGGCTAACTTCGCGTGTAAACGAACATTACATACTCAACTGAGAGCTTTGGGGACAAAATTGTCTTTTACATGGATACATACAAATGGTAATACTAAAAAGTGGAGCAACTTGCCTTTGCTATCTTTCTTCAGCTATCAATTCGTTTTATTTGAATTTTTTTAATATGAAAATTTGGTTAAATTTGAACGCATTTCTTATCATTTTTTTTTTTAATCACCCCTGAAATATTTTCGAAGCGCTCTTAATTATGAGTCCGATAAGAGTCCGAAATTGTGGACCAATGGTGACGTTTTTTGAAACGATTTTTCTTTCATCCTTTGTCAAATAAGGGAAAATCACCATGTAGGAAAATGAACCTAGGGTAACCCTGGAATGTGTTTGTATGGCATGGGTATCAAATGAAAATTAAAGAGTTTTTTAAAAGGGATTGGGCCTTAGTTCTATAGGTGGACGCCTTTTCTAGATATCGCCATAAAGGGGTGACTCTAGAATGTGTTTGTACGATAAAGGAATCAAATGAAAGGTGTTAATGAGTATTTTAAAGGGAGTGGGCCTTAGTTCTATAGGTGGATGCATTTTTGAGATATCAACATAAACGTGGACCAGGGGTGACGCTATAATGTGTTTGTACGATATGGGTATCAAATTAAAGGTATTAATGAAGGTTTTAAACGGGAGTGTTTGTTGTATATGTGAAGGCGTTTTCGATATATCGACCAAAATGTGGACCAGGGTGACCCAGAACATCATCTGTCGGGTGCCGCTAATTTTTTTATAAATGTAACGTTGTTTTGCTCTAAATTTGGTCTATCTCCATACATTTTAATAAGCTTTTTCCGTCTAACTCTATCCCCCCTCTTTTTCTTAACACTTACACGTTTATAAGGAAACCAAGGTAGTAACAATAATTTTTTTGGTTTGCATCTTCAACATAAAATTGAAAAAAAAAATGTTTAATTTTTATATTTATGTGTTTTTTCAAAGGGGACATATATGTCCCTATATGCGATAAGATATACATGTTTTTATTTCTCGAAAGAAAAGTAGTTGCGCAGATTTGTTTAAAAATAAACACAAATTATATTAGGGATAACAAAATTTCTATAAAGTACTTTAATAAAATAAATATTAGTGATATTCTGCAAAACAATTACGTTCTGAAGTGTAACATAAATGAACATTACATGTAGAGCAAGTGTTATTTGTGGGATTCCCTACACGATTTTTTGCACACTGTACGCATCTTTTCCTGTTAGTTACCTTCTTCATTATATGTGAGGGTGCTCCGTGCTTATAGGCCAGAGATATTCGCTTTTTGGTCATAACAACTGACTTCAAAGATCTTTGTCGAGATGTAAAACTGCCAATTAGCGACCGAGCTACTACCTGGCGAAATTCTAGAATTGAAATCAAACTTCCTTCGATGCGTTTAGCTTCGTGCAGCTTGCAATAAATTATATACGAATTATTCATAGCGATATCCAGCATGTCGAAAATTAGTCGTAGGTAGTATTTTATTTTAGCCTTTCTATTCACTTCGTAGCACGCTTTTTTTTGGTCCATTAAATCGACCCCTCCCATGTTTCTATTGTACTTTATAACAACTTCAGGGCATGTTACACTCATCTTCTCACCACTACCTTGAGCCCGCCTCTTGACTGTAGATGTCGGTATGGGAGATAAAAAATTTGTCAATATAAATAAAGCTTTGTTATCCATCCATTTTATGAAAGAAATTCCATTGCTACTGGTCGTGAAAATGTTTTATTATTGATTTCTATTTGATCGTACTGTCCCACAAGCTTTTATATTCATTTTTATCAATTGGTACTGAAGATTAGGAGAGTTTAAAAAATTGTCAAAGTATAGTTCGCAACCTAAACCCTGTAAATTTTCACACAATTGCAACACCACCGATTCCCCCAAACCAGTTTCAGGACCGCTATTTTTTCTTCCAGTATACAAGTCAAATTGAAATAAATATCCCGTAGAAGAGTCTGCCCTGCACCATAATTTGAATCCCCATTTTATGGGCTTATTCTTCACATATTGTCTCATTATATTGTGACCTTTGAACTTAACCATATGTTCGTCTATTGCCTGGGACTTGGTATTGGTCATAGAGCTTTGAAAAGTTCGATTGAAGTGCTCCAAAACGGGGCGTATTTTGAATGCTCTATCATAATTTAGATCGGTCCTACGCGGCTCTTTAGAATTGTCACTAAAATGCAAGTTTCTTCGTATTTCTTCGAAACGGCTTATAGTTATCACATTAGCCATGTAAAGAACCCCCATATCAATATCTGTAGACCAATAGTTCCGAAATGTAGGTAAGCAATGATAGCTCATTACATAGTTCATTCCGAAGAAAGCTTTCGCCTCTTCATTACTGATAGTAAAAGATCGGCCGTTTTGTTCAGCATAACGTATTGATTCAGGAACTATAATCTTAACAATTAAGATTTCGAAGTCAACAACCTTATCGAAAACGTTTACAGGAGTTAATTCCTCATCAGAAGTGCGGTTGCTATCAGCAATGAGAACCTTACCGAAATCGTATTCTTGTTCCTCCAGAAAATTATCGCATTTTTTCGCCAATTAAAAGATGGGGCACTAGCACTGGGTGGCTGGTTTTGAATTACATCTTGCTCAAGAGGGGTTGAGCAAGGTTCAATTTTGTTGGATATTAATACCAAATTGCATACAATATGAACACCGTGTAATATACTATCCGAACACTTCCTATTGATTGACATTTGCTAATATGTGTGTAATATGTATATGTGAAGAAGAATAATAAAAATCATCCCATTTTGTCTACAACCAAACCAACGTGAACATTGCAGTGGCGACGAGGAAAAAAACGAAAAAAGAAAAAAAAGCTAAAATTGGACTTAAAATTTTATTTAAACTAAGAAAACGGGAGAAAAACCAATTCAAGTGTTTGAAATATGACTGGAGGGGCAGCAATGACGGCAACCACCACCAAAATGATTTATACTCCGAATATCGTGGAGCTTTCGGTAGCAGACAATTGGCGAATATGACAGGAAAGGTTGGAGTTGCACTTGTTAGAAAGTGAGTGCACGAAAGAAACGGGGAAGATTTCGGCCCTACTGAGAAATATTAGCGGGGAAGTATACGGAATTTTGCATAGCGTTTGCAGCCCGAAGCTTCCCAGCGAAAAAACATACGAGGAGTTGTGCACAATTTTGAAGCGCCATTTTACTCCTCCCGTCATTTTATTTCATGAAAGACGTAAATTTTACGCCGCAAGAAGAGCCGACACCGAAACGGTAGCAGCATGGTACGCACAAGTTAAAAAATTGGCGTTGCAAAGAAAATTCGGGGCGGCCCTAGAAAAAATCATTCTAGATAAATTTGTCGTTGAGCTGCCAGAAAAAATTTTCGAGAAATTTTGCGAAGAGGACGAAGAGATAACGATAGAAAAGGCGCTAAGGAAGGTTTTGGTTATGGAGTCGAAGATTACTCAGCAATTAGCTGTAAAAAATGAGGTTAATTTTGTGAAGTCACAAGTGCAAAATTCCCGTAACTACAACAACAACAACGACAACAGCAGCAACAGTCCAGGCAGGCGTAGCGGAAAAAGAACCGGTGCGAATTCCAGCAGCAAAAACAACAACGTTGGAAGTATGAAGAAGACACCATGTGCGCATTGTGGTTGGAAAAATCACCAATCGAGCAAATGCAGATATCGTAATAGCGTGTGCCACTCCTGCAACAAGGTGGGCCATTTGGCGAATGTATGCCAGGTTAATAAAAATAACGTACAATTTGTAAATGTGAAAGAAGATTATGATACTTTCGACTCTGTTTTTAATATTTCACATATAGATCGGAGAGAAGGTGGTAACCAGTACGAAGTTGCAATCGAAGTAGGTGGTTATCAGCTTGTCGTCCTGTGCGATACGGGTGCGCCGTGTTCCTTGATGTCAATCAAAATTTTTGATAAATTTTTCGATCGCAAATGGCTGCGGAAATGCTCAACCTCATACACGGGATACGGTGGTGAATTGGTCGATGTTATCGGTGAGTTTCTTACTACAGTTCGGTATAGAGAGCGGAGTGTAAACGGAAAATTTATAGTGACCAACACAAATCGACCAACCTTGTTACTTACTTACTTAATTGGCGCTTAACCGTCTAAACGGTTATGGCCAACCGGCGCCAATTGGTCACACCAAGGGAGTTTAAATCGTTTTCCACCTGGTCCTTCCAACGGAGTGGGGGCCGCCCTCTACCTCTGCTTCCATAGGCGGGTTCCGATAGAAACACTTTCTTGGCCGGAGCATCATCTTTCATTCGCATAACATGGCCTAGCCAGCGCAGCCGCTGCGTTTTAATTCGCTGGACTATGTTGATGTCTGCGTATAGCTCGTACAGCTCATCATTAAATCTTCTTCGGTACTCGCCATCGCCAACGCGTAGAGGTCCATAAATCTTTCGAAGAACTTTTCTCTCGAACACTCCCAAAGCCGCTTCATCTGCTGTTGCCATGGTCCATGCTTCTGCCCCATATAGCAGGACGGGTACGATAAGTGACTTGTAGAGTATGATTTTCGTTCGCCGAGAGAGGACTTTACTTTTCAATTGCCTACCTAGTCCAAAGTAGCATTTATTGGCAAGATTGATTCTTCGCTGGATTTCAGTGCTGATGTTGTTGCTAGTGTTGATGCTGGTTCCCAAATAAACGAAGTCTTTTACTATTTCGAAATTATGGCTGCCAACAGTAGCGTGGTTGCCAAGGCGCATATGCGCTGACTCTTTGCTCGATGACAGCAGGTACTTCGTTTTGTCCTCATTCACCATCAAACCCATCTTTACCGCTTCTTTTTCCAGCTTGGAGTAAGCAGAACTAACAGCGCGGGTGTTTAGGCCGATGATATCAATGTCATCAGCATATGCCAGTAATTGCACGCTTTTATAGTATATTGTTCCAGTGCGGTTAAGTTCTGCAGCTAGTATAATTTTCTCCAGCATCAAATTAAAGAAATCGCATGATAGGGGGTCACCCTGTCTGAAACCTCGTTTAGTTTCGAACGGCTCGGAGAGGTCCTTCCCAATTCTGACTGAGCTGATGGTGTTGCTCAACGTCATTTTGCACAGCCGTATAAGTTTTGCGGGGAAACCAAATTCAGACATAGCGGCATATAGGCAGCTCCTTTTCGTGCTGTCGAAGGCGGCTTTAAAGTCGACGAAGAGGTGATGTGTGTCGATTCTCTTTTCACGGGTTTTTTCCAAGATTTGGCGCATTGTGAAAATCTGGTCGATGGTAGATTTACCAGGTCTGAAGCCGCACTGATAAGGTCCAATCAGCCGGTTCACGGTGGACTTCAATCTTTCGCACAATACACTTGAAAGGACCTTATATGCGATATTAAGAAGGCTGATTCCACGATAGTTGGTGCATTTTGCAGTATCCCCCTTCTTGTGGACTGGGCAAAGAACACTTAGATTCCAACCGTCGGGCATGCTTTCGTCCGCCCATATTTTGCTAAGAAGCTGCTGCATGCGCCTTACCAACTCCTCGCCGCCGAACTTGAATAGCTCCGCAGGCAATCCATCAGCGCCCACGGCCTTGTTGTTTTTCAATCTGGTTATTGCTATTCTAACTTCGTCATAATCGGGCGGGGGGACATATATTCCATCATCATCGATTGCGGGATCGGGTTCTTCATCTCTGCGCGGTGAATTGCTGCCTCCATTTAGGAGAGCAGAGAAGTGTCCCCTCCATAATCTAAGCACTCTCTGGACATCAGTTACAAGGTCGCCGTTTTCATTCCTACAGGAGTTTGCCCCGGTCTTAAAACCTTCCGTCTGTCGCCGTATTTTTTGGTAGAATTTTCGGGCGTTATTCCTGGTGGCTAGTAGCTCAAGCTCCTCGCACTCACGCCTTTCTGCTTCTGCTTTTTTCTTCCTGAAAAGGCGTCTCGCTTCCCTTTTCAACTCACGATAGCGTTCACACACTCCTCTTGTCGCGCTCGCTTTTAACGTAGCCCTGTAGGCAGCGTCTTTTCTTTCGGTTGCAACGCGGCATTCTTCATCATACCAGTTGTTTTTTCGTGGCCGCCGGTAACCAATTTTTTCCTCGACGGCAGTATGAAGTGCTTTGGAGATATGCTCCCACTGCTCCTGTATTCCTTCAGGATGAGTTGTGCCCTCAGAGAGCAGGTGTGAGAGTCGAGTTGCGAAATCATTGGCAGTCTGTTGTGATTGAAGCTTTTCGACGTCTAGCTTTCCTTGTGTTTTTTGTTCCTTGTTTTTAGCCGCGTTGAGGCGGGCGCGTATTTTGGCTGCAACGAGATAATGGTCCGAATCGATGTTAGGTCCTCGGATCGTTCGCACATCTAAAACACTGGAGGCATGCCGTCCGTCTATCACAACGTGATCGATCTGATTGCGAGTATTTCGATCAGGAGACAGCCATGTAGCTTGATGTATCTTTTTATGCATGAACCTCGTGCTTGATATGACCATGTTTCGAGCACCGGCAAAGTCAATCAGCCTCAGTCCGTTAGGAGAAGTTTCATTGTGTAGGCTGAACTTTCCGACTGTAGGGCCAAAAACACCTTCTTTGCCCACCCTGGCGTTAAAGTCGCCAAGCACGACTTTTATATCATGACGGGGGCAGCGCTCGTATGTGCGTTCTAATTGTTCATAAAAAGTGTCTTTCACCTCATCGTCTTTCTCCTCTGTCGGCGCATGGGCGCAGATGAATGATATATTAAAAAATTTTGCTTTTATTCGAATAGCGGCGAGACGCTCGTCCACAGGCGTGAACGCCAGCACTTGGCGACAAAGTCTCTCTCCCACCACGAATACGACGCCGAAACTGCGCTTATTCGCATGGCCACTCCAATATATGTCACAATTTTTGATCTTCTTTCTTCCTTGCTTCGTCCAACGCATTTCTTGGATGGCGGTGATGTCAGATTTTGCTTTGACGAGGACATCAACCAGCCGGGCATCTGCACCAATCCCATTCAGGGAGCGGACGTTCCAGGTGCATGCCCTCAATTCATTGTCCTTCAAACGTTTGCCATGGTCGTCATCAATAGAGAGTGTATTTATCCGAGGCTTGTTGTTATATTTCATTGGAGTATGGTTTTACGTGGCGGGTCCCAAGCCCAGCGCACAACCCGCTCAGCGGGGGTGAAAATATTACTTGGCACGTTTATATAGCGAGCCGCTTGCTCCAAGACAGACGCCCGCTTGCAGCCGCACCTAGAGGTGTACAGACGCTGCCGATGAAATCTCCCCCGGCTAGCCCTTAAACCGATTATGTCAGAGTGGCCTAGCCAGGTTGTCGCCTTCTCACATTAGCTCACCGCTAAATGGGTGTTTAGCGGCTACCCAGAGGATACTTGGCCGCAAGCGACCGGCAGTAGTGAGCTGCTTGAACCGCATGCAAAAGAATCGCTCTGGCCATTCCCAGGTGAATGGCGGTCAGAAGCTTTCCCCACTTTCGTGGACTTCTACACACGGCCCCACCCTCCACCAACCTTGTTAGGACGAGATTTTTTGCGTAGTTTTGGTTTTAAGTTGAAAGTGCGTAGTTCGGTTACCGAGCCTAATAACGTTAATTATGTAGAGCCGTATAATAGAGTTTTGGACCAGTTGAAAAGCGAATATGCTGAAGTTTTCAGTCGCGAGTTGGGCAAGTGTAATTTAACCGTAGTCAAGTTACAGGTGGAAAGAGGGTGCAACCCGGTATTTTGCAAGCCTAGAACAGTTCCACTGGCTTGGCGTGAGTCCATTGAAAAGCAATTAGCAGATTTAGTCGGAAAGGGTGTTTTGATACCAGTTGATAGTGCCGATTGGGGTACGCCGTTGGTCCCCATATTAAAGCAGAACGGTCAAATAAGAATTTGTGGGGATTACACAACTACCGTAAACCGTTTCCTTAAAGATTTTAAGTACCCATTACCCCGGATAGACCAAATTTTTGCGTCAATGCAGGGTGGGAAACTTTTTACTAAGCTAGATATGTCTAATGCGTACAATCAGCTAGTCCTGGATGAAGAGTCACAAAAGATTTGTACTTGGAGCACGCATAAAGGTATTTTTAAGATGACGCGGTTGCCGTTTGGCATAAAAACCGCGGCGGCCATTTTTCAGAAAACTATAGAGGGTCTGTTAAGAGGTATTCCGAATGTACTTTGTTACCTCGACGATATTACCGTTACCGGCAAAGACTTCGCAGAACATGTTCTGACTCTTAAACGCGTATTGGGGAAACTTCAGGCGGCAGGATTGCGACTAAATTTTGACAAATGCGAGTTTTTTAAAAGTAAAATTTCATATTTAGGTTTCGATATTGACGCGGACGGTTTAAAAGAAAATAAAGAACGCGTGCAATGCGTTCTCGACGCCCCGAAACCTAATTCGGTGCCTCAATTACGCGCTTTTATTGGTTTAGTGAACTACCATTCAAGGTTTATACCCAATTTCGCACAGAAGATGGTTCCGCTATATAAGCTTTTACAGAAAAACGTTCCCTTTATTTGGAACAAGAAGTGTCAAGAAGCGTACGATACGCTAAAGACAGAGATCGGGTCAGATAAAGTGCTGGTGCATTTTAATCCTAAGTTGCCAATTATTTTGACCACAGATGCCTGTAACACCGCGGTAGCAGGCGTGTTATCGCACGTATATGACAGCGGAGTGAGGAGACCCATAGCGTTTATTTCACGGGCTTTAAACAGGGCTGAACTAAACTACAGTGCTATGGAAAAAGAAGCTCTAGCTATTGTTTTTAGTGTGACCAAGTTAAGACAATACTTGTTGGGAGTATCATTTACGTTGAAAACAGACCATAGACCGTTGCTTACATTATTTGGCGAGAATAAGGGTATTCCGTCCATAGCTGCGGCCAGAATACAGCGCTGGGCGTTGATATTATCAGGATTTGACTATAAAATTAAATACGTCAAGGGGTCTATTAATTACGCAGATAATTTATCGCGAATTTCGCAAACGAGTGTTTCAGCGGTGTCATCAGAGTCAACTTTTATTAATTATTGTAGTTCAGCGGAGTTAAATTACAAACAGGTGGCAATTGAGACACGGCGAGACCCGGTGCTGTGAAAAGTGATGCAAAGTGTTCAAGAGGGTACGGTTTCAGGTTTAAAAGGCAAAGAGTTTGAGGCATTTCGGACAAAAGGGATAGAGCTAAGTGTTGAGGCAGGGTGCGTTTTATGGGGTTACAGGACGGTAATACCAAAAAAGTTGCAGAACCAAATTCTGGAATCCTTTCATCAATCACACCTTGGCATCGTAAAGACGAAAGCGTTGGTTCGCTCGTATATATGGTGGCTGTGTATAGATAATGACGTGGAGGCTCTTATAAAGTCTTGCCAATCGTGTCAATCAGTACTGTCCAGTCCTGAAAAAAGTAGTTTGATGCCCTGGGCGGCAGCGGAGTCGGCATGGCAGCGTATACACGTGGATTTTGCGGGACCAGTGCGAGGCTTTCAGCTGGTAATAATAGTAGATTCCTTTTCGAAATGGGTGGAGGTTTTTAAAACAAAAGAAATGACTAGTGCTTTCACAATCAGTAAATTGCGCGAAGTGTTTTGTAGGTTTGGTTTGGTGGACACGCTAGTTAGCGATAACGGAACGCAGTTTACGTCATTGGAGTTTAAAACCTTCATGAGTAAAAACTACATTAAACATGTGCTAACGGCACCTGGCCACCCAGCCACTAATGGGAAAAAACGTTAAAAAAATCTTTAGTAGCAAGTTTTGCAGGCAAAGCTAACTTTAGCCTTGATGATGTATTGAACAGGTTTCTGTTCGACTATAGGATTTCTAAACATTGTACAACAAATGAGTCCCCCGCAAAATTGATGTTAGGAAGGGAGCTAAAATCGAGATTTAGCGCTCTCAAACCACCATTGGTAAGAGACGTCATAAAAACGAACCAACAAACCGCTGTTAACAACTATAGAGGTAAACGCGATACCACGTTCACCGTAGGCCAGAACGTAATAGTGAGAAATTACTCGAATCCTAACAAGGCTGGTTGGTCACCAGGCACCGTACAGAAAATGTTAGGTCCGCGTAATTACATAGTAATGCTAGCGAACGAAAACCGCTCAATAAAACGACACCTCGACCAGATCCGCAATGCCGACCTCGTGTGTGGGGAAGAGGCTTCTCGCAACGAACCGGGTGTTGAATTACTGGCTAGCCCTGCTCAAGTTAAGTCGGGCAGCATGGAGGATCATGGCGAACCAGTATCAAGTGAACCTCAAGAGGAGGTGGAAAACGAAGCTAGGCAAATGCCTATAAGAAGTAGCAAGCAGAAAGCCATAGAGGCAATGCGAAAAAAATAACAAAATTATATTCTTTATTGTATTCATTAACGTAACATTCAATCTGGTATAGTTGAAATGGATATCTAATACTTTTAATTTTCATTCACTTAAAATACTAAGTATATAAGGATATACATAAGTATATATATATACAAGTTTAAAAATTTCATGAATTCCAAAATGTAATGTATAATAAGTAGGTATACAAAGCTTAAGAAAGGGGTTGTTGGATATTAATACCAAATTGCATACAATATGAACACCGTGTAATATACTATCCGAACACTTCCTATTGATTGACATTTGCTAATATGTGTGTAATATGTATATGTGAAGAAGAATAATAAAAATCATCCCATTTTGTCTACAACCAAACCAACGTGAACATTGCAAATTTCAACGGCAGTCACACCGGCATCCAGATCTTGCGCTAAAAATATTTGGTCCTCTTCATCAAGGAACAAACCATCCTCGTCGTCGCTGTTGTCAGCCATCAAGACTTCTATAATTTCTTCTTCCCGCAACGAGAATTCTCTGCGTCGATTTAAAGACATTTTTGACACCAAAATATATGAAAATAATAGTGAACACTTGAAATAATTACAAAGCATAAAATATTAATAGTTGAAAGCAAAAGTCTCCTTTGATGCATATAGGGACACCCGCGTTCCTTTGCGTTTTTTTGCTAAATTTTCATCACTTTTACGAAAAAACTAAAAATATGTAATAAAGTATTAATTTTACGTACCAGTGAGTACAAATCAAGCAAAAAATAATCCAGATATATTCTTTAGATAGAAATAAACAGTTCTAAATACTGGCGACTTGGTGAAGGGATTTCTGCTTCTTTGTCCACGGCTATTTACACATATAACGGTTTTTATCCATGTTGCCATCGGTAAAACTTAACAGGGTATAGTCAAGTTTAAATAAAATGAAGTTAGAAGTGTTTTGGGTTTCCAGTATTGTCCCTTATGCGTCTAAGGGTTAATCCTTTTATTCACTCCTCCCTCCGTTTTTTCGCTTCATCTATCTCTATTTTTGTCTCACTCTATCTCTTTCTCAGTCTCCTTCTCTCTTTTCTCTTCTCTAAAGTTTTTTCCTTTCTTCGTCATCCCTTATTGCCAGGCAAATCGAATAGGACGTATGTAAATAGGTATGTGGGTATTATTTATTCATGTCTTTATTTCGGCTTCGCATGCACATTTATCAGTTTTGCCAGGTTAACTCTTTCGGCGGCAATGGTTTAATTTTTGTACCATATATTTTACATATTTTCCGCGACGGTGGTACATTTTTCGTACCACATATTTTTTACGTTATCACTTAAGTCTCAAAGGTTTAAAAATTGAACCACACTTGATAACGGGACAATAAAGCAATAATGTTCGCAGAAATATTGTCGTTTTGTGCAAATTGCGTAGTTTATGGTCAGTAAACAACTTTTGTGCAACGCAGTGGATGGTTATTGAAAAAAATTAAGAAAAAATAGTTTTTTATAAAATAATTATAAAAATTGATGTTTTTTGGACAGATATATTGCTAAGGTTTGTATTTGCATGTTTTGGAAATAATATTACAACATAATTATTGCTGATAGTGTATTTTGCTGTGGTACTTATATTGAATCATCACGACGTAAGCTATTTTTTTCATTGGGAATTACTTTGTTTATTATTTGTAAAAGAAATATGAATCAGCCACATAATGTGCAGCACAATGAAAAAACAAATAAGAACAGATTGGATTTGCGGAACATGCAATGTAGCGTTGTGTTTATCAAAGAATAAAAGATGTTTCCAAGATTATCATAAAAGTAGTTCAAGTGGCCATGGTCTATAAATTGAACCACTATAAAATATTATTTTTAACAAAAATATAAATCATCTAAGTATTTTTTATGAATTAATTTTAAGTTTCGATCATTTTTTATTAAAATAAAAACATTTAATTAAAATAAAATCATTTAATAAAAAAAAAAAAGTTCTCTGATACACAAGGGGGTAGAATTTTTCTTGAATCTTTGCCGCTGAAAGAGTTAATGCAACTAAATCGAATATCACAATGAAAATTACTTTAAAGCTCTCAGCAACAACTTTCATTTGATATCCATATTACATACACATTCTAGGGGTATCCGGGTCCAGGTTTTGCCCATATCTTGAGACCCTAGTCACCCAGCGGTATAAAAATTACTATTTATTAAATCACTCATCAACAGCTTCAATTTGATACCCATAATGTAAAAACACATCTTAGTGTTACCCTGATTCACGTTTTGGCCTATATCTCGAGACCCTTCACAAATAGGTATGAAAACTACCCTGTACTAAAGCACTCATCAACAGCTTTCATTCGCTATCCATATTCTATAAACACATTCTAGAGGCGCCCGCGTCCACGTTTTTGCTTATATCTCGAGACCCTAGTTACCCGCGGGTACGAAAAATACCCCGTATCAAAGTACTCATAAACAGCTTACATTCTATACCCATATTGTACAAACATATCCCAGGATTACTCAAGTCCACGTTTTGATCTCAAGAGCCTATACAGAACGGGATAAAAATTAGCCTATGTCTGTCTCCTGGTTCTAAGCTACCCGTCCACCAATTTTCACCCAAACATGTTCATCCGTTACTTCCTCTTCAATCACTCTTTATCTATTAAAAAAAGCGCATCAAAATCCGTTGCGTATTTTTAAAGATTTAAGCATTCAAAGGGACATAGAGACAGAAAAAACGACTTTGTTTTATACTATGTAGTGATGTACATCCATGCATACCTATAAACCTACGCCCGAAGTTAAATAACGCAGCGAATGCTATATATGTACGTATGTATGTGTCGCATCAAGCCTCACTCAAAAGCAATTAGCGCGGACAGTTCACAGCGAACAAACACACATACGCATTTTTTGATAAAAATGTTACTTTTCCTTAAACAATTTGGCTGATATAAGAAAGGAATCAAGTATTTTTTTTGATCCAGATCGAAGGTAAATATTTCAAAGTTTTACTGAAAAGTAGAATTTTTTAAATCCATCCATCCGTTTATGAGTTATAGCTGTGTAAACAAAAAATTTATGATTTTTTACTTCATTTTGGCAATTTGCCACGCCCCTATAATATATAACTTCAAATTATATTAACTGTACCCTCTCACGTAGCTAAGCTTTCAAATGCAGAAAACCGTTTTAAAATCGGAGCATTCTGTGTGAAGTTATGTGCATACATGGCATTTAGCGACTTTATTTTATAAGATTTATAGAAGATAGATATCCCTCACTAGCATAGGCACCTTGTCGTTGGTGTGAGGGCTTAGCCGAACTCCATAGCGCCCGACTATGAGGCTGTTTAAGACTGGCATCTACACCGCTTCGCCTCATAGGAGGGCGGCGGGATGTCGGTGACCAAGAACTGCCAACTCCCTAATCCAGGGTGTTATGCGGACCGTGCCTATTGGGCGATTTGCAGCCAGGGGATAAATTCGGCTGTATTCGAATGGAGCCTCCCGATACCGGGCCACCTCGGGAAGTATTGGTGGCCTCACCACAGTAAGGGGCGCTGCTGTGGCGAACGGTTCTTCCCCCGAATATAATACTGGACCGCTGAGGCCGCCTTGTCGGGCAGGTGGCCGTCCGACCAAGATGACCGACTCATTACCTAATTGTAATAAGGACGATGATAAGAGGAGGACTGAGTCGCAAGCCAAGGACGACAAATACGCGTTAAGCGATGCATTGGACTCGCAGAGCGGGAGTAGTGCTGATACAATGAACTCAGTGTTGGAAAAGCACACAAATGAGAACGTTGTAGAAGAGTGGAGAAGGGAACGGGGCAGAGGAAGTAAAAGAGCTCTCCCGCAGTACCGTAAAGCACTCAGAATTGTCCAACGCCTGGGAGCAGTGGTCGACCCAACAGAAATGGAGATCGAGCGCCTGGAATGGACCCATGAGGCGGTAGAAGTAGGTCGAAGGCAGTTTAAAAGTTTGCTGCGAGAAACCCTCTGTTCTGCAACCGATACGAGGAGGAAGAATTGTCGAATGGCAGAATGAAGAGGCAACGTTCGGCGGAAGGCGACAAGCATGCTTTCAGGAGGCAGAAAGGACCTAGTGCCCGAGCCGCGAGGCAGGGCAATCGCATAGACAAGACAAGTAGGTCCAAAGCTGTAAGACAGATGGGCCTCAATAGCGAGGTAGCAACTACCTCGAACGCTGCGAGTCAGAGGGAAGTTCCAACTACGGAAGTAGGAGATAAGCCAAAGGGAAATAACGCTAAGACTCCGGCTTTCTTGGAGGTGCTAAAGCCAAGACTCCGGTTTTCTCGGAGGTGCCAAGGGGAGATAACACTAAGACTCCAGCTTTTCCCGAGAAGATGAGTGATGTGGCAAAGCAGTCACTGACTGTAAGGCTGGTTGATCGTAGTAGTCCTTTCGGACAGATGACTACTTAACGGTGGAGATCTATAGAAAGGGAGCTTATTAGCTTAATGCTTAAGATGATGCGGGAACAACCAAATAAGCCCCTTCCTATCTTTGATTCCGAGGGGTGGTGGGAAGATGAAAGCGTGCGGCAACATCGCGAGCTTGCGGTGGTTGGAGGAAGTGGTTCCAAACCTCCAAAGACAAGGCACGAAAGCGCGGTTTGAGGTGGTGGATAAAGCGCAAATCCTCACGGTACCAAAAGTAAAGGTATGGATACCATGCGTGATGAAGTCGGAGGATACACTGAGACTTCTGCAGAATCAGAATCCGAACATACCGACACAGGATTGGAAGGTACTTACTGTATATCGGCCTACGGAGGAAGGCTAGTTCTACATCTTCCAAATGAACAAGCAGGTGGAGGATATATTGTACACGAAGCTTGGAAAAATGTCCTTTGGCACAGGCAAAATATTTATGCGACTCAAGAAAAGAAGTCCCGAGGATAAAAATCCTAACACGCTAGAAGTGGGCGAAGTCGAAAAGGACCTCAAAAGCCTAAGGAAAAAAAGACAGGTGGAGGTAGCCGATGTCACCACGAAGGTGTTAAAAGAGGACGAACAGCCAAACGGTGCTGCGAAGCGAACAGGGGTACACCCGGCACAACAGTTACGAGAGGCTTAAGGGGCGTTGAATACTCTAAACCAAAAGGGCAAGGGGAGGACGACGGCTGCATTCATATATGCACCTAATTACACTACTGAGGACTTCGTAGTGGTGGCCGTTGAGCAAAGGAATAAGCAGGCTTTTATCCTGGCATCCTGCTACATGGCCCATGCTGCGGAGGTTCCACCGATGGAGCGTAAGAGGCTACTAGAGGACGAAGGGCGCAAAGGGCGGTTGGTCATAGGCGCAGATGCAAAGGCGCACCACAATGCGTGGGAAGGAGCAGACACGAATGAGAGAGGCGAATTTCTATTTTGTTACATCCTGCAAACCAATTTGCAGATAGCCAACAGGGGAATGTCCCTACATACATTTGTTCAACATCCAGAAATGTTTTGGATATTACATTGAGCTCCGAACGTGATATATCAAGGTATGATTGGATGGTTCTTGATAGAGCATCCTTCTCCGGCCATGCGTATATCAGCTTCAGCATCCCCCTAAAGAGGGTTGAGAAGGGAGGAACCTTTAGAAACCCTAGGTCAACGAACTGGACTAAATTCCAGAAACAGGTAGAAACAAAACTGGGACAACCCAAAGAGGTTGCCAATGTGGAGGAACTGGAGGAATCTAATGAATTCCTAAAAGGGACGCTTATGACTGCGTATAACAAAGCTTGCCCTCTAAAAAGATTCAGAGGAAAAGCAAAGCCGCCATGGTGGAGCAATGAGCTGAGTCTTCTAAGAAGACAGGTAAACGAAATGTTTAAGTAAGCAAAACCCGCAGAAAGCGAAGCGTGTCGGGACGAGTACAGGGATCTACTGAGGATCTACAAGCGTGAAATTTCCAGGGCGAAGAGAAACTCATGGAAAAGTTTCTGTACGGACATAGAGTGCTCCAGCGAAACAGCACGGTTGAGAAAAGTCTTAGCAAAGGGAAAATAGTCCAGGGACTAATAAAGAAAGAGAACGGGGAATGGTCACGTAATAGTGAGGAATCCCTTGAGGTGCTTCTCGATACACATTTCCCATCGGGAGATGGTTCAGAAGAGCCAGCAGACAGCACTCACACTTCGATCACGGAGCGGATAGTGCCGGGCTTGGTGACCGATACCAAGATCAAATGGGCAGTGAAGACATTTTCTAAGTTTAAATCGCCGGGCCCAGATGGTATATTCCGGCCATGCTACAAGTTTCAAGTAGAGTGGTCATCGAATGGCTTAAAATAATATTCGATGGATGCATAAGCTGAATCATGTACCGCACTCTTGGAGAACTGCTCGCGTAGCTTTCCTACCAAAGGCGGGGAAGATCGGTCACGTGTATCCCAAAGACTATAGACCCATTAGCTTAACATCATTTCTGCCCAAAACCATTGAAAGGCTGATAGATGTGAACATAAAGTCTAACTTCGATGAAACCTGCTCTCAACAATAAAGAATGCGTACACCAAAGGCAAGTCGGTAGACACCGCATTGCATATGGTGGTAATAAGCATAGAGAAATCCCTGGAATATAAGGAGTATGCTTTAGGAGTCTTCTCGGACATTGCCGCGCTTTCAAAAATGTTGCAAAATGGGCGATTATTGATTGTTTTAATTACTTTGAAGTACATCCCGCCTTAATCAGATGGATCCGCTGCATGTTAAATTGCAGAAAGATTGCATCACAATGGGGATTGTACGAGGCCACGAAATCAGTGGACAGGGGCACGCCGAAAGGAGGGGTGCTATCACCTCTGCTGTGGACGCTGGTCATCAAGCAATTGCTCTGGCGATTCGACGAGGGACCCGTAAGAATTACGGCTTACGCAGATGACGTTGCAATTGTCACAAGTGGAAAGTGCCTTCCAACGATTTGTTCTTTGATGGATCGGGCGCTTCGGGATATTCATACCTGGGCATCTAATGTCGGGTTGAAAGTCAATGCGGAGAAGACGGATATGGTCTTGTTTACAAAGAGGTACAAGGTCCCAAATTGGACCAGGCCTGAGTTAGGAGGGGCGACCTTACAGGAGAAACCTTGCACAAAATATCTAGGAATCACCCTAGACAGTAATTTGTCATGGAAGCTCAACGTGGATGAGAGGGTGAAGAAGGCCTCAGCGGCACTCTATGCATGTAAAAGAATGCTGGGGTGTACGTGGGGCTTATCGCCCTCTCTTTCTCATTGGGTTTTTACAGCGATTGTAAGCCCTATTCTATACTATGGAGTTCTTGTTTGCTGGAAAGCCACACAAAAAACAACATACCGCAAAAAATGAGAGGGGATATGCAGACTATCGATGCTTAGCATTACGGGAGCCCTGAAAACAACCACGATGGCTGCACTGTATGCCATTCTGCACATTCCACCTGTAGACCTGGTAGAGAGGAATATAGCATTAGCAACTGCCCCCAGGCTCGGTGCCTCGGGGCAGCTTGAGCGCCGACCATAGGGCCACAGTAATATAGCGTCATCAATCACAAGACGAAAAGACTACCTGTTTCCCTATATGCGCTTCGAGGGAGATCTTAAGGCCACAATAGAGGTGGACGGTTGGCGCAAGGGCGCGCAAATGGCGGACGAGGCGATACATGTGTACACAGATGGTTCCAAAGTAGTGGAAGGGGTAGGGTCTGCGGTATACTATGCTGATCCGGAAATAATCAGATCCTACAGGCTTCCGGATTACTGTAACGTTTTTCAAGCGGAAATAGTAGACGTAACCAAAGCGGTAGAAACCCTGGAAGAGAATAGCTTAAGCTACAACTGTGTTAACTTTTATATTGACAGTCAAGCTGCAATTAAGGCAATAATCTCGCATAGCACAGCATCTAAATGCGTGTTAGGTTGTAAGCAGTCCCTGGAGAGAATCGGGTCAGGGAGAAGTATACTTCTATATTGGGTCCCAGGGTATATTGGAATAGATGGGAATGAACAAGCGGATAAACTAGCTAAAAAGGGCGCATCCCTTGAAGATTGCTCCGTGGACGTCCTAATTCGACTGGGCGAAATTAAGCGAAGGCAAGAGGTGCACATGATCGACCAAGCAGGAAAGGCGAGGGTTTAAGCGCGGGGCTGTAAAGTGTCCAAAATTTTGTGCAGGTCTTACAACATTAGACTACCAAAGTTGCTTCTATCATTTAAAAGAGAGGACTGTATACTCATGACGGGTATTCTGACTGGCCACTGCCTTCTGGCGTCACACGTCTTTAAATTAGGCTTGGTCAGTGATAGCAGATGTAGGATGTGCGGGCTGGAGGAGGAAACGATCGAGTACTTTCTGTGCTCTTGCCCTGCGCTTGCCAGGCTAAGACTCAAGCTATTAGGAGTGACACAGCTGTCAGATCTAGAAGCAGCAAGTGGCTTAAATCCTAGGAAGCTTCTGGTATTTGCCAAGAGGGCGGGGTTATTTTATAACATAGGTCCTGGGTTTTGATAGGGTTTTTCAGTGTGGTCGTTAAAACAAAATTCTGCTTACACTACGGACTTATTCAGTCTATGTGAGGTCCTCATGGACTGGCCAGTTCAACCTAACCTAACCTAAAGATGGCAAGGCATTGAAATGTACTCCCAAGATACCGCCAGTAGAAAAAATGGGGTCAGGAGAATATTTCCACTACGGTTTTTACGATTTGGTGAATATCTTAACAATTTAGCTATTCAATTAAAACGCAGCTATTTTATGGATACGTGTTTATTTTTCCACGTGTCTGAATTGCAGACCATCATCTGTGCAAGTACAATTAAATTCATAAAAATGGCTTGGCGCAAAATAATAACTGACAATGTTGCGCAATCGTATTCCTGACAAGGAACTAAAACAACGACACCAGCTAGGGCGCTAAGTGTAACAGGAACACTGAAACGTAATTACGCGTATGATCTTATGTTTTGGACTTAGTTATTTCCTTGATTATATCCAGAAGCCTTTTATCTCAAATTTCCTAATATGGCCAACGACAGTGGGTTTGAACGTCGCTAGTACTAGGCTAAATAAAAAGGTTGAATACGAAAAACAGAAGAATACCACCTTGCAATAGATTATAATCTATATATAATAATTATTAGATGCATTTTATTTATTTATTTATATTTATTATTTCCAAATGTAATTTGAATTTTTGTGCTAAATTCTTTTCAATTCTTCAACTAAATTGAAAGAACATTTATACGTGTAACCCGTACTTTATATATGTGTTATTTATTCGAATGTTCAGAGATTCGCACATCAACAGAAACTGCAAAATAATCAGGAATCCCCCAAAAATTCGATACAATTGGTGTCAGAACAGGAATTGTTGAATAATTCCAGACATTTAGAGGAGAAAAAAGAGATGGCTAAATTGAGTAAATTTAAGATCCGGCAACTAAAAAAGGAATTGGAGAACCGTGGATTAAATAAAACCGGCAATAAGCCCGAACTTCAAGCACGGCTACGAGACGTTATGGCGTCGGAAGGAAAGAATGTTAAAGAGTATGTCTTTTATCCTGATAGCGACGAGACAACAACAAAAATATCTGCACAAACAATGGCATCTCAACTGGAATGCCAGAAAACTTATATAGCATCTTAACTGGAAGAACAGAAGACATAAACTCAGAGAAAAAATGGTTCTAAACGAAAGAAACAAGTTCATAATTAAGAATATTCGTTGACAAAAGTGTTAAGTACGTTTTTCCTTAACTCGTGACTGATGGGCTTGTTTTAAGAAAAATTTTCCAAGGACAGTGTTTATATTTTATGACCAGTTTGGTATTGATGTGTGAACTCCCTATTCTCACGCTTCGAGAACGATTTGTGGTCGATTTAGCATTTTTCGTCCTCAATTCAAAAACCGTTTGTGCTTGATCATTAGTGGGATGGGGAAGGAATTTTATTACTGGGTACCCATTCAGGGGCGGATTTACCTCTAGAAGCGCCCTGGGCAAACAAATCAAGCCGCGTCCCAATATTTCCAAAAAAACCGTACTTGCCTTCGTGTGGTGACATTTCATTACTGATATATTTTACGGATTGAAAAAATTTGATTCGAGTTTTCTTAGAAAGAATATTTATTTCATTTTATATAATGAAGCGTATCACAAAATATTTTTAGTTTTAAGAAACTTATAGATTTTCAGAAAACTAATAACACAGACATATGGAAAAGATTATTCAAAAACACTTCCGTCTTACTTTTTGGGAGGCAAAATCTGTAATCAAATGTTCAAAATTCAAAGAGAGAAGAATATCAGATTCAATACAAAGCAGTGCCAAACTGTTGAGTCGATCTTCAATCATTTTGGAGCGAAGGTAATTTGTTATCCTTTCAAGAAAAAGACCTTTCGGTGCTGCAATTAGTCACTACCATGGTAGCAAACATGCGATATGCGATGTCAACGTTTGGAAAAATTGTGTTCAAATCATCGGACCGAATAAGCTTCATAACATTCAGTGGAGATTTCGTCTTAATATTATTTTCTTTGCAATAAGCAAAAAAATTGACGAATTCGTCATCGTATGCCTTGCGTCTCTCTTCTAATTCCACAGTCAGATTATCTAGAATAACATTGAAGATATTTACTCTGAAATTTTCTCTTCCGCACAGTGTCACTTCTCCACGAACCGATTCATCTGTTCTCTGTTGAGCTGACCATCTAGTTGTAGATAATGATTTCAAAGTGATGGGTTTTGAGGCAGCTGATTGCAGATGCTCCCAACGTTTCGTTGATGCAGTAAAAAACTTGTACAAGCTTTGAATTAAAAAAAAAATGCCGCTGCTTCCGGACAATTCTCCACTGCATGCACACCCACTAAATTCAGCGAATGAGCAGCGCAAGGTACGTATTCTGCTGCAGGATTTAATGCTTTTATCCGAGCTTGAAGACCATTATAAACTCCAGACATGTTTTTCGCGTTATCGTATGATTGACCGCGACAGTCAGCAATGTCTAGTCCGAGGTCAGTCAGAGTTTTTAAAATAGCATCAGCTAATTCTATCGCCTTGTGCCCCGTGTTCTCCAAGAATTTTAGAAATCGTTCAACGGGGACACCATTTTGCTGGACATATCTAAAAACGAACGATAGCTGGTCAACGTGGGATACATCAGGGTCGAATCTACTACGATAGAAAAATATTTTAATGCTTTTTTCTCCTCTGAAATGGTAGATATAATTTTTTTCGCCATCAAACTTATGAACTCCTCACAAATCGTTTTGGATAAATAACTTGTGCTGCCACTTCCTTTGTTGCCAAATTTTTTTATGTGTTCAGCCAAGAAGGGGTCATATTCTGCAACAACTTCCAGAAACATCAAATAATTCCCATTATTTGGAGATCCCAGTTTTTGCCACTGCCCCTGCATGGAAGTCGGCGGGATGCTAAAGCTTTCGTTACAGAAACAACTCGGTTTAAAACTTTTCTCCAGTAATCTATTTCTTCATTCAATTGAATAACGAACGTTTTATCAATCCTTGATTCCTGATGACTCCTTTGTTTCAGTTTCAATACATTGTTGTTGTGGCTTGGAGAATTTTCATGCTCTGGACCCGTTGAGTCCAATGTTTCTAATCATTGAATCCCATTTGCTGTTGAAATAAGAAGCAGGATCGAAGAAAAGACATGGTACACAAAACACACTTCCTTTGCTTGCAGAATAAATAAGCCAAGTGCGAAGACTTGTCTCTCCATTTTGAAGATTTCTATGAAAGAGATTTTCTGAAAGGTATCTTATGCTTCCATCAAGATAAATTCGTTTGGATAGACTGAAATCAGCTTCAGAATTCTGTTTGCATCCATGTATTGCTATATGATCACGAATTGCATCATTAATTGTCCATTTGGCGGGATCATCGCTCAAAATCAATTGATCCAGTCCACTAGGGTCTTGTGGGGAATTCAAATCTTTATTTACCTGAATATTTATATCACATGTAGGAGGATTTGATGTGACTTCTCCACTTTCGAGACTTTGACCTATAATGTATAAAACATATAATTAAAACTCTTATATAGGTACCAAATTTTTTTCCATATTCTAACTTTCAAAATGATCTGATCTTAAACCCTCATTATTAGGTGGCGCAGATTTCGCAATATCATTAAATTGCATTTCATCATTCGAATCTGAAAAACAATTGTATAGTGAAAATGTTTCCTACTGAAACTAAACTCAGAATTTTTGACAGTAGGGTGCCTCCCAGGTAGCGAAATCTGGCTTTCTGGCCCAGAATCTACCTGGGCTAACCTAGCTGTCGATCAATTGACTTATGCATTTTTACCTTTTTGGTTATGATCAACAACGGAGTCATTTTGTTTTCGAGGAGTTTGAAAAAACCATCAAGTTTAGGGATTTTCGACAGTAAATCTTTGTCTTTCTGCATTTTCTCGGCTGCACGTTTTTTGTTTGCTGCGCCGCTTAACTTTTTCATATTTGCACTCATTCTTCTATTTTTCACAAAAACATTAATTCACTGACACTTTTTTGATGTTTTTAACTCAGAACGACTTTTAATATTACATAAAAGGTACGCAGCGCATTGTATAGAAGCGCGAACTATTCAAATTAACCAGAAACAGAAAATATTCAGATCTTAGTTTCCTTTGAAAAAGTGAGCTCGCGCATTTCCCCGAAAAAATACTTCAATACCTACTTGATTTTTAAATTTGAAATTCCAATTAAATTTGAATCTTTTAGGGAAAACAGATTCCTGACGACAACGATGGTGCGGCATCTGTCAAGTTATTTTTACACATGTTCTTATGGGGAGGAATTTTTTGGGCACGACACGACAAAGCGGCAATCAATCACGAATGTCGCTGTCGCTAGATTAGATCTATTTCTATTTTGACAGGCGACGGTCGTGGCGTCCTTTTTTCTTTTTGTGAATAAAAATCAAAAAAAATGCAAATAGCCTTAAATATGTGTTGAAATTTATTAGTCATACATTTTTTAACACATGCAATAATTTTTTCTAAATTTTTTGTTGTTGTTTGAGCTAATGCAGAACTGTCGTTGTCGCTTTCATTATAATAAGTCGTCGGTGCTTGGCGGCAAATATCGTCAAGCTTCAGTTTTTCGCCGTTGTCGCTCACAGTCGTCGTTTTGAATGTGGGCCGGGCTTTTCACGTCATTTAATGCACACAAGCTGCTAAAACTTAGTGTTTACATATCGCTGCTGCAAGACCGGCATAAATCAAAGAACGTGATTTTTGAGTTAATGCTGCAGAATAGTTAGTTACATCATACTTCATGTTGAGTAAAAAATTCTTTATGATTTGTTGAAAACTAAGCGCTTCAGATACAAACCAAATGTTGCATTTACTTGCACACCATATGGCGGTTGAATCTCAAAATTGTCCTTCCTGAAAAGTTGTGTATTTGAAAAGTGCAAATGCAGCAAATGAGCGATATGTAAGTCCCACTGGGGCGAAGATTAAGAACTGTACCAATGTTCTGAAATGTACTTTGATTCATTTTTTCTCTGTAAAAAATTGAAAAAATTTTTCAGTCTTGTAATATTTTTTGATAAATAAAAAAAAAAATTTTTCCTTGTCTTAGTTTTGGCGCCCCTATTGAAACGGCGCCCTGGGCAGCTGCCCATGTTGCCCCTATGTAAATCCGCTCCTGTACCCATTTATTTTCATTAATAATAATTTTTGCCATTAATAAAATAAATATTAATAACAAATAAAATTATCATGAAAATCCAAAAGTTTCATGATTCAATTACTTGAAGTTTGTTGTCTAATGATTACAGAGCTTTTTTGACACTCTCAAATTTAAAAATCTGGACAGGTTAATTTTACGAAGTAAGAAAAACGGGGAATAATGCAATCCCCTTCAGCGAAAATTTAAGTAGAAAAGTACATTTAATAGTATATTAACAGCGATAATAAATTTGTAAATGCCAACAGGTTTTGGGGAAAATAATTCATTTTCTACTAAATATTTCGTGAATTGACAAGGGGATACACTGTTCAGGAAGTGTTCCGGATAAACCGTTAATTTGAAATAATCGGAACAGGTTCGATTGATACTACCTCATGAGGTTCGAATATTCCAAGTAAGTATATATATAATATTCCAAATATAAAACGATTTCCCAAATTCTTAAATGGAAACGAATTTTCCGAACATACGGAATGAGTAAGTTAACATGCTCAAAGTGTACTTTTTGTTATGGCATCTCCATTATTTATTAATGATATTTTTACATGACGCAAATGACGTTTAAAAAAATTTTAAAGTTCTCACTGCTCTCATTTTTTTTTTTTATTATGGTTTTGTTGTCATAACAAAAATTACAAACAGTAAATCATGATACAAAAAATAGAGGTCATTCCGGTCCTGTCTTTTCGCATGAGCGGTCGTACGGTGTCACCCTCGGCTCAACGTCAATTTTCGGGGTTTTGTGCGTTGAGTGGAAAATTAAAATAGGCCTCGGGTTGGCTTTTGTGCTTCCCTCGGACGTTTAGGCGGAGTTAGGGGATGCAATGCTTCCCTGACCTGTAGTTAGGGCAGTTTCATCGATGGAATCAGTGACATTTGAATACCGGCGTGGTGCCATGAAAAACCTATCCTTGTTTTTATATACTAAACAAAATCTAAATACAATGATACAAAGAAAATTCTCGAAATTAAACATAACGGGATAGTGAAAGAACATGGCATCTAGCCATATATGGAGAACAATACACATTTATATAGAACTGACTTTTGTGCTTCCCTCGGACGTTTAGGCGGAGTTAGGGGATGCAATGCTTCCTGACCTGTAGTTAGGGCAGTTTTATCGATGGAATCAGTGACATTTGAATACTGGCGTGGTGCCATGAAAAACCTAACCTTGTTTTTATATACTAAGCAAAATCTAAATACAATGATACAAAGAAAATTCTCGAAATTAAATATAACGGGATAGTGAAAGAACATGGCATCTAGCCATATATGGAGAACAATACACATTTATATAGAACTGAATAAATGGAAATTCAAAGTCTGGCGTGGTGCCAATTCAAATACCATACGTTATATATAAAATGCGAAATGAGATGAAAGAAAATTCTCTAAAGTGAATCAAACAAATGAATAACTGGCGTGGTGCCACTTAAAATACCAAGAATATATATTGAACAAATCTTAAGTGAAATCAATGATTTTATGGAAAATAACGGAATTAAATGCAAATGAATAACGGAATTGAATAAGTGATTTTAGACAACCTGGCAGTATAAGGGCTCATTTAAGCACTTTGCCATACGACGCTTGAGAATGCTGGGACATTCGTATGGCTAACCAGCTAAAGGCATCTGCCTTTGCACTCTTATGAATATTGGAGATTCGAGTTCAACGCTCAGCTCCCGAAAAGCTAGCTGATGAAGAAGTGAAGTTCAGAAACATGTCCTAGTAACCATCACCGTTTGTAACCTTACAATTTTTCTCTAATATCAATAACAAAAACCATAGTATAAAGCAATATGAGCAATGCTCGCTAATTAAATACATATGTTAATACGAAATATCAGCCTAGAAAAAAGAAGGTTTTTAGTAAGCTTTCGAGCTCCCGAAAATTGCTTTGGTGGAGACACATGGATCGAAGTATACAAAGCAAGGAAATGTAGCCTTATTAAGTGTCCGTACGTTTGCTCAGAACATGTTGACAAAACATACACGTTTGTCAATTGATTGCCCAACGGATGGCCTTAAAAACCGACACCGCAATTTCTGAAGAGTTTAGCATACTTAAACGTAATTTTTATGAAATTGAATGGTCATTAATTGGCTACAAGTCCACGTTTTTTAGGGAATTGTTAAACCGTTTTATAGGGAGAACATTGCACTGTAGCTCTGCAGGTTAACCACTAGTTATGAGTTATTTTGCCCTTTGTACCAGGGGTCACCTTGGGGCAAGCCTCTCCTATGCACATTCTGTGCCCTTTTATGTGGCGTCCCACAAGCGTAACAAATTAAACACCTACCACTCACTGCAGACTTTGGGGGTACACTTTTTCTCAATACGCCTTTAGAAATATCCACTGTAGAAGCATGATATAGGGCCTTGCTAGAACAACAAGATTTTTAGTGTATTTTTTTCTGTCAGGGGTCAAGCTACCATAAAGATATGAGTCATTAACCAATGTATGAGTCATTATCCACTGTTTGTCAATAAAATTGCATGTTTTACTGTATTCTCAATCGATATTTATGCACATAAATCGTGCTAAAGCATATTATTATTTATTGTCTCAGATGATCATTGCGTTTTCATTCTGAAGGAAATTTCCATCCCGAAAAACCACAATTTCACCTTAAAGTGTAACGGTATGGCAACGCTTCTAGCAAAGCAATAAACATTATGAAACTTCAAAAATTCTCATTGAGTGGACCTACCTTCTTTTTTATACCATGATACAAATATTACAAAGTAAAAACGGTGAGAGTCAAAAGACGTTTGAAAAAGTTTTAAAATTCTCACGGTTCTCATATTTTGTTATTTAATTTTTATTTTGTTTTCATTACAAAAAAACCCGAATTCTTAATAGTTGGAGTGTAATCATTTTGGTGGGAAAGTCATCATAACTCTGCCACCTATAGAAAACGTTCCCCCGTTGCTGAAGGACAACAACGAAGGGAGCAGGACAGGACTTTTAATCGATAAAAAGAAGACTTTGGGTGGGTAAGGAATCATAATGATCATGCGGATTCCAGACTTACGTTGTATGTTCCCGCATAAACAAACATCTCGCCACGATCCTCTTCAACAAATCGTCAAGAAAATTATGTGCCTCTATACGACCAGACATCAAAATTATGCTCGCCGACTTACGGCCAAGGGGGCGATAAGAGGTGTCTACTAATAATAATTTGGCGTGATATATTTGCCAGGCGATTAAAGCAAAATTTTCCGTTCTATTTGTAGTATTCGCCTTTTCATAATTGTATATAAACCCTTTTTTTTAATAATTTTGATATGAGTTGGCCCATAACTTGAACGTGGGACTTTCGGTATGATTGACCAGCACACTACTTTTATACCACGGTGGCTGGCTTTGCTGTATAGCTGGAAAATTAGGCCTCCACGCACTAATAAATTTTAGTTGGAAGATGAGGTTCGGCTAAGCCACGAGAAGCTACAGCGTCTAGGTGGGGAAATCTCAACTGTTTGGAAGAAGAATCATTCTCCGATTTAAAAACAATTGGACACAATTTAATTTTATTTATTTGGCATTTAAAAAAAGTAAACAAATTTTTTTCAAAATAAAAAAACCCATGATTCAATCACAAGTGGTTTGCTCGGCTGACAAATTTTTTGACAATTGCAGCCATTTTGCTCCCAAATCGAATTGACATCCGCTAACTGTGTTGTTTCTTTGCGATTTTCAAAAAACTTTAGTAGTAGAAATAGGAAGCAATTAGTTTACAAATACTAGATAAGTACTGAACTGCCTAATTCCTTAGAACAATTTTTTAAATTTTATGATGAATTTATTAACTATGCCATGATCTATTACTGTGGAACATAGGTAATCCTATGAAAAGTACGGATACCAAAAAATCGTGCACTTTCGTGAAACTATGAACATACGAAATTTAAACCAATTCAAAATTCATCGTTCAACGTCAAAAACTCGAATAGTAAATCGATTCACGTAAAAATGCTATTAGTAAATAATGGAGATGCCATAACGAAATGTACTCATTGAGTATGATAACTTATTCATGCCGTCATTAACATTCGTCTCCATTTAAGAATTAAGATTTATATATGGAATAGTATGTACTTATATACTTACTAGCCTTTACCCCGCGGCCCTGTCCGCAAGAAGAAAATAAATATATGGGCTATTCACGTTAGCCTGCTTACCAAGTTATCTGTTTAAAAATTATTTTTGTATATTGTATTTTATTTTGGTAATAGGATAAAAAAAGAACTAAATGAGCTGATAACCTGAAAGGCACGCTTAGCAGAATAGTACAATATAGTTTTTTCGAATTAAAAAAATACATATTGTTTTTTAAGTTAAATTAATTTATATGACAGAGGTGAAGGAACTACTATTCATAGAACAAAGGGGTGAAACTACAATTAGCTAAAACCAAAGTGAATTTTTTAAATGACAATAGTGTTGCTTTTTCGGGTACTTGAAAAAATAAATAAATGTTAGGCGCGATAACCTCCGAAGAGATTTTTGGCCGAGCTTCTCTTCCAATTTGCGTCGTATACCTTTTAATTAAACGGTTTTATTTAGCTTGACTTGACAGGCCGGCAGCAGGGCCGCACGGCCGTTGTGAACAAATATTGTAATTGAAATTTAAGTAACTTCCCGATAAGCTACAAGCTTGAAACTTGGAATATAGTTCAGAACCCGATGGCAATGCAGTAATAAGAAGAAATATTTCAAAAATTCGTATTTGTGGGCCGATTTGTTTCACATTTGGAACACATAGGATAGGATAGGTTAGGTGGTAGCTGCCCTGATAAGGATAGCTCACTTGGACAACACGAAGGTCCGTTGTGATACCACATACACCAAAAATAACGGTGACTTAGATCTAGCTACTTAGAGAATCATTGGGTAGCAACGATAAAGCTCCGAATGATACCGATCTCAACTTTGGATATATCCTCGGGAGATCTAAGTGAGTCGTGACCGAAGTACTTTCGCCTAAGTCTGGCAAAAGCTGGACAATCAAGCATAAAGTGGTTTGGTGATTCCACCTCATCATAATCTCCATACAGCTGCAGCAGGATGGAGTTTCCAGTATATTGAGACGTACCGCATGGATACCCATGGGACAGTGCCCTGTCAAAACCCCAATGACCATTGATATGTGAGCCTTAGTGAACCCAATTATTTCAGCAGACCTCCTGCCATCCACTTTTGGCCAGAAAGATCTTGCTACACTGCAAGACGTGGTATCCGCCCAACGTTTGCTGAGCTGATTCGAGGCCCAGCTATGGAGGAGCAATCCACAGGTGGCCAGCGGGATCCCGAAATCCCTACAGCCATCTTCATCCGGTTCAGTTGTACCGATGCGGGCTAAGAGATCCGCTTGACAGTTACCCGGGATATCACTATGGCCCGGGACCCAGATAATCTTAATTGTAAAATAATTCGATGCAATCGCAAGCGAGGTCAGGCACTCCCAGACCACCCTCGATCGCACTGTAGTTGAGCTCAAGACCTTGATAGCCGCTTGGTTATCAGAGTAGATGTTAAATTCCCTAACCGTGGTAGCACTGGATAGCATTCCATCCACCGCATCCTTAATCGCAGCAATTTCCGCTTGGAATACACTGCAGTGATCAGCCAACTTAAACTTGCGGCTTAAATTTAGCTCTTGACAAAAGACCCCCCCACCAACCTTTCCATCAAGCTTTGACCCATCCGTGAACCAGTTAACCGGTCCCATGCCCCAGATAATTCCTCTTCCCCAATCCTCTCCCTCTGGAATAACTGGGGAGAAGGTTGTATAGGGAGCAGTTATCGGCATACAGTAGTCCATTCTGTCCGGGATGAAGTCGAAACTGGTAAGAAGGCTAGAGTGTCCGCGTTCAGAAAGTCTATATCCCATATCACGAAGCCTGACCAACGACCTTGCCGCGACCGCCTTTTCCGCAATATATACTGGGTATATGTTCAGCATGACGTTCAGTGCCAAGGTAGGTGTTGTTCTGAGAGCGCCACTGATACCGATCAGCGCCGTCCGTTGCACTGACACTAACATTTTGGAGGTGCTTGCCGTGTCCAGTGCTTTCCACCAGACCAGCACCCCATATAGCAGAATCGGCTTGACCACCATCTCATAAAGCCAGTGTACTATTCTTGGCGAGAGTCCCCATCTCTTCCCGATAGCTCCTCTGCAGCAGTACAAGGCAATGGCGGCCTTCCTGGCCCGATCTTCCACATTGGGTCTCCAGGACAGTTTCTTGTCCAAAACCATCCCCAAATATTTAACCCTATCAGAAAGTACCAATGGTACCCCTCCAATCGAGGGAGTTCTGAAATCGGGCATCTTATATCTCCTTGTGAAAAGGACCAATTCCGTTTTTCCCGGGTTGACCGCCAACCCACATGATTCAGCCCACCTAGCCACAGTATCCAGGTAGCCCTGCAGAACATCGCGCAGGGTGCCCAGAAATTTGCCTCTGACTAGGATAGCGAGGTCATCTGCATAGGCAACCACCCGACAACCATTGGCTTCCAGCTCCACAAGAAGCTCGTTGACTACCACAACCCAGAGGAGAGGAGATAGGACAGCCCCCTGTGGGGTGCCCCTGCACACCTTCCTCTTAATTATGGCACCCAGAGCACACTCTTTGTGTTCTAGGGACCCCTCTATTTGCTTTACAATCGAATGGAGAGCCGTTTCCGTCGATCTGCCCTTGCAGTACGCATGCTGTGAAGCCGACAGTAACCCCCGAGGTATACTTTCCCGTAGGTACAGGTCAATCAACCGCTCAAACGTCTTAAGAAGAAACGACGAGAGACTGATTGGCCTGAAATCCTTAGGTGATACATGAGAGCTTCTGCCGGCCTTCGGAATGAAAATAACCCTAACCGTGTGCCAAGACTTCGGGATATAGTTAAGCCTGAGGCAGTTAGTATATATGATGGCCAACCAGCGGCAGGAAATCCCCAAAGACATTTGAAGCTGCGCAGGAATGATTCCATCCGGGCCCGGAGACTTATAGGGCTTGAACGACCCTATAGCACAGGTTATTTGACTTTCCCGTATTGGAATGGCAGGCACTTCTGCATGGCCAACGACCGCCGACCATGCAGGCGAAGATCCCTGCGCAACTGGGACATCGGGAAAATGATTGTCCAGTAAAAGCCTTAGGGACTCCTCGCTACTCATCGACCAGTCCCCACCATCATCTCTCAGATACCCCAGAGGAGCGGGGTTCCTAGAGAGTATTTTTCTAAATCTCGCGGATTCATTGCAGCCTTCTACGTTTTCGCAGAAGCTTCACCATGCATCTCGCTTGGCTATCCTTATTTAATATTTATAAATCCCCAGACTCACCTTATAGAGCTCCCAGTCCGAGGGTAATTTACTCCTCCTGGCTCTGTTGAAGAGCCACCGACTGGACGCTCTTAGGTCGTCAAGAGAATCCTTGCCCTTCCCCCTGTAAGTTTTCAATGGGCAGGACAGCTGAAAGGAGCTATTGCTTGCCGAGGTGAAGTTTTCCACCAGAACGTCTATCTCAGATTCGGACAGGCCCGAACTAATGATAGGCACCGCAGGCAGTAGCTCTTCCAGCTTCCTACAATACAAGTCCCAGTTAGTACTTTTAGGGTTCCTAAAAGATATTTTACCGGGACGTTCTTCGTTCACTGAGAACTGGATATATCGGTGATCAGAGAAGGAGTGCTCGTTGAGAACCCTCCATCCATATATCCGACCTTCCAGTTCTCTACTAACCAGGGTGAGGTCCAGGACCTCCTCCCTTACCGCAGTAATAAAAGTCGGGTCATTCCCCCTATTACATATACAAAGTCCCTCATCTACAATAAAAGTAAATAAAGACTCACCTCTAGTGTTGGTATCCGAGCTTCCCCAAATGCTATGATGGGCATTAGCTTCGGCACCGATAATCACGCCAACACCTCTCCGCCTTGCTTCAGCGGTGATTTCACCCAGTATCGCAGGTGGTGGTCCCTCTACGTCCCCGTGGGGCATGAATAAAAGCTTTAATCTCTTCCCTTACCGCAGTAATAAAAGTCGGGTCATTCCCCCTATTACATATACAAAGTCCCTCATCTACAATAAAAGTAAATAAAGACTCACCTCTAGTGTTGGTATCCGAGCTTCCCCAAATGCTATGATGGGCATTAGCTTCGGCACCGATAATCACGCCAACACCTCTCCGCCTTGCTTCAGCGGTGATTTCACACAGTATCGCAGGTGGTGGTCCCTCTACGTCCCCGTGGGGCATGAATAAAAGCTTTAATCTCTTTTTTAACAAGCACACAGGATATATGCCTACTTGCCTCCCCATGCACCAAGGTGTTGAATTTTCCAGTCCTTAATCCAGAAATTTTACTGCCGTTACTACTCAGCCACAGCTTTTTCAAGGCAGAGCAACAAATTTGCGGAAGCCGCCTTAGAGTGCTGAAGATTGATTTGACGGATTTCCATCAAAAGCGCTCTTCTTCCGCACCCCATCATTGGCGGATTCGTAATAGTCTTGTCCATTCTAAAAAAGTCCCCCCTCAAGGCCGCTATCCGGAGCCGATTGTGTAGTCGCCCTTTAACGGTCTCGTGGTTATCTATGCTACGCAGGGAGGCTACGCGAGGGTTGACGCATTACCTTATGAGTAATGCGTTCAGAGCCAGACCGGACGCGAAGCGGGAAAATCTTCAACCGCACCTACACCACCAACTTAACGGCGACGGAGCCGGAACGTAACTTGAGGCCCGCCACGGTTTTAACCAGACGTGGGCAGGTGCAGCATTAGCCTACCAGCCATTTCGGTAGCGTTTCAAACCGACCTACTAAAGTGGCAGAATACCGCACCTACCAGCCCAAAGTCATCAAGTCCAAATTTAATGTCAAATCAAAGCCCTAAAACAGTCCAGTTCGTCACCGTTGTGTACCGATCTTGACTCTTAAAGAGTCCTGCCTCCCCTGAGCTCGGCACAATGACTCAGGGGGTGCGGGTTTTATCGAGTTGTCCTCTCTAGATCCGCCATTATCAGAAGAAGTAGGGGCACCTCGTGCAGGGCGTGAAAAATAATCACGCGTGACATTCGTCACTATGGCCGGTCTAAGACTGAAATCAGTCCCTGATCCAGAACCTGAAACCACTTATGATATCCAAGCCAAGTATCTTATCCCCCTTTGAAACACATAATACATACACAAATAGAAAGCGACTCATGAAAAAAAATCGCTGCTGGGTGGCGCAAGGATCGAGATATTCAAAAAAATCGTATTTGTGGTCCGATTTGGCTCATATTTGGAACACATAATACATACAAGCATAGAAAGCGACCTATTAAAAAAATCGCCGCTAGGTGGCGTAGGGATCGAGATATTAAAAAAAATCAGGGGCTGAAACTGTTATTCCTTTTATAATATGAGTCCTTGCAAAACTATTAATTTTGGACTTTTAATATATTTGGATCAAGATAAAAATTATTTTCGGATTTTTATTTTTTGAGTCCGATAGAACTAGTTAAAATCGGACTTTTAAAAATAAAAGTCCCGAAATAAAAGTTAAATCAAGACTTTAATTTTTTAAGGCCGAAATAAAAGTCCCGCTTGATAACAAAGAAATGGCTTATCCGAATTAAAAAAATTTGTTACCAATCGATTCTCCTGGATTCCTAAAATTTAAAAAGTTTTGGACTTTTGAAAATTTCTGTCAATAATACTAGAAATATATCATAAACAAGCTAGATCGAAAATCTCGTAGTATAAATGATGAACTTGCAGTGGATTTTTGCAATAAATTTCGTTCCAATACAACTATTAGAGTGAAAATTGGTAAAGCGCATTCTGCTATGATAGGAAAGCTTTCCAAAAAAATAAATGGTCGTAATCGGTCAGTAGCCACGCCTCTTTCTATATATAGAAATTTCCGCACAGAACATGCAATATTTGAGTATCTAAAGAAGCCACGTTATGTAAATTTGGCATGTAAATTACTAACAGTTGATCCACATAATTTTTTTGGACAATAGGCGTGGCACCAACTACTTTCCAAATAAGATTTTTTGGACTTTCAAGTGAGATAACTCGTACACACTTTGTGCAATATTTTTGCAAATTGGTGAGCGAACTTCATATTTGTATTTGTACGTGACGACGGAATCAGTTTTAAAATCGAATTCAAGTCACACCCACTTGTATATAAAGATATCAAAACTGGCTACTTGAATTTATTGCTAAGTACGTGAATATGTCGGAGTTGTTTCGGGACTATTGCGGGATCATTTGGGGATCCTTCCGGTATCATTCCTGGATGACTTTCGGGATCCCGTCAGGGTCATTTCGGGACTTTTTCGGGATCATTTGGGGACCCTTGCGGAATCATTTAAGGACCGAAACCGGTAGTTCAGCACACATGATTTTATAAATTATGAGCCTTTATGGCCAAGAATTTGCTGCAAATGGCTAAAGTTTGTCATTCGTAATTTTGTGTTTTTCTAGTCCTGAGGATGGTTTCAGATTGAAACCGAAATATCGACCAATAATATAAATTATAATAGCACAAAATATAAGGTGTTTTATTTATCTTTGCGGCCTTGAGCTAAATAATTAACCAAGAAGTTAAAATTTTGTTTTTAAGTTAAATTAATTGATATGACAGGGGTGAAGGAATTACTATTCATAGAACAAAGGAGTAAAACTACAATTAACTAAAACCAAAGAGAATTTTTTAGATGAAAATAGTGTTGCTTTTTCGTGTGTTTAGCTGGTTAAAATATTACAAAAATTGTAGTTATAGCTATAATAGTTCGTTACAGGATTCATTTAAAATAATCAAAAATAAAACGAAAAAGCTGTGTTAGATATTAAAAATAAAACATACCGAACTTTAATTACGAATAATTTGCAGAAAATTCATGGCCACAAAAGCTCATATCCTTAAATGATTCCGGAAGGGTCTCAAAATGATATCAAAATAGTCCCGAAATTATTCCGACGGGATCCCGGACAAATCCCGAAAGCTATCCAGAAATTATGCCGGAACGGCTCCAAATCATCCCGGAAAAATCCCGAAATTACCCTAACGGGATCCCGAAAACTATCCAGAAATTATACCGGAAGAGCCCCCAAACGATCCCGAAAAGTCTCGAAATTACCCTGACGGGATCCCGAAAGTCATCCAGGAATGATACCGGAAGGATCCCCAAATGATCCCGCAATAGTCCCGAAATAACGCCGACATATTCACGTACTTAGCAATGAATTCAAGTAGCCAGATTTGATATTTTTATATACAAGTGGGTGTGACTTGAATTCGATTTTAAAACTTTTTCCGTCGGCACGTACAAATACAAATATGATGTTCGCTTACCAATTTGCAAAAATATTGCTCAAAGTATGTACGAGTTATCGCACTTGAAAGTCCAAAAAATCTTATTTGAAAAGTAGTTGGTGCCACGCCCATTGTCCAAAAAAATAATGTGGATCAACTACATGCAATGTCAGTAATTTACATGCCAAATTTAAATAACGTGGCTTCTTTAGATACTCAAATATTGCATGTTATGTGCGGAAATTTCTGTATACAGAAAGAGGCGTGGCTACTGACCGATTACGACCATTTCTTTTTTTTTGGAAAGCTTTCCTATCATAGCAGAATGCGGTTTACCAATTTTCACTCTAATAGTTGTATTGGAACAAAATTTATTGCAAAAATCCACTGCAAGTTCACACTTTATACTACGAGATTTTCGATCTAGTTTTTTTATGATAAATTTCTAGTATTATTAACAGAAATTTTCAAAAGTCCATAAGGTTTTAAATTTTAGGAATCCAGGAGAATCGATTGGTACCAAATTATTTTAATTCGGATAAGCCGTTTCTTTGTTATCAAGCGGGACCTTTATTTCGGCCTTAAAAAATAAAAGTCTTGATTTAACTTTTATTTCGGGACTTTTATTTTTAAAAGTCAGAGTTTAACTAGTTCTAAAAGATTATGCTACGCCTCACATTTTTCGAAATTTCACACGCCCAACGCTTTTATTTAATTGTCTGATCAACGCCATAGATTGATGAGGAGTGTGATGACTAGTACTACTAATTATTTTCTAGCTTTTAGTATTATTATTACTTCATGTAAGTATTGTTTTCAATAAAACCGTTTAACTTAAAAATTTTTTAAATTATTTTTTTACTACAAATTGGCGGGGCGGGACCTACATGTTTTATGCCGACTCCGAACGGCATCTGCAAGGCAGATGGGTTTTCACTGAGAGCTTGTCATGGCAGAAGTACACTCGGAGCGCTTGCCAAACACTGCCAAGAGTCGACCCCGCTTAGAAAAATTTTCTTATTATTGGAAAATATTGTTTCTAAAATTTTGATGTTGCTTTTCCTGGGGCGTGACCCCGGGATCTTCGGTGTGGTAGGCGGAGCACGCTACTATCACATCACGGCGCACGGTGGGGTATTTGACCAATCTAGCTGGCCAAAATTAAAACAGCAGTTATTTTTGTTAGAAAAGTGGTTGTCTCACTTCAATGTTATGAAAGGAAATATTTGACAGAAAATTTACGGTGTTCCGCGCAGAATTAATATGGTTCGAACCCCGGTTTCGGAGGGACCCGGGGTCATTATTTGGCATTACATGATATATGTGTGTCAATATGGATATCAAACGAAAGGTATTTTCCTCCGCATTTCTACTGACATTTTTAAGTAGGGTTGCCACTTAGGGTTGCCACATCATCTTTTTTATATTTCTTTGTATATCCACTATCATCTCGAAGACGGCTTAACCGACTTGAATGAAATTCGGTACATCGATATAGTATTACAGTTTGAGGATGTTTTCACAAGGTTGCCACCTTTTTTAAGTAAAAAAAAATTACATAAGATACGCCAATAAGGGTATCAGTCTTACAAAATTGATCACCACTCAAAAAATCGCGGGTATGCGCAACCGTTTTTGTTATTAAACTTTGAAACAAACACAAGCTTATGTATCGCCAAGAAATTACTGACATAATATGCCATGAAAAGAAGATATATCTTTTTGTTTGCAAGGTTTAAAAAAAAATTACTCAGTTAAAACATGTACCGCTGCGCCTTAATTAGATCGAGTTTCTCTTTTTAAACGGTTTTATTTAGCTTGACTTGATAGACCGGCCGGCCGCAAGAACGTTGTGAACAAATTTTGTAATTAAAATTTAAGTAACTTCCCGATAAGCTACAAGCCCAAAACTTGGAATATAGTTCAAAACCCGATGACAAGGCAATAATAAGAAAAAAAAACTCCTATAGCTGGCGCATGTATCGAAATATTTCAAAAAATCATATTTTTAGGTGGCGCAAGTATCGAGATATTCAAAAAAATCGAATTTGTGGTCCGATTTGGCTCATATTTGGAACACATAATACATACATGAAAAAAGCGCCGCTAGGTGGCGCAAGGATCGAAATATTAAAAAAAAAATCGTATTTGTGGTCCGACTTAGCTCATATTTGGAACACATAGTACATACATGAACAGAACACGACCTGTGAAAAAAACGCCGCTAGGTGGCGCAAGGATCGAGAGATTAAAAAAATCGTATTTGTGGTCCGATTTGGTCCATATTTGGAACACATAATACATACATGAATAGAATGCGACCTATGCAGTCAGTCCGGTAGAAGTGACATCAAGGACAAGCATACGTGACGCAGAGTCGAGCAAAGTCTTTGGAAGGATTATGTATTGAGGACTTAGATTGTAACAAATTGTCAGGAAAGAGTCCTTGTAATAATGAGTCACTAAATGAACTAAAAAGAAAGAGAAATAATAGACAATTAAATAAAGACTAAAACTTGAACATAAAATTAAAAAAAATTTTAAGTTACACGGTTTTATTGAAAACAATACTTACATGAAGTAATAATAATACTAAATTTAGAAAATAATTAGGTAGGTTCTAGGTACTAGTCATCACGCTCCTCATCAATCTAGGGCGTTGATCAGACAGTTTCATAAAATCGTTGGGCGCGTGAAATTTCTAAAAATGTGAGGCGTAACATAACCTGATTAAGGTTCAGTTGGTCTTAATTAATTGCGCTAAAAACTGAATGCCACCATAACAAGTTTAGTAAAAACAACCAGTTCATTGAGGACAATAACGACTTAGCTTTGATGATATCTTCCCCAGATGCTCCGACTCCTGAAATTTCATTCTCCAGACAGTTAACGACACATCCAAAATTTTGTATTATCGCTTCCACAGCTTTAATTCGAGATGCCCAACGTGTTGTACCCAGTCCTTATACGTGTAGTATCCTTTCACCACTGACAGATTCCTCACCAATTCTATCATAAGATGCGTCCTCTCCAGATTTATTAGTTAAACCAAATATTTCTTTCTTCAATTCTTTTAGTGCTTGATGCCAAAATCATCAGATTATCCATCGCCGTCGTCGAGAAAGTCTTTTAATTTCATTTGAACACCTTCGCTACCCCCAGACATGACAGGGGCACCGTCATAGCTTTGACCACAAAGATATTTTTTCTCAAAATTAAATTTTTCAAACAAGATTGCTGTGATTTCATTGCAAATGGACGTTGCATCTCCTTTTTTAAATCGGACAAAGCACAGAAAACTCTCTTTGATTACAACTATAGGAGAGTTTGAAATATCTTTGTTAATCACAACATATCTTACCAAAATAGCCATTTGATCTAGGTGAGCGACATCTGTTGTCTGAGTCGGCATCAAGCAAAAAATTTTGCACTTTTACATTCGTTGACGATTGCTTGACAGGTTTCTGTTGCTAATATCTCAAGAAATTCTAAAGTAATCGTTCTACTTAAAAATTAACTTGATAACACTTAAACAAATTCTGAGACTCTCATCTTCCAATAAGTTCTCTCTGCCACCTCGTAAGGCAACTCCTAAACTAGATAAGGTTCTGACAGTATTAAAAAAAATGTTAGGAACCGTGCGCCATTTTTTAAATAAATAAATGTAAGGCGCGATACCCTCCGAAGAGATCTAAGGCCGAGCTTCTCTTCCAATTTGCGTCGTGCTCCTCCATCTCCGGCATCTGCAAGGCAGATGAGTTTTCACTGAGAGCTTTTCATGGCAGAAATACACCCGGAGCGCTTGCCAGACACTGCCGAGCGGCGACCCCGCTAAGAAAAATTTTCTTCTAATTGAAAAACCTTATTTCTAAAATTTTGATGTTGCTTTGCCCGGGGCTTGAACCCAGGGCGTACGGTGTGGTAGGCGGAGCACGCTACCATCACACCACGGTGGCGCCATTTTTTGCTTCTTCGATAATTTGTTTATCAAGTTGGTGCCGAATATCTAACTTTGACCGTGCGCTATGGCAGATGTTGACAAATGTTTCCAATCTGTGTATCCGGTGCACCATACATTTCGTTTAGTAGATTCATTTCCAAATAACCAACAACAATAGCAGTAAGCGTAATTTTTTGTCACAGAATATGACAACCATTTACTTCGGCGATTGTTCATAAAAGGCTTTTCATTGTTCATATAATAAAATGAGGAGTTAAATCGGCGATATCACTAGATTTTGGAAATTCTTTGTCGGGCATGTCAAACCTTTCTGGTTGACAGGGACCAGCTAACGATAGAGCTGTTTTAATCTCTTTATATAATAAATTGTTGTTATCATAAAGACCTTTGTCGTTTTTGAATGGTAGTAAAATTTTGGCAGTTCTTTTTGTTTCTAAATTTTATTATCTACTGATGTTTCATCCGTTCCAACAATTAAAGATGTGGAATTTTCACATTTATCATCTTGCGATTGGTCATTTGTATTGCATGAAGTATCTGATCCTGTGATGAAAGAATCACAATTCACTGCTACATGAACTTCACGCTATTTGTTTCCTTTAGCTTACAACTGCTTAAAAAATCGCTCGGGAGTGATACCCAGAGACACGTTTCGATTCTAGGGTCTCGACTTCGGATTAGAGATTCTGGAGCCTAAACACATCTCTGGGTGCCACTCCGGATTTTTAGCTATATTTTTAGCTGTTGTACGTCAAAGGAAACCAATTCCAACCTCACCTTCGGTTAAAATAGATTTGTGAATCAATGTACTTGAAGATGTATCTTGACTTTCAGCCTTCTTTTTTTGTAAAGTTATAGCATCCGAACTAGTGGTGATGACAAATCGACCGCGCTTAGATTGTTTTGGATCATTTCGTGCTTCTTCTAACTGCACAGTAAAATTCTAAGTAAGCCTAAGGGCACTCAACGGGAGGTTGAGAAAAGGTAATTATACTCAGTTGAGCAGAGCTCACAGAGTATATTAAGTTTGATTGGATAACGGTTGGTTGTACATATATAAAGGAATCGAGATAGATATAGACTTCCATATATCAAAATAATCAGGATCCAAAAAAAATTTGATTGAGCCATGTCCGTCCGTCCGTCCGTCCGTCCGTCCGTCCGTCCGTTAACACGATAACTTGAGTAAATTTTGAGGTATCTTGATGAAATTTGGTATGTAGGTTCCTGAGCACTCATCTCAGATCGCTATTTAAAATGAACGATATCGGACTATAACCACGCCCACTTTTTCGATATCGAAAATTTCGAAAAACCGAAAAAATGCGATAATTCATTGCCAAAGGTGGTTAAAGCGATGAAACTTGGTAGATAGGTTGACGTTATGACGCAGAATAGAAAATTAGTAAGATTTTGGACAATGGGCGTGGCACCACCCACTTTTACAAGAAGGTAATTTAAAAGTTTTGCAAGCTGTAATTTGGCAGTCGTTGAAGATATCATGATGAAATTTGGCAGGAACGTTGTTACTATTACTATATATGTGCTAAATAAAAATTAGCAAAATTGGATGAAGAACACGCCCACTTTTTAAAAAAAATTTTTTTTAAATTCAAATTTTAACAAAAAATTTAATATCTTTACTGTATATAAGTAAATTAAGTCAAAATTCAACTCCAGTAATGATATGATGCAACAAAATACAAAAATAAAAGAAAATTTCAAAATGGGCGTGGCTCTGCCCATTTTCATTTAGTGTGTCTAGAATACTTTTAATGCCATAAGTCGAACAAAAATTTACCAATCCTTTTGAAATTTGGTAGGAGCATAGATTCTATGACGTTAACTGTTCTCTGTGAAAATGGGCGAAATCGGTGGAAGCCACGCCTAGTTTTTATACACAGTCCACCGTCTGTCCTTCCGCTCGGCCGTTAACACAATAACTTGAGCAAAAACCGATATATCTTTACTAAACTTAGCCCACGTACTTACCTGAACTCACTTTATCTTGGTATAAAAAATGGCCGAAATCCGGCCATAACCACGCCCACTTTATCGATATCGAAAATTACGAAAAATTAAAAAAAATGCCATAATTCTATACCAAATACGAAAAAAGGGATGAAACATGGTAACTGGATTGGTTTGTTGACGCAAAATATAACTTTGGAAAAAACTTTGTAAAATGGGCGTGACGCCTACCATATTAAGTAGAAGAAAATGAAAAAGTTCTACAAGGCGAAATCAACAGCCCTTGGAATCTTGGCAGGAATACTGTTAGTGTTATTGAATATATATATAAATTAGCAGTACCCGACAGATGATTTTCTGGATCACCTTATCCACATTTGGTCGATATCGCGAGAACGCCTTCACATATACATCTAAGGGCCACTCGCTTTTAAAACCTTCATTAATACCTTTAATTTGATATCCATATCGTACAAACACATTCTAGATTCAACCCTGGCCCACCCTAATGGCGATATCTCGAAAAGGCGTGCACCTATAGACCTAATGCCCACTCCCTCTTAAAATGCTCAGTAACACCTTTCGTTTGATACCCATATCGTAAAAACATTCTAGAGTCACCCCTGGCCCACCCTAATGGCGTTATCTCGAAAAGGCGTCCACCTATAGACCTAATGTCCACTCCCTCTTAAAATGCTCAGTAACACCTTTCCTTTGATACCCATATCGTACAAACATTCTAGAGTCACCCCTGGCCCACCCTAATGGCGATATCTCGAAAAGGCGTCCACCTATAGACCTAATGCCCACTCCCTCTTAAAATGCTCAGTAACACCTTTCGTTTGATACCCATATCGTACAAACATTCTAGAGTCACTCCTGGCCCACCCTAATGGCGATATCTCGAAAAGGCGTCCACCTGTAGACCTAATGCCCACTCCCTCTTAAAATGCTCAGTAACACCTTTCGTTTGATACCCATATCGTACAAACATTCTAGAGTCACCCCTGGCCCACCCTAATGGCGATAACTCGAAAAGGCGTCCACCTATAGACCTAGTGCCCACTCCCTCTTAAAATGCTCAGTAACACCTTTCGTTTGATACCCATATCGTACAAACATTCTAGAGTCACCCTTGGTCCACCTTTATGGCGATATCTCGAAAAGGTGTCCACCTATAGAACTAAGGATTACTCCCTTTTAAAATACTCATTACCACCTTTCATTTGATACCCATATCGTACAAACACATTCCAGAGTCACCCCTGGCCCACCCTAATGGCGATATCTCGAAAAGGCGTCCACCTATGGACCTAATGCCCACTCCCTCTTAAAATGCTCAGTAACACCTTTCGTTTGATACCCATATCGTACAAACACATTCTAGAGTCACCCTCGGCCCACCCTAATGGCGACATTTCGAAAAGGCGTCCACCTATAGACCTAATGCCCACTCCCTCTTAAAACGCTCAGTAACACCTTTCATTTGATTCCCATATCGTACAACTAGAGACACCCCTGGTCCACCTTTATGGCGATATCTCGAAACGCCGTCCACCTAGGGAACTAAGGATCACTCCTTTTCAAAATACTCATTAACAGCTTTCATTTGATACCCATATCGTACAAACATATTCTAGAGTCACCCCTGGTCCACCTTTATGGGGATTTCTCGAAAAGGCGTTCACCTATAGAACTAAAGCCCATTCCCTTTTAAAATACTCATTATCACCTTTCATTTGATACCCATATCGTACAAACACATTCTAGAGTCAGCCCTGGTCCACCTTTATGGCGATATCCCTAAATGGCGTCCATCCATAGAACTATGGCCTACTCTCTCTTAAAATACTATTTAATACCTTCCATTTGATACACATGTCATACAACCACATTCCAGGGTTACCCTAAGTTGATTTTCCTACATGGTGATTTTCCTTATTTTGTCTCCATAGCTCTCAACTGAGTATGTAATGTTCGGTTACACCCGAACTTAGCCTTCCTTACTTGTTTTACTATGAAATTGTTATGCAGGCAAAACTGTTGAAGTGTTCTGATAAAACTAGCTAGAAATTTCTGACTCCAATGGATAGGTTAAGAAACTGTTCAGTCAGATACTTAAGTTGAGATATATTTACTTTCATTTTTATCCTTACAGATACATATGTACATACAATGTTAAGTTTCTTGATTATCCTTATTTGAATTTTGTAATACTATAGAGTAGTGTGAACTTAGCATTAGCATAGTTGCTCAATTTCTACTGTATTTCATTACACCTCTGTATTAACTAAGTTAGCTGTTAATTAAGCTCTCTATATTTTGAATAAAAAGATCTGAATAATAAACTCTCTCGCTCATTTTTCTTTCCATAATTTTTGGATACATAACTTTTTTATAAATTTGGTAATACGTTCTTTGCACTCGCCCTTAAGTATTTTAAGATAATAAGAAAAAAGCTTCTTATCGAACATTGGCGCCCAACGTGGGATAGTGCAAAATAATAAATTGTCCAGATTCGCAGAAGTCGATTGAAGGTCACGACGAAAAATGAGACAGCATAAATAGGCACTATTTGAACAAAACGCCTTACGTTTTTCGCAACATCAACGATACAAAAGAATCAACTTTGGACATCTTCCAACCAATCGATACCAACATTCAAATCCTGCGCAACTAGAGTTAACTTTCGACAACACGCACAACCTTTGCATCGCAACATTTCATCGTAACATTTGCATCGCAGTATACACATCGCAACATTTTCGTGCAAAGGTCCAGGACTATTTATACAAGTAAGTTCTTATCGAAACAAATTATACATTATATTAGCGGAAAGCTCATCGGAGCATTGCACTGCATTCAAGGGGTTAAGATCTGCCACCGGCATCACATTGATAGTAGTATCATTCATTTATCTCTGTCGCTTATATTCCTGATCCCTGATTTCATTACTCGCGGTACTAAGCCATTATGGCTACAAGTCTGGAAGAATACAAAAGTCTACGCACAACAACCAAGAGAAATATTTCGTGTATAAATACCATTATTGATGCAAATGGCAGAGAAGAAGGGAAGACTCTCTCAAAAGCGGAGTTGAAATGCCGCCTAGGAATATTAGAGTCGTATTTTAAACAAATCCTAGCCATTCAATCGAATATTGAAAAACTAGAGCCAGAGGATAATGCACGGGGTGAAATTGAAGATTTGTATGTGTCAATTAAACTCGAAATTCAATCGCAGTTAGGGGAAGATGTGCACAACATCACTGTATCAGATACAAACTTTTCATATCCTGTGCCACATGCAAAAAAATTACCTGCCTTAGAATTACCGACTTTCGACGGAAAATACTCTAATTACAAAAATTTCATCACTTCATTCAAGCAATTTATCGATCGCGAGATTAGTTTGTCAAATGTCGAGAAATTCAACCACTTGCGCAAGTGCCTCAAAGGTGCAGCTTTAGAGACTATCAACGCTTTCCAAGTAACTAATGAAAATTATCCAAAGGCTCTTGAAAGACTAAGGGTTCGATATGACAACAATAGTTTAATTTTCATGCAAAATATCACTTCATTATTTCAACTCAGTTCAATGTCAAAGCCAAATGCCAGTGAACTACGAAGTCTTCTCGACAATGTCTCTGCGCTCTATAGTTCACTATTATCTTTGGGAAATCATACAGATATATGCAATGCAATGCTCATCTACTTAGCTATGGAAAAGGTAGATGGAGAGTCTCAAAGCAAATGGAAGGAGTCTTTGGATTTCCAAAAACTACCCTCCTGGGAAAGCTGCGCAAAAGTGTTAGAAAGGCGCTGTAATTTTTTAGAGTCAGTTGACACATTTCATTCTCTTTGCTGCGAAAATTGTAAAACCGATAATAAACAAGTAAGGAAGGCTAAGTTCGGGTGTAACCGAACATTACATACTCAGTTGAGAGCTATGGAGACAAAATAAGGAAAATCACCATGTAGGAAAATGAACCTAGGGTAACCCTGGAATGTGGTTGTATGACATGTGTATCAAATGGAAGGTATTAAATAGTATTTTAAGAGAGAGTAGGCCATAGTTCTATGGATGGACGCCATTTAGGGATATCGCCATAAAGGTGGACCAGGGCTGACTCTAGAATGTGTTTGTACGATATGGGTATCAAATGAAAGGTGATAATGAGTATTTTAAAAGGGAATGGGCTTTAGTTCTATAGGTGAACGCCTTTTCGAGAAATCCCCATAAAGGTGGACCAGGGGTGACTCTAGAATATGTTTGTACGATATGGGTATCAAATGAAAGCTGTTAATGAGTATTTTGAAAAGGAGTGATCCTTAGTTCCCTAGGTGGACGGCGTTTCGAGATATCGCCATAAAGGTGGACCAGGGGTGTCTCTAGTTGTACGATATGGGAATCAAATGAAAGGTGTTACTGAGCGTTTTAAGAGGGAGTGGGCATTAGGTCTATAGGTGGACGCCTTTTCGAAATGTCGCCATTAGGGTGGGCCGAGGGTGACTCTAGAATGTGTTTGTACGATATGAGTATCAAACGAAAGGTGTTACTGAGCATTTTAAGAGGGAGTGGGCATTAGGTCCATAGGTGGACGCCTTTTCGAGATATCGCCATTAGGGTGGGCCAGGGGTGACTCTGGAATGTGTTTGTACGATATGGGTATGAAATGAAAGGTGGTAATGAGTATTTTAAAAGGGAGTAATCCTTAGTTCTATAGGTGGACACCTTTTCGAGATATCGCCATAAAGGTGGACCAAGGGTGACTCTAGAATGTTTGTACGATATGGGTATCAAACGAAAGGTGTTACTGAGCATTTTAAGAGGGAGTGGGCACTAGGTCTATAGGTGGACGCCTTTTCGAGTTATCGCCATTAGGGTGGGCCAGGGGTGACTCTAGAATGTTTGTACGATATGGGTATCAAACGAAAGGTGTTACTGAGCATTTTAAGAGGGAGTGGGCATTAGGTCTACAGGTGGACGCCTTTTCGAGATATCGCCATTAGGGTGGGCCAGGGGTGACTCTAGAATGTTTGTACGATATGGGTATCAAACGAAAGGTGTTACTGAGCATTTTAAGAGGGAGTGGGTATTAGGTCTATAGGTGGACGCCTTTTCGAGATATCGCCATTAGGGTGGGCCAGGGGTGACTCTAGAATGTTTGTACGATATGGGTATCAAAGGAAAGGTGTTACTGAGCATTTTAAGAGGGAGTGGACATTAGGTCTATAGGTGGACGCCTTTTCGAGATAACGCCATTAGGGTGGGCCAGTGGTGACTCTAGAATGTTTTTACGATATGGGTATCAAACGAAAGGTGTTACTGAGCATTTTAAGAGGGAGTGGGCATTAGGTCTATAGGTGCACGCCTTTTCGAGATATCGCCATTAGGGTGGGCCAGGGTTGAATCTAGAATGTGTTTGTACGATATGGATATCAAATTAAAGGTATTAATGAAGGTTTTAAAAGCGAGTGGCCCTTAGATGTATATGTGAAGGCGTTCTCGCGATATCGACCAAATGTGGATAAGGTGATCCAGAAAATCATCTGTCGGGTACTGCTAATTTATATATATATTCAATAACACTAACAGTATTCCTGCCAAGATTCCAAGGGCTGTTGATTTCGCCTTGTAGAACTTTTTCATTTTCTTCTACTTAATATGGTAGGCGTCACACCAATTTTACAAAGTTTTTTCCAAAGTTATATTTGGCGTCAACAAACCAATCCAGTTACCATGTTTCATCCCTTTTTTCGTATTTGGTATAGAATTATGGCATTTTTTTTAATTTTTCGTAATTTTCGATATCGATAAAGTGGGCGTGGTTATGGCCGGATTTCGGCCATTTTTTATACCAAGATAAAGTGAGTTCAGATAAGTACGTGGGCTAAGTTTAGTAAAGATATATCGGTTTTTGCTCAAGTTATTGTGTTAACGGCCGAGCGGAAGGACAGACGGTGGACTGTGTATAAAAACTAGGCGTGGCTTCCACCGATTTCGCCCATTTTCACAGAGAACAGTTAACGTCATAGAATCTATGCTCCTACCAAATTTCAAAAGGATTGGTAAATTTTTGTTCGACTTATGGCATTAAAAGTATTCTAGACACACTAAATGAAAATGGGCGGAGCCACGCCCATTTTGAAATTTTCTTTTATTTTTGTATTTTGTTGCATCATATCATTACTGGAGTTGAATTTTGACTTAATTTACTTATATACAGTAAAGATATTAAATTTTTTGTTAAAATTTGAATTTAAAAAAAATTTTTTTTAAAAAGTGGGCGTGTTCTTCATCCAATTTTGCTAATTTTTATTTAGCACATATATAGTAATAGTAACAACGTTCCTGCCAAATTTCATCATGATATCTTCAACGACTGCCAAATTACAGCTTGCAAAACTTTTAAATGACCTTCTTGTAAAAGTGGGTGGTGCCACGCCCATTGTCCAAAATCTTACTAATTTTCTATTCTGCGTCATAACGTCAACCTATCTACCAAGTTTCATCGCTTTAACCATCTTTGGCAATGAATTATCGCATTTTTTCGGTTTTTCGAAATTTTCGATATCGAAAAAGTGGGCGTGGTTATAGTCCGATATCGTTCATTTTAAACAGCGATCTGGGATGAGTGCTCAGGAACCTACATACCAAATTTCATCAAGATACCTCAAAATTTACTCAAGTTATCGTGTTAACGGACGGACGGACGGACGGACGGACGGACATGGCTCAATCAAATTTTTTTTGGATCCTGATTATTTTGATATATGGAAGTCTATATCTATCTCGATTCCTTTATATATGTACAACCAACCGTTATCCAATCAAACTTAATATACTCTGTGAGCTCTGCTCAACTGAGTATAAAAAGGTAGCAGCAAAATCAAAATGCAAAAACATATCTTTTCAATTTCTTACTCAAAGCGTATATGCTCTCTCTGCTCTAAGGCTGAGCACACTCTAAACCAATGTCCCCGTTTTAAACAAATGGATGTCGCTAAACGTTTTGCATTTGCTAAGCGCATCTCTCTATGCATAAACTGCCTATCGAAAAATCATAAGGTAACAAACTGCACTTCCACATTCAAGTGCAAGCTGTGCGCTCAGGTTCACCATACACTCTTACATCGCAATCAATCACTTGTCGCTGCACCACCCTCTTCGTTGTCATCGCCATCACCGTTCGTCGCATCAAATGAAGTCAGTGCCAGCACCGCCGCTACAGTTCACACTTATTGTGGGCAATCCTCGGCGGAACAAGTGATTCTCGCAACAGCACTTGTACTCGTGAGAGATTCAGCTGGTGGTTATCAATTAGGCAGGGCACTACTCGATTCTTGTTCTCAAATTAATCTCATTACTGAGGAATTTGCACAGAAGTTGCGCTTGCCAAGAGAAAAAAACTCTATACAAATTAGTAGCATAGGGGAGTCACGGACAAACATTAAGCATAAAATATCTACTTCAGTCAAATCTCGCTTCAATCAGTTACAACTACAACTTTCCTTTTGCGTTACTTCCCATATCTCGTATCAGCCAGAATCTCCAATTGACATTTCTACGTGGAATTTGCCTCCAAATACCCAACTGGCCGATGAAGAATTTTTCAAGTCAAAACGCATTAATCTTTTGCTAGGAACAGAAAGCTTCTTTGAAATCTTGTCAGTTGGCCAAATTAAGCTCGGAGAAAATTTGCCGTCCCTACAAAAGACTCTGTTAGGGTGGGTCGTTTCTGGCCGATACGAACCTTCAGTTCCACGCAAATCATCTACGCCAACATGCTTACTCACATATGAAGAAAGAGTTGACCGTAACTTGGAGTATCTTTGGAAAATTGAAGAGACAGATGATAAATCAAAAGAATGACAGATGAGCAGACAGTCTGTGAAAAAATTTATTTGGAAACAGTTCTCGAGACACCGATGGTAGAGTTATTGTAAGTTCACCCTTTAAGGATAACCCTTCTTCTCTCGGATTCTCATATGATACTGCATTGAGGAGATTGAAAACAATTGAGCGCCGTTTATCTAAAGATTTGCAAATTAAATACCAATATACGTTATTTTTGAAGGAATACGAAGAGTTAGGACATATGAGCATAGTGAAGTCACCGAAGCTTGATGAACCGCATTATTCCTCATCATTGTGTGCTAAAACCTACAAGCACGTCAACAAAATTAAGAGTTGTTTTTGACGCATCGTGTCCAACAACATCTCAAAAATCTCTAAATGACTTATTGTTGGTAGGGCCAACTATTCAAACCGAGTTATACATGTTACTCGTTCAGTTTCGCCTTTTTCTCTACGCTATCACAGCTGACATTGTCAAAATATACCGCCAAGTGCTTGTAGATCCACCCGATCGTTGTTTTCAATATATTCTTTGGAGAAATTCTGAGGATGAACCAGTTTTAACTAAAACCTTTAAGTTAAATACTGTGACGTATGGTACAGCAGCTGCACCTTTCCTTGCAGTGCGGAGTCTTCAGTACCTAGCTGATCAATACGAATCGCAGTTCGGTCTTGGGTCGAAGGTTATAAAATCTTCGTTTTATGTTTATGATTTCCTGGGTGGGGCGGAAACCCCGAAGCAACTAGCTCAAATTAGGAAGGAGGTTACTGCAATTCTAAAAGGCGGTTGTATGGAATTAGCGAAATGGCATTCCAATCATCAAAGCTTCAGAGAGGAGAAAACCGTCAAGGATTTAAACATAGAGGAATCCTTCGTAACAAGCGCCCTAGGCATACAATGGGATCAAGGCAGTGATATGTTTATGTTTTCGTTCAACGCGAAACCGACTGTGGATAACAAATGTACGAAACGAAAAATCTTATCGCTAGCATCGTCACTTTTTGACCCTCTTAGTTTGTTATCCCCTCTCGTTATCGCAGCAAAAACTATTCTGCAAGAACTTTGGCTATTAAAGATTGATTGGGATGAATCTATTCCCCAAAACTTGCATACCGCATGGGAACAATTTGTATAGGATTTAGCACTACTTCCATCATTGAAAGTCCCTCGATACTGTTTGACAGCGAATGCAGTTTCCGTACAGGTACACGGATTCTATGATGCCTCCATACGGGCATACGGCTGTTGTCTTTACCTACGAGTATTCAATTCTCATAACGTCACTTGCGTTAAACTTCTCACAGCAAAATCCAGAGTTGCCCCTGCTAAATAAATCGTTGCCAAAGGTTGAACTTTGTGGAGCACATCTGCTATCGCAACTTTACAATAAAAGCAAATCCTGCTCTGGTAAATATACGACAGAAGTGTACTTATGGACAGATTCCCAAATAGTTCTCTACTGGTTAAAGCAACATTCGTCTACACTATCGGCATTTGTTGGTAATAGCATATCAGAAATTCAAGATCTCACAGCGGCATGCCACTGGAGGCATGTTCCAACAAGTAGCAACCCGGCTGACATTGTTTCGAGAGGCTCAACTTGCTCAGAGCTCGCTAATGCAATATGGTATCAGGGTCCGCCATTTTTATCCCATAGTAAGGAGCACTGGCCCCAAAAACAAATTCGATAAGGTTAACTACGCAGAAGTAGATAAAGAAAAAAGAAAGTCGGTGTTCCAAATAGCAATAGCAAACAAGGTTCAACTACATCCTGGAGGTTATAAAAAGATATAGCTCGCATATGAAAATTCTACGCAACGTTGCGTGGATGTTTCGATTTTATTCAAAGGTACATAGAATGGGCTTACGTAAACTAAATGATTCTGACATGCACTCTCTCGCCCCTCAGGGATTGGAAACGGCTTTTTTATGCATTGTGTTGAATTTGCAGCAACATTATTTTGGAGAGGATATCCGACGAATACAAAATAAGTTAGATCTCCAATTTCTAAACCCATTTTTGGAGCCTACTGACGGCTTTGATTTATTTCGGGTGGGTGGTCGCCTTGAACTTGCAGGAGTCAAGTATGATCAAAAACATCCAATACCCTTACCTAGCACTAGCGAGTTTGTTGACGGATATGTTCGTCATTTGCACATTACGAATTACCATGCCGGTGCAAAGGCTTTAGTGGCACTAATTCGACTGCGATTTTGGACTGTCAACACAAGAAATCTCACACGCCGTATCGTAAGATCATGCACTCATTGCGTTCGCTACAAACCCCGCCTGTTACAACAGGTGATGGTCAACCTTCCGGTCGAACGTCTCAGCCCTGCTCGCCCATTCTCTCGATGCGCAGTTGATTTTTGTGGACCAATTAATACCTATTTGCGAATTCGTGGCAAGATACCCTACAAAACTTATGTTGCGATTTTCGTGTGTCTATCATCCAAGGCTGTACATATTGAGGTCGTCTCGGACTTGACCACTGAAGCTTTTATTGCATCGTTGAAACGCCTTATCGGTAGAAGAGGTCTACCAACTGAAATTTTTTCGACAATGCCACTAATTTCGTTGGTGCTTGTAACCAGTTGGCAGAACTAAAGTCTTTTCTTTTCAATCCGAAGAATAAGGACTTATAACTCAATTTTGTTCCAATGAATTCATCAACTTTCGTTTCATACCACCGCGGGCACCTCATTTTGGCGGTTTGTGGGAGGCCGCGGTAAAGTCTGCTAAGGGCCATTTAATTCGCACTGTTAGGAATGCACGTCTAACCTTTGAGGAGTTGACAACAGCCATGATTGAAATAGAAGCCATACTCAATTCGCGACCCATATTGCCGCTCTCTTCCGATCCTAGCGACATGGAAGCACTCACGCCTGGTCACTTCTTGATTGTTAGCTCACTTAACTCTCTTCCAGAGCGTCAAACAACAAGCAAAGAAATCAGCCAACTAGACCATTATGTTCGAATCAGGGCCATTAAACAGAGATTTTGGCAGCAATGGTCAACCGACTACTTAAATGAGCTACAAAGGCGCAATAAGTGGACCACCGCAAGCGATGATATCGTTAAAAGCGCACTTGTCTTAGTACATGAAGAAAATGTCCCTCCTCAACGTTGGGTAATGGGACGAGTAACTGAAGCAATTCCAGGAAAGGATCAACGTGTACGAGTCGTCAACGTAAAAACTGTAAGGGGTCTCATCCGTCGGCCCATACAGAAACTTGCACTATTACTATCTTGAAAGGGATCTTTCAAGGCGGCCAGGATGTTCAGTCAGATACTTAAGTTGAGATATATTTACTTTCATTTTTATCCTTACAGATACATATGTACATACAATGTTAAATTTCTTGATTATCTTTATTTTAATTTTATACTATAGATTAGTGTGAACTTAGCATTAGCATAGTTGCTCAATTTCTACTGAATTTCATTACACCTCTGTATTAACTAAGTTAGCTGTTAATTAAGCTCTCTACATTTTGTATAAAAAGATCTGAATAATAAACTCTCTCGCTCATTTTTCTTTCCACCATTTTTGGATACATAACTTTTTTATAAATTTGGTAATACGTTCTTTGCACTCGCCCTTAAGTATTTTAAGATAATAAGAAAAAAGCTTCTTATCGAACAGAAACCTTACATTCACTCATAACAGTTATGTAAAAAAGCTCACAATATCTTAACATCTATGCAAATTATAATGAATTATATAATCGTCTCGGGTGGGAAAAACTCTGCAAATATACGGAAAAGCATGCTTTGTTCAAATACATACTTATATATATGAACATCTAGAGAACCAAATCTCGTACAAATTTTCTTAAGTGATTGTATTACTATAGTTTAAAAGATAAGTGTCACGGGTGGGACATGTTCGAATTAAAAGCAATTAACGACCTTGTTATTAGTAAATAAAGTATCCCAATGGTTCAAAATTTCCTTCACGTCATGGAATTATTTCATGTGCTAAATAAATTTGAGTTGTGCAGAATTCTAAAAATGTTTACTTTCTGAGGATTTTACTAAGTTTCAAGGGCCATGAAAAAAGCTACTTCATTGATGTCGTATTTCGATTAAAATGTCTATCACCACTGATTCCGAAAATCAAGGCTATTTTTAATTCTATGGTAACGTTTTTTAGATATTTACGAATTACCGTTTTTCAAAAAAAAAAAAAAAAAAAAAAAAAAAAAAATTGGGTCCACTTAATCATATATATCTCAAGAACGAATCGAGCAATTCCAAAACGGTTAGAGCTTTTAAAAGGTAATAAAATTGGTATAAACTGTGCATACAACACTTTTTGCTAGGACCTGAACATTCAATGATAACGAAATAACGAACAACCATTACGGATTTAAATTTTTTTTTTTTAAATATAATAAAATTTGTAATTTGCGAGGAAGGATCTCGAAAACTTTTTATTATTACAGAAAAAAATAAGCTTTCATTCAAAAAAATCGATGGACTAATACAAAAGTTATAAGCACTCAAGTAAATATATCCATTTAATACTTAAGTACCTTACTGGTACATATGTGTTAGTATTCGTATATCAGTTAGTTAGCAGGTAGATTTTCGAAGGGTTATTAGATACAAATAAAGCCGTTTAAAAACTGTTAGTGTCGTTTTCTCAAACCCAGGTACATTTCAAGCAAGAGCACATTTTTAACGCAGGTAATGTTTTCTTTGTAGAACTAGGGAACCTTTTTGTCTAGGTAGGCTTGAATTTTTACTTGATCTAAGTATAAATAATAGTACATGCGCCTTGTTCCTTCATAATATCTGCAAGGCTCGCCGGATACTGTTCAGTTTATAATTGCAGTTTATAACCCGTCATTTACTTAAAAATATAATATGAATAAAAGGGCGCGAGAATTTGAGTGTACAAATGATCCAGATACATTGGCAGATCCGACCGGACTTTTTTGTACTGTTGAGATTTTATCAGAGTACATATTTTTTGGAAATGCACTCGAAAAAATTTCCACGGCGAATGTGCCCCCTTCAGACTGTAGTTTTAGTGTGGTTGAGTTTTAATTAGAATACAGATTTCCCCTATATGCTACGACGACACGTGCCCCCTCGTTGGCTGGGAAAACATTTCCCCTTCGAATTCACCAAGATCAGTGTCAAAATTTAATTTGTTTTAAGCATTTGGTACAGGACCTAAATAATTGATTAAATTGCAAACATTTTTCACAATAGCTATTGCTAAAATTTAAAATCAAACTCCACACTTTTGGAAATTTTGGATAAGCTTTTATCTAAATTAACTTCCTCAGCAACGGTAATAGCTAGAGCTGTAAAATTTTCAATAAATAGTAAATGTTAAAAAAACGGTTCCGAAGACTATAATTTTTCAAAGCTTAGCTTAAAAAACTTAAAGTTTTTACCAGTTCAAGACGTTGAGATCTTGAATTTTAAAGTGTTAAAAAAGCAGCTTCAGTGGTATTTGGGGCAATATGACCGAATTTATATTTCTTTATAAATTGTTTATTGGTTTCAAGGAATTTTTGCAAAGTGATTTAAAATTCACATATTTTCCAGTAACAAAAAAATTTAGTTAATTAAAAGTTTTAAAACTAAGTAGGAAATAACGTTTTGAGTCGCCTAATTTTGCGATTTTTAGCCGTTTTTTTTAATTGAAACAATAACTCAAATAAATCAAAAACACAATTCTAATAGATTTTGAAATTCTACAAAAATATCTATGTTTAATGGAAATTTCTCTTGTGAACTGTATATCTATATACATATGTACATAATATTCGAATTTAATTTTAAGGAAATGTACTTTTTAAATTTATGTTCGCACTTCTAAATAATTTTAAAACAGAAAATTTGAGTTAAAAACAAACTTCGAAAATTAGAAACCAAAGATATTGATATAGTTTCTGCAGTTAAGCTTATTGATATGACCACATCAAGTTTACAGAGACAACGTGAAACTAGCTCTGACTGTTTTAAAAAACTTTTCAACCAGGCTAAGGCCAACGCGAATGAGAGTGGTGCAGAAAGCACGGTCCCCGGAATCACCGGGCGTCAAAATAATCGACCAAAAATTCAGACTCAGTTAGTTGGGGATTGTTACCGAGTTGCAGTATAAATTCCTTTTCTAGACTATATTATAAGCGAAATGTCATCCAGGTTTCCTAACGCCTCCATACAAAGAATCGGGCAATTGCAAAAGTTGCTGTCCCAAAACTTCAGCGATGAAGATTTGGAGAATGCTTTACAAGGCGCAGAAGTATATAAAGAAGACCTTCCTTGTTTTCAAGCTTTGAAGGGTGAATTAAAAATTTGGAAAAAAATGACAGAAAATATCCCAGATTCTGCAGCAGATGCCTACAAACGAGCAACGGCGTTGCCAAATATTAGAACTCTTTGTCAATTCCTGTATAAGTTTCCAGTGACTACCAGCACTGCCGAGCGATCTTTCTCCACCTTACGCCGGTTAAAGTCGTATCTTCGCAACAGGATGACAGGAGAGCGTTTGAATGGATTGGCTTTAATGCATATCAATGAAGATATTGCGGGAAAAATGGACCCTAATTAAGTGCTGGACATTTTCAGCAGTAAATATAAAAGAAACTTGACACTTTTATAAGCCTTGAACCACTATAAATAAATTTGAAGTAGGTATGCTACTTCCAAATATTTATATAAGTTCTTTTTAACTTTTGTGCGGGTTCGTTCTGTGTGCCCCCTCCCAAAAAAAATCCTGGATCCGCCCCTGTTCAGATATGTCCTGTTTCATCTGCGGCCAATTTATCGTTAAAATGATGCTACGTGTGTTTTCAAATCTTTTGAAAGTTATAGTAATAAGTACTTTGGAATTGGGCCTAAAACAATGAAAAACTATGGACACCGAATACTGTGTGCGCCACATGTCGAGTCGAAATGATTTTTGCGGAAACCGGAACAAAAAGTTGCGTTGTAAAAATGAAAAATTTTAATGCATAGCTGACTAATTTCTGAAACTATCTATTTCGGCGACATATGAAATTTGTTACACCAATGAAGTGGAGGGAACCAACTTGCCATTCAACGGATTGCCATATTTGTACTACAAAAGAACTTGGGGTTGGAAAGTCAAGAAAAGTAACCAATGCGAGCGTATCTAGGTCAGAAGAGTGGCGATTGTACATAGACGGCAATAAATTTAGTTTAAAGGCCGTATTATTGCCTATTGGCAACCAAAAGCCATCTATCCCGATCGCGCATGTAGTAAATACGAAGGAAACGTATGAGATAATGCAAAAATTGCTCAAATTAATCAAATAGGTAGAACATGATTGGAAAATATGTGCCGATCTGTGTCGTTGGAATGCTATTTGGTCTACAAAGTGGATACAAAAAATACTGTTGCTTTCTATGCAAATGGGATAGGCGAGCTCGTCAAGACCACTACATCATAAAGGATTGGCCAGAACGAATCGAGTTTCAAGTTGGGGTGGATAACATAAAATACTCCCCATTTATAAAGAAGAAAAAAATAATTATACCTCTGATCCACATCAAGCTCGGCTTTATCAAAAACTTCGTCAAGGCTTTGGACCAGTAGCGGATTTGAGGGGGGGGGGGGGGGGGGGGGGGGGCGAAAGGGCGATCTCCCTCCTCCCCCCAGACTAGATTTTTTTTTCAAAAATTTTTGAATTTAGCATTAAGAGGCCATAGAGATGACGGTAAACTTAACTTTTCTGAATCAGCAAGAAACGAGGGTAATTTTAGGGCAATTTTGAAATTTTTAGTAGCTGCAGGTATAAAGAGCTTGAAGAACTTTTAAATTTTACACATCCAAGAGCTACTTATATAAGCAAAACGACTCAAAACGATCTTATTAAATGCTGCAAAGATTAAATTCAATCTATTTTGATAGAGAGGGTTAAAAAAACTAGATTATTTGCAATTATTTTCGATAAAACTACTGACTGTAGTCATACTGAGTAACTCAGCTTTTGTTTGCGGTATTTATATGATGGCAATATAAGAGAAAATTTTGTAACTTTCCTTGATGCGTACGATTCGATCAGATAAGATGTTATAAATGGAGAAAAAAAATTGACAAGTGTAGCCTTTGCACACCTAGTGATCGATATTTTGAATAATTTAGGACTACCCTTCGAAGATTGCGTTGGAATTGGAACGGATGGATGTTCTGTAATGACATCAGAAGTTAAGGGAGCTGTGCACTTGTGTGCTTCTTAAGATCTTCTTAAGATATGTACCAATTTTAATCATTGTCCGCGTTTCAACCATTGTCTTAATAACTCGCTTGCGAAAACGTCGAAAGTTCTTCAAACAAAGGATTGTATTGCGTTCATGAAAAAAATTATCAGTTTTCCAAATCAGTCTCCGAAACGTACCATAGTTTTCAAAAAACATCTGCAGGAATCATTAAGTGGACTATGTGAAACGCACTGGTCTGAAAAACATGATGGTATAATGCAGTTTGAAGAAAACATCACAAAAATTATTGCTTCGTTTCAAGAAATTTTTACTTGGCAAGATTCAACAACAAGTTCTGAGGCCCGTTCTATGTTGAAATCTATTTACGAGACAGAGTTCGTGATTTCAATGATTTGTTTGAGCAATGTACTTTCTGTTACACGCCCACTAAGCTTACTTTTGCAACACCGTAAATGATTTTAATCGAGCTTCTGAAGCATTGACTGACACTTTGCGAACATTAAAAAACCATAGACTTGAAGCAGGAAGTCGTTTTTCGGGACTTTACAAAAAAATAGTCGCTTTAGCAGATGAGTTGAAGTTTGATAATGTTCTCCCACGAATTGTTAAAAAGCAATTACATCGAGCAAATTACACTTCATCAGACGCTGAAGAGTATTATCGAAAAACAATTTATATACCTCTTCTTGATCATCTCATTCTGAAGATACATTGCAAGTTTTTAATCTTAATTTGCTACTCCCATCGCGAATTATCAAAGATAATGCACTGCAAAAAAAGAATTTGTCTAAGAGCTTTCCCAAAATCTTGGTAAACGATACGCATCTCTTATTGGAGGAAAAGAAATTAATATAGATGGAGAGTACGAAGTGTGGTCAGAACGCTGGTCTGATAAGCAACACAAAAAATCAATTCCACTATCAGCTGAAAAAGTTTTAAATGATTGCAATGAATATGCGTTTCCATCAATAAATGCTCTTATCAAAATTTTGGCGACGCTTCCAGCTAGCAATGCTTGTGCGGAAAGGAGTTTTTCGACAATTCGCCGGTTGAAAACTTGATTACGGTCCACAATGGTCTTGCACTTTTAAATACCCATTTCGATATTGAGATTGATATTGATGATATAATTGAAAGATATGTAAAACAAGTAAGGAAGGCTAAGTTCGGGTGTAACCGAACATTACATACTCAGTTGAGAGCTACGGAGACAAAATAAGGGAAAATCACCTGGTAGTAAAATGAACCTAGGGTAACCCTGGAATGTGTTTGTATGACATGTGTATTAAATGGAAGGTATTAAAGAGTATTGTAAGAGGGAATGGGCCATAGTTCTATAGATGGACGCCATTTAGGGATATCGCCATAATGGTGGACCAGGGCTGACTCTAGAATTTGTTTGTACGACATGGGTAACATTGTTATGAGTATTTTTAAAGGCAGTGGGCCTAAGTTATATAGGAGGACGCCTTTTCGAGATATCGCCATAAAGGTGGACCAGGGGTGACTCTAGAATTTGTTTGTACGATATGGGTATCAAATGAAAGGTGTTAATGAGTATTTTAAAAGGGGGTGGGCCTTAGTTTTATGGGTGGACGCCTTTTCGAGATATCGCCATAAATGTGGACCAGGGGTGACTCTAGAATGCGTTTGTACAATATGGGAATCAAACGAAAAGTGTTAATGAGTATTTTAAAAGGGAGTGGGCCTTAGTACTATTGGTGGACGCCTTTTCGAGATATCGCCATAAAGGTGGACCAGGGGTGACTCTAGAATTTGTTTGTATGATATGGGTATCAAATGAAAGATGTTAATAAGTATTTTAAAAGGGAGTGGGTCTTAGTTCTACAGGTGGAGGCCTTATCGAGATATCGCCATAAAGGTAGACCAGGGGTGACTCTAGAATTTGTTTGTACGATATGGGTATCAAATGAAAGGTGTTAATGAGTATTTTAAAAGGGAGTGGGTCTTAGTTCTATAGGTGGATGCCTTTTCGAGATATCGCCATAAAGGTGGACCAGGGGTGACTCTAGAATTTGTTTGTACGATATGGGTATCAAATGAAAGATGTTAATGAGTATTTTAAAAGGGAGTGGGCCCTAGTTCTATAGGTGGACGCCTTTTCGAGATATCGCCATAAAGGTGGACAAGGGCTGACTCTAGAATTTGTTTGTACGATATGGGTATCAAATTAAAGGTGTTAATAAGTATCTTAAAAGGGAGTGGGCCTTAGTTCTATAGGTGGACGCCTTTTCGAAATATCGCCATAAAGGTGGACAAGGGCTGACTCTAGAATTTGTTTGTACGATATGGGTATCAAATTAAAGGTGTTAATAAGTATCTTAAAAGGGAGTGGGCCTTAGTTCTATAGGTGGACGCCTTTTCGAGATATCGCCATAAAGGTGGACCAGGGGTGACTCTATAATGTATTTGCACGATATGGGTATCAAATTGAAGTTACTAATGAGGGTTTTAAAAGGGAGTGGTGGTAGTTGTATATGTGAAGGTGTTTTCGAGATATCGACCAAAATGTGGACCAGGTTATATTTTGCGTCAATAGACCAATCCAATTACCATGTTTCATCACTTTTTTCGTATTTGGTATATTATTATGGCATTTTTTCACTTTTAGTAATTTTCGATATCGAAAAAGTGGGCATGGTCATAGTCGGATTTCGGTCATGTTTTACACCAATATAAAGTGAGTTCAGATAAGTACGTGAACTGACTTTGGTAAAGATATATCTATTTTTGCTCAAGTTATCGTTTAACGGCCGAGGGGAAGGGCAGACGGTCGACTGTGTATAAAAACTGGGCGTGGCTTCAACCGATTTCGCCCTTTTTCATAGAAAACAGTTATCGTCCCAGACTCTAACACTCTACAAAATTTCACAAGGATTGGTAATGTTTTGTTCGACATATGGCATTAAAAGTATCCCAGACAAATTAAATGAAAAAGGGCGGAGCCACGCCGATTTTGAAAATTTCTTTTATTTTTGTATTTTATTGCACCAATGTTGACATAATTTACTTATATACTGTAAAGATAATAACTTTTATTTTAAAGTTTGACTTTAAAAAAAAATTTTTTTTAAAGTGGGCGTGGTCGTTCGCCGATTTTGCTAATTTTTATTAAGCATACATATAGTAATAAGAGTAACGTTCCTGCCAAATTTCATCATGATATCTTTAACTACTGCCAAATTACAGCTTGCAAAACTTCTAAATTACCTTCTTTTAAAAGTGGGTGGTGCCACGCCCATTGTCCAAAATTTTTTTTAATAAACTTGGTGGGCATGGATGGATTGCTCTCAGTAGTGCATCCATTTTTTTTTAGAATTCATCAGTGCTGAAGATCTATGATTGACTTTCTTTTCAGGCGCGTGAAATTAGTTGGTTTTTCTGACAGCGCTAGAATGATCGGTTTGGGGTGACTTAGAAGCCTCGTGTTGTATGAAATAGAATACTTTTTGATTTCTTCAGCTATTGTTGGAACCTTTAGATCCCGGTGTAGCTGGTTGTTAGTCACATAGTAGGGTGCGTTTACAATCATTCTAAGGGTTTTCGATTGGAATCTTTGGAGAATTTCTATGTTTGAGTTTGCTGCAGTTCCCCACAGTTGTATTCCATATGTCCAAATGGGTTTTATGGCTGAGTAAAGCAGGACTTTGTTATCAACTGATAATTGTGAATTTCGGTTCATAAGCCAATACAGATTTTTAGTTTGATACAAAGGGCTTTTCTTTTGTTGAATATGTTGGTCCTTAAGGTTAATTTTCTGTCGAGGTTTATACCAAGGTACTTTGTTTCGTCGCTTTGTGGTATATTAATATCGTTGAGTTTAACGGGAGGGCAAGTGTTACGTCTGGTAGTAAACGTCACTTGAACGGATTTTGGTTCATTGGGTTTGATCCACCATTCTTTCAGCCAACGGATAATTTTATTTAAACTTCCTTGGAGCTTGAGTGAAGCCACGCTAGGGTTAGGGTCAACGGCCAGCACCACAGTATCACGTGCTCATAGTGACGCCTTCTGCTATTGGGAGATCATACGTGTAAAGTAGATAGAGTATTAGGCCCATTACACTGCCTTGCGGGACGCCTGCTAAGCACTCATAAAGGGCAGTCTGCTCCACACCGCGTTTTACGAAGAAATAACGATCTTTTAGATATAATTGTATAAATAAGAAGTAGTTTATAGGGAGGGTGTATTTTACTTTATAGAGTAGTCCGTCATGCCATACGCGATCAAAAGCTTGTGAAATATCTAGAAAAGCAGATGTGCAATATTTTTTCTTTTCAAAAGCGTCGTATATTTGCTCGGTGAGTCTGTGGACCTGCTCAATTGTTCCGTGCCCCCTTCTGAAGCCAAACTGGTGATTGGGTATGATTTTACGCTCTTCTATTATGGACAAGAGTCTTTTAAGAAAGAGAACTTCCATGACTTTTAAGACGATAGGCAGCACTCTAATAGGCCTGTAAGATACAACTATATCAGCTGGCTTTCCGGGTTTCAGAATAATTTTCATCTGCGAAACTTTCCACTGTGGGGGTATGAATTGAGTTTTTAGTACTGCAGTAAACAATTGTGTTAAGAATTGTATGCCTTCGTAGGGTAAATTTTTTAGAATAGTGCCATTGATAAGGTCGTAGCCCGGAGTTTTTTGGCTTGAGTTTTGCAATTGCGGTTTTTACCTCCGATATTGAGAATTTTTTTATGGGTGTTTCCATTTGATATGGATGACTTAAGGTAGTTTCCACTTCCTTAGTTATTCTTAGTGGGGGTTCAATATCATACGGAGTGAATATTGGTTTTAGGTGGCGTGCGAAAGTATTTGCTTTTTCAACATCACTTTTTGCCCATTCGTTATTATTCGCATAGGCACATTTCAGATAATTGGCCTCTTTAGGTTGCTAGTCGCTTTCCAAAGGGAGTAATCAGTTGCAGTTGTTGCACCAATATTGCTGAGGTATTGTTGAATTTCTTGCGCTCCATATTAAGGATGAATTTAAGTTCGTTAGTTAACGATTTCAAGCGTTTCATGTTATCGAGATGCCGGGTTTGCTGCCACCTTTTTCCGTCCGATGCGCTTTTCTTTAAGCTTGGTTTTTACTTCGTGAGTAACGCATATGGTTTTTTGCCTGCTGAGGGTGGGAGTTGAGTTCCATGCAGCTTGCTGGATACACCTGTTAAAGTGTTCGACTGCTTCAGCTATATCTTCGTCGGTTTTCGGTGATAGTTTTAAGTCAAAATTAGACGAGATCATAGATAGGAAGTACTCCCAATTAGTCTTCCGATTTTAGAGGCTACAATGATTAGCTGTGAGATTTTTCTCAATTGTTACCAATATTGGGGAGTGGTCAGAAGACAATTCAAAACACGATTTGCAAGTTATTTCTGAAGAAGATATGCCTTTTACCACACAGAAGTCGATCAGGTAGGGTAGTTTATTTTTTTCTGAGGGCCAGTAGAGAATGGAGTTAGTTTGAGACGGCTAATAGCCTGGTATAGTTTCCTTCCCTTAGGGGTGATAAGGCCAAAGTCCCAAATGTTCACGCTACAGTGCAGAGATCTCGATGAGATTACTACGCCCGAGGAGATTTGCAACGCCCTCCACCAGCAATGCAACATCAAACTTCCAGATGTGGCTGCCATAAAAAGCATACGCACAGGGTACAGTGGCACGAAGTCGGCACTTATAAGCCTTATAGCGGATGATGCCAAGGCGGTTCTTAATACGCAAAGAATCCGGGTAGGATGGGTTTCCTGCCGAATTAGAGAGCTCAAGCAAGAAAAACGCTGTTATAGGTGCTGGAGCACCGGGCATATAGCTCAGAAATGTAAGGAGACTGTAGATAGGTCTAGCCTATGCAGGAAATGGGGCCAGGAAGGTCATAAGGCTGCAAGTTGCGAAAATGCACCGAAATGCGCGCTATGTGGGGGACAACATTCAGCACGCAATTTTAAATGCCCACAACGAGAGGGCAGCAAAATTACTGTCTCATGAGGGTATTGCAGCTCAATTTAAACCATTACGAGGCAGCCCAAGAGCTATTATCCCAAACAGTCTATGAAGGAGGATATGACATAGTGGTACTCTCTGAACAATACAAAAATCGCCAGGAGCAGGGTTGGCTCTCAGATTCAGCAGGGAAAGCCTCAATTTGGGCACCAGGGAAATTTCTCCCACAGGAAATTATGACGCCAACGGTAGCAGGATTCACGTGGGCAAAAATCAACGCTATATACGTCTTCAGTTGCTATGCCCCTCCGAGCATGACCATCGCCGAGTTCGAAGACATGATATACGGGATCACCATTGAAGCACGAGGTAAACACCCGCTTTTAGTGTGTGGAGACTTCAATGCATGGTCATATGTGTGGGGAAGTAGACGAACCAACGAAAGAGGGAGAGTTCTCCTCGAAAGCCTTACTTCTTTGAGGCTAGAACTCCTAAATGAACCAGGGATATATACCTTAGATACAGGTACCAGACGATCCATTATAGATCTCACCTTCGCTAGCAGCGAAATAGCAAGACGAGCAAAATGGTCCAAAAGCAACGTCTACACACACAGCGCCCATAAAGCTATTAGCGTAGAGCTGCTCGAAACTCCACGAACGGTAGCAGCAAGACATCGACAAAGTAGAAAATGGAAACAGCACCTTTTCGACCCACAAATATTTGACATTATCTGGAAGGACGCCATAGTACGAGAATCGCATGCGGAAGACCAGTCGGTTCAAATCACTAAGTTGCTATGTATGGCAATGTGATGCTGCCATGCCCAGAAGTCGCGGAAAAGCACAGCGCACTCCGGTATATTGGTGGAATGACGAAATTGCGGAAGAGCGTAGAAAATGCCACAAAGCACGAAGAATAGCGCAGAGGGCACGCTCATCACCACGATATGCAGAGCTACACAGCACCTATGTCGCACAAAGAAAGGCACTTAAAAATGCCATAAAAAAAAGCAAGAAGTTATGCTTTAGGGAACTGCTGGATAATGTCGACCTAGATCCTTGGGGATCAGCCTACAGAACTGTGATGGCCAAAGTTAAAGGACCGATATCACAGCAATCTACGTGCCCGATACTGATGAATATTATTGTTGAAACACTTTTCCCGGCGCAAGATCGCTGGACTTATCCAAGCGAGGATCTAGAAAGTACGGAAATTCCGCAAATTACAGAGCAAGAGGTGATGGACGCTGCAAAAAGAGTTGCTGATAACAAATCCCCAGGACCTGGCGAAGTACCAAACATAGCCCTTGAAACCGCGATTACAACTAGGGCTACATTATTTACTGATCTTTTTAATGCCTGTATGCAAGAAGGCGTGTTCCCTCGCCCGTGGAAACGACAAAGACTTGTCCTATTGCTGAAACGTGGTAAACAGCCGGACCAACCATCCTCATATAGGCCACTTTGTATGCTGGATTCCCTAGGGAAGATTTTCGAGCGTATAATTAGTGAGCGCCTACAGCTGACTCTAGAAAGACCAGGTGGCTTATCGAATAGTCAATATGGATTTCGCAAATCAAGATCCACCGTAGATGCAATACAAACAGTCGTCAATATAGCTAGAGAATCTATCACTGGAGGCCAAAATAAAAGAAAGTTCTGTGCACTGATTATGTTGGACATCAAGAATGTTTTTGACACTGCGAACTGGATGCAGATAAAGGCAGCGCTGCAAAGCTTCGGCACTCCAGCTTACTTACGCAGAATTATAGGTAGCTATCTTAAAGACAGAGTACTTCTTTTTGACACGGATCAAGGAGCAAAAGAGTACAAAATCACAGGAGGCGTCCCACAGGGATCTGTTCTCGGTCCAACGCTTTGGAATGTAATGTATGACGGGGTGCTAAAGATTGATCTACCAGAAAACACGCAAATTGTGGGATATGCTGATGATATTGCAGTGGTAGTAGTGGCCAAGAAACTGGACCTGCTTCAAGCATTATGTAATGACGCCGTAGCAAGAATAAAGGAATGGCTGACCAATACAGGACTGGAGTTGGCTAGCCAAAAGACGGAAGTGGTATTAGTAAGCTCCAAACGGTCGGCGAACGAGTTAGTCTTAACTGTCGGGGATCATCAAATCACCTCAAAGGATTCCTTAAAATACTTAGGAGTGCACATTGACTCTAAGTTAACTTTCAAAGAGCACTTCAGAGCGATGGGGGAGAAAATTACCAAATTTAATGGATCACTTATGCGAATAATGCCTAACATTGGTGGTCCGAGCGAAGCTATACGTCAGCTATTGTCCACAGTAACCAGGTCAATAATACTATACGCAGCACCAGTGTGGTATGGATCTAAACAGACCCATCAAAAATATATATTAGAAGCGTACCGACTTGCTTCTATAAGAATAGCAAGTGCTTATCGGACGGTGTCCGACGACGCGATCCTGGTTCTAACCCGGAAAATCCCAGTGGACTTACTGGCAAGCGAAATGGCCGATCTGTATAACACTAATATCGAGCGACCATCTGAAGAAGACAAGAAAAGAGCAAGGACACAAACAATAGCTAAGTGGCAAGAACGGTGGGAGGCATCGAGTAAAGGGCGTTGGACTTTCACACTAGTTTGGAACGTAGCTCAATGAAATGAGCGGAAGCACGGCGAACGGAACTGCTATCTCACGCAGATAATGAGTGGACATGGCGGTTTCAAAGAGTATTTATGGAAGCGTAGGATAGAGGAAGATCCTCATTGCCAATGTGTACCACAGAGTTAGAAAACGCAGAACACGTCATGTTATACTGCCCCCGTTTCCACGAAGAAAGACTCACCTTGCATGGAGTCTTTGGGGAGGAACCTACCACGAGAAATTTAGTTTCACATATGTGCAACAGGAAAGAGTGCTGGACTGCAGTGAGCAAAATGGCATTTATAGTAATGACACGCCTGATGGATGCTGAGAGCGAGCGCAGAGAAATGCACATGCGAAGCAGTGGCGATTAAATGGACACTCAGAGCAAATAGCGGGAACCTGGACGCAGGGACAACAGTAGGCTCTTAAAAAAATGAGAAATATGGAACGCCACCCTGAAGTAATGCGAAAGTGTTGCCGGGGTGGACGACGGTTCCAGAACGGGGCTGTTTTTTAGGCTACGGACACACGGTTGCTGCGACGGCAGCAATTATGGTGCATTAGGCATTTTTTGGCCTCCCCGCAAAAAAAAAAAAAAAAAAAAAAAAAAGGGGTGATAAGGCGAGATCCCCAGAAGGTGTGTTTGGCGTTGTAATCACCGCCAACTAGGAATCGATTTCCAAGAGTTTTAAAGAAATGTTCATACTTTTCCGCAGTGATAGCGTGTCTGGGTGGGCTCTAGATAGCTGAGAGCGTAATTGGGCCATTTGAATCTTCGACATTAACATTAGCGGCTAGGATAGCATTCGTGCGGTACGAGTTTGTATTACAGTGCTTAATACTGCTCCTTATTAGGATACCTGATCCAGCATGTGCTTTGTTATCTGGGTGTTTTGTGTGATAAAACTTATTTTAGGGACTTCAAAGTAGCTTTTGTCAGTGAAGTAGGTCTCAGATATGAGAAGTATGTCTATATTGTGGGTCTGGAGTAATGCCTTTAATTCGAGTAAATGCTTGGAAAGGCCATTGTCATTCCAGATAATGATCTTTAAGGGGTGGGGGGTGAACAGTTTTTAGTAGTGAGGGTGACAAGAAGTGTCATTATTGTTGTGATTTTCTGCATAACATGTTTCAATAGAGCGATCACTTCTCGCATTTCACTACCATTTTGGGTTGGGTTAGATGCATCTATGTTATTTGGGTTAGCATTGCCAGTGTTTGAGCTGGGTTGGGGCCCTTCTAAGGCTTGAGCACACGATATAGTGTCGCTGATCGGGCCGACTTGGCTTAAAGATGCACCTTGTTGTTTGGATTTCTCTTTTCCATGCGAGGTAACATTACTTGGGTGAGTTTTTTTCCTTAATGATGGGTATTTTATGTTTTGTAAGTTTGAGCTTGACAGGGACCTTTCTAAGCCTTGAGCATACGATATAATGTTGATAGTTGGGTTGACTTGGCTTGAGGATGCACCTTGTTGATGGGATTTCTTTTTTCCATGTAAGACAACAGTACTTGGGTGAGTTTTTTTCCTTAGTGGTGAGTATTTTATGTCTTGTAAGTTTTTATAGACCGCGCATCCTTTGTAATTGGCTGGGTGATTACCTTCGCATAAAGCACATTTGACATCATCAGATTTGGATTTTCGACTACATTCTGCAGACATGTGGCTACCAGCTGGCAGTTAGCACATTGGGGTATTTCCCGCTTTGGGTGTGGGGGTTCAAATACAATTTTTGAATGTAAAAGACTTTTAATTTCGTAAATTCCTTTATTGTTGGCATCGGGTTTGAGCTCAATTATGAACATGGGCAGCGGCTTTTTGGGGTTTCTGTGCTTCATGTTCCATATGTTAGTAACAGAGTGACCAACATTTTTGAGTGCGTCTACGATTTCTTTGGTATCTACCGAGAAGTGCATATTTTTAAGAACTACTTTAAATGAACGTTCTTGTTTTTATTTATATATGTAAAGAGCTCTGTGTTCTTTAGTTCCAACTGGATCACGGTAGTTTTGTAGACATCGAGAGAAGATGCTTGGACTTTGACTTGTTCATTACCTACTAGCTTTAGGTGAAACGAGTTTGTGCCAATTTCTTGTAATAAACTTATCAGTGGAGATATATTACTGACTTTGTCGAAGAAAATTGGCGGAGGTTTCAGTTCTTTTTCCTTGGGTTTGCTTGCTTCTTCGACTTCAAGGATGGAAAATCTATTTTCAGTATCTGGGCATTTACTTGGCGCCTACCAAGCCGAGCTTGGCCTGTTTTTTTGACTCTGTACTCTTACCTGGGCTTTCGTGTTGGCGTTTAGAGGGTGGTACGTTCATCCATTCTTTGGCTGCTGGAGTCGGACTAGTGACTTTTTGGGTGGGTGGGACTTGTTGCTGACTATAGAGTAGTTGAATTTGTTGCTAGAAGAACTCTATCTGCTGCTCAACACTTCCGGCGCTCCCAGCAGAGATTGTGGGAGTTTTCTTGTAGCTCCGAGTTTTGTTGCTGTTGTGTTATTGAGGTGAGCGGTTGGGATGGGGTCGATTGGGTCAGTGGTAGCTTTTGTTGCTGTTGGCTGATTTGATGGGTTGGAGTTTGCTGAGAGAGCAGGGGTCCTCCTCCCTTAGGAGGAGTGCGGCTAAGTGGCATTTTACCCGCTATTCACTTATTTTATATTGCCTTATTCTTATATTATTATTATTATTATTATTATTATTATTATTATCATTGAATTTATTCTTTGAGTATCTCCTTATTGGGTATAAATCATCCACTTTGGAGGCCTTAACCTAAAACAAAATGTACTAAATTAACAGTTTCTATTTTTGTATATATGTATATGTATAGGTGTTTGTTTAAGCCAGGAAGTTTCTGGTGATGTGGCAGGTATCGATGATGACTGACTTCTGGATGTTATTAATCAGGCTTTCTTACAACCCAAGCATGCCCATATTTGTTCTGAAATGCTTGTCAATTACGCCTTCAGCGCTTATCACCACTGGGATAATTTTTATTTCTGTAAGGTCCCAGTTCCTCTTTGTTTCAACGGCTAGCTCGGCATACCTACTGATTTTTTCGTCGTATGTACGAGTCATGTTTCTTGTAGCCGGAACTGCAACATCAATGAAGAATCCTCTACTTTCTCTTTTATCGAGGATCTGTCATAGTCGATCTTCACGTTTTAATTTTCCATAACTGGTTCTGGGTTGTATCTGTAGTACGGCACTTCACCTACATGGATATTGTATTTGCTAAGCAGGTTCTTGTGGAGAATTTTTGCAACGTTGTTGTGCCTTCGTGTGTACTCAGTTTGACCTAGGCTTGCGCAGCCTGAAATTATATGGTCAATGGTTTCGGTTTGACTCATACACCTTCTACAAGTATCACTAGTGACATTTGGATCCTTTATTACATTCTTTATGTAGTTTCTTGTTGGGATTACTTGATCTTGTATAGCAATCATAAAAGCCTCGGTCTCAGCAAACAAGTTTCCATTCAATAACCATTTGTTTGACATCAATTGGTCAACATTTTCAGCGTTAATGCACCTCTAGAACCGACCATGAATAAAGCTTCCCTTCAAATTTAGGGGTGCTAAGTTTGTATCTGCTTCAGTTATTATCTTTATCAGGCGAGATATTTAAGATTTTAGCTGGAAGTACCATGGAAGAGATTCTATTTGATTATCATGGAGTGTCTGGAGATCAACAAGCCCTCGTCCTCCATCTCTCCTTGACATTACCATTCATTCACAGCATGATTTGTGATGATGGGATTTATAGGATGTAAGTATAGTTCTAATTCTTCGTTGTAGCGATTCAATGTCATTTGCTGTCCATTTGATAATACCAAAACTGTACAAAAGGACAGGCATTGCAAATGTATTTATTGCTTTTATTTGGTTTTTGCCATTTGGATTCGCTTTAGCTATTTTATGCACTCGAGACGTAAACTCCCTAGTCAGATTATCTTTGACTTTTACCTTAGCAATACGTTTATTCTGCGCCATCTCTAGATATTTATATATTTCTCCTTCTTCCATTTGTTTAATATTTTCGATGTCTTCATTCTGGTCATCATATCTCGATATCTTGCCTTTGGTAATATGTATTTTTTTACACTTTTCCAGTCCAAATTTCATTTTGATATCATTGCTGAACATGGATACGATTTTTATTAAATGGTCCAAGCTCTGTCGCGTGGATGCCTATATCTTCAGGTCATCCATATGACTCAGTACTTCTTGGTTGGAACCGCCTTTAATTTTGAATCCATATTTACTGTTTTTAAGAAGGTTACTGAGTGGGTTGAGTGCAATGCAGAACCAAAGAGCAGATAAGCAGTCGCCCTGTAAGATTCCACATTTTATGTTGATAGCTGAGGTTTGAACCATTCCGCCAGTGTTGCATATTTGTCCGCCAGTGTTGCATATTGTAATAAAAATTCAGTTAATTTGGAGTTCACTTTGTAGATGTTCAGAACTTCTATTAGCCAGCTATGTGGCACACTGTCAAACGCTTTCTGGTAGTCTATATAACATGCATTTAAATTTCTAGATTGGCTGAAGGTCTGTTATAGTACAATTTGGTCAATGGTTAGCTGTTCCTTACATCCTTTAGCATATTTACTGCATCCTTTTTGTTCTTCTCAAATAATATCATTTTGCGTTAGGTGGCTGTTAATAAGGTGGTTAAGGCAAGCCGTCATAATTTTGTATATAGTAGGCAGGCAAGTAATAGGCCGCCCGTTCGCGGGATTCCCATTAAATCCCTTGTCTTTTGGGAGCAGGTATGTGACACCCTGGGTAAATTCTTTCAGGAATTTCCACGGATTCTGGATGCAATCATTAGGAAGCTCTGTCAGTTTTAGATGGATTGATGGAAGTCTTTTAAACCAGAAATTTTGTAATTTGTCTGGCACAGGATATTTCCAGTTGTGCGTCTTCGCGATGATTTCTTTAACTTCTTCACATGTAAGGTGGTTTCTTGCCATATCTTCAAGCCGCTGGTATCTCCTTCTCTCCTCATTAATCCAGTTTGCTTCAATTTTGTGGGTTATCTCTTTCGGTATTAGATGAGGTTGCCTTTCTAAGATCTCTGTAAAAGTTCTTCTCATTTACGCAAAAGTTTTTGTTATTTTCACGCCTTTTGTTGGATAGTTTGTACTTTCTCAGCCTTGCCGTTTGCACATTCAATTTTTGTTTTATATTGTCTCTTGTTAGTACTGTATTTGAATTGTTGACTCCGTATCCTGTGTGATTATTATTATTATTATTATTATTATTATTATTATTATTATTATTATTATTATTATTATTATTATTATTATTATTATTATTATTATTATTATTATTATTATTATTATTATTATTATTATTATGTTATTATTATTATTATGTTACTATTATTATTATGTTACTTTATTTTTACAAAAAAAATTGATAAAATCCGATGATTGTTCGTTATCTTTGAATCTGCAGGGCCTAACAAAAAGTGTTGTATGCACAGTTTATAGCAAACTTTATTGCCTTTTAAAAGCTTCAAACCGTTTTGGAATTGCTCAATTCATTCTTGAGATATATATGATTAAGTGGACCCAATTTTTTTTTTTTTTTTTTGGAAAAAACGATTATTCGTAGTAAATATCTCAAAAACGTTATCATAGAATTAAAAATAACCTTGATTTTCGGAATTCTCCCTCACTTCTAACAATTGTTTTTGCGTATTTCTCACGGGTGGGACATATTTCATTGTCGAAAAATTCCTTAACAACTTCAAAGAAATCAAAACTGAATTTTAAATTTATTTAAAGCGAGCTTCAAACATTGTATAATAAATACGATATAAAACAACGGCTTGCAAAATCTAGAATAACACATTTAACCTCTTTTTGTCACGAGTAGGAAAAAGCTAATACTGTGCGATGCATCTTATATATAACAAGTAAAGGTGTCTAAGTTCGGGTGTAACCGAACATTATATGCTCAGCGTGAGCTTCATACATAGCACGTGGCACCGCCCGTTTACAAAAAAAGTCTCCCCATTTCCTCTTACAATAAGACTTAATAATAACATTTATTCAAAACTATTTTTTAACTTGTTTTATTTGCACTGACAACGCAATAGGTCAAGTAGCCTTGCATAATATTATAAATCTTAAAAAAATTGACCGGAAAAACCTAGGACTTTGTGCTAAGTTATAGCTCATTATTCTAGTCTACGAACTTATTTTATATCTAAGTTGAAGTGGTCTTTAACCGATCCGGTCCATTTTTACAAGAAATATTTTCTGCTATAAGGAAAATATGTGTACACAATTTCATTACGATATGTTAATTTTTCTTCGCGTTATGGCTCCCGAAACATAGAAAATTGCTTAGTCATAAAAGGGGCGGTGCCACACCCATTTTAAAAAATTAAAAATTTAATGTTATAATTCAATTTAGAAAGTAAAATTCTATTGATACTGTAAAGTTTGAAATGAATGAAAGTAAAACTTACAGAAGTTTGTGTGGTGCCGTATTGCAGCACCAAATGTAAGTGTCTTTATTAAAATAATTTTCGGTTTATTTATACTAAATTATGGTGGGTTCAAACCCCGGGCAAAGCAACATCAAAATTTTAGAAATAAGGTTTTTCAATTAGAGAAAATTTTTCTAAGTGGAGTCGCCCCTCGGCAGTGTTTGGCAAGCGCTCCGGTGTATTTCTGCCATGAAAAGCTCTCAGTGAAAACTCATCTGCCTTGCAGATGCCGTTCGGAGTCGGCATAAAAAATGTAGGTCCCGTCCGGCCAATTTGTAGGGAAAATCAAGAGGAGCACGACGCAAATTCGAAGAGAAGCTCGGCCTTAGATCTCTTCGGAGGTTATCGCGCCTTACATTTATTTATTTTCTATTTATTTATGGTAATTGTGCAGTTTATGGTACCCACCGAAATTTGGGCTTTTTCTCGAGTTAGGTATCAAAAGACGCGTATTCACGTCTGTATCAAGAATCCGAAAGCGGAAGTTAACTTTTTTTACCCGTTTAAAAGTTATCTGCGAAAAACAGGTTTGTGTGATACATATTGTTCCCGCACGTTTACAATCTTTTAAGCGTACACATCACTTTATTTTTATATTTGGTATATCAACATAATCTAATTTGCATGAATTAACGAAAAAATCATGTTAAATTTCACTAATTTACTTATAAAATATCAACACAAACATTGCAAAAAATGTCTATCCAAATGAAAACACATGGAAGTGAACAGTATTGCCTGCTCAGCAACAATGGAAATTACCTTTCTTGTTCTCTGTTGGGATTAACACAAGGCGGTGGCGGCTCAACATAAATTTAAATGGCTTAAGCGCAGAATACATACATTTGTAAAACACTCTTGGCCCAAAATTTCGGTGGGTACCATAAACTGCACTACTACCTAAATTATTATAAACAATTTCTTATTCATTAAAGTTCCTACATACTAAACATACGTACATACACATTTGCTTTAAACTTTACATACCTACATATCTAAATACAAATCGACACAAATATATACCTTCATATTTGTGTTGATTTGTGTCGTCTGTGGGAAATGCAGTACCAGTAAGTTTGCCTAAATGCAAATTTGGTTTAGTCGCACGGTGCACACACATATGTACTAAATCGTGGGAATTACGTTATCGGCAACTTTTAGAAAATACGCTGCCTTGTGTTGATTAAGGTTTATACGGAATTTGACAGAGGATGGCACATTAAGTGGATTGCACGTTTTGGTATTGTAATTGTTGGCTCTTTACACTACATCTCCCCTTTTTTTTAGAATGCTTATGCATTTGGCGAATGCATGAATATTCTATTTTAATTTAGATTGTTATTTGGTTAAATGTAATTAATTAATTAGCATTTTATTAGGCTTTGCTGGTCTAGTGTAGTTAGTCCACGTAAAAACTCGTACTTTTTCTCCAATATCACCCTACGTTTCGCCAAGTTCCTTGGCATCCTCCACTAACTACACTAGACCAGCAAAGCCTAATAAAATGCTAATAAATAACAAACTGGTCAGCAAATTATTAATAAATGTAATCAATTAAGTTGATTCTATATTTTTTATTTTATGTTTAAAAGTTGAAACTTTTCTTATTCTGTTAATTCAAGTCTATTTTTGTACATTATTATTTTCTTGTTGTTTATGATATCGCTATTTTCAATGTTATTGGAAAATTTTTGCTTATCATTGTTTCCTATCCTAGACGGGATTCAAGTGTAATTAATTTTACTATCAATATTTTCTACTCTATATCTACTATCTAACTTATGACCTTCTTCATTTTTTACAAACACTAAATGTTCCAAGTTTATTTCTTTATATTGTATTTTCCTACCATAACTAGCTTACAGCTTTTCTTTTGATTTCTTTACTAATTGGTTAGCTCTGCTGTGTGCTATATGGAGTTTACATTTAATTTCCTTGTCGTAAGCTTCATATTTGTGTAGTGGGCTTACTGTATGTTTTAACAGAAATGCATAACATTGAGGCGTCTTTACAAAAACGAGCTCAAACGGACAATACACATGACCAGTGGATGGTGTTGTATTATAGCAATACGAAAAATATTTGAAGTATTCATCCCAATTGTCTTTGTCAAGGGATATGTCTGAGCATACATATTCATTGAATGTTCTGTGGCTACGTTCAGCTGTGCCTAGTGCTTCATGGTGGTAAGGCGTTGAGGTTTTATTCTCTATTTTTAACAGTTTGCACAATTCCTCAAACAAACAAATTTTGTATTCGGTTCCCATATCCGCTATAATTGTTTTTATACAACCATAAATTAGGATAAAATTTTCAAATATAGCATTGGCTATCATTTTTGCATGTTTGCTAGGTAGGATTGTGACCACATACTTAGTCAAGTCACATATTTGGTGACTGCGTATTCATTTCCATTTTCTGATTTGGGAAGGGGAACAATTGTATCGATTTGTACTATGTCCAACGCTCTTGTGGGCGTTTCTGTTATAATCATAGGTTCTTTTAAATTTTTATTTATTTTATTTTTATTGAAATCAACGCATTTTTAATGTATTTTCGGATATAATTTTTCATTCCTTTCCAGTAATATTTTTATTTTATTATGTTTGTCATACGATTTATTCCTGGGTGGCCACCAAACACAGGATCGTCATGATATTTATGAAGAGTTTCTTTAATTTTTTCATTATTTGTCACATGCATAACCTCCGGAGTTAATGCTTTATTTAAATTTTTGAGAAATTTGGTACCTTTCTCCTTAAATATGTATACTCGGGTATAATTAAACAATTTGTCTCCTAAGGACAACTGTATTTTTACAATTCCTAAATTGCCGGCTTCTTCCATAAGCCTGGTAAAGAATTGGCCTAAGTCAATATTCGCCTCAACAATTAGTTTTTTTATTTATCGCTACAAATTTTCTTCCCTTTCTGAAATATAATTTCAGAGGATCTAAAACGAGCTGGACTAGTCTTTTTACATCACGTTTATTTAGCGCTTCATATTGTGACGAATATGAGTGACACAAAGTGATACTCACATCCCTAGTCTAATGCTAAGTAAATGAAGTCACAACAACAATAAAGCAGACAGTCACTTGTATCTACATAAACGAATAAATCATTTTGTCTACACATATGTACGTACACGCAGCAGAGAAGAGATGCACAAACACATGCAGATATCTGAGATGCTCCCAAAAGTATGCTATTGTAATTGTGGAAGTGTCGCTCACAAATACAAGCATATGAGAAGCTATATACGTGCATCTGTAGTTATAAATATATAAGTAAATTCTGGAAGCGCCTAGAAGATGCCACGGGGAAATCACATAGTATAAAAGCACCCGCGGTAGAGGCGCTACAAGCAGTTTCGATTAAGACGCTAGCAATACCAGTATTATTTTGAAAGTCAGTTTCATTTGAGCTATCAATTAGTTTGGTTATGAAGCAAGCTATTCGTTGCAAAGTATAAGTGTTATTGTGAAGTACTTTAATAAAGGTCCTTTTTCCATTATTCAATATTGGAGTTATTTATTCAACAGTTTAGCGATACGACCGTTAGCAGAAGATTGCAAATAAGGGGAATTGCAGTAAGTTCGTTACAATTGGTGTCAGAAGAGGAATTGTGATGAATAAATTCCGAAGACTTCGAATATAACTTGGACATGCCAAAATTAAGTGAATTGAGGATCCAGCAACTGAAAAAGGAGTTGGAGAACCGTGGATTGAATACAACCGGCAATAAGATGGAACTTCAAGCACGGCTACGACAGGTAATGGAGTCGCAAGGAATTGATGTGGACGAGTATGTTTTTTATCCTGACGGGGACGAGACAACAACAAAAATTGAAGAGAAAAACGAAACATCGCAGACAGTTACGAGCACAGACTTGAACACGATTTTGGCTGCAGTATCTGCACAAACATCGACAGTAACAGAAATGTCGACACAGATTACATCGAAGATTGAAGCACAAGAAACGCGCATGTCAGAAATATCGACACAGATTACTTCGAAGATTGAAGCACAAGAAACGCGTATGTCAGATATGTCGACACAGATTACATCCAAGATGGAAACTCAACTGGAAGAACAGAAGACATATTTGGTATCCCAACTGGAATCGCAGGAGACACGCATAACATCCAAGATGGAAGAACAAGAGGAGCGCTTATCATTGCAGGTGGCACAAATGTCTTCGCAGTTAGAAGCACAGGAAGCAAGGGTAACATCAAAGCTGGAAGCGCAGGATGCAAAAATCGCTTAATTTCAGGCAGAAAGCGATGATTTGAAGGGTCGTATGGAGCAGTTACAACTAAATCGCCCTGCTGTTTCAACGAGTAATCCAAAGGTAAAAACACCATCCTTTGATGGTTCTATTCCTTTCCCGGTGTTTAAGATTCAGTTTGAGAAGACCGCAGCAGTGAATAACTGGAGTGCTGAAGATAAAGTTTCTGCGCTATTCGTGGCATTGAAAGGATCTGCTACTGAAATCCTACAGACTATTCCCGAGGGAGACCGGAACAACTACGAAACATTGATGAGCGCTCTAGAGAGGCGATACGGAAGCGAACACAGGAAGGATACACACCAAATGGAGTTGGAAAACCACTACCAAAAAGCTAATGAGTCCTTGCAGGAGTTTGCGTCAGATGTCGAAAGGCTTGCACATTTGGCGAATGCCGACGCACCCGTGGAATACACCGAAAGGGTAAAAATTCGGAGCTTTATAAATGGCATACGGGATGTCGAAACGAAGCGAGCCACATACGCAAACCCAAAGCCAACATTTGCAAAAACGGTATCACATGCATTGACTCAGGAAACTGCCTCACTATTGAGTAAAACAGCATTCAAAGCACGATGTGTGGAAGTAGAAAGGCCAGAGTGTGTAGACGCAATATTGCAGGTGCTGAAAGGATCGCAAAAGCGTAGTGGAAGAGTTATCAAATGCTTCAAATGCGGGAAGCCCGGTCACATTGCACGTCATTGCGATCTTGGTCCTAATAATTCCAACAATGTGGGTGGCCGTAAACGCAAAGTTGGAGGAGATGAACAAGAGCGTGTCAGATGTAAAGAACGAAAATCGAGCAGTCTTACCGTCGAAGGAAAGCTAGATGGCAAGGAGCGTGTACTGACTGTAGATACGGGCGCATCTCATTCCTTAATCCGATCTGACTTGGTCAACAGGAGAGTAAAACCGTTACCTGGAGCAAGGTTGCGTACGGTCACTGGCGAGTATAACCAAGTCCAAGGAGAAGTGGTATGTGAGGTATTAATTGGAAAGGTCATGGTTCTACACAAATTCATTGTGGCGGAGATTGTTGATGAAGTCATATTGGGAGTGGACTTCTTAGTTAGCCATAACATCAGGATCGATATGCGGACAAAGATTATGCGCTGTAAGAACCAGGATATACCACTTAACTTTAGTTTGGAGAAAGGGTTCAGCAGTAATCGGGTACTGGTGGAGAAGACTCGACAAAGACCACGAAAGTCAAAGGTAAAGGTTGATGGATAGAATGGGCCAAATAAACCGAAATCAAAAGTACCTGCAAGAGAAACACTGGCATTGACAAACCCTAAAGGACGCACAAAAACGAAGGAACGAATTTCCCAGAAAGAATGCGAGGGTAGTTTCAAGCCGGGCGAACTACTGTTGTGAAACGTGGAAACGATACTGATTATGCGAAGCCAATCCGTCAAGCGCAAGCTCTACGAAATAGTTCATTGGCCAAACAACAGCGTGCGAGGGAACGATCCAGGATAATGTGCAGTAAGATGAAATACAGGTACGACAAGGAAAATAATTCGGAAGTTTTCCGGGAGGGAGATTTGGTACTGCTATACAACCCTAACCGGCGGAAAGGTGTTCCATCCAAATACCGGTGCAGTTGGGAAGACCCGTACAGAGTTGTGAAGACGATCAGTGATGTCATCTACCGCATACAAGCAATTGGAAAACCACGAAATAGAAGAGTGGTACATTTGGCGATGCTAGCAGCGTTTAGATCGAGAGATTTGTCTGATCGGGACGATCAGACTTAGGTGGAGGGCAGTGTAACGAATATGAGTGACACTAAGTGGTACTCACATCCCTAGTCTGATGCTAAGTAAATGAAGTCACAACAACAATAAAGTAAACAGTCACTTGTATCTACATAAACGAGTAAATCATTATATCTACACATATGTACGTACACGCCGCAGAGAAGAGATGCGCAAACACATGCAGATATCTGAGATGCTCCCAAAAGTATGCAATTGTAATTGTGGAAGTGTCGCTCACAAATACAAGCATATGAGAAGCTTTATACGTGCATCTGTAATTATAATTATATGGCGGTGACTAAGTAAATCCTGGAAGCGCCTAGAAGATGCCACGAGGAAATCACAGAGTATAAAAGCACCAGCGGTAGAGGCGCTACAAGCAGTTTCGATTAAGACGCTATCTAGCGAGAAAGAGCAGTGTTATTTTGAAGGTCAGTTTCATTTGAGCTATCAATCAGTTTGGTTATTAAGCAAGCTATTCGTTGCAAAGTATAAGTGTTATTGTGAAGTACTTTAATAAAAGCCAGTTTTCCATTATTCAATATTGGAGTTATTTATTCAACAGTTTAGCGATACGACGGTTAGCAGAAGAAATAAGGGAAATTGCAGTAAATTCGTTACAATATATATTAAGGTTCTCATTGTTACTTTTATTTTTTATATTACTGGTTTTATTACTGGGTGTTTTTTTATTTTCCGATCTTGTCGTAACTTTCATTATTTTACATGTTGTACTAACATTTCCTTTATATCTTTGATATCTACTCGTGACAATGCGTCTGCTACATAATTCTATTTTCCTAGTATGCACTCCACCACGAAATCATATTCTTCCAAATCTATTCTGATTCTAGTTAATTTTGATGAATGGTTTTTCATCGAGAATAGGAAAGTTAAGGGTCTATGGTCTGTCTTGACCAAGAATTTTCTACCATAAACGTATGGTCTAAAATATGGTATGGCCCAATAAATGGCCGCTAATTCTTTTTCAATTGTGGCTTTGTTAATTTCTCCTTTTGTAAATGACCTAGAAGCGTATGCAACTGGTAGTTGCCTTCCTTCTTACTCTTGACTCAAAACTGCACCACAAGTATAGCCGCTAGCATCTGTTGTTATACAAAATTGTTTACTGAAATCTGGATATTGTAGAACATTATGCGTTAAGCATCTTTAAATAGTCAAAGGATTTTTTAAAATCTTCCGTCCATTCGAAAACTACATTTTTCTTGCAAAGTCTTGTTATTATTCTAGAGTATTCTGCAAAATTTTGAATAAAACTTCTTTAATAATTGCAAAATGCAACGAATCTTTTTACTTCATGCGCAAATTTAGTTGTCGGATAGTTTTCAACAGTTTCAAACTTATTGGGGCCTGGTAAAATTCCATTGCTTGTGCATTTATGACCAAGGTAAGTTATTTCTTGGCTGAAAAATAGGCATTTATTCGGATGTAATTTTAAATTATATTTCCTACAAGTTGCGAAAACATCCCGTAAATTTTTTGTCATATGATTTTCGGAGCATCCTAATACGAGTAGATCGTCCATGTATAAAAATGTTTGTGATGGTTTTAAGCCTGCGAATGGCGAATGCTAATGTCATCATCCTCTGGAATGAGTTTGGAGCTACTTTGAGGCCATAAGATAGTCTTTTAAAGCGGTATGTACCATCATCGGCAGTAAATGATGTAATGTCTTTTGACTCTGGGCTGAGTTCTATTTGGTGAAAACCGGACATTAAATCTAAGCATGCAAAATATTTAGCTCTTCTAATTGATCTAGTATAACATCAATTCTTTGCAACGGGAATTTATCTGCAGTTAGCTTTTTATTTACTTATCTGTAATTAACAACCATTCTCCATCTTTTTTCTTTTTTATTTGGAAGTAATTTTTTGGGCACCAATAGAATTGGACTATTAAGTTCTGAAATTCAACGTTCTTTTATGTCGTCTTTAGTTGTTTTACTTGTTTTTTAATTTCACTCTTATGGGCTTCTGGTATTCTATAGTTTTTTTTACGTAAACTGGGTTATTGTCTTTCATATGAAGTTTTTGTTTGTAAAAATTATTAGTAGTAATTGGTTCTGTTTCTAATGAATGAAAAAATGTCATTGAACTCTGCGCATAATGTGTTACGTGATTTATTTGCAAAGTGTGGAAAGTTTTTATTCAGTCTTTCTAATTTTTCTTTCTTGTTGGCCTCATTTTCAAGTTTATTATTTTTTATTATTGTATAATCACTCAAATTTTCTGTGCTTATATTGAAATCTTGGAGTTTTGCATTTTTATCTGTTGTATTTATAATTCTAACAAATTTTTGATGTGAATTTGCTAATATGTTTGCAATAACGATGCCTTCAGATAATTCTTGTTGTGGAATTAGTAATTCGGAATTATTATTTGTAATGTGAATTTGTTGAACTACTTATGATCTTGCGGGAATTGAAATGCTATTGGTTGATGGTTCATTTGTGATTTGAATTATTATGTTTTCTGGGTAACCATGTGGTCTTAGTATTAGAGTGTCACCTTCTTTTTGATAATCCAAAATGCAGTTATATTTTTTAATGAAATCTAATCCAAATATTCCATCGCATGGGATTGGGAAATTGAAATTTGTGTCAAATCGTCTTTTAAGTCTGCTTTAACCTTGCAAATAGTGCTTGTTATACCTTGACCAATTCCTCTTAAATCTGTTCGTTGTGAATTATTAATTGTGACATTGCTGTCAATTTGACCCTTTTTTATAATTGAAATATCTACTCCTGTATCGATCAGGAGGGTTGAAATGGAATTATTCAGAGTTGTTCTGGAAAATATGTAGCTATTGAGGTGTAAATTGAAAACATATAATTTTTTATTTATTGAGGTGGAGTTTGTTGGATTTCCTGTTGTGTAACATTTCGGTTATTTCTGGTATTATTGCGGTTAGATCCTCCCGATCCGAAATTTCGACCGGATCTTTGGTTATTTGGTCTGTTATTATTATTACTGTTATAATAATTGAAAGTGCGCCTCTGATTGCCTCTATAATTATTGTTTTGATAACTCCTGCAGAAGTTACCTCGGAAATGATTTTGTTGTCGAATATGTAAAAGCGAATTTGGATTTTCAGATACTTCTGTGCAACTGTTAGTAAATTTTGATATAGCTTCTTCCATTGTGGTGAACGCTTTTACAGCTGATTGTGTAGCATACTTGTTTGCTAACTCTGGTGTTATTCCATCTGATATGTATTCTCCTTCCAACGAATTCGTAAGTTTTTCTATTTCATCAGTATATTGGTTTGCAGTTTTACTGCGCTGATGGATATTCAGTAGTTTTTCTGTCAAAACTTCGACTGATTCACCTTTAATTGCTATTTTTAATTTTTGTTTTATCGCTCCAATTGAGCTTTCAGTGCCAAACAGGTTTCCGTCTGTTCCTTTCAGCTTGGTTTTTATCATCGAAACCGCTATAGCTTCATGGGTATCCTTAATTTGTTCTAGGATATCCAAAGCATCCAAGAAGCTATGCAAGCTCTCCGCCTTACCATCAAATTCTGGCAGAATTGACGAAGCAGTCTTCAAAAATTCGACAACTGTTTGTGAGATTTTTATGAATAATTTCAGTTTTTGTAGTTTGCTCAAAATTGGGTTGACTTTCCGTTAATTAGGCATCAAAGTTTATTTCTATCGCTTTTTCATATGGCGTTGGGACCGATGTCTCAATGTTATATCTTGCTAGTGAGGACACCAATTTATGGCTAACACTGGACAAATTTTTTTGTACTTCCAGCTGATGACTGGCTGTTAATTGGCTATATATCTCGTGTATAGCCTTGCCTATGTTATTCAACGACTTTAATATTATCTTGAGGTGCGTCAAAACAGTTACAGTGTGAATTGTTGTATTTTTATTAATGCATTTATAAGACTTTTCTGCCAAAATCTTTTCTTCCACAAGTGTGTTGAGAAGAGTTTCCCATTGACCCATTTAGGTACATTGAGAAAAAGATTTTTTTTGAATTTACACTTTGTCCAGACCGTCTTCTCGGCTCTGGTACTTCTTTTTCAAAATTTTGTTATAATAATAATAATAATAATAATAATAATACCCAACGGATTAATACCCTCCAAAGCCCGCCCGACCGGCGCGAGGGGCGCATCCGCAAGACGCACGTATGTGATTTTGTTTTTGCCGAGTTGTTGAAAGGCGGAGGTTTGTTAAGCGTCGAGATCTAAAACTGCTCAGCTACAGAATCAAAATCATCATCTGAGTACTATACATAACAGTTAGAAATTACATGACAGTTAGAAATTATACTTATACATACTACATTGTTAAATTACAGAACATTTTTAGTTTATTTGATTGTTTTTTATTAATTTTTTTTTTTTTTTGTTACGAGTTAAGATAGGATAATACAGTTTTCTTTATGGTAAAAAGTGAATCCGTTATATCAAATGAATTAGAATGAGTGTTAAAATCATGACACAAACACCGAAAAGGTTCATTCAATTCGAAGTTAGTTCTACACTGCCTCAAAAGCAGAGGTTTGTAATGTCTTGACACTCGTGATGGGACGTTAAAGTTTACTTCGTTTAAAAGAATTGGACTAGAAATCAATCCATTCAGGAGCTTAGTCATAAATATAACGTCTAGCATTTCTCTACGACTTGCAAGGGTTGGAAGATTGATAAGCTTCAACCGACTAATATAAGACGGAAGATTATACGCAGAGTCCCACTGAAAATTCCTTAAAGAGAAAAGTAGAAAAGGAGAGAGACATGAATTTGTATTTATTAAGGTTCAGCGGCATTGAATTTACGTTGCACCAATTAACTAGGCAGTTTAAATCCGCTTGAAGCAAGCGACGTTCTTCGCTAGACGCATAAGACCTAAAAAGTTTTACATCATCAGCATACATTAAGATTTTGGAATATTTTTTAGTGGTACAAATATCATTAATAAATAGCAAGAACAGAATTGGACAAAGGTGACTGCCCTGTGGGTCGCCAGAGGGAACATGGATGACATTTGAAAGAGTATTTTTAAAAATAACGTTTTGCGTTCGACCGCAGAGATACGACGAGATCCACTGGGTGAGATCAGGTTGGAAGCCAAGCCGATCCAGCTTGTAGATAAATAAGGAGTGGGATACTTTGTCAAATGCTATACTGAAATTTGTGTAAGTAACATCGGTGTGAATATTTTCTCTAAATTCATTGGAAACATGAGTTGTGAAATCAAGTAGATTTGTAATGGTAGATTTACCTTTACAGAATCCGTGTGCGGTTCTGCAATTAAAGTAGAAATGGAGAATGTTAGCTCATTGGTAACGATAGCTTCAAACAACTTTGGATTGGCCGACAACTTTGCTATTCCTCGATAGTTTTCAACACACGACCTACTACCACTTTTGTGCAGGGGTATGAGAAAAGGTTCCTTCCAAGCAGAAGGAAAAATTCCACATTTTAGGGACAGATTAAATAAATCAGTTAGAGGCTGAAAAATGTGTTCAGCACCTTTTTTTAAGAAAACAAGTGGGAATTAAATCAGGACCGTACTTGTAAAATTCCTTCAAAGACTTTAAATATGAAAAAACTTGATCAGGATATATTGCTGGAATATCAATTGTGTTAAGTGAGTTAAATTGAAATGGATATTCATTTGAAAAAGGATTAAATTCAGTGGAATAGTTGGACTTGAAAGATTGTGCGAAGAAGTTAGCAATATCTTGATCGTCGCTAGACAAATCATCCTGGTATTTTAAAGCAGAGAGAAACCCTTTAACCCTACGTTTAGAGTTCACGAAATCAAAGAAGGCTTTCGGATTGCAAGTTATTTTCCCTTTTCATCTTACAGATGTACGTATTATAGCACTTTTTGTTTAATTCAAAATATTTATGACGCAAAATAGAGTACTGCAAGTAATCGGAGTGAGAGACCGATATTTTGAATAATTTGAAGAAGCGCGATTTTCTGTTTTTTAAAGACCTCAGCTCTTTAGTGAACCATATTTGGATTAGTCCGATAGACACACGTTTTCGCTTAGGTACGTGTTTTTCCAAAATACCGTAAATGGTGGAATAAAAGTCAGAAACATTTTTGTCAATATATACACCGTATTTGGGCCAAGCTACTGTAGATAAAGTTTGATTAAGCTTCCTAAAATTAGCCTTCGCATAGTCAAATCTGAAACCAGAGTCGTATTTAGTAGCAATGCTACTCGGAGAATTTCTTTCAAATTCGTATGATATTTCCAGGGAAGGATGGTAAGGGTCTTCAGGTACAGTAAGAGGTTCACCTCGGCTTAGACTACATTTTGGTGTATCGTCAACAAATACCAAACTAAAGGTCCTCCCGAACAAGTTAGGAATTATTATAATCTGATTATTTTCGCCTTAGATTTATAAATTTCAAATATTTAACGAGCTCCACGCCATATACATATATATTCAGATTAAAACCAGGGCAGATTTTATATATATGTATATATATTAAATTTTATTTAGTCGATATTTCGACCTCAATCTGAGGTCATTCTCAAGACTGTAAAAAACAAACATGAAACATTAAAATCATAAAACATATAAAAACCTATTTATAAACTTACACTCTTGGGTGTAGCTTGTCGACTAATTTTGCAATATTAAACATAAGTACAAGAAGGCAATAGAACCGAAAAAGTAAACATCAAAAAATATGCAGTAATGGTAAACAATTTTTTACACAAACAGCAATACATTAAACCAGATGTCGGCAAATTTGAAATGCAAATGCGTTTGTGAGAGCGCGATGATCGCGCACATCACTTGATGCATAATTTTGCGTTTTTATTTCGCTTATTAGCAAGCAAAAAGTAAAGACAGTTTGCTATTATTATTTTAATGCGCACAATGGCAAGCGGAAAATATTTTATTTTGCCCAACCCTTTTGGGCAAACGCAATTGCCGTCTTTCAGTGAGTTTTACAGCTCCGGCTCACGCTCAATTCTCACGGGAATGCTCTGGATCATTGAGAGACGTGAGAAGCAGATGTCGTGAAATTTTCGCACACGTGAAATGTTATAGGCAGATGTCGCCGCTGTTTTTCATTTAACTCATACGGCGAAAGGCTAAGCAGCGACATCTATTTTTGGAAAAGTAGGTATATTAAAGGCCGCGTTGCCAACCTAAGAGGAAGTAATTAACATATAAATAAATAAATAAATAAATATATTATCTGGCTCACAAATTGAGCCAGACTTCTATCTGGATTTATCTGGCTCAAATCGTTGTTGTTGCATTTACATGCAAAATTATTTATCTTGCTCAGGATTTTACCACCGGATGATAGCTAATGTATTTTATGCTACAAGTCCTTTTTAAATAACCGCGTTTCTACGCTTAAAAGACATTTTAATTTTTTTCATAAAAATATAGACAAATTAAACGAAAGGAAACAAAATGATTTGTTTAAAGAAAAAAAATTTTTATTTTTGAAAAAAGTTAAAGGCTGGTTGACTGCAATGGATAGTTCTACTAATGAAAAAAAAGTAGAGCGAAACTGAAAAATGAATTGTCGTCTTTAGTTTCATTTGAAATAGTAATACAGGGTAGGCCATTTTCTGGTGGTAAATTTGTTAAAGGTACGACAGTAAAGATTTTTAATAAATTAGGTTATAATGCCGAATTTATTGAAGGAGTACCTTTATCTCCGAGAACTCTGGTCCGGCATACGGATAAGTTAGGCATTAACATTAAATCCGAAATCGAAAATATTTTACAGGATTGCAAAGCTTTCAATGGAAAATAAAGACTCAAAAATTTCAAATTCACTATTTATGCTACGAATACAAATAGCCAGTTGCGAAACATCGGTAACGTCGGTACTTTCATCTCGGCACATCGAAAAAGATTTGCAATCCTGTAAAATATTTAATGTTAATGCCTAACTTATCCGTACGACGGACCAGAGTTCTCGGAGATAAAGGTACTCCTTCAATAAATTCTGTATTATAAAATCTTTACTGTCGTACCTTTAACAAATTTACCATCAGAAAATGGCCTACCCTGTCTTACTATTTCAAATGAAACTAAAGACGACAATTCATTTTTCAGTTTCGTTCTACTTTTTTTTCATTAGTAGAAATATCCATTGCAGTCAACCAGCCTTTAACTTTTTTCAAAAATAAAAATTGTTTTCTTTAAACAAATAATTTGTTTCCTTTCGTTTAATTTATCTATATTTTTATGAAAAACATTCAAATGTCTTTTAAGCGTAGAAACGCGGTTATTTAAAAAGGACTTGTAGCATAAAATACATTAGCTATCATCCGGTGGCAAAATCCTGAGCCAGATAAATAATTTTGCATGTAAATGCAACCACAACGATTTGAGCCAGATAAATCCAGATAGAAGTCTGGCTCAATTTGTGAGCCAGATAATATATTTATTTATTTATTTATTTATATGTTAATTACTTCCTCTTAGGTTGGCAACGCGGCCTTTAATATACCTACTTTTCCAAAAATAGATGTCGCTGCTTAGTCTTTCGCCGTATGAGTTAAATGAAAAACAGCGGCGACATCTGCCTATATCATTTCACGTGTGCGAAAATTTCACGACATCTGCTTCTCAAAGCGCTCAATGATCCAGAGCATTCCCGTGAGAATTGAGCGTGAGCCGGAGCTGTAAAACTCACTGAAAGACGGCAATTGTGTTTGCCCAAAAGGGTTATGCAACATAAAATATTTTCCGCTTGCCATTGTGCGCATTACAATAATAATAGCAAACGGTCTTTACTTTTTGCTTGCTAATAAGCGAATGAAGAACGCAAAATTATGCATCAAGTGATGTGCGCGATCATCGCGCTCTCACTAACACATCTGCATTTCAAATTTGCCGACATCTGTTATAATGCTTCTCCTGTTGCATTATTGCTACGTTCTCAAAATCTGGAGTGTGCCCGGTTTCTCTGCAATGCTGACTTATGCGGCAGTTACTCACGAACGTACGTACCAAAAACGTGTCAGCTGACACGATCTATCTTATGAGTGTGCAATGTAAACGAAAACTCACCGACGTGCAACGCCCGTACGTACGTAGCCCGGAACGTAGAAATCAAAACAATTTTGATATTTTCCGTATAGCTGATCGCTATCTCAATAGACAGAGTTGCCCTAGTAAACTTTGGCGCTAATTTTTGACCGTTTGCAGTTTTATGCAAAAACACCTAATTAAAGTTTGAAAAATTGTGAAAATAATTCGAAATAATTATGTAAAAGTGCAGATTGTAAATATGCAATCTATTTATCTTTATTTAATATTAATTCCAGCCTTTTCCAATATCAAAAATTAAACTGGAAAAAGTTGATGTTTCCATAAGCATGCATGCAAAATGGCCAATGGCAACAGTGCTTATCTGTAAACAATACACACACAAATATGTTATGTACATGTACACATACGCACACATTGATCCCTACGGGCTAGAGGGTTCGGTCAAACGTGTTTCGTACGACAAACGTCCATACGTGCGGCACACGTCGGTGGGTAATTGCCGCTTTAAATCTGTTTTGTTTTCATTAGGGTGGTCGCGATTTTTTAAGTTTGATTTATACGTGGAAATCCTTGTTTTTAGTCCGGACTTAGTTGTACCAACATATACCTTAGGGCATACGTAGGACCCATAATTTTTGGAAGGAATCCGGTATATAACGTCGGATTTGTCACATTTTTCTATTTTTTTCTTGTATTACTGAATATTTTTTGGACGGTATTATTATAAGTAATTGCTATTTTAAATCTCTCACGGTTATACATTTTGGAATATTTCATTCTATTTGATAGCCACGCAACATGCGTGGATGTCTTATATATTTTATTAGTTTTATCATTAAAGGTTTGATTGGTGTTAGCTTTTTTAAAATGATCGTGAATACAACCTCTTATTAGACCTAAAGGAAAATCGTTGTCTTTCAGAATTTCCGTAATGATTTCTATATTTTTGCCATGGTATATCGTATCACTGATTGATAAAACTCTCTTGATAAAGTTTTTCGCTGTGTTGACTATGGTTGATTTGTCGTGCTTTGAATAAAAATTGATCAATCTGCTCGATGCTGTGGGTTTTTTGTACCAATCAAAGGATAACGTATTATGCTTTCTTACTACCAGCGTATCTTGATATGGTAGTAATCCATCTTTTTCAATTTCAAATGTAAAGGTGATAGTTCTATTTCAGCTGTTTAACAGATTTATCATGTCTTCCACTGCATTCGTTTTCACAATGGCAAACAGATCGTCAACATATTTTGTTAGCAAACGAGGTTTTTGGGACGCATCCTCTTCAAATTTTGTTAACAATTCCTCCATTACTATGTCTGCTATGACCGGCGATGTCGCTGAACCCATCGGCATTCCTACACGCTGCTCATATATTTTATTATTGACTTTAAAATACCTATTTTCTTTAATACAAAAACGTACAACTCCCAGGAACAGTTCTTTGGTCAGAGTTGTATGGGGTTCTATCAGATTCCATGTGGATGATATAATTTCCAAAGCATGATCCACAGGAATACTGGGAAATAGGGAAACAACATCGAATGATACTAGACTCCCATCGTCAAATATGTACGTGTCTTTTATTTTATTCTTGGATTCAGTAGCGTTTTGGACATTATATTTTGATGACTTCGTAATATTTTTGAGGACGTTAACAACATATATATCTTAATCATAACAACATATATATCTTGATCATATTTGCCTTTGCCAACATTTTTTATATATCTTAATCATAACAACATATATATCTTGATCATATTTGCCTTTGCCAACCTTTTTTTCCGGTATGACGCAGCGATTTCCAAAATGATACGACGCCTGTCGTTGTTGTTACTTCTCTCCCCTTTATATATTTTTTTTTTCAATTTTAAGGAATTGTAATACTAGGGACGAAGGATTTTTTTTTTTTTTTTTGAGGGAGTCTGCCGATTTAATTCAGCAGCTCAAAATAGTAAATGAATGAAGGAGAATGCCGGTTTAGTCTCAGCAGCTCAAGACTGGCAGGATCGCCATGTAAATTTTGAAATTAATGAAAGTAAAACTCATAGAAGTTTGCGTAGTGTCGTATTGCAGCACCAAGGTAAGTGTCTTTATTAAAATAATTTTCGGTTTATTTATACTAAATTATTCTAAACAATTTCTTATTCATTAAAGTTCCTACATACTAAATATACGCACATATACATTTGCTTTAAAATTTACATACCTACATATCTACATACAAATCGACACAAGTATATATATGTGTGTTGATTTGTGTCGTCTGTGGGAAATGCAGTATCAGCAAATTTCCAAGAATACAAATTTGGTCTAGTCGCACGGGGCACACACATCTGTACTAAATCGTGCGAATTGCCTTATCAGCAAAAATTAGAATATGCGTTGCTTTGTGTTGATTAAAATTCATACGCAATTTGACACAGGGTGGCACATTAAGTGGATTGCACGTTTTGGTATTCCAATTGTTGGCGGTTTACACTACAATACAAAGCTCTTTTTCGCTAAGATCGTCTACGATCCTTTTAAAAATATTTTATATAAAAGTGGGCGTGGTCTTTAACCGATCTCGTCCATTTTTTCTAGAAATATTTGCTGCTATAGGTAAATTTGTGTACTCAATTTTATTACGATCCGTTAATTTTTCTTCGAGTTATGGCTTCCGAAACATAGAAAATTGCTTAGTCATAAAAGGGGCGGTGCTACGCCCAATTTTTCTATTTATTGTTATAAATCGACTTGGGAAATGAAATAACATTGGTATTAAGCTCAAATATATAGCCTATTTTATTCGTCCACGACCCTTTTAAAAATCTTTTATATAAAAGTGGGCATGGTCCTTAACCGATTTCGTTAATTTTCCTTAAAAGCGTTCCTTATAGTAAAGGCAGCCCCTCTACCGAATTTTGTTACGATAGGTTTAACGGTTTTTGATATATGATTAATAATATTTGTAAAATTGATTTTATTACAAGTGGGCGGTGCCACGCCCATTAAAAAAATATTTTTCAAATTTTTGTCAAGAATCTCAATATCAGTCCACATGTCAAATTTCAACATTCTAGGTGTATTATTTACTAAATAATCAGGTTTTTTGTGTTTTCCAAAATATTATATATACAAAAAGTGGGCGTGGCTATCATGCGATTTCGCTCATTTTCAATACCAATCTATTCTGAGTCCAGATAAATTCGTGGACCAAATTTGGTGCAGATATCTCAATATTTACTCAAGTTATCGAGTTAAGGGACGGACGGACATGGCTCAATCAAATTTTTTTCGATACTGATGGTTTTGATATATGGAAGTCTATATCTCTCCCCATTCCTTTATACCTGTATAACCAACCGTTATCCAATCAAAGTTAATATATACTGTGTGCAAAGCACACTGTGTATAAAAAGAAAGGCCAAAATGTTTGTAGCCGGTGTTTGAAGAGATGCGCCAGTCGGTTTTGTTCAAACTTTCACATAAGTTGCGTATACTTCACTCGGTGGTTTACACATAGGTTTGGTTGCGATCGACGTACTGGGTCTCGAGATATAGGCCAAAACGTAGACCCGGGTACCCCTAGAATGTGTTTATACAATATGGATATCAAATGAAAGCTGTTGATGAGTGCTTTAGTAAAGGGTAATTTTCATACCCCTGGGTGACTAGGGTCTCGATATATAGTTCCAAACGTGGGCCCGTGTACCCCTAGAATGTGTTTATAGAATATGGATATCAAATGAAAGATGTTCATGAGTGCTTTAGTAGAGGGTAATTTTCATACCCCTGGGTGAAAAGGGTATCGAGATAATGGCCAAAACGGGGACCCGGGTACCCCTAGAATGTGTTTAAACAATATGGATATCCAATGAAAGCTGTTGATGAGTGCATTAGTACAGGGTAATTTTCATACCCCTGGGTGACTAGGGTCTCGATATATAGTCCCAAACGTGGGCCCGTGTACCCCTAGAATGTGTTTATAGAATATGGATATCAAATGAAAGCTGTTGATGAGTGCTTTAGTAGAGTAAGTTTTACACCGTTGGGTGACTAGGGTCTCGAGATATAGGCCAAAACATGGACCAGGATACCCCTAGAATATGTGTGTATTATCATGCGCGGTTCCAGGGGGGAAGAACTGTATTTTTTATTCACTGTAATGAAATATATAATACTAATCTACATAGTAGTTTCTTATTACAAAACGACTTTTTACTAGTTTTTAATTTTTCTTGCATTTTTTACGTTCTTTGGGGGGGAGGACAATTTTTTTTAAATATACATATATAGTGATAACGTAATGGTATTATGCATATCAAATTGTTATTATTAATTAATAACACCCACATACCTATTTACATACGTCGTATTCGATTTGCCTGAAATTTGGTATATAAATTTACCTATATTAGTATTTACGATGCTTTATTCCGAGAAGTAGACCAGAGACGGACTGGGACTGGGATTTGGACAGGGACTGGGACTGAGACTGAGACTCTGAGTGGGACTGGGACTGAGACTCGGAATGGGACTGGAACAAAATACATACCACCGTCTGGGACTGGCAATAAGGGATGAAGAAGAATGAGAAGAACTTGAGGGAAGAAAAAAGAGGGAAGGAGAAGGAGACAGAGAAAGAAATAGAATGAGACGAAAAGCGAAAAGAACGGAGGGAGGAGTGAATAAATAGATTAGGAAAAGTGTAGAGGGGGAAGGGCAGAGTTAGACGGAAAAAGCTTATTAAAATATATACAGATAGACCAAATTTAGGGCAGAACAACGTCTGCCGGGTCTGCTAGTTTTACAATAAGAATATAGGGCTTATATAATTTGGTGTTTAAGTCAGCTTAGTGAAATAAAAATTAGTTACGGTAGTTAATTTTCTTAGTAATCACTCAAGTGATAAATCACAAACTGTTTGACAGATTTTTCAAAACAAGTTATATAGACCTAATTCAAATATTTAGATCAGAGATTCATTTAAAGAATAACAAGATTGGTTAAGTCTTTGTAGTTCTATAAATAGAACAAAAGCAACAATACCAGTTTCATTGAAACCGCCAAAAAAAATCATATCTTTAACATATGATTACATACAAAGTATTTACTCTGCAAAAAGAATAAATTATGCAATGAAGGCAATTGGGATAAAGTTTACAACAACTAAGGCATGACGTGGCTGAATGCGTTTGTAATACTTCAACCAACATAGGAGTGCGGGTTCAAATCCGGGAGTGCCACGAAATCCCCAAAAAAAAAAAAAAAATACCCAAACGCAAAATCCCCAAAGAAAAAAAAAAAATACCAAAACACATAATCCCCAAAATCAAAATCCGCAAGCACAAAATACCAGTGCTATGATAAACATCATGACCGTGTAAAAAATAGCAATATCTATTTCCTCTTTCATTCATATTTATGTATGTATAACTATATATTCACGTTTTGGCAACACATATTTTTCTTATCCATATATAGGACTGCTAGTCGCTCTAATTCGGACAAGCTAACAGAAGCGTGTACTACGCAGAAGGACATCACCGTGGCAGTAGCCACAGTTATACCACACACCCGGACTTGGCATGATGTAGCCCAGGATTATTTTTTATAAGCGCGGCCAAAGGCCGCCTATGCAGAAAGTTGGTATGGATTACTAGCCTTTTTTGGTCGCGGTGATTTTAAACCTAATTTGAATTTATTTCACACATAAAATGGGGATTTTGCGTTGGGGATTATGAGGTATATTCGAAGCAGCTGTCGCCTTGTCCGTTCTAATATCACGTTGTTTAAATTTTTCCAAATTATTAAATAAGATAAAATTTAATATTTTTGGTTGATTGAAGGTCTTTGCAATATTTTCATGTACACTATTTTCATGAAGTGCGTAACTGGGCCAAATTTCTTTTTAATTTGTCTATTTCATAGAGAGCTGCTTTGCCGTTTTGGTGATAAAACAAAAATGTATTATTTTTTCATACCTACACGTTTCGAGGCAACAGCGCCATCCTCAGGGTATTGGTTTTATTAACAATAAATATGAAAACTATCAATTAGTTACAAACACACTCAATTACAATATAATATTTTCTCAATAATATATTTTTTTCCCATTGCATATTGACTCACCATATAATGGTATTGTAACCAAATTTAGTGTAATTCCGCTTATTTGCAACGTTCTACTAACGTTCGTATCGCTAAACTGTTGAATAAGTAACTCCAATATTCAATAATGCAAAATGGTCTTTATTAGACTACTTTGAAAATAATTCACAATAACACTTATACTTCGCAACTGATAGCGTGCTTAAATCAAACGGGTGCTCGTGCCTCAGCTGGTATTGCTTTCATACTCTTAGGTTTAATCGTTGGCATATTTCTAGGCGTTTCTATTTCTAGAATTTACTACTTGCTTACCAGCTATAAATTTCTCACCTATAACTACGGAGGCACCATTATAGCTTCTCGCATAGCCATATGAGCATGTATATGTGAGTGATACTTCCACCGATGATTGCCTACTTTTGGGAGTATCTCAGATATATGCATGTGTTTGTGCGTTTGTGTCCGCTGCTTGTATGGACATATGTGTAGATATAATGATTAATTTGTTACGTACATACAAGTGTGGCAGCTTGCTTTATTGTTGTTGAGGCTTTATTTACTTAGTATCAGATTAGTGATGTGAGTATCATTTAGTGTCACTAATAGCGTTTTCTTTTCTGGCTAAAGTGTTACGCTTTTTGTACGCCGCGCAAGGGTTGTTGTTCTATTCTAAAAAACAGGCAACGCCTTTACGGGATAATTCGTTCTTTTGCGAAAATTCTTGCCTGCTCGCAACGCAAAAGCGTTACACTTTTACCATGTATAAAATTGCGGTGTGGCAGTGCAACTCTGTGAGATTCTCAATTCGCTCTTAAGTTCCACATACACTCTGTTAATATGAGTGCATATGGTGAGTTGAAATGTTCTTTGTATGCACTATAAATGTTGAAAAATTTCTGGGGTAGGAGTAACTCTATTAAGGGTTTACCATTTACTTAGGCAACAATTTATTTCAGAAAAGAAAACGCTATAATATTCGTCACACTGCCCTCCACCTAAGTCTGATCGTCCCGATCAGACAAATCTCTCGATCTAACTGCTGCCAGCTTTTCCAAATGAACCACTTTCATCTTGGTTCGTGGTTTGCCAATGGTTTGTATGCGGTACACTACATCGTTGATCCGCTTTACAACTTTGTATAGGCCTTCCCAATTATACTGCAATTTCGGGGACAAACCTTTTTTTCGTTGTATGTTGTATAACAGCACCAAATCTCCTCCCTGAAAACCTTCCGAATTAAGTGCTTTGTCGTATCTGGCTTTCATCTTGTCACTCATAATCTTTGTTCGTTGCCTTACAAGATCGTGTATCTCTCTCAGCTCTTCTTCCAAGACACCAGTGAATTTCTTGACATTTCTCTCCGCATCGCCATCTGTCCCAAGCTTCAAATCAGCTGGCAGTCGATGGTCATTGCCAAAAATTACCCTTTCGGGAGTTTGGCCCGTTGTCTAATGCACTGCTGATCGGTAAGCCATCAAGAATAATGGTATGCGGGTATCCCACTCTTTATGGAACTTGTCCACTAATTTCCTTAAGTGCTCCTCCAATGTTCTATTGAATCGTTCCACCATAACATCGGACTGAGGATACAACACAGTTGTCCGTGTTTTTCGAATGACCTATGATTTACAAATTTCCTGGAACAGAGCTGATTCGATATTCCTGCCCTGGTGTGATGTAACTCCATTGGTACACCATACCTTGCAACCCAATTGTTTATAAACCTCTGGCCATTTGCTGAAATAATCCATAACCACCAGTACATATTTGTTTCCGCAGTAGCTAGTAGGAAATGGACCTGCGACATCCATAGCGATCCTTTCAAATGGCGCACCTGAGTTATATTGCTTCATCTGGCCATGACTTCGGGTTTTGGGCCCTTTCGCTCTGCTGTAATCCCAGCAGTTTCCAATTCACTCAGTGACCGACTGACGGCAACCAACCCAATAGAATCTCTGTTAAATCTTCTCAAGCGTCTTAGTGATTCCAAGATGACCAAAGCTTGGACCATTATGCAGTTCGCTGAGCACGTTAGGAATCCTCTTTCTGGGAACAATTATCAGTTTCTTCTTGCATTGACCATCCTCACTCTCCCATACTCGATGCAAGCAACCGGATCTCAATTCTAAACTTTTCCACTGTACATAATATGACTTCGAAATGGGACTCTCTGCTGACATCTCCTCTATATTTGGCCTTTCGTTTCGTTCGAGCCCTTGCATAACATGTGAGAGATCTGTATCTTATAGCTGACACTTCCTTAGTTTTTCCTTGTCCCATTCATCCGTACATGGTATAGTCATTAGCCGGACATCTATAATGTCTTCTTTAGCCTCGGCCTTTGAACAGTGCTTGCCTTCCAAACTACATGGTCTTCTTGACATTGCATCGGCATTCCGATGGGTACTACCTTTCCGAAACTCAATGGAAAAGTCATAGCTTTATAGCCGCTCGATCCACCGTGCCAATTATCCATCCGGATTACGGAACTGCAGAGGCCATTTCAACGCTGCGTGATCTGTCCTGACGCGGAATCGCTGGCCGTAGAGGCATTTGTAAAAATGTTTAATGCACTCTACCAATGCCAACATCTCTCTCCGTGTAACGCAGTAGATCCTCTCTGGTTTTCCAATTGCACGGCTGTAATATGTAACTACCTTCTCCTGCCCATCAACCAGTTGTGATAAAACTCCTCCTATAGCATATCCGCTCGCATCTTTATCTAGAATAAACGTTGCTCCTGGAATCGGAGATGCCAACATTCGGGTAGTGCACAAACGCTCTTTCAGTGTTTGGAAAGCTACTTCTTGCTCCTTCTTCCATTCAAAATCTTTATTTTTTCTTATAAGCTCATAGAGGCTATGGGCTACGCTGGCAAAATTTGGTACAAATCGCCGGTAAACTTCTCAATTCATGCAGATTCTGTGGTCTTGGCCAATCCTTCACTGCTTCTATCTTTTCATTCACGGTGCAGATGCCTTCCGTCGCTACTTTATGACCCAAGTAACTAACCAAGCTTCTTGAACATAGAAACATTTTTGGGACTAAGTTCCAGACCAGCACCAGCTATTCTTTGGAAAACCTCCTCCAAGTTCTTCAGATGTTCTTCGAAGTTCTTTCCCAATACGATGATGTCGCCTAGGTACACTAAGCATGTTTTCCAATGTAGTCCTTTCAGTACTTTATCCATGGGTCTTTCAAAAGTAGCTGGTGCCTTACGTAGTCCAAAAGGCATCACTGTAAATTGCCAAAGACCATCACCGACACTGAAGGCTGTTTTCTCTTTGTCTTTCTCCTTCACTTCTCCTTGCCAGTAGCCGCTTTTCAAGTCCAGTGTGGAAAACCATTTCATACCAAATAGCGAGTTCAGAGTGTCGTCAATTCTTGGCAATGGGTAGCTATCCTTTTTCTTAACGTCATTCAACTTCCGGTAGTCCACGCAAAACCTCATTTTCCATCCTTCTTCTTTACAAGTACTACCGCTGGGCTCCATGGACTTGCCGATGGTTCGATGACGCCACTGTCGCTCATTTCTTATATGATTTGACTCACAACTTCCTGCTTCTCCAGTGGAACACTACGTGGAGCTTGACGAATCGGCCTCGCATCTCCAGTGCCAATTTGATGTTTCACAACTTTGGTGCGGCCGGGTTTGGAGACATCCTGGTCAAATATGTTCGCTTACTTTAGGAGCAGTTGTTCTGCTTTACTCTGGTAGCCTTCCTCTAACCCCTCCGTCCACGCCGTGATGTCATTTGAAAGATCAGTGTTGCTGGTTGAAACGTGTTCCTGGAGCTACTCATAGTTAATAACTACATCAGCCTCTGGAAATTTTCCAAATATGGCTCCTTTGGTCAGTTTTATTGGTGACTTGAACTCATTGAGTACTCTTACCGGAATACATCCATCTTGTTTTGTAATAGCCAGGGTTTTTCCTACAAGTACATACGGTGTTAATTTGTTTGGTTCTTCGACAATCCACTATTTATTTGTCCCACAATATCCATCAATCTTTGCCCAAATTACTGCTTCTGATTTTGGTGGTATCTGCTGACTCTCTCCACCAGCACCCGTTTACTATTGTAGCCTCTCTCGTAGCCGAAATTAAGTGGCACATCCATGTTCTTATATCGCATCGTCTTGCTTTGTATATCGATCTTGATGCCTTGGTCGATTAAAAAGTCCACTCCAATTATGATTTCATCAACAATCTCTACCACTATAAAATTACTTCTCCAATTACCTGGGTGTCCTCTCCCGTGGCTGTACGTAATTTTGCTCCAAGCAATGTTCTTATCTTCTTGTTGACTAAATCTGATCGAATAATGGAATGAGGTTCACTCGTATCTACAGTCAGTAAACGTTCCTTTCCATCAACATGTCCTCCTACAGTAAGATTGCTTGACCTTCTTCCAATTTGCGAGATAGAGATTATGAGGCATTCAATTGCGGGAGCCAGATGTCGCCCCTTGCGGCTGACTCGCTTTACTTTAACGATTGAGTAGATTTGGAGATTTGCACATCTCCTTCAGCTCTGCGTTTAAGGCCACCCACATTGTTGTAACTGTTAGGGTTGGTACTGCAATAACGTGCAATGTGCCCTGGCTTTCCACACTTAAAGCATTTAACGGCACCATCGTTTTTCTGCTGCGTTTCTTTTAATGCTTCCAAAATTGTGTCTTCCCAGTCCGGCCTTTCCAGTTCCACGCGATGAGCTTTGTATGCGGGCTTACTCAAAAGTGACGCTGTTTCCTGAGTCAGTGCATGGGATACCGTTTCAACAAATGTTGGCTTTGGGTTCGCATATGTAGCTCGTTTCGTTTCGACATCCCGTATTCCATTTATAAAGCTCTGAATTTTAACCCTCTCGGTGTATTAAACGGGTGCGTCTGCATTTGTGAGATGAGCCAATATTTCACCATCCGATGAGAACTCCTGCAAAGTTTTATTCGATTTTTGGTAACGGTTTTGCAACTCAATTTGGTATATCTGTTTCCTGTGTTCGCTTCCGTATCGCCTCTCTAGAGCGCTCATCAATGTTTCCTAGTTGTTCCGTTCATACTCTGAAATCGTCTGTAGGATTTCAGCAGCAGATCCTTTCAATGCCACGAATAGTGCAGCAACTTTATCTTCAGCACTCCAAATGTTCACTGCTGCGGTCTTCTCAAACTGAATCTTAAACACCTGGAAAGGAACAGAACCGTCAAAGGACGGTGTTTTTACCTTTGGATTACGCGCTGGAACAGCTGGGCGATTTAAGTGCATCTCCTGTATACGACCTCTCAAAGTATCCACCTCGGCCTCGATTTATTCCTCAAACTGTATTATTTTCTCGTCCATACGCGCTTTGAGTTTTGATGATATACGCGCCTCTTGCGCTTCGAGTTTTACTGTTATGCGTGCCTCTTTTTCTTTCAGTTGTGTTTCCATCTTTGATGTAATCTGTCTCGATATTTCTAAAATACGAGTTTCTTGGGCTTCAATCTTCGATGTTATGCGTGTCTCCTGCGATTCCTGTTGGGATGTTATACGGTTCTCCTGGGATTCCAGTTGAAATGACATATTTGTGGGTATTTGTGATGACATTTCTGTTATGCGTGTTTCCTGGGTTTCCATTTTTGCCGATATCTGTGAAAACAAAGCCAATATCGCATTATTCTAGCCGCTTGCGTCTGGACTCGGACTTCCGTTCTTCTCTTCAATTTTTGTTGTTGTCTCGTCCACATCAGGATGAAAGACATCATCGTCCACATTAATTCCTTCCGACTCCATAGCGTCTCGTAGCCGTGCTTGAAGTTCGATCTTATTACCGGTTGTATTCTATCCGCGGTTCTCCAACTCATTTTTCAGTTGCTGGAGCCTTAATTCATTTAACTTTGCCATATCCTTGTTGTCCTCTGGAATTTATTCAACAATTCTTCTTCTGACACCAATTGTGACGAATTTAGTGCAATTCCGTTTATTTGCAGCCTTCTACTAACGTTCGTATCGCTAAACTGTTGAATAAATAACTCTAATATTCAATAATGCAAAATGGTCTTAATTAGACTACTTTGAAAATAATTCACAATAATACTTATACTTCGCAACTGATAGCGTACTTAAATCAAACTGATTGCTCGTACCTCAGATGGTGTCGCTTTTATACTCTTAGGCTTCCTCGTTGGCATATTTCTAGGCGCTTCTATTTCTAGAAATTACTAGTTAGTTAGCAGCTATACATTTCTCAGCTATAACTACAGATGCACGATTTTATAGCTTCTCTCACAACCCATGCGCGTGTATATGTGAGTGATACCTCCACCGGTGATTGCCTACTTTTGGGAGTATCTCAGATATATGCATGTGTTTGTGCGTTTGTGTCCGCTGCTTGTATGGACATATGTGTAGACATAATGATTAATTTGTTTACGTACATACAAGTGTGGCAGCTTGCTTTATTGTTGTTGTGGCTTTGTTTACTTAGTATCAAATTAGTGATGTGAGTATCACTTAGTGTCACTAATATTCGTCACTGTATTTACAAAAATATATAGCTAAATACGTTAGTTTCTCCTCACTTTGTACATGATTTTCTTAAATTACACAAAAATTAATAAATTTAACATTTTTATCACCAGTAATTTAACACTAAGATATTTAAAAATATATCATAGTTTTTCTCCCTTGAATTGTCAAGTTTATTAATTTGTATTATTTTATCACCGCTCTGTATGCACTATTTGTGTTCGCGATAATTTCTTTTAGGTTTCTCAGCCCTTGTTGGCACTACAAAAAGAGTTTTGGGTATAAGACTACATGAACGTGAAATGGACGCCAAAACAAAAAGCATACAACAGCACTGGCAAAACACCTGGCATGCAGTGTTGCCAGATTTTTTTCAGAAAAAAGGCTAGATTGATAAAAATAAAAATTTAAAAAGGTTAAAGGTTTTTAAGGCTAAGCAAAAAAGCTAAAAGTTTAAGGAAACCTTCGATGCGTTTCATTATTATTATTTTTTTCACAAAAGACATTACAGAATAAAAAATTTAAATTAATTTTTACTCCAATTTTATAAAAAATATTAAAAATTGTTAGCAGATGCTATCTGTGTTTTAATTTAAAAGGGATACATGATAAATAAAACTCCACTATAGTCTATAAATTTTCGTAATATGTTTGAGGTAAATGGTTTTTTATTTGCAAAATAAGAACGTCGATGAAACTATTTTCAATAAAGAAATATACTTTCTGTCCTTTTAAAGAACCCATGAAAGATGGAAACTCCACATTCCACACTGTCTGAGAACCTCTTTTTCAAGTTTTTGGTACCACTGCTAAAGAGTGTTTTGAAATAGGTTTTTATGAATATGAATAAAGGAATTTGAAGTCAGATGGTGCCATAGTACATATACACCAATCCTTATTCAACCTCGTTATTATAACAGGTTCAGTAAACCTGATTTTGGGTGGACTATATATGTATAAGCCTTATGTAAAGGTCCTAATACAGCAAGTATTTTCTCTTAATAAGGCCTTGTGTAAGTAAGCCTTATTTTTGTTGTTCCATAAGCTTTATAATAAAGTTATTATATTCTACCTTATGTCTTATAATAATTCCTTACATACGTTTTACTTTATATGAGCTATAGACGTTACACACAATGATATCTTTCAAATAAATATTATGCCTGTTGACATAAGTACAGAAAAACAAGGAGTTATCCCATTCATGTGGATGCGATTTGCAATGGGTCCAATCCGTCATTTTACGCAGCATATATGTATCATTGCATAGCTCTTTTGTCTACATGTGGACTTAGAAGCCAAGTTAAATGTTTTTGAAATCAAAAATTCAATTTCGCTTGGAAACGGCTACGAAGCACATGAAACAATCATAGAATCGAGTGGCAAACATACGGAACGAAAATGATATTAAATTGACGTTTCTTAATAAATTTACTGCGTTTAGATTTTTGCTACCATGATGCCAACATTATATGTTCCTCAGCCCCTCAAATTTTTTAAATTAGCCCAAATTAATTCAATGTTTTTAAAATTGAATCTACATAAAACAGTTTATCTAGATTTTCTAAATTTTTGAAAAAAGCTAAAAAATGTCTAAAAAAAAGCTGAAAAAAAGCTAAATCGCAACTTTCCAAGCAAAACGGAGAAAAAAAGCTAAGCCTAGCTTGAAAAAAGCTAAAATGGCAACACTGCTGACAACCAACAATCACACAACTGATTTCACCAACGCTAGAATATTGGACATAGAGAGAAAAGAAAAACGACGACTAAAGCGGGAGTCTTTGGTGTCATATGTCGTATCGCTGTAGTCGTATCCTTAAAGTAATCAGCTGGTTATCATTACGACGGTAAACCAAAAACCAATTGGTTGCCTACGATACGGTTACGACCTTAGCGGCACCAATAATCGATTACATTGATTCCCTTAAGGTTGGTCGAATCAGCTGTTATAAGGTTACCGATACGGTTACCGATAAAGCACCAATGTCTGCAGCTTAACACTGGAAACCTTACGTATACAACAACAGCTGAGAAAAGTAATAAACTTGAAAGAAGATATCAACAATGCAAATAATGCATACACAGCGGTGATAAAATAATACAAATTAATAAACTTGACAATTCAAGGGGAAAACTGTGATATATTTTTAAATAACTTAATGTTAAATGTACTGGTGATAAAAACACGTAAATTGCCATCCTCCCAGCAGATCCTTGCAGCGGGTCTGCGCCATACTCTCCTCTTCCGGGAAGGTATCGACCCCAATCCGGGTCCTTCTCCTGATCGCGGTCCTGAGAAATGGGTTTGCTGCGTTTGCCGGAAAAGAATCTTTTTAGGACGGTCATATATATAAGGGCCTGAAATATTTCAATAAACTTCCTAATCACATAAAAAGTAGTAATAACTTCAATACTTTTAAAAAGAGTTTATTGGAGCATTGTAAAACCCTTCCAATAAGATAAAGTTTTTCTCCTCTTATTTTTTACATAATATATCCGATACTGGAACGCGGAAAGGGAATGGTAATATTGGAAGCAGTAAAATACAAAAGAAAATCAGTTGCCACCTTTAACTCCAGACAGTTCCAACAACTAATTTCGCTGGAATTCGGTATTTTCAGCCGATATTTACTGTTGCTGATCATAATCACTCGCATTCCGACAGCATTAACATAACAATAAAATTATATAATGTGTAACGAAAATAAGGCCAAACAAAAGTTGGAGCAGGGGGTATTGGAAACACGTCCTTTTCAACCTCCCGACAAGTGTTTTCAGGTTCTTTCGTCTATTATATATTTTCAGCTTTCAGTGAAAATATTTCATAATTATAATTGAACGTAAACCGTTGGATAAACATTGTTTATCGAAAAACTGACGTATACCTATGACTCGATAAAACAAGGTATTACTACTATGACGTATTATACATAAGCTGTGTTAGTTGCATGGCTCTACTATATGGTTGGCTCATCTCATCAGCTGATTTTATGTTTTTCATTTCACTGGAGTGGGGCCATGGTTAGTTGTCAGCGATGCAATTTGTCAAGTTATGAATAACCATAACTACCTCAACAAAGTTATGTTTTAGAAATTTTAAATTTTTTATGACGTATTGTTATTAAACTATCAATGTATTAACAGAGCTGCTAAAAGGTATGAGCTGGTTTAGATACAACTGAAACTCCGCATTCAAAAAATAAAGACAAATCAGTATACTTATTTCAGGGGAGTAGTACTTCTTAAACTCTGGTCCTCTCCGATATTTCGGGTATTGCTCTGGGTACAACATATACTCCACCCCTTCGCTTATAGGGAGGACGGATATATGCGGAGTACGAAGTATCAAGATACATATTTTCCGGTTTTGCGAAATACTTACTTTGGGCGGGGAGGAATTTAGACCGCGGAACGGGGAGAGGAGTTTCCTGCTACTAAATTGTAAAGAAGCCGTCTAGCATAGATAAGGCGGTTGGAGTGAAAAGCTGCAAGAATAAAAATTCGTATGCATCATAGCCCGCATCTGTGTATATCGCCCGTAGATACAGAGGGGTCAATGGGTGCAAGCAGCAAGCAATCACATAAGTATAGTGATCTTTCTTGGCACAGTGTGTCGTACGATTTGCATACACTTTTTAATGCAAAACAATAGGTTTTGCAATATCTACTACGTTTTTGTATATTTATTTAAAAATTTCAAATAAGCATGCATTTTTAATTGTATGGACTTTAAACTATACATACATATGTATGTATATACATAAGTGTACATCGTTGGCTAACGATAGATGACAGGAATTCTTCAGGTGCGTCTGGTGTAGTTGTTGTTTTGTAGCCGCGCTTCGTCCCATCCAATAGGTGCGACTACTCACAATATTGATGAAAAATAACAGTAGTCCGAGGAAACTTTCAGTTTCAACAGGGGTATACCAGAGAGAAAGGAGTGTTAGAGGCGTTGGATCCACATGGCAATTGAAAAGATGGTTGGTGTCATATGGGGCACTAAGCCGTTCGTAATATATACTTTTTTCGCAAATACTAAGTTTGCTGGGCGGAATATAAAAATAAGGCCTGCAAAATTTTACTACAATTGGGTAACTTTCAGAACTGCAACGGTGCATTTCAAATTTTTTAGCACCATATGCATTCAGGGTGCAACAGTTTATATTAAATAATTGATAAACGTTAATTTGTTCATCATTTGTAACGTGAAAAACTCACAAAAAGTAGATTATGGAGGTATGAATCAGTAAAATTTTACTTGGTCTGATAATCGCCAAATTATCTACTCCCAAAAAACAGTAAAACACCATTTTCGTACTACCCAAAAAATCTCTAGTTTTTTATACGAAGCGGTGAAAACGATTGTCACTCCATTAAAGATGCTCTTTCGCCCTAACATACCGCCATATAATTTTTTTCAATTATAACAAGTAAGGAAGGCTAAGTTCGGGTGTAACCGAACATTACATACTCAGTTGAGAGCTATGGAGACAAAATAAGGAAAATCACCATGTAGGAAAATGAACCTAGGGTAACCCTGGAATGTGGTTGTATGACATGTGTATCAAATGGAAGGTATTAAATAGTATTTTAAGAGAGAGTAGGCCATAGTTCTATGGATGGACGCCATTTAGGGATATCGCCATAAAGGTGGACCAGGGCTGACTCTAGAATGTGTTTGTACGATATGGGTATCAAATGAAAGGTGATAATGAGTATTTTAAAAGGGAATGGGCTTTAGTTCTATAGGTGAACGCCTTTTCGAGAAATCCCCATAAAGGTGGACCAGGGGTGACTCTAGAATATGTTTGTACGATATGGGTATCAAATGAAAGCTGTTAATGAGTATTTTGAAAAGGAGTGATCCTTAGTTCCCTAGGTGGGCGGCGTTTCGAGATATCGCCATAAAGGTGGACCAGGGGTGTCTCTAGTTGTACGATATGGGAATCAAATGAAAGGTGTTACTGAGCGTTTTAAGAGGGAGTGGGCATTAGGTCTATAGGTGGACGCCTTTTCGAAATGTCGCCATTAGGGTGGGCCGAGGGTGACTCTAGAATGTGTTTGTACGATATGGGTATCAAACGAAAGGTGTTACTGAGCATTTTAAGAGGGAGTGGGCATTAGGTCCATAGGTGGACGCCTTTTCGAGATATCGCCATTAGGGTGGGCCAGGGGTGACTCTGGAATGTGTTTGTACGATATGGGTATCAAATGAAAGGTGGTAATGAGTATTTTAAAAGGGAGTAATCCTTAGTTCTATAGGTGGACACCTTTTCGAGATATCGCCATAAAGGTGGACCAAGGGTGACTCTAGAATGTTTGTACGATATGGGTATCAAACGAAAGGTGTTACTGAGCATTTTAAGAGGGAGTGGGCACTAGGTCTATAGGTGGACGCCTTTTCGAGTTATCGCCATTAGGGTGGGCCAGGGGTGACTCTAGAATGTTTGTACGATATGGGTATCAAACGAAAGGTGTTACTGAGCATTTTAAGAGGGAGTGGGCATTAGGTCTACAGGTGGACGCCTTTTCGAAATATCGCCATTAGGGTGGGCCAGGGGTGACTCTAGAATGTTTGTACGATATGGGTATCAAACGAAAGGTGTTACTGAGCATTTTAAGAGGGAGTGGGCATTAGGTCTATAGGTGGACGCCTTTTCGAGATATCGCCATTAGGGTGGGCCAGGGGTGACTCTAGAATGTTTGTACGATATGGGTATCAAAGGAAACGTGTTACTGAGCATTTTAAGAGGGAGTGGACATTAGGTCTATAGGTGGACGCCTTTTCGAGATAACGCCATTAGGGTGGGCCAGGGGTGACTCTAGAATGTTTTTACGATATGGGTATCAAACGAAAGGTGTTACTGAGCATTTTAAGAGGGAGTGGGCATTAGGTCTATAGGTGCACGCCTTTTCGAGATATCGCCATTAGGGTGGGCCAGGGTTGAATCTAGAATGTGTTTGTACGATATGGATATCAAATTAAAGGTATTAATGAAGGTTTTAAAAGCGAGTGGCCCTTAGATGTATATGTGAAGGCGTTCTCGCGATATCGACCAAATGTGGATAAGGTGATCCAGAAAATCATCTGTCGGGTACTGCTAATTTATATATATATTCAATAACACTAACAGTATTCCTGCCAAGATTCCAAGGGCTGTTGATTTCGCCTTGTAGAACTTTTTCATTTTCTTCTACTTAATATGGTAGGCGTCACACCCATTTTACAAAGTTTTTTCCAAAGTTATATTTTGCGTCAACAAACCAATCCAGTTACCATGTTTCATCCCTTTTTTCGTATTTGGTATAGAATTATGGCATTTTTTTTAATTTACGTAATTTTCGATATCGATAAAGTGGGCGTGGTTTTGGCCGGATTTCGGCCATTTTTTATACCAAGATAAAGTGAGTTCAGATAAGTACGTGGGCTAAGTTTAGTAAAGATATATCGGTTTTTGCTCAAGTTATTGTGTTAACGGCCGAGCGGAAGGACAGACGGTGGACTGTGTATAAAAACTAGGCGTGGCTTCCACCGATTTCGCCCATTTTCACAGAGAACAGTTAACGTCATAGAATCTATGCTCCTACCAAATTTCAAAAGGATTGGTAAATTTTTGTTCGACTTATGGCATTAAAAGTATTCTAGACACACTAAATGAAAATGGGCGGAGCCACGCCCATTTTGAAATTTTCTTTTATTTTTGTATTTTGTTGCATCATATCATTACTGGAGTTGAATTTTGACTTAATTTACTTATATACAGTAAAGATATTAAATTTTTTGTTAAAATTTGAATTTAAAAAAAATTTTTTTTAAAAAGTGGGCGTGTTCTTCATCCAATTTTGCTAATTTTTATTTAGCACATATATAGTAATAGTAGCAACGTTCCTGCCAAATTTCATCATGATATCTTCAACGACTGCCAAATTACAGCTTGCAAAACTTTTAAATTACCTTCTTGTAAAAGTGGGTGGTGCCACGCCCATTGTCCAAAATCTTACTAATTCTGCGTCATAACGTCAACCTATCTACCAAGTTTCATCGCTTTAACCACCTTTGGCAATGAATTATCGCATTTTTTCGGTTTTTCAAAATTTTCGATATCGAAAAAGTGGGCGTGGTTATAGTCCGATATCGTTCATTTTAAATAGCGATCTGAGATGAGTGCTCAGGAACCTACATACCAAATTTCATCAAGATACCTCAAAATTTACTCAAGTTATCGTGTTAACGGACGGACGGACGGACGGACGGACGGACATGGCTCAATCAAATTTTTTTTGGATCCTGATTATTTTGATATATGGAAGTCTATATCTATCTCGATTCCTTTATATATGTACAACCAACCGTTATCCAATCAAACTTAATATACTCTGTGAGCTCTGCTCAACTGAGTATAAAAACAGTTTAAGAGTTACTTATGTACGTGTGCGGGAAATAGAAAACAATTCAAAATCGCATCTTGATAAGTTGCAAAATACATGAATAGAAAACAATTAGTTGGTGTTGACTTTGTAAGATGGCAAAGCTGAATCATCATTTTCAAATCGAGTCAGAAAAAACAAAGTTATAGCGAATTTAGTAAAGTTGTATAGTTTCATTTGATATAGCGATACTGTACAGAACTTGTAATCGAAAAATTAATTTCGAAAACATCAACTTTTTTCCATAAAAAATTCATACCAACGCTCGTGTGCGTTTTATGTATCAAGTTCTCGATCGATGTTTTGTACAGTATCGATATGATCGTATGTCATTTATTGTTTGAACAAATATGAACTGGAATCGATTAACTGAAATTGATTCAACGAATCTTAATTCTGCTCTATTTTTCGCATAAAGGCATCTTCTAAGCTATTTGTCTGATTAAAAAAATCATACGGCGTAATTTTAAACATCTTTAGTGGTACAAAAATCCTTTTCGCACTTCCAAAGAAAAACTAGAAATTTTTTGAAAAGTACGAAAGTGGCGTTTTTTGTGTTTCAAAAGTCGATAGCTTCGCGAAATATTAGACCCAATACACTTTTACAGATATCCACCTACTCAATCTAACTCTCTGCGTTTTTTACGTAATAAATGATTAACAAATTAACGTTCAATAAATTTATATAAACCCTGAATGCATACGGTTTTAAAAATTTTCAAATGCAACATGGCAGTTCTAAGAGTTATCTAAGTCGGCTGAAATTTTGCATAGCTTACTCTTAGACCATAATTAATTATATTCTGCCCGGCAAAGCATATTTTTTTTAACGGACAGCTTAGGTGACACGTTACAAACAGGGCATGCATTATGTATGTCGGGGTTGATTCTGGATATGGGAGTTTCCACCAAATCAGACCCCTATGCTATTAAATAAATTGCGTCTTGCACGATCCAAAAACATTTACATAGGTTTACGTAAGGCTACTTCATTGTTATTTAACTTTTTTTCATTTGGATATTGTGACGAAAATGTAAGCTCGGTTCAAAGTTGACAAGATAATTTAAAAAATCTTTGAAATCATAATCGTAGTTGCATAGACGGAAAATAAAGGATATTTTTTTTATGGATGTAAAGGTTGTAAGAAACAGTTTTTAGGGAATTCGTAACCATTATCATAAGGAAAATTTGTTTTTGGTGACAAATATATCAATCAAACTTTATTATGGGCGTTCCATAACCATTATAGTTACCGAAAATTTTTTTTGGTTACAAATGCATTACGGAAACCATACTCGAAATTTTTTATTTTTTTGTTTATACCTACGTGTTTTTAGCTTATACCTACAATTTCAAGATATCAAGCAGTTATTGTCTACATTAACAGTGTTAATATATCTTCTACGTTCGGAGTTGGGTTTGATACCTAATCGGAAAGGTAGTGTAAGGCGTAGTCCAACGGATTGAAGTTGCTCCAGTTATAAAAAATTTTTGGATGGATTGTGATGGATAAAACATGGCTCTTATAACACTTAAAGAGCTTTTCTGGTGTATTTGTGTATCTGGTACCATGCGGGAATCCGCTCAACGAATTTGATAGAAATTTGGTACGCACTACTAACTAACTAACACCTTGCCACTATGTTTTCAGAAGGTTGCCACCTAATTGATATAAAAAAGTAAATAACGTTAGCCAATATGGGTATCAAAGTAAAGCAATTTTACTTTGTATTTTAACTAAAATACTGGTGGGGTGACGACCTAGATTTATCTCCTATATCCATTCCTTTGAATATCCGGTGATATATCAAACACAGATTTGGAGGAAATTTCGTACATGGGTAGTAAGTTATATTTTAATAACTGAATTTCTTATATAGATGTTGCAACTGTGGATGGTTTTGTAATCGAAAGTCATTTTATAATTTTTTCACATAATGTTGACTGTGCATTTTTATATTTGTATATCGTGAAGCTATATATCGCACGTTTTATTGTAAACTGATGTATTCCAAATAAAATTTTTTTTTTTGGAAAAACGCAGTTTTTTTTTCATAGAGTTCCATAAGAAAAATTAGATTAAAAGGCATTAATATCCGTTATTTTGGCTTTGTGAGTATTCTTTAAATGTAAACATGATCTTGTTGGATGGTTATCTTGCTATGTCATAAAACCTAAAAAAATGTTTTTAATGAAATCGGCTTACAATAAAACGTGCCCCCACGTTTATCAGAGTCATGTTTGCCTTACTTGCAAATGTTATATTGTATCACTTATACGACACGAGTGATTCTTCGTTGGATTTCTTGGGCTACATTCGGCCTCATCCATAAAAACAAGCAATTGCTTTGACTCGAGTATCTGAGTAATAGACGGCTTGATTGTTTTTTCTACATAAAAAAATACCCTACTTTTACTGCAATTGTTGGGACATTGCTTTCCCTGTTAATTATGGCTCTCAAACGAGCGAAGTCCTCCACAGCTTTGAATTTACACATATCTCCAACACTGGTACTGCGCAGATGGCAGTAGCTACTCCGTTTTTCTCTCATTCGTCGCAAGACCAACTTTTTCTGCTTCTTCATCAGAGCCAAATGGCTCGGATAGGTCTTCGTCAAGCCTTGAGATGCTGAAGCCATTACTGAATGTCATGTATCAAAGACGAATAAGCTTTTCTGGGACCTCTTATTCAGAGATAGCAGCATATATCAACACTTTTCTAGTTTCTTAATAAAAAAAAAAAAATAAATGTAAGGCGCGATAACCTCCGAAGAGATCTAAGGCCGAGCTTCTCTTCCAATTTGCGTCGTGCTCCTCTTGATTTTTCCCTACAAATTGGCCGGACGGGACCTACATGTTTTATGCCGACTCCGAACGGCATCTGCAAGGCAGATGAGTTTTCACTGAGAGCTTTTCATGGCAGAAATACAATCGGAGCGCTTGCCAGACACTGCCGAGGGGCGACCCCGCTCAGAAAAATTTTCTTCTAATTGAAAAATCTTATTTCTAAAATTTTGATGTTGCTTTGCCCGGGAGTTGAACCCAGGGCATACGGTGTGATAGGCGGAGCACGCTACCATCACACCACGGTGGCCGCCAGTTTCTTAATTCTGATACCTAAAATCAGGAAAAATTTTCGTAGTTTTAACATAGCCCTTGTAACAACACTTTCCGTCCAAGACTATCAAAGATTGATTCCCTCGGATGACTACAGCAAAACAAATTTCGTAACGAAGTTTAAGAAATATAATTTGAATTTATGCACAAGCTAGGAAAATATTTAGACCTCGCAGGAACTTAGCTGTCTTAATCTTTTAATAGAAAATGTATTATCTTCAAATTAAGGTGCTCTTGAAGTCTAGGTATAAGATGAAAGTATATTGATAAAGTTACTGATAACCAAAAAAATGATTTGATTATTTATAACCAAAATACAAATTTTGGTTACCATATTAGTTATTTATAGCCAAAATCAACTTTGGTTGTTAGTAACCAAAATAATTTTTGAGTCATATTTATTTACCTAAATAAAATGTTGTTGTTGTAATTGTTTTTCACAACCTCCATCTCAGTATATCATTTTTAATGGTTTGATAAGCCCTTTAATTCCTTTCTCTTATATATAAGTGGTATGTCCCTGGGAAAATCTCTTAATCGACGTTTCGAAAATGCCCTATCTCATCAAACAGCTCACCGGTTTTTTGTTGGGCACAAATGTGGACTTTGTATACATACACATGCATAGATATTTATTATGTATATTATATATATATATTATACCGAGAGTTGGCAGAGAAAATAAAGGTAGTAAATAAGGAAGAAATTGTAAATTGAAGGCATATGCATGTATGTATGTGCATATAAATGATATTAACTGAACAAAAGAAAAGAGACCACTGCAATAACAGAAACAGAAAGAATACAAAACACATAATTCAACCTCAACGAGTTTTTACAGCAAGTTTTAATTTAGCATTTGATCGTTAACTCCTAGTTGATGCGGAGTGTGTGGTACGCTATAGTCCGCGCATATTTTTTAAACATAAATAGATATCCAAGTCAGGATTATAAATCTAAGCCAGAAGCATTTTTTTGGAGCTAATCATACCCGGGATGAAGCAATTCTATCGGGACTGTTTTTTGTTGAATATATGTGTAAATATTTCAGCGCATCAATTGTTGTATCTATGCACCAAAATAAGATTTGAAACCTTGCATTACAGATACACATCTATACAAGTTATACTAGTGCCAATTATCAAAATTCAATAAGTGAGCCAGCAAGCAGAGTTTATATATACATACATAAATGAAGCCTGTTTTCAATAATATAAGAAAAAGTTGTGTAATATTCAAACACCGAACTGATTGTTTTTATAAATAGCATAACTGCTTAATTATAGTGTTAAGTATTATTGTTTTGCAACCGAATAGTGAATACAAATATCGAACGTAAGCAAATAGTGAGAATAACGATACAATAGTTTCATTTACCTTGAAATTTATAACCAATAGTTATCTAAATATGTATGTACATAAACATGAGTGTTAATATACAAATGCGATGTTGAAGGTGGTGGAATATGTGGAGCCCATTAAAGGGTTTGCCGTTATAACTCGAGGTTATTTGCGATAATTAATTCTTTTGTGATGGGAATGCTTATGTAAGTATTTTTTGAAACTGCTTTTGGACATATAGATAAAAGGATGTACAAAATCATAATTAATTCTTTTGTAAACGTTTTAATGTGAATATTTGAGGAGAATGCTTATAAGTGTATCTTTGTATGTATATATATACAACACAAAATACATATGGATGTGTTATGCTTAATGGAAGTCTTGCGCATTCTTTGCATCTTGGAAACCATGAAGTGTTAATAAGTACTTAGGTATTTCCAAATAGTTTTGTATACAATGTATAGTATACATACATATTTACAAAAAAAAAAAAAAAACAAGAAATAAATGGTTGCGCAGGTTAGCTCCGTGAGATTTATCCCGAGTCATGAGTGGATCCGGATAGGTATTTGAAAAATCCGATTGTTTCGGTAGCCTTTATCGACTTGATCGTTGGTAGCGCCTAGCGGTTTCATTGATATCCTACATAAGTCAGCCGAAAATATACCATTGCTCAGCCATTCATCGGCCTATCCGTCAGCCAACTTTTTTTTGCGATAGCTTTCATTTAAAAAAATTAATAGTAATGAAATTCCACACGCTACTTTTTCTGACAGCGACTAATACTCCTGTAAAAAATAAATATTATTTCAAAATTAAATATTTATACTTCTATGATAATTCAATACTCTACCGGATATTTAAGTCACTTGTAAAGTTACTAGCTATCATTGTGTATAATCATCAACTTCGTAAGGTTGACTTAAAGACAGTTGTCTTGAAAAAAACGGCCGCTCGATTCTTTTGGAAATCTTTGCATCGACTTCAAAAACGGTTGAAGATGTTATTATTTGGCGATGAAAAAATCTACATACATTGTTCATAAAAATACATTCACACAGCAATTTCAAATAGTAATTAATGGAGTGAGGACGATCGACTTCGCTGTTTCCCGATATTTTTTCATATCCAGGTCAAAGTATAATCATTAAAAAATCCAAAAAGCTGCGTGGTTGTGACCCGATCGAAAAATTCGACGAAGATAGAAGAATCATTTTTTTTTTTTCATTTTTCGACCTCGACTAAAGAAAAATTATAACTTTTTCAGACAAAGTATTTATTACATTAAAATTGTGTCGTTCATGTCTAAATAAAATATAAACCTGCTCTTGAAATATTTGTATGTGTGCGTTAAAAATCGCAAAAAAGGATCCGTTTGTAGGGGACACCAGTCAGTCAGGTGCATATTAATATTAAAAAAAAAAAAACAAGTATCAAGGTTTCTTAAAATAACAAAAAAAATTTAATTACGTTTATTCGAAAGAGAATTTTGTTTAAAAATTAATTGCTTTTGCGGGACACTTATGAAATTCAGTTTTCAAATTTGGATTTTCCTTTATACTATATAGCGTTGCGTGCTCCGTCTACCACACCGAAAATCTGTGGTTGAAAACCCAGGAAAAGCAAGATCAAAAATTTATAAACAATTTTCTCAGTGAAAATGCATCTTCCCTGCAAATGTCGTTGAGAGTCGGCATAAAAAATACAGGTCCTGCCCGGGTAATTTTTAGTAAACATTAAAAGAAGCATTAGTACGAAGAGAAGCTCGGCCATAATTTTCTTCGGAGATATATAGCGACTTATATATTATATAGAAAAATTGATGCTGTGGTTATCTAAAGCAATGTTTATACATCGAAATTTACTCCAGTTTACTTATATTCACATACATCCATGTCCCAGGTGCAGGCTTTGCCTATTTTCAGAAATAAACATACTGCATTTTTTTTTAATTTCAAGGATTAAAAAAAATGGTTGCTATGGAATTTTTGAAAATTATTTAATTCTTTATTTTTATTTTAACTTTTTTCCCAAGCCGATTTTAAATTCCTCCTCCTTGGTACGTTGAAGCGTGATATGATTTTAAATAAATTGGCATTAACAATTAATAAGGAATTCTTGCGTCCGTTACCAAAAAGCTACACAAATTTTTCGAATAAGCAAACGTGCAGATTAATCAGTGCAGAAAGAGGAATTGGGGTTCAAAAAATTAAAATTGGATTTCAGAACAGTTAATTGATTTTCAGAATGTATTTATTCAGAAACAGGCGATTCAATTTCGGAAATCAGCAATTGATCTCAGATGTGTTTAAAATGTGTTTGAAATACCTGTTAAGGAAAAAGTTGTCTATATATATAAAATAGGATGTGTGTATGTATGTTTGTATTAAGCTTATAGATTCCGAAACTACCACGCCGATTTTATTCAAATTTTTCTGAGAAGTGAACCAGAGACCGATTTATTCTAAACTATCGTATATATGGCTCGACTTGTCTGAAATTTGGTATGTAGGTAGCATTATATCTAGAATAAAATGTCGGATAATTTTTCTTCCGGGAAGTGGACCAGGATACATATTGGTGACTAGCGTCTCGAGATATAGGACAAAAAGTGGACCCGGGCACCCCTAGAATGTGTTTATACAATATGGATATCAAATGAAAGCTGCTGATGAGTGCTTTAGTACAGGGTAGTTTTCATACCTATTGGTGACTAGGGTCTCGAGATATAGGTCAAAACGTGGACCCGGGCACTCCTAGAATGTGTTTATACAATATGGATATCAAATGAAATCTGCTGATGAGTGATTTAGTACAGGGTAGTTTTCATACCAATTTGTGACTAGGGTCTCGAGATATAGGCCAAAACGTGGACCCGTGTACCCCTAGAATGTGTTTATACAATATGGGTATCAAATGAAAGCTGTTGATGAGTGCTTTAGTACAGGGTAGTTTTCATACCAATTAGTGACTAGGGTCTCGAGATATAGGCCAAAACGTGGACCCGGGCACCCCTGGAATGTGTTTATGCAATATGGACATCAAATGAAAGCTGTTGATGAGCGCTTTAATACAGGGTAGTTTTCATACCTATTGGTGACTAGGGTCTCGAGATATAGGCCACAACGTGGATGAGGGTAACACTAGGATGCGTTTTTACATTATGGATATCAAATTGAAGCTGTTGATGCGTGCTTTACTACAGATAATATTTTATACCGCTGGGTGTATTGGGTCTCGAGATAGAGGCCTAAACGTGGACCCGGATACCCCGAGACAATGTTTATACATTATGGATATCAAATGAAAACTGCTGATGAGTGCTTTACTACAGGGTAGTTTTCATACCAATTGGTGACTAGGGTCTCGAGATATAGGCCAAAACGTGGACCCGTGTACCCCTAGAATGTGTTTATACAATATGGGTATCAAATGAAATCTGCTGATGAGTGATTTAGTACAAGGTAGTTTTCATACCTGTTGGTGACTAGGGCCTCGAGATATAGGCCAGAACGTGGACCCGGGCGCCTCTAGAATGTGTTTATACAATATGGATATCAAATGAAATCTGTTGATGAGTGCTTTAATACAGGGTAGTTTTCATACCTATTGGTGACTAGGGTCTCGAGATATAGGCCACAACGTGGATGAGGGTAACACTAGGATGCGTTTTTACATTATGGATATCAAATTGAAGCTGTTGATGCGTGCTTTACTACAGATAATATTTTATACCGCTGGGTGTCTTGGGTCTCGAGATAGAGGCCTAAACGTGGACCCGGATACCCCGAGACAATGTTTATACATTATGGATATCAAATGAAAACTGCTGATGAGTGCTTTACTACAGGGTAGTTTTCATACCTATTGGTGATAAGGGTCTCGAGATATAGGCCAAAACATGTACCCGGATAACCCTAGAATGTGCGTGTATTTTGGATATCACATGAAAGCTCAGAGCTTTTAAGTAATTTTCATTGTGATATTCGATTTAGTCGCATCAACCTGGCAAAACTGATAAATATGCATGCGAAGCCGAAATAAAGACATGAATTAATAATACCCACATACCTATTTACATACGTCCTATTCGATTTGCCTGACATTTCGTATATAAATTTGCCAATATTAGTATTTACGATGCTTTTTTCCGGGAAGTATACCAGAGACGGTCTGAGACTGGGATTAGGACTAGGACTGGGACTGAGACTGAGACTCGGAATGGGGCTGGAACAAAATACATACCACCCTATGGGACTAGCAATAAGATATGAAGAAGAATGAGAAAAACTTGAGAGAAGAGAAAAGAGAGAAGGAGACTGAGAAAGAGATAGAATGAGACGAATATGGAGGTAGATGAAACGAAAAATACGGAGGGAGGAATGAATACAAAGATTAGGAAAAATTGTAGAGGGGCGAGGGCAGAGTTAGACGGAAAAAGCTTATTAAAATGTATGCAGATATACCAAATTTAGGGCAGAAAAACGTCTGCCGGGTCTGCTAGTAAGTACATATAATTCAAGTTATCGATTCATTTGAATTATTTAATACGCGTCTTCAGATAAAATAAAATAGATATATATATGATAGATATCTATATATATAAAAATGGTGTGAAAAATGTATAGTAATTCATCAATTGAGACCGTCAGGACCGATTTGGCTCAAATTTTTTTTCAGTTCTTCGTAATTGCTAGGAGAAGGTTTTTACGAAAGAAAATTTTGGGAAAACCCTGCGGAAAAGTCGGAAAATTGGAGATATCGAAAATTGATAACGGCCGACCCGATTTGGCTGACATTTTTTTCAGTTCTTCGTAATTGCTAGGAGAAGGTTTTTACGAAAGAAAATTTTGGGAAAACCCTGCGGAAAAGTCGGAAAATTGGAGAAATCGAAAATTGATAACGGCCGGCCCGATTTGGCTGACACTTTTTTTCAGTTCTTCGTAATTGCTAGGAGAAGGTTTTTACGAAAGAAAATTTTGGGAAAACCCTGCGGAAAAGTCGGAAAATTGGAGAAATCGAAAATTGAGAACGGCAGGACCGATTTGGCTCAAATTTTTTTTCAGTTCATCGTGATTGCTAGGAGAAGGTTTTTACGAAAGAACATTTTGGAAAAACCCTGCGGAAAAGTCGGAAAATTGGAGAAATCGAAAATTGATTATTAATATAACGAGATAAATTACAGATGGCGCTGTGCTTAGGTTGAGCGCAATTTGACAGGTGCACTTTTCTCATTGTCATTTTTTATTAAACAAATGTGCTTTTTTCTTGCTGCAATTGATTCGAGTTTTTCTGATTTTCGTGTTCATTGATTTATTTTTCTGATTTCGGATAGTCATATATCGCGTATCACAACCACAAACGGTACAAGCATTACGATCAATTGAAATTCCATTGCGATATTTATCAATTCGATCATTTTTTAAGAAAATAAGTTTGCGTGTAAAAAGTGAGGTTATCTTCTAGAACTGTGGGCATATATTGCGATACATTCATTCCGTAAGTATTTTTTTTTTTAAATTTTCTTTTTAATAAGATTAGTCAAAAATTACTTTATTGCATTTTAGCTTGATTTATTTGCTTGACTAATGCCTTCTATTAGACGATCAAACCTTGGACGACGTACACGCCGTCCAATATTAGTCAGAATGTCCGTGAAAATCAAACGCAAGAGGAACGTGCAGAAGAAAATGAATGGAGACGTGCCCATATTGCACAAGTTCGCGCGACACAATCACCACTACAAATTCAAAAAATGTTGTTGGAACACCATTCATAAATGTAGGCTTGAATCGCGCTACTTTCGAATACGATTCCGCAATAGCCTACAAAGATCTTCGCTACGTTTCAATCAGAAACCCCCGGCTTATGCTGCGCTGGTGGCAAAATAAAATTACCCGTTTTAATCCACCCGCTAGAGCCATTGTATTCGTTACTATATGGAAATACAATCCAATCAAAACATTTTCTAGAGAATAAACAAAAATATAACGGATTCTTTCAAATGACATCATTTGGAGCCCAAGTTGTTGATGTACCCGGCTACAATCCCACTTTTAAGGTAATGATGTCCCATTATTATCAAAATGAATAACTATAGTTATATTTTCGAAATTGCTTTGAACATTCAGATTCAAGGGCAAACTCACCATCGAGCGGGCGCTTTGTTACCACTACCGAACGCTACCACTACTGCGACTAAACGTGAAATGATCAGATTGTTCAAAACAGCATTGGATATGATGCCTTCAGATGACCACAAAATCATTATTAGAATAGACAAAAGACCCGCTGGAGGCCATGCAAGACAATTCAATGCTCCCACTATCAATGAAGTCGCAGTGGTGATTGTTGGCGAGAATAAGGAATCACGCGATATTGTTCTTTACCGTCGGGATGGTGGACAATTGAAGCGCGTTTACGAGACGAATCGGTCATATGATGCACTTCAATACAAAGATGGTTAATCCAACGACAACGTGCACAATGACCAACAATTCAGCGACAAAATTGATACAAGAATGCAAAATCATCATTTGGGATGAATGCACGATGTCGCATAAACGATCTTTTGAGGTTCACCGAACGATGAAGGATTTACGAGGTGATTCGAGACAATTTGGTGGGGCTATTGCTCTGCGGAGATTTTCGCCAAACGCTACCTGTCATCCCGAAATCTACTGCTGCCGATGAACTTAATGCATGCCTGAAATCGTCGTATTTGTGGCGGCATGTCAAGAAGTTGAAATTGACCACGAACATAATTGTTGCGTTGCAGAACGACTCATCGGCTCTTGAATTCTCGAGACAACTGCTGGCGCTTGGCAATGGCCAAATACCTGTTGATTTTTCCACTGGATTAATATCGTTCCCGGCAAATTTTTGCGAGTTCACATCGTCGAAAGAAGAACTCATCACCAAAGTGTTCCCCGGCATTGCACAAAATTATAAAAATCTCGATCGGATTAGTGAACGGGCAATACTTGCAGCGAAGAATAAGTACGTCGATAGCTTGAATTTGATTATTCAAAGTCAAATAGCTGGAGAATTGCATTCGTACAAATCCGTTGACAGCGTGCCCGACGAGGATGAAGCGACAAACTATACAAAAGAATTTTTGAACTCGCTTGATGTGCCAGGAACTCCGTCGCATAATTTACAGTCGAAAGAGTGATCGATCATAATCATGTTGCGGAATCTGAATCATCCGAAATTGTGCAACGGTACGCGGTTGTCCGTCAAGAAACTGATGAACAATGTGATTCAAGCTACGATCATCAAGGGCAAATTCAAGGGAGAGGAAGTCCTTATCCCACGAATTCTGATTATTCCATCTGATCTTCCATTCCAATTCAAGCGGATTCAATTTCCGGTTCGATTGGCTTTTCCAATGACAAACAATAAATCGCAAGGCCAATCGTTGGAAGTCTGTGGGATTGATCTCGAATTTTCCTGTTTTTCGCACGGTCAGCTGTACGTTGCCTGTTCGCGTGTTGGGAAACCGTCTTCGTTGTTTGTTTTTGCGCCGGAAAACAAAACAAAAAACATTGTTCTTCATATGGCTCTCTACTGATTTCGATTCCGTTCAAATAAATAACATTGAAATTTGAACTATTTGTGTTTTATTATCCTTGAAGTTTATCTGAAGGCGTTAAATTGGGGGGTGCCACACCTCTTTTCTAAATGAAAGGAAAAGGGAAAGGAAAAGGGGGAAAAAGGGAAAGAGAAAGGGAAATGGAAAGGGTAATTAATAGGAAGGGGAAACAGAAAGGAAAAATAAAGAAATATTTAAAGGAGAAAAAAGGGAGAAAGCGAATTGAGAGATAAAGCTTGAGATAGGAACCGAGGTGCGGAATTTTTTATATGAGCTTCTAAATGACAAATGCTTCCGTTTCCAGGAAAAGTTTGTAAAGCACTGCAAAGAATATTACCGGGCAGGATAACATCTGCCGGGCCAGCTAGTATGTTATATAATATATATATATATCTATTTTATTTTATCTAAACAAGCGTATGAAATAATTCAAATGAATCGATAACATACTGTTTTATATATATATATATATATATATATATATATATATATATATATATATATATATATATATATATATATATATATGAAACGAGCTTATATAGGCTTATTCGGTTCCTTATATGAAACTTGTAACAAACCTTCGATTCCAAATTTCGTATGTAAAAGTTGTGATGAGCCATTACGCTTTGGGAATATAAAAAAAAAACCCTTATTTCAAGTACCAAACTCTTGTGATATGACGCAAACCGTCTGCCCATCACAGCGACTGTTATTTCTGTGTGGTAAAAAATAACAGGAATGAACCGCTGAAATCACTATAAATTGATTTATCCCAAGCTATCGACCGCTACCGTATAATATTACCTAATCTGCACATCAAATTGGGTCCTCTATCGACCGCTACCGTATAATATTACCTAATCTGCACATCAAATTGGGTCCTCTGAAACAATATGTAAAGACCTTAGACAAAAATGGTGACTGTTTCAATACATTTCTAAATAATTTCCGAAACTGAATTCTGAAAGCTGGGATTTTCGATGGCCCAAAGATTAGTACACTAATTTGTGATCAAGAGTTCACTAGCCGCATGAAAGCGAGTCCGGTTGGGTTGTAAACAACTTTCTAGGAAACAGGAAGCTGCCTAAATTCTCAGAAAATACCTATAAAAAATATAGACTGTTGCTTCACTTTAAACATTTTAGTGTAAACATGAGTATCAAGATGCACTTTCTCTATAGCCAAATTAATCGTTTTCCTGAAAATTTAGGCGATCTCAGTGAAGAGCAGGGCGAGCATTTTCACCACGACCTCGGCACTATGGAGCAGTAGCGTAGCGTGCCTTGGCGGGACCCGTATAAAAACTTATTTGTGGGCCCTCAGGAAGGGTACAGATTTCCAAAAAAACAATTAAGGAAGGCGAAGTTCGGGTGTAACCGAACATTACATACTCAGCTGACAGCTATGGAGACAAAATAGGGAAAAATCACCATGTAGGAAAATGAACCTAGGGTAACCCTGGAATATGTTTGCATGACATGTGTATCAAATAGAAGGTATTAAACAGCATTTTAAGAGGGAGTAGGCCATAGTTCTATGGGTGGACGCCATTTAGGGATATCGCCATAAAGGTGGACCAGGGCTGACTCTAGAATTTGTTTGTACGATATGGGTATCAAATGAAGGGTGTTAATGAGTATTTTAAAAGGGCGTGGGCTTACTTCTATAGGCGGACGCTTTTTCGAGATATCGCCATAAAGGTGGACCAGGGGTGACTCTAGAGTTTGTTTGTACGATATGGATATCAAATGAAAAGTGTTAATGAGTAGTTTAAAAGGGAGTGGGCCGTAGTTCTATAGGTGGACGCCTTTTCGAGATATCGCCATAAAGGTGGACCAGGGGTGACTCTAGAATGCCTTTGTACAATATGGGTATCAAACGAAAGGTGTTAATGAGTATTTTAAAAGGGAGTGGGCCTTAGTTCTATAGGAGGACGCCTTTTCGAGATATCGCCATAAAGGTGGACCAGGGGTGACTCTAGAATTTGTTTGTACGATGTGGGTATCAAATAAAAGGTGTTAATGAGTATTTTAAAAGGGCGTGGGCTTAGTTCTATAGGCGGACGCCTTTTCGAGATATCACCATAAAGGTGGACCAGGGGTGACTATAGAATGTGTTTGTACGATACGGGTATCAAAAGAAAAGTGATAATGAGTATTTTAAAAGGGAGTGTGCCTTAGTTCTATAGGTGGACGCCTTTTCGAGATATCGCCATAAAGGTGGACCAGGGGTGACCCTAGAATTTGTTTGTACGATATGGGTATCAAATGAAAGCTGTTAAAGAGTATTTTAAAAGGGTGGGGCCTTAGTTCTATAGGTGGACGCCATTTAGGGATATCGCCATAAAGGTGGACCAGGGCTGACTCTAGAATTTGTTTGTACGATATGGGTATCAAATGAAGGGTGTTAATGAGTATTTTAAAAGGGAGGGGGCTTACTTCTATAGGCGGACGCTTTTTCGAGATATCGCCATAAAGGTGGACCAGGGGTGACTCTAGAGTTTGTTTGTACGATATGGGTATCAAATGAAAAGTGTTAATGAGTATTTTAAAAGGGAGTGGGCCGTAGTTCTATAGGTGGACGCCTTTTCGAGATATCGCCATAAAGGTGGACCAGGGGTGACTCTAGAATGCCTTTGTACAATATGGGTATCAAACGAAAGGTGTTAATGAGTATTTTAAAAGGGAGTGGGCCTTAGTTCTATAGGTGGACGCCTTTTCGAGATATCGCCATAAAGGTGGACCAGAGGTGACTCTAGAATTTGTTTGTACGATGTGGGTATCAAATAAAAAGTGTTAATGAGTATTTTATAAGGGCGTGGGCTTAGTTCTATAGGCGGAAGCCTTTTCGAGATATCACCATAAAGGTGGACCAGGGGTGACTCTAGAATGTGTTTGTACGATATGGGTATCAAAAGAAAGAAGATAATGAGTATTTTAAAAGGGAGTGGGCCTTAGTTCTATAGGTGGACGCCTTTTCGAGATATCGCCATAAAGGTGGACAAGGGGTGACCCTAGAATTTGTTTGTACGATATGGGTATCAAATGAAAGCTGTTAAAGAGTATTTTAAAAGGGTGGGGCTTTAGTTCTATAGGTGGACGCCTTTTCGAGATATCGCAATAAAGGTGGACCAGTGGTGACTCCAGAATTTTTTTTACGATATGGGTATCAAATAAAAAGTGTTAATGAGTAAAAGTGGACCAGGGGTGACTCCAGAATTTGTTTTTACGATATGGGTGTCAAATAAAAAGTGTTAATGAGTATTTTAAAAGGGCGTGGGCTTAGTTCTATAGGCTGACGCCTTTTCGAGATATCGCCATAAAGGTGGACAAGGGGTGACTCTAGAATGTGTTTGTACGATATGGGTATGAAATGAAAGGTGTTAATGAGTATTTTAAAAGGGTGTGGGGCTTAGTTCTATAGGTGGACGCCTTTCCGAGATATCGCCATGAAGGTGGCCCAGGAGTGACTCTAGAATTTGTTTGTATGATATAGGTATCAAAGCAAAGGTTTTAATGAGTATTTTAAAAGGGAGTGGGCCTTAGTTCTATAGGTGGACGCCTTTTCGAGATATCGCCATAAAGGTGGACCAGGGGTGACTCTAGAATTTGTTTGTAAGATATGGGCATGAAAGGAAAGGTGTTAGTGAGTATTTTAAAAGGGCGTTGACCTTAGTTCTATAGGTGGACGCCTTTTCGAGATATCGCCATAAAGGTGGACCAGGGGTGACTCTAGAATTTGTTTGTAAGATATGGGTATGAAATGAAAGGTGTTAATAAGTATTTTAAAAGGGTGTGGGGCTTAGTTCTATAGGTGGACGCCTTTTCGAGATATCGCCATGAAGGTGGCCCAGGAGTGACTCTAGAATGTGTTTGTATGATATAGGTATCAAAGCAAAGGTTTTAATGAGTATTTTAAAAGGGAGTGGGCCTTAGTTCTATAGGTGGACGCCTTTTCGAGATATCGCCATAAAGGTGGACCAGGGGTGACTCTAGAATTTGTTTGTACGATACGGGTATCAAGAGGAAGGCGTTAATTAGTATTTTAAAAGGGAGTGGTGGTAGTTGTATATGTGAAAGCGTTTTCGAGATATTGACCAAAATGTGGACCAGGGTGACCCAGAACATCATCTGTCGGGTACCGCTAATTTATTTATATATGTAATACCACGAACAATATTCCTGCCAAGATTCCAAGGGCTTTTGATTTCGCGCTGCAGAACTTTTTCATTTTCTTCTACTTAATATGGTAGGTGTCACACCCATTTTGCAAAGTTTTTTTCTAAAGTTATATTTTGCGTCAATAAACTAATCCATTTACCATGTTTCATCCCATTTTTCGTATTTGGTATTAATGTCATTTTTTCATTTTTCGTAACAAAGTGAGTTCAGATAAGTACGTGAACTGAGTTTACTAAAGATATATCGATTTTTGCTCAAGTTATCGTGTTAACGGCCGAGCATAATGACAGACGGTAGACTGTGTAAAAAAACTGGGCGTAGCTTCAACCGCTTTCGCCCTTTTTCACAGAAAACAGTTATCGTCCTAAAATCTAAGCCCCTACCAAATTTTACAGGGATTGGTAAATTTTTTATTTTTTATATTTTTTATATTCTAGACGAAATAAATGAAAAAGGGCGGAGCCACGCCCATTTTGAAATTTTTTTTATTTTTGTATTTTGTTGCGCTATATCATTACTGGAGTCGTTTGTTGACATAAATATATTAAATTTTTTGTTAAAATTTGACTTACAAAAAATTTGTTTAAAGTGCGTTTGGTGGTTCTCCGATTTTTCTGATTTTCACTAAGCATATATATAGTAATACGAGTAACGTTCCTGCCAAATGTCATCATGATATCTTCAACGACTGCCAAATTACAGCTTGCAAAACTTTTAAATTACCTTCTTTTAAAAGTGGGCGGTGCCACACCCACGGTCCAACATTTTACTAACTTTCTATTCTGCGTCATAAGTTCAACTTACCTACCAAGTTTCATCGCTTTATCCGTCTTTGGTAATGAATTATCGCTCTTTTTCGGTTTTTCGAAATTTTCGATATCGAAAATTGGGTGTGGTTATAGTCCGATATCGCTCATTTTAAATAGCTGAGTGCCCAGGAATCTACATACCAAATTTCATCAAGATACCTCAAAATTTACTCAAGTTATCTTGAAACGGACAGACGGACGGACGGACGGACATGGCTCAATCAAATTTTTTTTCGATACTGATGATTTTGATATATGGAAGTCTATATCTATCTCGATTCCTTTATACCTGTACAACCAACCGTTATTCAATCAAAGTTAATATACTCTGTGAGCTCTGCTCAACTGAGTATAAAAAAATCATAAAATTACTATTAATATTTATTCACCATACATAACAGGCGTGTCTCCTTACCTTGAGTTTAATAAAGTACTGACTTAAATGTGAAAATATCTTTCATAATTTGTCAAAATCATTTAATTTAATTAAAATCGAGTGTAAATTAACAAAGATAGTTATAGACTTACAAAGTTTACTTTTATTGGTTTTCTATCCGTTTCTGGAAAAACGAATTGTGACGTCACGATCACATATCCTCATATAAAACAATTGAAAAGTGCACAAGATTTATATGGATTTATATGATAGTGACGTCATCACTCTAATAATAGCAGTCTCTTTCTAACAGTGATTTAAAACGTTCATATATTCGATAGCTTTAAAGATATTTAAAAAAAATACTGCCTCATTTTAGTTATGCAAAATAGATTTAAATTTTGGTAATAAAAACAAGCAAGGAAGGTTTAGATCGGGTGTAACCGAACATTACATACTCAGTTGAGAGCTATGGTGACAACATAAGGGAAAATAACCATGTAGGAAAATGAACCGAGGGTAACCCTGGAATGTGTTTGTATGACATGTGTATCAAATGGAAGGTATTAAAGAGTATTTTATGAGGGAACGGGCCATAGTTCTATAGGTGGACGCCATTTAGGGATTTCGCCATAAAGGTGGACCAGGGCTGACTCTAGAATTTGTTTGTAGGATATGGGTATCAAATGAAAGATGTTAATGAGAATTTTAAAAGGCGTGGGCTTAGTTCTATAGGTGGACGCCTTTTCAAGATATCGCCATAAAGGTGGATCAGGGTTGACTCTAGAATTTGTTTGTACGATATGGGTATCAAATGAAAGGTGCTAATGAGTATTTAAAAGGGAGTGATAGTAGGTCCATAGGTGCACGCCGTTTCGAGATATCGTCATAAAGGTGGACCAGGGGTGACCCTAGAATTTGTTTATATATGTGAAGGTGTTTTCGAGATATCGACGAAAATGTGGACCAGGGTGACCCAGAACTTCACCTGTTGGATACCGCTAATTTATTTATATATGTAATACCACGAACAGTATTCCTGCCAAGATTTCAGGGGTTTTTTATTTCGCCTAGCAGAACTTTTTCATTTTCTTCTACTTAATATGGTAGGTGTGACACCCATATTACAAAGTTTTTTCCAAAGTTATATTTTGCGTCAATTAACCAATCCAATAACCATGTTTCATCCCTTTTTTCGTATTTGGTATAGAATTATGGCATTTTTTCATTTTTCGTAATTTCGATATCGAAAAAGTGGGCGTGGTCATAGTCGGATTTCGGCCATTTTATATACCAATACAAAGTGAGTTCAGATAAGTTCGTGAACTGAGTTTAGTAAAGATATATCGATTTTCGCTCAAGTTATCGTGTTACGGCCGAGAGGAAGGCCAGATGGTGGACTGTGTATAAAAACTGGGCGTGGCTTCAACCGATTTCGCCCTTTTTCGCAGAAAACAGTTATCGTCCTAGAATCTAAGCCCCTACCAAATTTCACAAGGATTGGTAAATTTTTGTTCGACATATGGCATTAAAAGTATCCCAGACAAATTAAATGAAAAAGGGCAGAGCCACGCCCATTTTGAAAATTTCTTTTATTTTTGTATTTTGTTGCACCATGTCATTACTGGTGTTGAATGTTGACATAATTTACTTATATACTGTAAAGGTATTCAATTTTTTGTTAAATTTTTTTTTTTCAAAAGTGAGCGTGTTCGTTCTCCGATTTTGCTAATTTTTATTAAGCGCACATATAGTAATAGGAGTAACGTTTCTGCCAAATTTCATCATGATATCTTCAAAGACTGCCAAATTACAGCTTGCAAAACTTTCAAATTACCTTCTTTTAAAAGTGGGCGGTGCCACGCCCATTGTCCAAAATTTTACTAATTTTCTATTCTGCGTCATAAGTTCAACTCACCTAGCAAGTTTTATCGCTTTATCCGTCTTTGGTAATGAATTATCGCACTTTTTCGGTTTTTCGAAATTTTCGATATCGAAAAAGTGGGCGTGGCTATAGTCCGATATCGTTCATTTTAAATAGCGATCTAAGATGAGTGCTCAGGCACCTACATACCAAATTTCATCAAGATACCTCAAAATTTACTCAAGTTATCGTGTTAACGGACGGACGGACATAGCTCAATCAAATTTTTTTTCGATCCTGATGATTTTGATGTATGGAAGTCTATATCTATCTCGTTTCGTTTATACCTGTTCAACCAACCATTATCCAATCAAAGTTAATATACTCTGTGAGCTCTGCTCAACTGAGTGTAAAAAGTAGTCTCGAAAACTGACTCTAGCGCCTCTACCTTTGGTGCTTTTATATTCTGTGATTTCCTCGTTCAATCTTCTAGGCGCATCCAGAATTTACTTAGTTACTGCCATATAATTATAACTACAGATGCACGTGTATGGCTCCTCATATGCGCGCGTATTTGTGAGCGACACTTCCGTAATTACAATTGCATACTTTCGGGAGCATCTCAGATAAGATATCTGCATGTGTTTGTGCATCTCTTCTCCGCTGCGTGTACGTACATATGTGTAGACATAATGATTGATTCGTTTAAGTAGATACATAATGATTGATTTATGGATGTGCATACAAGACGCTGCTTAGCATCGGCTTAGAGATGGCAGTACCCCTTAGTGTTGCTAGTTTTCGTAACAATACCTATGTATCACTATTTAACAAAAACATAAGAAACAATTCAAATTAAGTGTTCACTCTCCTTGCCTTTTTTCAGCAAACTGATTTATTAAATCATTTATATTTGACGATGACTTAAGTTTGTCTAAAGTTTCCGCCTTTATAGACAATAGTGACAGGTCTGAGAGGCGTTCCTGTCCTATTTGAAGTCCTTAAGTAATTTTTTATAACTTTTAATTTCACTTTTATTTCCGGATGGATATCTGATTAAGAATGTGCTTCGGTTTCTTTTATTTCTGGATGGATATGTTATGTAAGATGCACCTTGGTTTTTTCTATCTTGGATTATCTTCATAAATATATGTATGTTTTTACACAGTCACCATAAAAAAAGTTGTTCTTTAAGGCAAAATCTAACCGAATATCAAGAAAAACTATAGGTTAACTTTTGACGTATATCCCCTTTGACTAACTATTAACTTTAAAGTACATCCCCATTTTAGGTACGGGGGGTTACTATTTTTTTCGATTGAGTTTCAGACGAATGTCTGCCATAGTCAAATCATTTAAATAAACAAACCAATATAAAAAAAAAATAAAAAAACAAACCAATATACGTTTGCGAATAATTGTAAATGATTTTACTATGGAATACAATCATCGGAAACTCAATCGCTATCGCAAAAATATTTATTGTAATCCCACAGGTAGATGAGATAAATGGGTTGGATATTAAAATTTTTACTTAGGGATAATACTTACCTTTGCAATCACTTACAGAAGGTGTCTGAAAAAATGAAGAAATTTTGGGCACTTTTTTTATGACCACCTCCCTTTTCTGTTTATCTTTTCTTTTCGTAGCTGGGATAATTTCTTTTCCTTTCACTCATTATTTTTTAAAAATCTCTACTAACACTATTTAATCAGGAGAACAAATCTTTTGTATTGTATTACAATGTAGTGCACAATTAAATTAAACACTGCTCTCCGTGGTTCGTATGCAGATTAGACGTATTATTTTACGGGGGATCCCCGTTGAAGTATATGACTGAAACGGGGAAATCACGCAGCCAACGATAATAACCGATGAACGCGAAAAAACAATTTGTTTTCAATCTTGTCATTTCAGAAGTAAAACAAAATTGGGCAGTTTTTTTAATTTTTGCAAGCACGTTGGGGCCCTCGTGGTTTGGATGCTCCGTATAATTGATGCGGCTGATACGGCGGTAGCTACGCCCCTGCTATGGAGCGATATCAAGAACACTGGAACGCATAGACATATAGAAAATGAAATATAATTCTATGATAATTCAGTACTCTACCTGATGTTTCCGTAACTTATAAAGTTACAAGCTAAAATTGGATATAATCAACTTCGTAAGGTTGACTTAAAAAATGTATTCAATAAAGTTGTCTTGAAAAAAGCGCTTTGGCAGGGCTGCTAAGACCGCTCGAATTTTTTGAAAATCTTTGCATCGACTTCAAAAGTTGAAGATGTTGTGGTATTATTTATACCCATCTTTCCTTTTCCAAATAGAATAGAAATTACACATATAGAACACACATACAAATTCGAGATCTGTAGCATCTAGCACTTTTTCCCATGTATTTGGCGATGAAAAAATGTGCATTGTTCATAAAAATACATTTACACAGCAATTTCACATACATAGTAATTAATGGTTTGAGGTCCATCGACTTCGCTATTTCCCGAAATATTTCCATATCTACCTCAAAGTCCAAAATATAAAATGTATAACTAAATATTGTTTCAAAAAGAAATAAAATTCTGTTATAATTCAATACTTTGCGGGTTATTTCCGTCATTTATAAGGCTACACTACTAAAATTTGTTATGATCAAATTCGTAATGTTGACTTAAGAACTATATTTGACTATTTTGAAAAAACCGGATGGCGACGCCTACTAAGGCTGCTCGAATCATTTGAAAATCTTTGCATTGACTTCAAAAACGTTTGAAGATGTTGTGATATTATTTATAACCATCTTTACTTTTCAAAATAGAATTGCCCTAGACAAGAATCCAAAAATCGGTTAGTTACCACGCCCACTTTCTATATAAAAATGAAATGCATCGACCTCAAAAATGGTTGAAGATCTTATGCTATTTTTTATAACCATACTTTCCTTTCAAAATAGAATTTTCCTAGACAAGAGTCCCAAAATCGATTGATTTCCACGACCACTTTCTACATAAAAATGAAAAATACACATATAGAACACATATACAAATTCGAGATATGTAACTACCGCTTCTTTCCATTTATTTGGCGAGCAATGAAAAAATTTATATTTCGATCGAAAAATACGGCACAGAGTATAGGAAAAATTTCAAACACGGAAGGTGTCAATCACGGGTCAATTTTTTGCCCGAACGAAAAGGGAGATCTGATTGCCAATGTTCAGAAAGTGCTCAGACTCTGGAGGGAAGTCGCCTATGTCTTTTTAAAAGCATCGTTGAAGTACCCACCGATGTTGGTAATGTTCCACCCACTCGTCGCAATAATTTCTAATGGAGCATTTCACGGACAAATCGTACACATTTTCTTAATTTTTAGGCCCTAACTAAACAAAAACTATAACTTTCTCAGACAAGTATTTATACCATCTTATACGGTAGGTTAGATTAGGTGGAACTGGTCGGTCCATGAGAACCTCACATAGACTAAATGAGTCCGTAGTGTTACCAGAAGTTTGTTTTAACGACCAAACTGAAAACCATTATCAAAACCAGGACCTATGTTATACAACAACTCCGTATTCCTGGCAAATACTATGTGCTTCCTAGAACTCAGCGGCGCAGCCAGAAAATTGCCTTGGGGGTTCAAAAAAAAATTTTTTTAGTTAAATAAATTTAAAAACAAGTAAGGAAGGCTAAGTTCGGGTGTAACATTACGTAACATTAAATACTCAGCTGAGAGCTATGGAGACAAAATGAACCTAGGGTAACCCGGGAATGTGCTTGTATTAAATGTGTATCAAATGGAAGGTATTACAGAGTATTTCAAGAGGGAGTGGGCCATAGTTCCATAGTTGGACGCCTTTTCGAGATATCGCCATAAAGGTGGACTAGGGCTGACTCTAGAATTTGTTTGTACGATATGGGTATCAAATGAAAAGTGTTAATGAGTATTTTAAAAAGGAGTGGGCCTTAGTTCTATAGGTGGACGTCTTTTCGATATATCGCCATAAAGGTGGGCCAGGGGTGACTCTAGAATTTGTTTGTAGGATATGGGTGTCGGCCTTAGTTCTATAGGTGGACGCCTTTTCGAGATATCGCCATAGAGGTGGACCAGGGGTGACTCTAGAATTTGTCTGTACGATATGGGTATCAAATCAAAGGTGTTAAAGAGTATTTTAAAAGGGAGTGGGCCTTAGTTCTATAGGTGGATGCCTTTTCGAGATATCGCCATAAAAGTGGACCAGGGGTGACTCTAGAATGCGTTTGTACAATATGGGTATCAAACGAAAGGTGTTAATGAATATTTTAAAAGGGAGTGGGCCTTAGTTCAATGGGTGGACGCCTTTTCGAGATATCGCCATAAAGGTGGTACAGGGGTGACTGTGTATGAAAACTGGGCGTGGCTTCAACCGATTTCGCCTTTTTTCACAGAAAATAGTTATCGTACTAGAATCTTAGCCCATACCAAATTTCACAAGGATTGGTAAATTTTTGTTCGACTTATGGCATTAAAGGTATCCTAGACAAATTAAATGAAAAAGGGCCGAGCCACGCCCATTTTGAAATTTTCTTTTATTTTTGTATTTTGTTGCACCATATCATTACTGGAGTTGAATGTTGACATAATTTACTTATATACTGTAAAGGTATTAAATTTTTTGTTAAAATTTGACTTTAAAAATTTTTTTTTCAAAAGTGAGCGTGTTCGTTCTCCGATTTTGCTAATTTTTATTAAGCGCACATATAGTAATAGGAGTAACGTTTCCGCCAAATTTCATCATGATATCTTCAAAGACTGCCAAATTACAGCTTGCAAAACTTTCAAATTACCTTCTTTTAAAAGAGGGCGGTGCCACGCCCATTGTCCAAAATTTTAATAATTTTCTATTCCGCGTTATAAGTTCAACTCACCTACCTAGCTTCATCGCTTTAGCCGTCTTTGGTAATGAATTATCCCACTTTTTGTGTTTTTCGAAATTTTCGATATCGAAAAAGTGGGCATGGTTATAGTCCGATTTCGTTCATTTTAAATAGCGATCTGAGATGAGTGCCCAGGAACCTACATACCAAATTTCATAAAGATAGCTCAAAATTTACTCAAGCTATCGTGTTAACGGACGGACGGGAGGACGGACACGGCTCAATCAAATTTTTTTTCGATACTGATGATTTTGATATATGGAAGTATCTATCTATCTCGATTCTTTTATACCTGTACAACCAACCGTTATCCAATTAAAGCTCTTAAACTCAGTGAGCTCTGCTCAACTGAGTATAAAAATGTTGTCTTTAGCTTTAACATTAAAGTATGTGTTTTAGAATATGATATAAAAAAGGTTACATTAAAAACTCAAGCGCATGCGTCGGCTTTTCTTTGCCATTTCATCCAAAACTTCATCAACGGTAACAATTTTATCACTGTGGATGCTTAGTGGTGTACAGCCATTCAATCGATTTTCACTCATCGTATTTCTCAAATAGTTTTTAATCAGCCTAAAAGCGGATTCATTGGTGCCGTTTGTTGTATCGCTGTAGTCGTATCCCTGACGTAATCAGCTGTTTATCGTTATGGCGGAAAACCAAAAACCAATTGGTTGGCTACGATTCGATTACGACACTAATAATCGATTGCATTGATTCTCATAAGGTTGGTCGAATCAGCTGTTGTAAGGTTAGCGATACGGTTACCGATAAAGCACCAATGTCTGCAGATTTAGAGTTGAAAAAGATCTCTCGTTCGTTGCCGTTGTTACCGGAAGCGTACACAAGATTTTCAACAACATGTGAACATTAGGAAAAGCCACAGAATCGCATTCCTGTAATATTAATCGTAGATAAATTGATAAAAAACCGAAGTACCTCCTTCAGGAATAAGTAGAATTCAAGCTTTTTGAGCCTATGTATGAGATCTAAAGTATACGTATATAAAATTCAAAAGAAAAAAACTGATCGAAAGAAAAAAAATGTAATTTGAAAAAGTCATATCTACACGGAAAAACACTAATGTGTTTTTTACATTTTAAAATGTAGAATCGTAATTCCAAATTCTGAATAGCTGAGCCTAGAAATGGGATAAAAATATGTATACGGTAGTGATCCTTCGCGTTTGTTTGAGTACTTGTTCTAGGCAAAATAATAGGGATTTCATTGGAAGAGCATACTGATTCAACTGTCTGGTACATATTCTTTTATATGTAGCTTGTCGCCGTGACGTAAGGGCAGAAGAATCATGCAAATATTCAGACCCATAGAGTTTTCATATTTGCCTTTTCATTCCGATGAATGTAATCGCTGTTGAAACAAACGAGCAAACGCCTGAATTGATTATATTCACGCATGCAATAAGTTGGTTGATTTTAAATCAATGCCGATTATGTTCATTTAAGCAAGTTGGATCATTGAACACGATCATGTTGCCGAATGTAATCGAACGTTGTTGTGTTCGATATTTGCTGCTCTCTGATATGTATGTAGATGGTCGTTAGGCAAATTTACAACGAAACTTCTTTATGAAATTATAGTAAAAGTTAACATGTACATTTGTATAATTAATAAAGTGCAGAATTATTATGAAACAAAATATGATTAAAATATATAAGTGCTCATTTCGTACATACATATGCTTGCATATTAAAAATATAATATCACCAACAAAGTAAATACGTGCAGAATTATAAAGAAATTTATTAAGATAGAAATAAAAACATCAAATATTTGAATTGTAACGACCTAAAAAATCAAATGATCCTGAGGCAAGGGGGAGGGTTTAAACCCCCAAACCTGCCCCCCTCGCTACGCCCCTGATAGGACTTAAGCCACTTGCTGCTTCTAGATCTGACTACTGTATCACTCCAATAGCTGGAGTCTTAGCCTGGAAAGCGCAGGGCACGAATTCAGAACGTGCTCGATCGTTTCCTCCTCCAACCCTCACTTCCTACATCTGCTATCACTGACCAAGCCTAATTTAAAGGCATGTGAAGTCAGAAAGCAGTGTCCAGTCAGAATACCCGTCTGTGTCTAGAGTCCTCTCTTTTTAATGATAGAAGCAACTTTATTAGTCTAAGGTTGTAAGACCTGCACATAATCTTCGACACTTTACAGCCCCGCGCTTGAACCCACGCCTTTCCCGCTTGGTCGATCATGTGTACCTCTCGCCTTCGCTTAATCTCGCCCAGTCTAATTGGGACGTCAAAGGAGAGCGCTTCAAGGATGCACCCTTTTTAGCTAGTTCATCAGCTTTTTCATTCCCATCTATTCACTGTCAGAAATGGTGCTAGTAAAATCAGCAAATCGGTTCTGTTGTTCTTGACTTAAGGGAGATTCGGTGAAATTGATAGATTTATGGTTAATTCGACCGAGTTCTTTGTCAAGCGAACAAATTAGTTTAGTAATTTCAACAGAAGAGAAATTGTCGCTCTTAAGTTAACAAAACTCTGTAAAATTGACAGATTCCTAATCAATCTAACTGACTTTTTTGTTAACACAACAGATCTCACTGGTCATTTCAACAGCCATCAACAGTCAATACATGAGCAAATTTCAAAGAGAATTTTACGCTCACTGCGCTCTCTACTTTGTATATATATGTAGCAAGCATGCGTATTTATGGATTCACATATTTACTTATGTATATATTGTGGCCGCCGTGGTGCGGTAGTAGCGCGGTCCGCCTACAACACCGAAGACCCTGGGTTCACACCCCGGGCAAAGCCGCATCAAAATTTTAGAAACAATATTTTTCAATTAGAAGAAAAATTTCCTAAGCGGGGTCGCCCCTCGACAGTTTTCGGCAAGCACTCCGAGTGTATTTCTGCCATGAAAAGCTCTCAGTGAAAACTCATCTGCCTTGCAGATGCCGTTCGGAGTCGGCATAAAACATGTAGGTCCCGTCCGGCCAATTTGTAGGGAAAATCAAGAGGAGCACGACGCAAATTGGAAGAGAAGCTCGGCCTAAAATCTCTTAGGAGGTTATCGCGCCTTGCATTTATTTATTTATATGGCAACATAGGTACTTTCGTACAAAGCTACTGCAACAACTTTTTTTGTTCATTTGACTACTAAAACGGTCAGTACGAATCAACGATTTGTGCGAAGTTGATTAAACATCTTGTTGCGATGAATAGAAATTGACAGAAATTTCAGTTGAATTGACCCGTATTTCGGTTGATTTTACCAGTCTTTTTCCTTCAGTGTTCCCATATGCTCTGGAACACAATATAGATGTACGCTTCTTTCTGTCCCGATTCTCTCATGAGACTGCTTACACTCTAACACGAATTTAGATGCTGTGCTATGCAAGATTATTGCCTTAATTGCTGCTTGGCTGTCAATATAAAAGTTAACACAGTTGCAGCTTAAGCTATTTTCTTCCAGTGTTTCTACTGTTTTGGTTACTGCTAATATTTCCGCTTGGAAAACGCTACAGTAATCCGGCAGCATGTAGGATCTGTTTATTTCCGGAGCAGCACAGTATACCGCAGACCCTACTCCTTCCGCTACTTTGGAACCATCTATGTACACATATATCGCCTCGTCCGCCAACCGTCCACCTCTCCTGTAGATAGGTTATCAGGTAGTCTGTTCTTCTTGTGATTGATGACGCTATACTGCTATGGCCGTATGGTCGGCGCTCAAGCTGCCCCGAGGCACCGAGCCGGGTTGCAGTTGTTAACGCTATGTTCTTTGCTACCAGGTCTACAAGTGGAATGTGCAGAATGGCATACAGTCCAGCCGTCGAGGTTGTTTTCAAGGCTCCCGTAATGCTAAGCATCGATTATCTGCATACCCTTCTAATTTTTTGAGGTAGGTTGTTTTTTGTGTGGCTTTCCTCCAAACAAGAACTCCATAGTATAGAATATGGCTTACAATCGCTGTAAAATCACAATGAGAAACGGAGGGCGATAAGCCCCAGGTACACCCCAGCATTCTTTTACATGCATAAGTGCCGTTGAGGCCTTCTTTGCCCTCTCCTGCACGTTGACCTTCCATGACAGGGTGATTCCTAGATATTTTGTGCAAGCGTTCTCCTGTAGGGTCACCCTTCCTAACTTAGGCCTAGTCCAATATGGGACCTTGTACCTTTTTGTAAACAAAACCATATCCGTCTTCTCCTCGTTGTCTTTCAACCCGACATTAGATGCCTAGGTATGAATATCCCGAAGCGCCCGATCAATCAAGGAGCTAACCGTTGGAAGGCACTTTCCACTTATGACAATTGCAACGTCATCTGCGTACGCCGTAAGTTTTACTGGTCATCGAATCGCCTGAATAGTTGGTTGATGACCAGCGTCTAGTGCAGAGGTGATAGCACCCTTCCCTGCGGCGTGCCCCTGTCTACTGGTTTCGTGGCCTCATACAATCGCTATTGTGATGTAATCTTCCTGCAATTTAACATACAGCCGATCCATCTGGTTAAGGCTGGATGTACATTAATTAATTAAGACCATCCATAATCGCCCATTTAGAAACATTATTGAAAGCCCGGCAATGTCTAAGAAGACTAGAGCACATTCCTTATATTCCAGTGCTTTCTCTATGCTTATTACCACCCTATGCAATGCGATGTCTACCGACTTGCCTTTGGTGTACGCATGTTGCATTGTGGAGAGGAGTTTTTCATTAACGTTGAACTTATGTACACATCTATCAGCCTCTCAAAGGTTTTGAGCAGAAATGATGTTCTCCAAGAGTGTGGTACGTGATCTAGTCTTATGCACCCATCGAATATTATTTTAAGCCATTCCACAACCGCTCTACTTGAAACTTGTAGCATGACCGGGAATATACCACCTGGGCCCGGCGATCTAAACTTAGAAAACGTGTTCATTGTCCATTCGATCTTGTATCGGTCACCAAGCCCGGCACGACCCGCTCCGTGATCGAAGTGTGAGTGCTGTCTGCCGGCTCTTCTAAACCATCTCTCGATGGGAAATGTGTATCGAAAAGCACCTCAAGATATTCCTCACTATTACGTGACCATTCACGCTTGTAGATCCTCAGTAGATCCCTGTACTTTCGATCCCTGTCGCTTTCCGCGGTCTTTGCTAGCTTAAATATTTCTTTTACCTGTCTTCTTAGAAGACTCAGCTCATTGCTCCACCGCGGCGGCTTTGCTTTCCCCCTGAATCTTCTTAGAGGGCAAGCTTTGTTATAGCAGTCATAAGCGTCCTTGTTAGGTATTCATTAGCCTCCTCCAGTTCCTCCACATTGCAACCTCTTTGGGTTGTTTCAGTTTTGTTTCTACATGTTTCTGGAATTTAGTCCAGTTCGTTGACCTAGGTTTTCTAAAGGTTCCTCCCTTCTCTACCCTCTTTAGGGGGATGCTGAAACTGATATACGCATGGTCGGAGAAGGATGGTATATCAAGAACCATCCAATCATATTGATATATCACGTTCGGTGCTCAATTTAATGTCGTTCGGTGCTCAATTTAATGTCCAGAACATTACTGGATGTTGAACCAATGTATGTAGGGACATTTCCCTGTTGGCTATCTACAAATTGGTTTGCAGGATGTAACAAAATAAACATTCGCCTCTCTCGTTCGTATCTGCTCTTCCCTACGCATTGTGGTGCGCATTTGCATCTGCGCCTATGATCAACCGCACTTTGCGCCCTTCGTCCTGTACTAGCCCCTTGCACTCCATCGGTGGAACCTCCGCAGCATGGGCCATGTAGCAGGATGCCAGAATAAATGCCTACTTATTCTGTTGCTCAACGGCCACCACTACGAGGTCCTCAGTAGTGTAATTTTGCAGCATATATGAATGCAGCTATTTCCTTACCATTACTACAGCTCGCACCCGTCCTTCCGTTTGCGCGTAGTAAATGCCAAGTCCGTGCACGCTAAGTCCAGAAACCTAGCTCCCAATGAGAACCATGGCTCCTGGATCAGCGCCACGTCAAACGAACCCTCCTCAAGGGTTAGGACGAGTTACTGTGTTGGAGGTTTATCTGTAGGACTCGCAGCACCATTGGGCTGTATGTCCCCCTCCAGCACCTTCGTCGTGATGTCGTCGTCCTCCCCTTGCCCTTTTGGTTTAGAGTATTCGAGGCTTATATGGTAGATGTGTAAATAAAAATAGAAACCTGCAATGGAATCGTAACATACGATCACCGATCGAAAACTATTTTCACTCAAGTGATAAAAATTATGCTATTCAACTATTTAAAAAAATATTAATATATTATGGATCCAGTGAGTACCGTCATCCTAATTCACATATTTCATTAATCCGAAACACCATTTCGGAGCTCTTGTGATTTAAAAAACGCCATTCGATCGCGGATCGTAAATATTTGCATGCGTGTTAAAAATTCGCAAAAAAAAACATCCGCAAAAACAAATATTACATTTGGTATTTTATGTATCAAGGTTTGATAAAATAACAAGCAAAAATTAAACACGTTTATAAGAAAAGAAAAAAAACGCGTGCAATTCACTTTTAAAATTTCGATTTCCCCTATATCCTCCATAAATCCTGGGTTCAAGCCCCGGGCAAAGCAGCTTCAAAAATATAGAAACAAGTTTTCTCAATTAGAAAACCTTTTTAAGTGGAGTCGCCCCTATGCAGTCATTTCGAGTGTGTATCTGCCGTGGAAAATTTTTCAGTGGAAATTTATCTGCCTTGCAAATGTTGTTCTGAATCGGTCACCAATTTGTAGGGAAAATTAAAAGGAGCACGACGTAAATTGGAAGAGAAGCTAGGCTTATATATTCTTCTGGAAATTTACTCCAGTTTACTTAAATTCACATACATATTCCAGATACAGGCTTGAACATTCTAATTAATATGAAGAAATTTTTGAGAATTATTTGATTTTTCTATTTAATTTATTTTTCCAAATTTTTTTAACTTGTTTTTTCTCAAACTAATACTAATTTAAAATTATTTCAACTTGGTACGTCGATATGTGATATATTTAAAATTGAAAATTAATAAAGAAAGCAGTTCGAAATCGGCGAAAATTAATGATTTTCCATGAAATGCTCGTACTATAGACTTTGCTATTGTACTTCTAAGCCAGATTTTTATTCGCCACACGTAAGCAAAATAAGTTTAAGCACTAGCGGTTTTGGCCACCAATGTGCCAAATATGAAATAAACCAGGGACGGAAAATAATAATTTTTTTTTTTTTCGGAGTCAATAAAGTCCTGGTCAAAAAATTGTCCTAGGTGAAAATATTTGAGTTCCCAAGTATCCCTGTAGCAATATAATGTCGAATCATGCATCCTTTTTATTTTTCGAACTTTTTCCATAAAAGTCCACATATAAAAGTAAAATCTCTATTTTTATTTTTTGAGTCCGATAGAACTAGTTACACTCGGACTTTTAAAAATAAAGGTCCGGAAATAAAAGTTAGATCAAGACTTATTTTTTAAGGCCGAAATAAAAGTCCCGCTTGACAACAAAGAAAACCGTTTATCCGAATTAATAAAAAAATATTTCAGATATCGTAAATCTGCGAGCATATGGTTTCCTTTTATCTTCAGTCTATCTTTTAAGGAATGTGAAATTTCCCCTAAGTGTCGCTAAGTTGTGCATATATGCACAAGTATTAAAAAATGACTTAGAATATTCTTTTCCGCGTCTAAACTGCATTATATATGGTTACTATAAGGCACGGCAGACGGTTTTCTGCCCTAACTTTGGTCTATCTGTATAAGGTTTAAGAAGATTTTACCTCATACTATCACTTCCCAATATCCTTATCCTTTTGTTAGTCCTTTTTCTGCCTGTCTCTTTCTCCCTCTCCATGTTATTGTTGTTGTGGTATCAGTGATCCGCCCCATCCAATAGGCGCGACCGTTCACAAATTGTCATCAATATCTCCTAACGGGAGTCCAAGGAAACTTGTAGCTTCAACAGGGGTGGAGCATAGTGAGAGGGGTGTTAGAGACGTTGGTTCCATATTACAATTAAAGAGATGGCTGGTGTCATGTGGGGAGCATTGCAAGCAGGACATACATTTTGTATGTCGGGGTTGATTCTGGATAGGTAAGAGTTTAACCTGTTACCGTGCCAAGATCGAAGTTGAGCCAGACTGACGCGCGTTTCCCTACCGAGGGTGCGCTCCTCCTCTGTGAGTTCTGGGTATTTCTCTTTAAGAACTGGATATTACTGAGGACCTGCTTGTACTGTTTTGATGCATATGATTGTGTTCTCAGGTGCCGTAATTCCTGATAATTCTTTCGGAGATGATCCCTTAAGCCCCTGGGATTTGTGGCCTCATCAATCAGATGTCTGTTCATCATTTCATTTCTCTCCATAATGGGGAGTACTCTCGCCTCATTATGTAGATGGTTTTCTGGGAACATAAGAAGACAGCCTGTAGCGGTTATGAGGGCAGTCTTTTGGCAGGCCTGTATTTTCTTCCAGTAAATAACCTTTAGGCTTGGCGACCATATCGGCGACACGTAGCATGCAATCAGCCCACCAATTGCTTTGTAAGTGGCAATGAGCGTTTTTTCTTTACCCCAAGTACTGTCGGTAAGAGATTCGTGGATTTTATTACGGCTCTGGATTTCAGGAACAATTGCGGTTGCATGCTCCCCCAAATTTAGATCCTGATCGAACGTCACACCCAAGATTTTAGGGTGTAAGACAGTCGGTAGCGTGGTGCCATCGGGGTGGATGTTCCATATGGTCGACATTTGGCGCGTCCATGTTGTAAATAAGGTCGCCGATGATTTAGTCGCAGACAATGTCAGGTCTCGTGAGGTGAAAAAACTGGAGAGATCAGAGAGATAGCTGTTTATTTTATTAAAAATCTCATCGATGTGTGGGCCTGGGCCTGTGGCCGTTATTGTGCAGTCATCGGCGTAGGAAACGATAGTGACTCCTTCTGTTGGTGATAGTAGCTTCGATATGTAGAAGTTAAACAAAATCGGGGATAGGACAGCACCATGTGGTACCCTTGTTTAATTCATCTGTGTTTAGATGTTTTTTTCCTGAATTGCACCGATGCTTGCCGACCAGACATATAATTTGCGGTCCACCTTTTGATACTTGGAGGATGGAAGGACCCTTCCAAGTCTTGCAGTAACGTGCCGTGGCTGACCGTATAAAAAGCTTTTGATAGTTCTAGCGCAACGAGTGCTGTCCTATAGTGGGGTATTTGATTTAATCCGCAATTTATTTGAATGTTAATGGTGTTTAGCGTGGTGGTAGTGCTATGTAGTTTTCGGAAGCCATGCTGATGAATAGCAATACCCAAATTTGCAGTGAAATAGGGAAGCAGAATGGCTTGAATAGTCTTGGCTACTAGCGATAGGAGAGATTCTGTGGTGCATTTGTACAAGAAAAATACCAATATAGTGCCAAAAAACTCTAAGACCTTCACCGCGGGTACAGCAAAAAAGTAGTCACCGACTAACTCTCTATAGTCGTTCATTACCAAAATGTTCGTGGTTTACGATCTAAATTAAAGACCTTTTTTCTTAACAGTTTCGCTTTTACAGCGCAGGTTGTTGCTTTCACCGAGACCTGGTTAAAACCTGAAAATTTTAACGCTGAGCTTTTTTCAAGTAACTACGTCGTTTACCGGCGTGATCGTATATCTAGAGCAGGCGGTGTTCTTATTGCTGTGGACTCAAGCCTTTCATCCGAGTTGCTGTTGTCGGTCAACGCATTTGATATTGAGTTTATAGCAGTAAAGATTTCACTGCGATGTTTTAGCTTATATATTTGCTGCTCAAAATATTCCACCCCATTCGGATATATATGTTTACAATTGCCATAATTTAGCTATTCGAAACATGTACTCTCAGTTGCGAGACAAAGATCGCTTAGTTGTTCTTGGTGATTTCAACTTACCCTCGATAAATTGGATTAGCTTGAGCGACTCAAACACTTTGACTCCCACCTGTCAGCATGATTTCGTTAAGAATATTTTAGATACATCTCTCGTACAGATCAACAATGTTTTTAAATTGTAAAAACAAGATTCTTGACCTGGTATTTGTGGATGAATCAGTGGGTATTGCTCTCAATCGTATTTCTCCTTTATCTTTTCCAGAAGATCCCTTACATCCTACGATTAAAATAGCAATTGATATTGTTCAGCCTCCTAAGGAGCTGTGCTTTACAAAATTAAAATATCGATCCCGCTCAAGATGCTTTTATAAGGCGAACTTCATAAAGCTCAACGAATTGATTGCTACCTCATGACTGGTCAGATCTTTATTCGAGTAATGACGTCGACTCAGCGACTTCATTAATTTACGGTATTCTTGATGGCTTCTTGGAAAGCTGTGTTCCCCTTCGATGTGTTAGTGCTGGAACAAGTAAACCACTTTGGTTCACAAGACAACTTATAAGACCCAATAATGTTAAATCTAGGCTTTATAAACGTTTCAAGAGATCAGGATTTTCTGCCGATTTTTCTAACTATTCGGTTGCTCGTTGCAACTTTCATTGTCTAAACCAACAATGTTATAAGTTGTACTTGAGCAGTTGTAAATTTCAATTTTTCAACAATCCGAAAAGATTTTACAGTTTTGTTAATTCCAAGAGGAAAACATCTGGTTTTCCAGCTAACTTTTCTTTTGGTTGCAAGAATGCTAGTTCTGATAATGGTATTGCGGAATTATTTGCAGAATTCTTTAAGTCGACCTACTCATCTAAACGTTTTCAACCCGGTCAACACTCCGACAACTTTGAAAGTTTTAATTGCCTTCCTAATCCAGTAATTGATAAGAATACTGTTCTTCAGAGCCTTCTCGGTTTGAAACCGATTTTTTCTCCGGGTAGAGATGGTGTTCCTAGTTGTGTACTCAAATACTGTGAAGTTAACTTCTCTGAGCCGATACATAAATTATTTCAATTATCTGTGGAATCTGTCACTTTTCCATTGATTTGGAAGAAATCATTTATTATACCTTAGCACAAAAAGGTAGTAGGTCTAGTATCGAGAACTATAGAGGTATAGCTAAGCTTTCAGCTATTCCCAAAACATTTGAGCGAATAATTACATGTCAACTTCAACACATGTGTAGCTCCATATTATCGCCATGCCAGCATGGTTTTGTGACGCGTAGATCAACTACTACCAACTTGCTAGAGTTTACTTCTGTTGTAATGGATGGATTTTTAAACAATAGACAAACGGATGTGATCTATACCGACTTCAGTAAAGCGTTTGACTCTGTCAATCATGAGCTTTTAGTTTACAAACTTGATTTACTTGGTTTTCCGGACTCAACAAGTTTTGTTTAAAAACAGTCTTTCTAGGTTGTTTGATGTAACGTCTGGTGTGCCTCAGGGTAGTCATTTGGTCCGTTACTTTTTACCTTGTTTATAAATGACTTACCACAAACTCTCATATATTCCTGAAATCTTATGTATGCGGATGATGTTAAACTTTGTTACTCATACTTGCCTTCGGAGTCTTCCCGTGTGGAGCTTCTTCAAGCAGACTTGGACTCATTTCAATGCTGGTGTACCGCAAATTTACTAGTTTTGAATTGCTCGAAGTGCAAGCTAATGATATTTCACCGAGTGAAGCCAAGTTTGACATCGTATACGTTAAACAGCACGCCTTTGGAGCATATATCTGTCGTAAGTGATCTAGGCATTCTTTTTGATCCTAAACTGACTTTTAATACTCAAAGAGAGAGCTACGATTTTCTCAAAGGCTGTAGAAATATTGTTTTGATATTTAATGGTAGTTAGAGAAAATTTGGTAAAATGTTTTAGCCACACTTAGGGTAAAGTATCGAAGTAAAATAGCGATACTTTACTCAGTACTTGGTAATAAGGATCGAGTACGAAATACTCGAGTATAGTCAGGTAGTACTCACTTAGTACTCATATTATTTTATCGCTACTCATTATTTGTATATGAATACTTTTGAATCATGTTTCATGCTATCAAATCTTATTTGTGTCCTAGACTTGGCTTTCTGCTTGGCATAGTGATACTTTGCTGCATGTTGATAGGTATAAGCTTTTTCGCGCAGATAGAGCTGGACGTGGGGGTGGAGTCACAGTGTTTGTAAAACATGGCTTATCTTGTAAAATGAAATGCACATCATAGCCATCTAACTTAATCGAGCGTATTTCCATTGAAATCGATTCTAAACTTTCGAAAATACTCACAAGATGCGTTTACAGACCGAATAAACACATTGCTTTAGACAGCTTAATTAATAACATTTATGATCTTAGCCTGAGTTATAACAATATTGTGATAGTGGGTGATTTCAACAGTGACCTGCTTACTGGTAATAAATTACTTTTGGCAATGCAAACCCTAGCTCTTTTTCAAGTGAACACATTATACCCCACGCAGTTTACACAATCAAGCAGCACTGTTTTGGACGTATTTTTCGTAACCGACTTAGCAAAAATCCTGCCCTTTGATCAGCTATCTGTCCCGCATTTTTCCAAACACGACCTAATTTTTCTGACATATGACTTCAAATTCTCATACACTTCGATCTCATATTCATATAGAGATTTTATGCATATAAACTATGTACAACTTGAAGATGCTGTAGATAGCGTTTTATGGGAGTCGGTTTATAACTTGACATCTGCAGATGACCAAATAAATTTTCTCCAAGCTAGTATTTGCTCACTTTATGAAAAATACGTACCAATCGTGACAAAGTCCTGCAATGCTCGAAAGCGCCCTTGGTTTAACAATTATATCAAAGGCCTTATTCAAAAACGCAACAAGGCGTATCGTAACTGGAAACGGCTAAAATGTGAAAAAACTTATAATATTTTCAAAGCTCACAGAAGAGAAGTGACCAAAGTTATCAGATCACAAAAACTCAAATATTATGAGTATCAGTTTGGCACTGCGATAGGGAGTAAAAATACATGGAAGCACATCCGAGATATCGATATAGGCGTTAAGGAAAATGCCACCGATGAACACATAAATGTAAATGAACTGAATGAAAATTTTGTTCAGCTATCTAATTGTGACAGTAAAGTATGTATTGATAGGTATGGTGATTGTTTGCATAGTTCATTGCCTGGTTTTTCATTCTGCAACGTTGATGATTGTGCAGTTATTAAGTCATTTCTTAGTATTAAGTATAATGCTACTGGCCTAGATGTTATTCACCCCAAGCTTTTTAAGTGCATACTTCCCAAAATTTTACCATACGTCACTTTTGCCCTCAACACTATCCTGTCCCCATTTATTTTCCCTCAATGTTGGAAGGTGGTTAAAATAGTCCCAATTAAATCATATAAGAACGGGACTGTCTTCGGCTGTGCCGAAGACTTTATACCTTTCATGAATGGGGCTGAACAATAATTTTATCCCGTTCGTAATCTCCGAATAATCGGATGTATAAGATAAGAAATATATAGTGAACAGATCTACATACCTAAACGATTTTTAAGATAAATATAAAATAAACAAGTAAGGAAGGTTAAGTTCGGGTGTAACCGAACATTACATACTAAGTTGAGAGCTATGGTGACAACATAAGGGAAAATAACCATGTAGGAAAATGAACCGAGGGAAACCCTGGAATGTGTTTGTATGACATGTGTATCAAATGAAAGGCATTAAAGAGTATTTTATGAGGGAGTGCGCCATAGTTCTATAGGTGGACGCCATTTAGGGATATAGCCATAAAGGTGGATCAGGGTTGACTCTAGAATGCGTTTGTACGATATGGGTATCAAATGAAAGGTATTAATGAGTATTTTAAAAGGGCGTGGACCTAAGTTCTATAGATGGACGCCTTTTCGAGATATCGCCGTAAAGATGGACCAGGGGTGACTCTAGAATGCGTTTGCACAATATGGGCATCAAACGAAAGGTGTTAATGAGTATTTTAAAAGGGAGTGGGCCTTAGTTCTATAGGTGGACGCCGTTTCGAGATATCGTCATAAAGGTGGACCAGGGGTGACTCTAGAATGCGTTTGTACGATATGGGTATCAAATGAAAGGTGTTAATGAGTATTTTAAAAGGGAGTAATCCTTAGTTCCATAGGTGGACGCCGTTTCAAGATATCGCCATAAAGGTGGACCAGGGGTGACCCTAGAATTTGTTTGTACAATATGGGCATCAAACGAATGGTGTTAATGAGTATTTTAAAAGGGAGCGGGCCTTAGTTCTATAGGTGGATGCCGTTTCGAAATATCGCCATAAAAGTGGACCAGGGGTGACCCTAGAATGTGTTTGTACGATATGGATATCAAATTAAAGGTATTAATGAGGATTTTAAAAGGGAGTGGTGGTTGTTGTATAGGTGGTCGCCTTTTCGAAATATCGCCATAAAGGTGGACCAGGGGTGACTCTAGAATGCGTTTGTACGATATGGATATCAAATTAAAGGTATTAATGAGTGTTTTAAAAGGGAGTAATCCTTAGTTCCATAGGTGGACGCCGTTTCGAGATATCGCCATAAAGGTGGACCAGGGGTGACCCTAGAATTTGTTTGTACAATATGGGTATCAAAAGAAAGCTGTTAATGAATATTTTAAAAGGGAGTAATCCTTAGTTCCATAGGTGGACGCCGTTTCGAGATATCGCCATAAAGGTGGACCAGGGGTGACCCTAGAATTTGTTTGTACAATATGGGTATCAAAAGAAAGGTGTTAATAAGTATTTTAAAAGGGTGTGGGGCTTAGTTCTATAGGTGGACGCCTTTTCGAGATATCGCCATAAAGGTGAACCAGGGGTGACTCTAGAATGAGTTTGTACGATATGGGTATCAAATTAAAGGTATTAATGAGAGTTTTAAAAGGGAGTGGTGGTAGTTGTATATGTGAAGGCGTTTTCCAGATATCGACCAAAATGTGGACTAGGGTGACCCAGAACATTATCGGTTGGATACCGCTAATTTATTTATATATGTAATACCTGGCAAGATTTTAAGGGTGTTTTATTTCGCCCTGCAGAACTTTTTCATTTTCTTCTACATAATATGGTAGGTGTCACAACCATTTTATAAAGTTTTTTCTAAAGTTATATTTCGCGTCAATAAACAATCAAATTACCTTACCATGTTTCATCCCTTTTTTCGTATTTGGTATAGAATTATGGCATTTTTTTCATTTTTCACAATTTTCGATATCGAAAAAGTGGGCGTGGTCATAGTCGGATTTCGTTCATTTTTCATACCAAGGTAAAGTGGGTTCAGATAAGTACGTGAACTGAGTTTAGTAAAGATATGTATATCGATTTTTGCTGAAGTTATCGTGTTAACGGCCATGCGGAAGGACAGACGGAAGACTGTGTATAAAAACTGGGCGTGGCATCAACCGATTTCGCCCATTTTCACAGAAAACAGTTAACGCCATAAAATCTATGCCCCTACCAAATTTCAAAAGGATTGGTTAATTTTTGTTCGATTTATGGCATTAAAAGTATCCTAGACAAATTAAATGAAAAAGGGCGGAGCCACGCCCATTTTTAAATTTTCTTTTATTTTTGTATTTTGTTGCACCATATCATTACTGGAGTTGAATCTTGACATAATTTACTTATATACCGTAAAGATATTAAATTTTTTGTTAAAATTTTACTTTAAAAAAATTTTTTTTTTAAAAGTGTGCGTGGTCCTTCTCCGATTTTGCTAATTTTTATTAAGCGTACATACAGTAATAAGAGTAACGTTCCTGCCAAAGTTCATCATGATATCTTCAACGACTGCCAAATTACAGCTTGCAAAATTTTTAAATTACCTTCTTTAAAAAGTGGGCGGTGCCACGCCCATTGTCCAAAATTTTACTAATTTTATATTTTGCGTCATAAGTTCAACTCATCTACCAAGTTTTGTCGCTTTGTCGGTCTTTTGTAATGAATTATCGCACTTTTTCGGTTTTTCGAAATTTTCGATATCGAAAAAGTGGGCGTGGTTATAGTCCGATATCGTTCATTTTAAATAGCGATCTGAGATGAGTGCTCAGTAACCTACATACCAAATTTCATCAAGATACCTCAAAATTTACTCAAGTTATCGTGTTAACGGACGGACGGACGGACGGACGGACGGACGGACATGGCTCAATCAAATTTTTTTTCGATCCTGATTATTTTGATATATGGAAGTCTATATCTATCTCGATTCCTTTATATATGTACAACCAACCGTTATCCAATCAAACTTAATATACTCTGTGAGCTCTGCTCAACTGAGTATAAAAACAGGTAGGTACTTTGTGTGAGGATGCAAAGTTTCAGGTTTTTTGTGGTCTGCGTGTAAAAACTATGACTACGAATCACGTAGTTCAACAATATATGACGTTAACGTAACTATTTGATGAAATCTGATGAATTTTGAAGCTTCTAGCCGTAAAAAAGGGGCAAAAATTACAGTTTATATGGGGTATATAATATATATACCACCGATCTCTATGATTTTTTCAGACAACAATATATGCTATATACGTAAGCATTTGGTGAAATTTGAAGCTCCTAGCTCTTAAAATGGGGCAGAAATTGCGCAAAATTTCTTATCTGAACAATCGGTTGTATGAGATATATATTATATATACCACCGATCTCAATGATTTTTTCAGATAACAATATATGCTACACACGTAAGCATTTGGTGAAATTTGAAGCTTCTAGCTGTTAAAATGGGGAAGAAATTGCGCAAAGTTTCTTATATGAACAATCGGTTGTATGAGATATATACTATATACACCACCGGTCTCTATGATTTTTTCAGACAACAATATATGCTATACACGTAAGCATTTGGTGAAATTTGAACATATCTAAACGATTTTTAAGATAAATATAAAATAAACAAGTAAGAACGGAACTGTCTTCGGATGTGCCGAAGATTTCATACCTTTCATGAATGTATGTATGTATGTATGTATGTATGTATTTATTTAATGATCAAAATTATTAGTACAATAAGATTTGAGGTCTTTTATAGTACAACATGAAAGGAAAGATAGTTATAAGTAGTAGTACAAAAAGAAAATAAACAGTTACATGATACTGATATAAACAGATATATATATATATATATATATATATATATATATATATATATATTGTAAGCCTATCCATAAAACCTAATTTGTAATTTGTAATTTATTCTAGTATCGTGATCAAATACACGGCCAGTCTACATACTATTATCAGAAAAATCGTTATAGATAACATTCTTATAGTTGCTCCTACTTATACTATTTCTTATAGCATTGGGAATAGAATTCCAGGTACGTATGGTGTTCACGAAGAATAGTCTAGTCGACGCAACAGATTTAAATGTGGGTACTATAAGGTCGTTTGAACGAGCGGATCTTGTGAAAGAAAGCTTATTATAAAGACATAGGGGCGTCTTAGTGAGCATGAGTCGGAAAAGGAAAATGCAGCTCCTGGCTTTGAGATAGTCGGATATTTGACATCCCAGAAGGCTAGATTTCCAACGGGATATGTGGTCGAACTTCGAAAGCCCATACACATAGCGTATTATATGGTTAAAGGCCACGTCTAACCGATGAGCCGAGTGCGAGTCTAGCTTATTGCATATCAACTCGGAAGATGTCAAATAAGGTAAAATTAATTGGATAGCCAATTTATGGCGGATGTTACGAGGAGTAAACATCGCCGCTAGCCTCAGATTTCGCAGTGCACCATACACCCTTCCTATAGCCTGGTTAATGTGGTCAACACAAGTCAAACTGGAGTTGACTACAAAGCCAAGGTTTGTAATTTTACTCACCAGTTTAATTTGGTCGGTACCAATACAAATCGGTGGGATACCCGTCTCAGCCAACTTTTTCTTTGATATAGGTAAGAAGTAAGTTTTATTTGCGTTAAGACGAAGCCCGTTGTGATTAGCCCAATGGAAAATTTCTGAGATGTCAACGTTAAGTTTAGAACAGAGATCATCGACGTCATCAATACGACTAGAAAGGTTAAGCTGAACATCGTCTGCATAAGCGTGCATAGTAACAAATTTACAGACTGTAAAAATGTCGTTGATAAATAAACTAAACAGCAACGGCCCAAGAATTGACCCCTGAGGCACACCGCAGACTACTGCACTAAGTCGTGACATTTGGGACCCCATAATTACCCGTTGGTATCGGTTGGCTAAATAACTTTTAATTAACGCTAATGAATTGTAACTAAAACCAAAGTAGGACGTCAGCTTAGCGCAGAGCAAATCGTGGTCAACTGAGTCAAATGCCTTGGAAAATTCAAGCAGACACAGCAACGTTAGTAAGTTTTCATCGAAGTGACTACGAATATCGTCGAGGATCTTAAGCATAGCTGTTGCACATCCATGATTAGCCCTAAATCCAGACTGCAAAGGTGACAGAAGTTGATATCTCTGCACGTGGTTTGAGATTTGTTCGGCTATTAATGCCTCAAATGCTTTGGACAGGGCAGGTAGTACATTAATAGGACGGAACTCAGAAGGAGTGTCGGCATATTTCTTCTTCTTTGCAATGGGTCGAACTGATGCAAACTTCCATTGATTAGGGAAGCAAGACGATGTAATGCAATGCTTCACAATATGAGTTACGGCTCTAATGATGAATGGTAACACCATTTTTATAAATATTATGGGAATCCAATCTACACCAGTAGCATTCGATTTAATTTTTGATATACACTTTATGACGTCCAAGTCCGATACAGCTTCAAATTCAAACATATTACTGGAATAACAGGCGTTATCGGGGGGGGGGGGGGGGGGGGGGGGGGGGACAAACGCTCGGTGAGCGCCGGGTGTAGGGCAGATAACAAAGGCTTCATTAAGCAGGTCAGGATCTAGTGTGTAAGATTCATCATTGTCCCTGCCACATACACGCAGGCGTTTAAGGTTACGCCATAAAAAGGGAGGGGCACAAGCTTGGCAACATAAAAATTACGCTTTTCACATCTGATAAAGGAAGTTGCTCTCTTCCTGGCGGCTTTGAACGAATTCCAGTTAGACTGGTAAGGGTTTGCTATCCATTTAGATAAAAAATGGGGCTGAATAATAATCTTATCCCGTTCGTAATCTCCGAATAATCGGATGTATAAGATAAGAAATATATAGTGAACAGATCTACATACCTAAACGATTTTTAAAATAAATATAAAATAAAAAACGGGTAGGTACTTTGTGTGAGGATGCAAAGTTTCAGGTTTTTTGTGGTCTGCGTGTAAAAGCTATGACTACGAATCACGTATTTCAACAATATATGACGTAAACGTAACTATTTGATGAAATTTGATGAATTTTGAAGCTTCTAGCCGAAAAAAAGGGGCAAAAATGACAGTTTATATGAAGTATATAATATGATTTTTTCAGACAACAATATATGCTATATACGTAAGCATTTGGTGAAATTTGAAGCTTCTAGCTGTTAAAACGGGGCAGAACTTGCGCAAAGTTTCTTATTTGAACAATCGGTTGTATGAGATATATACTATGTATACCACCGATCTCAATGATTTTTTCAGACATCAATATATGCTATACACGTAAGCATTTGGTGAAATTTGAAGCTTCTAGCTGTTAAAATGGGGCCGAAATCGCAAAATAATATATATATACTATATATACCATCATATATATATTATATATAACACCGATCTCTATGATTTTTTGACACAACAATATATACTATATACGTAAGCAATCGCTGAAATTTAAAGCTTATAGCTGTTAGAATGGGGTAGAAATTGCGAAAAGTTTCTTATCTGAATAATCGGTTGTATGAGATATATACTATATATACAACCGATCGCTATGACTTTTCAGACGACAATGTATGCTATATGCGTAAGCATTCGGTGAAATTTGAAGCTTCTAGCTGTTAAAATGGGGCTAAAATTGCGAAAAAATGTATATATACTATATATATATTCTATATATACCACCATATATATACTATATATACCACCGATCTTTATGATTTTTTCAGACAACAATATATGCTATATGCGTAAGCATTCCTTGAAATTTGAAGCCTCTAGCTCTTAAAATAGGGCAGTAATTACGAAAAGTTTCTTATCTGAACAAACGGTTGTGGGGGATATATACTATATATACGACCGATCTCATCAATTTTTTCAGGCAACAATATGTGCAATATTCGAAATTATATGGTGAAGTTTGAAGCTTCAATCTGTTAAATTGAGTAAGATATGACATAAACCCTCTTTTTCTGAAAAATCGGTTGTATGGAGGATATATGCTATAGTGGTCCGATCCGGCCGGTTCCGAAAAATGTCTAATCGGACACCCAAATACTCCCGCTCACCAAATTTTATCAAGATATCTCAAAAATTGAGGGACTAGTGTCCATACAAACAAACAGACGGACGACGGACATGGCTAAATCAACTCAGCTCTTCTTCATGATTATTTCGGTATACTTAATGGTGGGTCTATCTATTTTTATTTAAGGACTTACAATTTTGGGTTTCGTGACGAAATTAATATACCATTTCATTTTCATGAAAGGTATAAAAACCAATGGGGAATATTGGCCCATTGCAATACTTCCGTTTATGTCCAAAGTCCTCGAACGTTTAATGCATGTCCAAATAAGTACTTTCTTAAGTCGTAATTCCTTTATTAATCGGACACAGTCTGGATTTAGAACCAAACGCAGCTGTACAACTGGTCTAATTAAGATATCTGACGATATTAGACTGAACATAAATAAAAACCTCATAACGTTCTTGACGCTTTTGGATCATTCAAAAGCCTTCGACACTGTCAACCATACCATCCTCGCCATGAAGCTCAAAAACTTGTTCAATTGCACACCGCCAGCGTTACGTTTATTACTCTCATACCTTAGCGATCGATCGCAAGCTGTATGTGCCGCTAACAATATATCTGATTATTTACCGATTAGCAAGGGGGTTGGTTCCCCAAGGCTCGATCCTTGGTCCACTGCTCTTTGTGTTATATGTAAATGACCTTCAAAGTGTATTAAAGTACTGTGATATTCACGTCTATGCGGATGATGTTCAATTATATGTAAGTTGTCCCACGGGTTCCATCAATAGCTGTATTAGTCTCCTAAACGCCGACCTTGAGAGCGTAAACAAGTGGGCCTGCGATAGTGGGTTACCTTTGAATTCCAACCAATCCCAGTGCATAATTATTTATAAGATTATTCTGAAATATGAAGACTACGACAAAGTTATATTAAATAACATAGCTATAAAATTTGTAAATACTGCCAAAAACCTAGGAGTAATTTTTAATAATAATAACGTTGACTTGGAATAACCACATATATAGTGCTATAAGCAGGGTTTACGGCATGGTACGTTCACTTTGGACCATCCAACATTTTACCCCAATGCTTTTAGCTAAATCATTCATGTTCCCTATCCTTCTATGGATGTGAACTGTATGCCAGTTGTGATAGTCTGTGCCGTAATAAACTTAATGTCCTATACAATAACATCGCAAGATATGTGTACGGCGTTAAACGTCATGAACACATATCTGCTTATGCCATACAACTATCTTCCATAAGCTTTGATAATCTGCTTAAGTTAAAATGTCTAACTCTACTTCACAAGGTCATTGTCTCACAAAAGCCCGAATACCTCAGGGAACGTCTTCAATTTATCAGATCGCCTCATTCGCTAAACTTACTTAGTATGAAGTACACCAACCTTATAACTGAGCGCCAGTTCTTCGTTTTTGCTGTCGGCCTTTGGAACGCCCTGGTTGTGAAGCTTAAAGCTATACAAAACCCACTGCGTTTCAAAAACGAGCTGCGGCACTACTTTGCTCAATAAAAGACATGCACATATGGGCATTTATTTAACTTCATTTCCCTCTTCCTTCTATTTTCCCTACATTAACACCTTTCTTCCTAAATTTCTGCCACTTCTATGTTATTTTACCATATTTATTGTATTGTTATAATTGATGTAATTAAGTTAAGCTCAACTTACTTTAATTTAGTTTAAGATCAAACACTGTAAAGTAACTTATGGTTGTGTGTTTGAAATTAATGAATAAATATTAAAATACACTAAGTGAGCTCATGGCATCAAAATCATTTTGAAATTGTCATCATTATATAACATTCAAATATACATTGTAACGAAGCTTTTCCGTGGCCCCGTTGCTTCTTCAATAATTGCTGGGGTATACTCGCCGTGTCCGGGGTTCGTTTAAAATAAATTTGTATTCAAGGGGCACCTTGCAAATCGACTTAATAGAATACTTCACTTTATTCATTGACTGCTTAAATAATCTTAATTTATAAAAATCACGTATCACTATGCTTGGGGCCAATGGACTCCTAAACTACTGAACCGATTTTGAATTTGTTTTGCACCCCGTGAGTAGTTCGATCTAACTTGAAATATAGAATAGGGTATATCTCAGTTTATAGTCGCAATATTATTTTATTGCAAATTTTTTTATTTCTTTATACGTAATAATAAAATGTTACGGATACGCACCGGCACTCATATTTTCAGGGGTGCGGATATACTTCCGTGTAATTGGTTGGTGTTTGATTAAACAACGTGCTTATCAATAAAAAATATTATAGCGAATGATATCAAGTATAGCAATTCACCAGGCCCACCGAGAGGGTGGGAGGGGGGGGGGGATTCTGAGGGGCCCGCGATTTAGAGGTACTATGGCTTTTTTTTAATTCAGGAGATTCTTTAGTTATTCCATGTGTAATTTTTAAAAATCTATATATAACAAGTAAGGAAGGTTAAGTTCGGGTGTAACCGAACATTACATACTCAGTTGAGAGCTATGGTGACAACATAAGGGAAAATAACCATGTAGGAAAATGAACCGAGGGAAACCCTGGAATGTGTTTGTATGACATGTGTATCAAATGAAAGACATTAAAGAGTATTTTATGAGGGAGTGCGCCATAGTTCTATAGGTGGACGCCATTTAGGGATATAGCCATAAAGGTGGATCAGGGTTGACTCTAGAATGCGTTTGTACGATATGGGTATCAAATGAAAGGTATTAATGAGTATTTTAAAAGGGCGTGGACCTAAGTTCTATAGATGGACGCCTCTTCGAGATATCGCCGTAAAGATGGACCAGGGGTGACTCTAGAATGCGTTTGCACAATATGGGCATCAAACGAAAGGTGTTAATGAGTATTTTAAAAGGGAGTGGGCCTTAGTTCTATAGGTGGACGCCGTTTCGAGATATCGTCATAAAGGTGGACCAGGGGTGACTCTAGAATGCGTTTGTACGATATGGGTATCAAATGAAAGGTGTTAATGAGTATTTTAAAAGGGAGTAATCCTTAGTTCCATAGGTGGACGCCGTTTCAAGATATCGCCATAAAGGTGGACCAGGGGTGACCCTAGAATTTGTTTGTACAATATGGGCATCAAACGAATGGTGTTAATGAGTATTTTAAAAGGGAGTGGGCCTTAGTTCTATAGGTGGATGCCGTTTCGAAATATCGCCATAAAAGTGGACCAGGGGTGACCCTAGAATGTGTTTGTACGATATGGATATCAAATTAAAGGTATTAATGAGGATTTTAAAAGGGAGTGGTGGTTGTTGTATAGGTGGTCGCCTTTTCGAAATATCGCCATAAAGGTGGACCAGGGGTGACTCTAGAATGCGTTTGTACGATATGGATATCAAATTAAAGGTATTAATGAGTATTTTAAAAGGGAGTAATCCTTAGTTCCATAGGTGGACGCCGTTTCGAGATATCGCCATAAAGGTGGACCAGGTGTGACCCTAGAATTTGTTTGTACAATATGGGTATCAAAAGAAAGCTGTTAATGAATATTTTAAAAGGGAGTAATCCTTAGTTCCATAGGTGGACGCCGTTTCGAGATATCGCCATAAAGGTGGACCAGGGGTGACCCTAGAATTTGTTTGTACAATATGGGTATCAAAAGAAAGGTGTTAATGAGTATTTTAAAAGGGTGTGGGGCTTAGTTCTATAGGTGGACGCCTTTTCGAGATATCGCCATAAAGGTGAACCAGGGGTGACTCTAGAATGAGTTTGTACGATATGGGTATCAAATTAAAGGTATTAATGAGAGTTTTAAAAGGTAGTGGTGGTAGTTGTATATGTGAAGGCGTTTTCCAGATATCGACCAAAATGTGGACTAGGGTGACCCAGAACATTATCGGTTGGATACCGCTAATTTATTTATATATGTAATACCTGGCAAGATTTTAAGGGTGTTTTATTTCGCCCTGCAGAACTTTTTCATTTTCTTCTACATAATATGGTAGGTGTCACAACCATTTTATAAAGTTTTTTCTAAAGTTATATTTCGCGTCAATAAACAATCAAATTACCTTACCATGTTTCATCCCTTTTTTCGTATTTGGTATAGAATTATGGCATTTTTTTCATTTTTCGCAATTTTCGATATCGAAAAAGTGGGCGTGGTCATAGTCGGATTTCGTTCATTTTTCATACCAAGGTAAAGTGGGTTCAGATAAGTACGTGAACTGAGTTTAGTAAAGATATATCGATTTTTGCTCAAGTTATCGTGTTAACGGCCATGCGGAAGGACAGACGGACGACTGTGTATAAAAACTGGGCGTGGCATTAACCGATTTCGCCCATTTTCACAGAAAACAGTTAACGCCATAAAATCTATGCCCCTACCAAATTTCAAAAGGATTGGTTAATTTTTGTTCGATTTATGGCATTAAAAGTATCCTAGACAAATTAAATGAAAAAGGGCGGCACGCCCATTTTTAAATTTTCTTTTATTTTTGTCTTTTGTTGCACCATATCATTACTGGAGTTGAATCTTGACATAATTTACTTATATACCGTAAAGATATTAAATTTTTTGTTAAAATTTTACTTTAAAAAATTTTTTTTTTTAAAAGTGGGCGTGGTCCCTCTCCGATTTTGCTAATTTTTATTAAGCGTACATACAGTAATAAGAGTAACGTTCCTGCCAAATTTCATCATGATATCTTCAACGACTGCCAAATTACAGCTTGCAAAATTTTTAAATTACCTTCTTTAAAAAGTGGGCGGTGCCACGCCCATTGTCCAAAATTTTACTGATTTTATATTTTGCGTCATAAGTTCAACTCATCTACCAAGTTTCGTCGCTTTTTCGGTCTTTTGTAATGAATTATCGCACTTTTTCGGTTTTTCGAAATTTTCGATATCGAAAAAGTGGGCGTGGTTATAGTCCGATATCGTTCATTTTAAATAGCGATCTGAGATGAGTGCTCAGTAACCTACATACCAAATTTCATCAAGATACCTCAAAATTTACTCAAGTTATCGTGTTAACGGACGGACGGACGGACGGACGGACGGACATGGCTCAATCAAATTTTTTTTCGATCCTGATTATTTTGATATATGGAAGTCTATATCTATCTCGATTCCTTTATATATGTACAACCAACCGTTATCCAATCAAACTTAATATACTCTGTGAGCTCTGCTCAACTGAGTATAAAAAGAAAGTCTAAAATGTGTGTTAGTTTGTCGCCGGTGTTTGAAGAGATGCCTTGGTCGATTTTGTTCAAACATTCACACAAGTTGCGTAAACCTCACGCGGTGGTTACTATATAGGCTTGGTTGCGATCGACGTACAGAGTCTCGAGATATAGGCCAAAACGTAGGCCAGTGAATGCCTGGGACTGGGATTAGGACTAGGACTGGGACTGAGACGTAGGAGTGGGACTGGAATAAAATACATACCACCCTCTGGGACAGGCAATAAGGGATGCAGAAGAATAAGAAGGAATTGAGAGACAAGAATAGAGAGAAGGAGAAGGAAATTGAGAAAGAGATGGAATGAGACGAATATTGAGATAGATGAAGCGAAAAAGACGGAGGGAGAAGTGAATAAAAGGATTAGGAAAAAGTGAAGAGGGGGAGGGCAGAGTCAGACGGAAAAAGCTTATTAAAATGTATGCAGATAGGCCAAATTTAGGGAAGTACAACGTCTGCCGGGTCTTCTAGTATAATATAAAAGAAACCTTGTTTGTATACTTCATTTGCAAATTCACTTAGATTATCTTGCGGTATCCTCGACTGTGGTGGCGGGCCTTAGCGTTCCGGCCGTATTCCGTTAGATGGATCCCGTTAGTATGTGGCGTCTGTGCCCTGACACGCCTTATGTCGGCGTCTCTCTCTGCCGCCCCTTGCGTCGGCGTGTACTTCTATTGCTGAGGAGATGCTCTGACGCGCCTTGCGTCGGCGTCCACTTGTATTGCTGGGCGATGCTCTGCCGCACCTTGCGTCTACTTTTATGCTCTGCCGCCTTGCGTCGCGGCGCTGTCGACGTCGGCGAGCGGACGTCACCTGTTCGCGGGTGCGCGTTACTGTGGGGGGCCTTTGCCTACGCGGGTGTGAACGAAGTCTCAAGCGGTGTTTGGTGGTACAACCGACACGTTCACCACTTGAAGACCCGACTCACTCCTATGAAACGATCTCTCTTGGTGGTACCACCGACACATTCGACGTACGCTTCACTGGTAGCTCCGGTCACGACCACTGCTCCGTGCTAACTAACTCCTGTGCTGTTGTGTCGCTCCTTTTATTGTTGTTGTGTTTGGTGTTGCTAGCTCAAATGGTTGCGTTGTCATGGTTACCGTGTTGCTGTTAAATGTTGCGATCGCTCGTTGTGTTGCTGAGACTTGTTAGTTTGTCGTGTTGCTATTAAGTATTGTGATCGCTAGTTGTGTTGCTGAGACTTGTTGGTTTGTCGTGTGTTGCTAGGGCCTTTTGTGACTGGATGTTGTGTTAATGCTGTGTTAAATATGTTGTGGGGTCGTTTTGTGTGGACCAAATTAATGAGGTTTTATTTGGTCCTCACAACATATGTACATTAAAAGCCATGGGTCTAAGCGCGGAGCTATAAAGTGTCGAAGATTATGTGTAGGTCATACAACCTTAGACTAACAAATTTGCTTCATCATTAAAAAGGGAGGATTGTAGACTCATGATAGTTATTATGACTGGACACTACCTTCTAGCGTCACATGCCTTTAAATTAGGCTTGGTCAGTGATAGCAGAAGTAGAAAGGCCGCAGCACAATGAAATTTTTCATATAGATGCGTTTAACACAAGCTTATGCATTCTAGTAACATCGCCACAATCATCAAAAATGTTGCATTTATAAATATGAAGGAACTTCAGACTTGGCAATTGAAGTTTATTTGGCCATGCTAACATATTTGGTGTCGTATTCATTTGTTATATTGCAGTTTTTAATTGTGAAAAATGTTAGAAAAGTTGCTAACGAGTTGGAAAAATAATTTCACTTGAAAAGTGTGCCAGCACCCTTAGCCAAAGGAAATGTCAAATTCTTCTTCTTATGCTTTGCTTGCAACAAATTTTAATGCATAAGACTGATTTAAACGCCTCTATATGGAAAACTGTTTATGTGAAGGGGCTTGCGGGTTGGAGGCGGAAACGATCGCGCACGTTTTATGCTGTTGTCGTTGTTGTAGCAATGCTTCGCCCATCCAATAGGAGCGACCAATCACAAATTGTCATCAATGTTCTCTAACGGGAGTCCAAGGAAACTTGTTGTTTCAACAGGGGTGGACCAAAATGAGAGGGGTGCTAGAGGCGTTGGTTCCACAATACAATTGAAGAGATGGTTGGTATGATGTGGTGACACATTTCAAGCAGGACATACATTTTGTATGTTGGGGTTGATTCTGGATAGGTAAAAGTTTAACCTGTTACAGTACCCAGATCGAAGTTGAGCTAAAGGGACGCGCGATTCCTTGCAAGAGTGCGTTCCTCCTCTACTAGTTCTGGGTATTTTTGTTTATGTACTGCATCCGCCGGGCGATTCCCGGCATAGAAGTACGACGCTTGTTTGTGGATATCACAGAGGACCTGCTTGTGCTTTTTTGCTTCATGTGTTCTCAGGTGCCGTATTTCCTCATAATGCTTACTGAGATGACCCTTTAAGCCCCTGGGCGGTGTAGCCTCATCAATCAAAAGTCTTTTGGGATGCCCAAGTTTCTGGGTATTCAACAGAAACTGTTTGTTCATCATTTAATTTCTCTCCCTAATGGGGAGTACTCTCGCCTCATTATGTAGATGGTGTTCTGAGGACATAAGAAGATAGCCTGTTGCAGTTGTGAGGGCAGTATTTTGGCAGGCCTGTATTTTCTTCCAGTGAGTAACCTTTAGGCTTGGCGACCATATCGGGGACGCGTAGAATGAATCAGCCGGCCAATTGCTTTGTAAGTGGTAATGAGTGTTTCTTTAACTTAATCCCAAGTGCTGCCGGTAAGAGATTTGAGGATTTTATTACGGCTCTGGAGTTTCGGTATAATTTCGGCTGCATCCTCTCCAAAATGTAAATTCTGATTGAACGTCACCCCCCAGGTTTTTAGGGTTTAAGACAGTAGGTAACGTGGTGCTATCGACGTGGATGTTCAATATGGTCGACATTTGGCGCGTCCATATTCTAAATAAGGTCGCCGATGATTTAGTCGGAGACAATGTCAGGTTTCGCGAGGCGAAGAAATTGCAGATATCAGAAAGATAGCTGTTTGTTTTGTTACAAAGCTCATCGATCTGTGGGTCTGGGCCATTGTGCAGTCATCGGTCATAGGAAACGATAGTGACTCCTCCTGGTGGTGAAGGTAGCTTTGATATGTAGAAGTTAAAAAAAGTGGGGATATGACACCACCCTGTGGCACGCCTTGTTTAATTCTTCTTTGTTTGGATGTTACGTTCCTGAATTGCACCGATGCTTTCCGACCAGGCAGATAATTTGCCGTGAACTTTTTGAGACTTGGCGCCTATATAGCGGCACCGCTTTCACCTTTAGCTTTAGATAGGTTTCGTTTATGAACATTTCATTTGCAAACAAATAAATTAAGTGTTTCTCTGATTTAAAGTTCTTTTTGAATTTAGTTAAATTTGATTTTAATGTAAATAATTGTTTTTTGTGTTCAGTATTGAAATAAAATTTCAAAGTGTATTTTACTTGCATTATTAGGTAGGTAATAAATGAAAGTATGTTTGGCTTTTTACTTACAACAATATAGGCCAAAGACATCGGCAGGTAATTTCAAAACCGGCCATATCCATATAGTTTAGTTTCAAATCCGGCTAACTCCATAGCTTGGTTTTAAAACTAGTCACCTCCAGTTTATTTTTTTAGGTGTAATATACGAAACCGATTGTTTTGTGTTAGTAATATGCATTCACAAACATAAAAATAATAAATACAAATAGTTTTAGTCATTGGTTTCTTAAGAGCAGGTTTTTTGTATTTTTTTTCAAAAATGACTTGAGTGGAGATAGCCGGGTTTGAAAATAGACGATTCAAATAAATTCAGCAAACAAATTTACGAAAATTGCCCTAGAGCTTTTTGAGAAAACCGCATTTTAGTGCATCCGCATGCAATATCAGTTTCATTGTTTGACTATTTTCACTGTCTCTTGGCGTGAAGTACCGCGATTTGTGGGTCTAGTCGAGCACATTAACCCTACGTACTTAGAATCTCCAATATATCCTCAAACTCTGGATTTAGGAGCCAAAAGCCCACTTTTCATAGGTTTATTTATATATTGGCTTATAGCTTTATTGCTTTTTGATCTACGAACAAAACTTAATAGACGTTTCGAAAGCTAATTCAATTCAAATAAAGCAAGTACCAATTTATATATTAAATCGTAGAATACAACAATACAACCTTAATTAATCTATGAAATTCTTTTCTTGTTGGAAGCAAAATTGACTGGATTCTCTTCACTAATACCTTGTATATACACGTAACCAAAATAGTCAAGTAAACCGTTATTTGAACAAGTGATGCACTACGTTAAATTTTTACTACATTTTGAAAGGTTTCTCTGACATTTCTACATATAAGTTTAAAAATTATACATTGTTTTTCCTACATTTTTTATGCGCCAAAAAGTTTTTCATGGAGTTGATGTAACTTTTCTCGTGACTTGAAGCCAGAACCATCGGTCTGGTAGGCGAGCACGCTTCCACTACAGCACGGCGGCCACCTAGTCAAACCCCCTTTCAAATGATGATACCAACTTCAAAAGCATCACATCTATATTTTCGTACCAGACAGTTAAAGGGTGTCGCACGGAAGTTAAAGTTAAGTTTCTTCTACTAAGATTAAAATAATTGCAATTATTATTTAAATATTTAGAATTTGAATAATGTAAATTTCTTGTAGTCTACAAAGAATTTACGTGGCTCAAAATTTAAACCGATCTTCAGAGTTCAATAATATCTATCCCTATGCATCGTTTTTATTTTTAAGCCTGTTAAATTGAAATAACTTTTTTGTATCTAACTAATACCAAAAATCAATAATAATTTAGCATGCGATATCACATATAAATTTTGGTCCGGATTGAAAAATTAAGATTACTGAGTCATACTGAATAGTCAGGTAAAGCCTGAAGTTTTACTAGTTTGGGACACCCTTTAACTGTTTCCAATCGAGATCAATGGGTATGTGTGATATCCTAATATAGTATTTTTTTTAGATTTTTGGCTAGTAGAAATAAGAAAAAACAATTTTAGTTTTTTAAAACTACAAAGGACATTCTTAACTTCGACACCTGTGCGACACACCTTAATAGTCTCCAACCGGTACCATTATATATGTATGTGTGATGTTTTTGTCTTTGAAAAGGTAAGTTTTGAAAAAAAAAATTAGGTTTATAAAGACCACTCTAATATGTGTATATCCATAGTTTTAATTTTCTATCTTTCGATATGATGAGTTTCTTTATGACTTTGAAGGTGTTTAGATATATGAATTTATTGAATGTAGGTGCATACATTTTTATTTAATGCCACAGAAAAGGGTGTGATAATTGCGCATGCAGGTACAAAGAAACGATTGCCGTTTTTATATGGTTGGCTTAGCAAATCCAACAATCAACTGAGATTAGAGTCATAAAATTAACATGGTTCTTAAATGGCTACCGTTATACCAATATCATTTAATCAGTGTGAATTATAAGCCGGTAGAAATATATGTACATACATTTAGGGTCAGATTACACTGGTCAACAACATTTTTGTACATGGGTCTTGAGTATATTTTTTAATTTTTTATTCTTATAAATTTAGCTTTCGAATACAGTTCAAATGTTTAAAAATGCTTTTCCTTCCATATTCGGTAACATTTTCTCTTATTAACGTCCAAATATAGTCCCCCATCATGCTTTCCGTATACTGGCCTTGGTAGCGTTTCTCAAACTCCATTATATCTTGATGGAATCGCTCCCCGTGTTCTTCTGAATAAGCTCCCATATTTTCTTTGAATTTATCCAGATGTGAATGTAACATGTGCATCTTTAGCGACATTCTACATCCGATGGCGGAAAAATTCGTAATCATGCCAGTTATCAGCTCATCATAATTTTCATCCCTATGATTTCCAAGAAAGCCATGAACTACTGCCTTAAAACTGTTCCACGCTAGTTTCTCCTCATTGCTAAGTAGGCCCGAGAAAATATCGCAGTTCACAATTTTTTTATTTGAGGGCCAACAAAGACTCCAGCTTTAATTTTCGCCTCTGACAGCTTTGGAAAAAAAGTCTGCAAATATTTGAAAGCTTTAGACTCAATATTAAGAGCCTTCACAAATTGTTTAATATGGCCCAATTTAATATGCAATGGTGGCATCAATATATCTTTATGATCGACAATTGCTTCATGTTTAATATTAAATCTTCCCACTCCATACTCAGTACGTTCAGGCCAATGTTTTTGGCGATAGTGGGCGGCATCATTTCTGCTATCCCATAGGCAAAGATAACAGGAGTGTGTGGTATATCCCTTGCATTCCAGTAAAAAAACAAATCATCTTGAAGTCTCCAATAATTTCCCACTTGTATTCCGTATATTTGCAGTTTAGTTTGCAGTTAATAGCATTTTAATACTGTCATAATTTTCTTTGAGATGTATGGAATGTGCCAGTGGAATAGATGGAAATTTGTTCCCATTGTGTAGTAGAACTGCTTTTATAATTTTTGTTGAGCTGTCGATAAAGAGGCGTCATTCATTTGTATTACAAGGAATACCAATTGCTTCAAATAAAATTTTCACGTCATAGCAAAAACAGAGTCCATCTTCCTTTCTGTAGAAACAAGAAAATTCTTCATGACACTTTCTTTGCCGAGATATTCGAACATCAGAAGTAAGTAAATTTCATTGTTTAAGCCGCGATGCTAATAACTCTGCTTTGTCTTTTGATAGATTTAAGTCTCTTATTAAGTCATTGAGATCTTCAGAGTTGATGAGATGTGGTATTCCTGGCTTAAATTGAGGAACAAATTCGCAATGCACGGATGCAGAGGAACTCGGTGTTTGAAAGCTGCCTTAAGGGAATAGTTGCTTTTCCAACACAGGTGGATCAGGAACAGGATTTTGTTCCGAATGTGGTACTGGAGCGGATGTCGGAGGTAGTTCCGGATATATTATTTTCCTTAAACGTTTCCCTTTCAGTGGTTTCACTACACAAAAATAGCAATCAGTGTCATGATTACTCGGTTCCCTCCAAATCCTCGGCACTGCGAACTTCATGGCTCTTTTCTCACCCTGGTACCAAACTATAATAAAACGTAAAGCATTTCATAACAATTTCAGTTATTATGCAATTATAAATATGTATATATATATATATATGAAACAGTTAGTACAATAAGAAAGAGAAAATAAACTTACGCTCCAGAATGCTTCTGCAAGAGTTACACGGGCTCCACCATTTTTTGTCCTGGTTTTTAACAGGTAGACCGAAGTAGGCTAGGTAGGTCTCACAAATCCTTGTGTTTTTAGTTAAATCAAAAGTGTTTGTCTTCTTTTAATACATTCGCCACATATATAGCAAAACGAATTAGCCGCTCGTTTACAACTTCTCGAAGACACCATTCCTCTGTGATATGCAAAACATAGTGTCACCCACAACGAGTGACCCAAGAAACTACAGCTTCTTAAAAAAAATTTATTTACAAAAACGCTACCAGATAGCTGGCATGCTCTATTGCTATGCCTGCCGACCCGTCAGTAAAAGTTTCGATGAGTTTCTTAATATGTACTTAACGAATTGCCAAATCTACCTAAAATCACGTGTACCTGGGACCATTTATCTGTTGTTGTTGTTGTAGAAATGCTCGCCCCACCTAATAGCCGCGACCGATCACAAATTGTCATCAATATCCTCTAACGGGAGTCCAAGGAAACTTGTCGTTTCAACAGGGGTGGACCATGAGGACAGGGGTGTTAGAGGCGTTGGTTCCACATTACAATTGGAGAGATGGTTGGTGTCATGTGGGGACACATTGCAAGCGGGACATACATTTTGTATGTCGGGGTTGATTCTGGATAGGTAAGAGTTTAACCTGTTACAGTATCCAGAACGAAGTTGAGCAAGAGTGACACGCGTTTCCCTGGGGAGTATGCGTTCCTCTTCCGCGAGTTTTGGATAATTTTCGTTAAGTACTGGATTCACCGGGCAATTCCCGGCATAAAGGTCCGACGCCTGTTTATGGAGTTCACCAAGGATCTGCTTGTGTTTTTTCACTTCATACGGATGGGTTCTCAGGTGCCGTATTTCCTCAAAATGCTTACGGAGATGACTCCTTAAGCCCCTAGGCGGTGCTGGTTCATCAAACAGATGTCTGTTGGGATGCCCAGGTTTCTGGGTATTCAACAGGAACTGTTTGGTCAGCATCTCATTTCTCTCCCTGATGGGGAGTATTCTCGCCTCATTATGCAGATAGTGTTCTGGGGACATAAGAAGACAGCCCGTGGCGATTCTGAGAGCAGTATTTTGGCAGGCATGTAGTTTCTTCCAGTGGGTGATTTTTAGGCTTGGCGACCATATGGGTGACGCGTAGCACGTAATCGGCTGGCTAATTGCTTTGCATGTAGTCATGAGCTTTTCTTTATCTTTTCCCCAAGTACTGCCAGCGAGGGATTTGAGGATTTTGTTACGGCTCTGAATTCTCGGAACAATTGCGGCTGCGTGCTCACCAAAATGTAGATCCTGATCAAACGTCACACCCAAGATTTTGGGGTGTAGGACAGTTGGTAGCGTAGTGCCATCGACGTGGATGTTCAAAATGGTCGACATTTGGGACGTCCATATTGTAAATAAGGTTGCGGAAGATTTAGTCGGTGATAATGCCAGGTTTCGCGAGGCGAAAAAACTGGAGAGATCAGGGAGGTAGCCGTTTATTTTATTGCATAGCGCATCGATCTTTGGGCCTGGACCTGTGGCCATTATTGTGCAGTCATCCGCGTAGGAAACGATTGTGGCTCCTTCCGGTGGTGAAGGTAGCTTAGATATGTAGAAATTAAACAAAAGTGGGGATAGGACACCACCCTGTGGCACCCCTTGTTTAATTCTCCTTGGTTTTGATATTTCGTTTCTAAATTGCACCGATGCCTGCCGACCACCCAGATAATTTGCGGTCCACCTTTTAAGACATGGGGGAAGGGTAGACCCTTCCAGGTCTTGCAGTAACGAGCCATGGTTGACCGTATCAAAAGCTTTTGATAGGTCTAGCGCTACGAGTACTGTTCTATGGTGGGGGTATTGATTTAAACCGCAATTTATCTGGGTGTTAATGGCATTTAGCGCGTGGGTAGTGCTATGGAGTTTTCTGAAGCCATGCTGATGAGGGGCTAGCTGCAAATTTGCTTGGAAATAAGGGAGCAAAATGGCTTCAAGCGTCTTTGCCACTGGCGATAGGAGAGATATCGGACGATACGACTCACCTATGTTAGCTGGTTTCCCAGGCTTTAGTAGCGGGACCACCTTGGCCATTTTCCATTTCTCAGGTATGACAAAGGTGGAAAGAGACAGGTTGAAGACATGCGCTAAATATTTGAAACCCTCTTTCCCTAGGCTTTTAAGCATCGGCATGGCTATGCCGTCTGGGCCCACTGCTTTGGATGGTTTAGCACGACCAATGGCGTCCGCAACCTCTTTAGCGGTGATGGTGATTTGTGACGCGCTGAATTTGTGTTTATGTGCGTGTCTATTGGCTCTCTGTCTATCTTTGTCGACCGTAGGATGCATTATATATTTATCTCCTTTTTACTGTTTCTCAGCCACATTTTTTTGGTTTTTTTTAAGATGAGTATGTTGTGCTTCAAGTAGATCTTTTTTCGATGCATCGCTGCATCAGGTAGCTACCCGCCCCCTCTATCGACCGAAATAGCGTGAAAGGGCCTACATTAGCCTGGTGCAAAAATGCAAAATTTTCAAATCACTAAAAAAAAATTTTTTTGTTGACCTGTGCTATGTATGGCAGTCACTCACATTCGCAATCATTACTACATAGTTAATACCAAAAAATTTTAATTTTTGTGCAAATAAGGTTATACTTAGCAGTATCGCATATTTTTACAGACTTAATATTAAGTCGCTTTTAGCAATTTTTGTTTGTCAGCCAATTTTAGCATAAAATTGGGAAATTTTCCAATCGATATTTGTGCAACTTCTCTTAAACTTGGAAAAACCCGTTCGCTAGTTAGCGCAGGGATCGTGATATTGAAAAAATTTATCCGAATTTGGGAATTTCGCGGTCAAGTTTCAAGTAACTTCCCGATAACCTAAAGACCTGAAACATTGAACACAGCTTAGAGCTCTATTGAAATTAAATATAAAGGAAACAAAATTGTTTTAAACGGGGTAGGGATCCAGATATTTAGAAAAGCCATACAGAACAGGTGGAATATTGCTGTTGATTTTAAGAAACTTTTCACTGAGCTAGAGCACCAAGACAACGCTACAAAATGAGAAACTTTTTCCGCTAGGTGGCACACTCGTTGAGTTATTAAGGAAATTCATACGAAATAACGAGTCTTGAGATCGTTTTTTTATGTAATTTTATAGCCGATAAGCAAAAGATTAGCATTGACAACAAATATTAAATAATCGATTAATTAGTGAAATGATTAATCCAAAAAAATTGTGTTGCGATATAATGCAGTATTCAGTAGAATTACAACTCCAAATTTATTAGTTTTCAATATATACGCCCCCACTGCAACAAAGATCAGCAAGCGAGCGAGAATGGACAAACAAAATGCAAGTAATCACTTGCAAGCATTTAATTCGCGAGAAGTCGCCTAACCGCGAGCGCGCAAACTTCTCTGATTATTTATGATGGCTTTTAATTAAGTATCAATTTGTATCGACTCGGCAGGTATCAATTTCGCCAACCACAGGTTTCTTGGAAATCGGTCGACCAACTAGTCACTGCCGATTCACCAATCCTAACCACCGGTCTTCCTCAACACACAGATTCTTCATCTGCGTTTTGACTTCACCAATCACCGGTTGGTTGGAAATCGATGCACTGATTCGTCATCTGCGCCCCGCTTATTTACCAATCCTGCACATCGGCACCCTCTACACCGCCAATTAGTCATCTGCGACCGACCACCAACCACCGACCTCCATTTTACCAACCACCACTTTGAAATCGATCCACCACTTATATGATGTGGTCATCATACCCACAAGGCATCAACACCACCGATTCCACCAGCAGGCGGACTCTGTCCATTGATCCTACGCTTATCACCCCTCCAATTTCACATCACTTTTACAACCAAGTATAATTCTCCGCCACAGGGTAACGAGTATTTACTTAGAAAGAAAATAGGAGCCTTCTCGACTCTGGATTTTCTGGTACCCCAGCCTCTGACGAAACATACGTTACAACGCTTAATTGCAATTATTAAGAAACTATTGATGTATCGAATTTTACAAGATTCCTTCTTTAGTAAGTATTGCTTTTTATAATTTGCTTTCTAATTGAATAAATAAATAAATGCAAGGCGCGACAACCTCCGAAGAGATTAAAAGCCGAGCTTCTCTTCCAATTTGTGTCGTGCTCCTTTTAATTTTTCCTGCAGATTGGCGGGACGGGACCTACATACTTTACGGAACTGCATCTGCAAAGCAGATCAGTTTTTACTGAGAAGATTTTCATGACAGAAATACACTCGAAGTGTTTGCCAAATCACTGCCGCGGGGCGACTCTGCTTTTTTAAAATTGAAAAAACTTGTTTCTAAATTTTTGATGCTGCTTCGCTCAGGAATGATAGGCGGAAAACGCTATACCACACATAGGTTATTTTTTACCTTTTTTTGGATAATAAAACGCTTTAGAAAGGAAGCACTCCGCTGGCACCTAGGTACCAACTACATAACGATGTTTTTTGTTTCTTATTTAGTTCTCAGACTTAAAAATTTAGATGAAAACACATTGGCTTTGTGAAGCGTAGCTGCATCAATTTATCGACAACCGGTCTTCTAAACTATTTCATGATGCCATTTTTGTCAATTTTCTGCAATTATTTTACAATTAGTCGATTGTCCCCACACCACATGCTCCTTAAGACAACTCAACCGAAAATAAAATTTAAGTTTACTTTGCTTATTCGTTCATATTCGATATGTCCACTTTCAAAATTAAATATAATTCTGTGATATTTCAATACTTTCTTAATACTCTGTGATTTATAAATCTACAATGCTCAAATTTAAGAGCAACTAATTCGTACTGATGACTTAAATACCGTATATATGTAACTATTTCAAAAAATGATCCCGGCAACGCCCACTAATACCGCTCAGGTTTTAACAAATTTTTTTAATTCATTTCGATAACGGTTAAAGGCTATCCAAAAAAACTGCCCTACACAGGAATCGCGAAATATATTTTTGTCGAATTAAAGAAAAAAAGATATTAAATGGATTGAGGTCGAGTTTAAGCACGAAAAGACCCATACAGCTACATGACTGTCAGAAGATTGAAAACACTGCACTAGGTCGACCATAATGCAATAGATTGAATTTATTGAAAATGCTACCAAAAATTCGGGAAAGACGTAAAGTAGCATGCCCAATTCCTGTGAAAATGAAAAGATTTTTGTCTTCCCTCTCAGTTACTACTGCAGTTATAAAAAAAACAAAATCTAGAGGGCGGTGGCCTGGTTTCGAACCGATGTGCCCCGGATTGCAGTAGCTCTTTGCCTACAGAGCTATCATGTTAGTGTAACAAAACGGAGCATAACACCTTCTACACATAGCAACATTTCGAAAATGAATCAATCAATGAATTAATTATTTGCAGCATTTTTCTCAAAAAAACTTCATTTTTAGATTTTCGGCAATAAATTTAATCTATTGAGTTTTTAGTAAGCCAAAAATATATATGTACGTACAACGTTTATTTTAAGATTTCTTAAAAATTTTAGGGCTTGGTTTTAAAACCATTTTGATATTTTAGACTTATTGTTCAACAAAGTTTTAAACTTAAGCCAAATAAATTAAAAAAAAGAAGTTTTGAATTACGGTTAAGGAAAAAATTGCTTAAATATATGAATCTTTTAAAATTTGTGTTCAAATTTCTAATCATGTATTATAGACTTTGTCTAAGGCTGACGACAGAGTGGAAGCAAAAAGCGTTGCTGTAATATACTAAATTGGAGAGGTTTTTAGCAGTAGGAAATATGTATTTTTTCTTCAACTTAGTATTCGAATTTTTATAATAATGAAAAAATGTCCATGCAAATTAGATAGATTTTTGTTTTCAGAACAATTGTATGGTTTTGAGCATACCTGTTAAATAATGATTACTAATGGTAATGATTAGCCGTTCCATTGATTATTTTCTTTAAACGCCATTTAATGATTACTTGCCATTACTTTATATTTTTAATGATTAATTTTCAATTGATTAAAAAATAATCAAAAAAAAATCATAATTTTTTACGATTATTGAAAAAAATCAAAAATAATCACAAATAATCAAAAAAAATTAAAAATAATCAAAAGTAATTGCTTATTTTTTTGTTTTTATACCTTTCATGAAAATGAAATGGTATATTAATTTCGTCACGAAACCCAAAATTGTAAGTCCTTAAAGGAAAATAGATAGACCCACCATTAAGTATACCGAAATAATCAGGTTGAAGAGCTGAGTTGATTTAGCCATGTCCGTCTGTCCGTCTGTCTGTTTGTATGCAAACTAGTCCCTCAATTTTTGAGGTATCTTGATAAAATTTGGTGAGCGGGTGTATTTGGGTGTCCGATTAGACATTTGTCGGAACCGGCCGGATCGGACCACTATAGCATATATCCTCCATACAACCGATTTTTCAAAAAAGGAGGATTTTTGTAATATCTTACTCAATTTAACAGATTGAAGCTTCAAACTTCACCATATACTTTCGTATATTGCACATATTGTTGCCTGAAAAAATTGATGAGATCGGTCGTATATATAGTATATATCCCCCACAACCGATTGTTCAGATAAGAAACTTTTCGTAATTACTGCCCTATTTTAAGAGCTAGAGGCTTCAAATTTCAATGAATGCTTATGTATATAGCACATATTGTTGTCTGAAAAATCATACAGATCGGTGGTATATATGTAGCGCTGAATGTGGTTTGACCTATTACTGACATAGACGTACTCACCTTAAGTAATGACGTACGATGCATACTCACCTTATGAAAAACACTTAACGAACGAAAAGAACGAAATACAAAGGTTGAGAGATATGCAAATATTAAAAAACGGACAGTACAGATCGGACGGTGAAAGGAAAAGGCTGCAACATAAAAAGGCTCTAAAGAGTGTAATGAAATAATAAAACTGAATTGATAAAATTAAACTGAATATTAATTAATTTAAAAATAGTTTACAAAATAAGTGATAAGTATTTTATTTATAATAAAACTTAAAAAATCAAAGAAGTCTTTTATTTGAACTGAATATCCTACATATATAGTATATATATGGTGGTATATATAATATATATATAGTATATATTGTTAGGTTAAATTACCGTTTGTTGAGTCCGTAATAATAAAAACATTAGAGGCACACGCATTTACGCTTTAAGTGATTTATTCAGACTAAACTATAGTGGAATACATTAAGTAGAAGAATAGGAGAAACATGAAGAGATAAAGTTGGGTTGCCAGATTTTTAACATTCTCCCTCTCAACCCAAACGTTTGCTTGAAGTTCATATTATTATTATAATTTTTGAATTATACAATGCGATAAATCTTTTAAACTTTTAGCTTTAACACTTTGCATCCAATTTGATATTTAATTTCCTTCAAAAATGTTGCCATTACATCTGCAGCATTATTTTCGGTGTTAACATAATGAACTTGTATTTTTCCTTTTTCAAAAACGGCTCTTACGTAATGAAATCTTAATCTTAAATATGTTTACTGCGCTTGTGAACCATTGGATTCTTGAGTAAGCACTGCGCACTCTGGTTATCGCAATAAATAGTTGTAGGCTCGTTAACGTAGTCACTGTAACCCAATTCACTCAGCAAACCTCGCAGAAAAACGACATCTCTCGCTCCTTGACACGGAGCTATATATTCAGCTTCCATTGTACTGAGGGCAACAATAGACTGCTTTTTGGATTCCCATAACACCGGACCATTTGACGTAAACACCATGTAGCCAGTGTAGGATTTTCTGTCTTCCACATCACCAGCCCAGTCGGAATCAGTATATCATGCTAAGTTGTCGTCGGTGGCGGTATACGTAATTCTAAACTCCAAACTATTTTTTAAATAGCGTAAGACATGTTTAGCTGCTTTGAAATGTTCTTCATGTGGATGGTTATTGAACTGGGAAAATTTTGAGATAACATGAGTAATATCTGGCCTAGACAGTACTGCCAAATACATCAATCCGCCAATCAAACTTTGATAGTTCTTTACATCAATATTATTACATTTCTTCTCACACTTTTTCAATATAGTGCCTTCAATCCCCGGTGTAGCTGCTGCATTACAATTCTCCATGCCCCATGACTTCAGTAATTGCTGATTATAACATGTCTGGTGAATAGATATGGCGCCTGTAGCGGTCCACAGTATCGACGAAACTATTTAATTGTTTTAAAATATATATAACATCACTTGCATTTGAGCAAGTAAGTAGAATATCATCCACGTAGAGACCGATCAGACACATTTTGTTTTTGGGCTCCCTCTTAAATATACACCGTTTAAAGCCCATAGTCATGAGAATATCTGAAACCTTTTTATTCCACTCACGGCCTGCCTGTTTTAGACCGTACAGAGGTTTTTTCAAGTGACACACTTTATTTGGGTAACTCGGATCTTCAAACGCAAGTGGCTGCGTCATAAACACCTCTTCGTTCAATTCACTATTTAGGTAAGCTGCCACCACATCAATGTGGTTAACCGAAAGCTTTTATTTTGCTGCTAAGGCTAACAAAACCCGTATTGTAGAATGACGGACTACAGGAGCGTACGTTTCTTTAAAATCAATGTTGATTTTTTGCGCACACCCTTGCGCAACCAACCTTGCCTTGAACTTCTCAACACCACCACTCGGATTTTGTTTCACAGCAAATACCCATCTACTTCCTATAACATTTTTATGTTTTGGTCTATCGGTAAGCACCCACGTATTGTGTTTAGCCAGCGAATCGATTTCTGCTTGCATGGCTTTGTTCCAGTGCTCTGCCTGTAGCGAATTCAGGGCTTCATTTACTGTTTGTGGACTCTCAATGATATAATTCAAAGTCTCTGCCAACTTATATTGTTTTCTCGGTGTACCCACGCTATCATCTCGAAACCACTGGAGCGTTTTCATCACCTGAAGAATATACCTCACTACAATCACTTTCAGTTTCCGATTCAATATCGTTTTTCTCTTCAGTAATTTCGTGTGCGACTTGCGTTTCATCTACCCGTTCATTGTTCGTATCCGGATCAGACGTGATTTCGGCCTCATAATAGAAAGGCTCCTCCTCAGTAGGGTTAACCTCTTTAACACGCTCAAATGAATTCTCAAAAAACACGCAGTCTCGTGCCAATACAATACTTCGTGTAGTTGAATTATAAAATCTAAAACTTTTGGCACCAGCATAACCTACAAACTTGAGCTTTGTACCCTTTGCATCAAACTTGCCGCCCTTTTGCAGACCCTTCTTCAACGCTACTGCATCACAGACAAAAATTTTAAAATGCGATACCGAAGGCAATTTACCGTACCACGCCTGATACGGGGTTATATCACTTAACACTTTTGTCACACATCTATTACGTAGGTACACAGATGTATTAATCACCTCACCCCACAGATATTGCGGCATACCTGAAGCCTGTAGTAAACAACGGGCCATTTCCACTAGTGTTCTGTTGCTCTTTCGACCACGCCATTTTGCTGTGGCGTATACGGCACTGTTGTTTGGTGCAAAATTCTTTTTTTATTAAAATATTTTTCAAACAAATTAATAGTAAACTCTCTACCGTTGTCACTTCTCACGGATTTTATTTTGCGGCCTGTCAGTGTCTCCGCTGCACAGTGTTTCGTGTAGAACAAGCTAGCTGGACAAAATTATTTTATGAGATTTTCCGTTTCATATGCAGTCATTTATTACAACTACGTCATTTTTTTCAGCCATATGTTCTTTTTTTTTATTTTTTTCCAAAATTTTACTTCATATGCATACATTTGCTTATTTCATATACAGTAACTCATGTGAATAAGTGACATAGATCCAAAAAAATTTAAAGGACTTAAGAATATTACTTTATTGTACTTAAATTGAATGGACTTCAAATCTCAATACTCTAAAAAATTCTAAAAATTCGGAAAAAAATTAAAACTTTTTATGAAAATTCGTCGAATTTTTCAAGCATTTTTTAAATATAATTTAGTCTATGTTATAGATCGTGACAAATTTTCTTACGGGAATTAGTTAAAATAAATTTGCGAAAGCGAAAATTGTAAAAATTGTGCAAAAAGGGTGTCTACTTATTTATGTGAGTGACTGTACATATGTACATACATATTTTGTATTTATTTGAGTATTTATCCTGGCACTACAATTTTTACAAAATTATTTTATAGTACCAGTCAGGAATGTAAAAGTGAATTACAATAATAATAATAACAATGTAAATAATTAAATTAATTATGTGAAAATTACTTATTACAAAAACTTAAAAGTAAAGTATCATACAAAGTACAAAAACAATAGATTTAAATTAAATAAAACCTGATCCAACAAAAAGTTATAGAGTAGGTTATCTTTTATAATTATGTTATTATTCGCTATCATCACTTTCATTCGATGAGTCACTTGTGGAAAAGTCATGAGCATCAACAACACTACTGTGAAAGCTTGAAACAACTGGGGTATTTATTGACTCCTCAACATTATCGGGGGACAATAAGTTTAAGACTTCTGAAGTCAGACTTTTAAATTTTTTCTTAGGTATCTCCCTAAAACTGTTAACTAAAGGATCCGATGTTATAAGCAGCGTATTCATAAGATCTCTATTCGTGGCTTCGCGCAACTGCTTTTGTATGTTCTCATCCCTGAATCGTCTCAAATCTCTTTTACGGGCTTCCTGTGCTTCCTCAGAAAGTTGACCAATAGGTAAAATTGCTGATTTTATAATATCAGTACTATGCACTAAAATTTTATGAACTGTAACAGGTATATTAAACCATGGATAGAGATCAGTGTATAGTTTTTTAGTCTCGACCGCAAATTTTTCAAATCTTTGGATATTTATATTGTACCCAGATGCTAATACGCGAAGGAGAGTGTCGAATCTTTGGATGAGCGTAACATCCAGTCCCGTAATCTCAGCACCAGCCTCAGAATTTTCGAAAAACCTACGAGCAGTGTTGCCGTCATTAGTATTTCCGAAACCTGGTTTTGTTTTATCTACTATCAATCCAAGTTTTGCAGTATTTATATTACATTCAGATATTGACGTAGATGCTATCAAATGGGGTTGTTTTGTGTAGCGTTCCTGTGTGGTTATACCTGCATTAGGATTGCTTTGTATGTACCTGTTTTTATGCCTTGGTGACTGGTGAGGTAGGTTGTGGCAGGTTGAAGTCAGTGATCTTCGGCTTTTTGCTTTTGGTGTGCCCTTGTTGACCTTGCGCGTTTATTTTTGTGTGTTTTATGGCTACGTGTTTGTTCCCTGTACCTGGGAATTGGTTTTGCCGTTTGTAGATCAGCTTTAGAGGTTCAAATATCTCGTCGGAGCTGGTACGTACATACATCCTATTTTATATATAGAGATAACTAAATCTACAAAAAAACAAGTAAGGAAGGTTAAGTTCGGGTGTAACCGAACATTACATACTCTGTTGAGAGCTATGGTGACAACATAAGGGAAAATAACCATGTAGGAAAATGAACCGAGGGAAACCCTGGAATGTGTTTGTATGACATGTATATCAAATGAAAGGCACTAAAGAATATTTTATGAGGGAGTGGGCCAAAGTTCTATAGGTGGACGCCATTTAGGGATATAGCCATAAAGGTGGATCAGGTTGACTCTAGAATGAAAAGGTGTTAATGAGTATTTTAAAAGGGAGTAACCCTTAGTTCCATAGGTGGACGCCGTTTCGAGATATCGCCATAAAGGTGGACCAGGGGTGACCCTAGAATTTGTTTGTACAATATGGGTATCAAAAGAAAGGTGTTAATGAGTATTTTAAAAGGGAGTAATCCTTAGTTCCATAGGTGGACGCCGTTTCGAGATACCGCCATAAAGGTGGACCAGGGGTGACCCTAGAATTTGTTTGTACAATATGGGTATCAAAAGAAAGGTATTAATGAGTATTTTAAAAGGGAGTGGGCCTTAGTTCTATAGGTGGACGCCGTTTCGAAATATCGCCATAAAGGTGGACCAGGGTGACTCTAGAATGTGTTTGTACGATATGGGTATCAAATTAAAGGTATTAATGAGAGTTTTAAAAGGGAGTGGTGGTAGTTGTATATGTGAAGGCGTTTTCCAGATCGCGACCAAAATGTGGACCAGGGTGACACAGAACATCATCTGTTGGATACCGCTAATTTATTTATATATGTAATACCTGCCAAGATTTTAAGGGTTTTTTATTTCGCCCTGCGGAACTTTTTCATTTTCTTCTACTTAATATGGTAGGTGTCACAACCATTTTATAAAGTTTTTTCTAAAGTTATATTTCGTGTCAATAAACCAATCCAATTACCTCACCATGTTTCATCCCTTTTTTCGTATTTGGTATAGAATTATGGCATTTTTTTCATTTATCGTAATTTTCGATATCGAGAAAGTGGGCGTGGTCATTATCGGATTTCGTTCATTTTTCATAACAAAATAAAGTGAGTTCAAGTAAGTACGTGAACTAAGTTCATTAAAGATATGTCGATTTTTGCTCAAGTTATCGTGTTAACGGCCATGCGGAAAGACAGACGAACGACTGTGTATAAAAACTGGGAGTGGCATAAACCGATTTCGCCCGTTTTCACAGAAAACAGTTAGCATCATAAAATCTATGCCCCTACCAAATTTCAAAAGGATTGGTTAATTTTTGTTCGACTTATGGCGTTAAAAGTATCCTAGACAAATTAAATGAAAAAGCGCGGAGCCACGCCCATTTTGAAATTTTCTTTTATTTTTGTATTTTGTTGCACCATGTCATTACTGGAGTTGAATGTTGACATAATTTACTTATATACTGTAAAGATATTAAATTTTTTGTTAAAATTTTACTTTAAAAATTTTTTTTTTTAAAGTGGGCGTGGTCCTTCTCCGATTTTGCTAATTTTTATTAGGCGTACATACAGTAATAGGAGTAACGTCCCTGCCAAATTTCATCATGATATCTTCAACGACTGACAAATTACAGCTTGCAAAAGTTTTAAATTACCTTCTTTTAAAAGTGGGCGGTGCCACGCCCATTGTCCAAAATTTTAATAATTTTCTATTCTGCGGCATAAATTCAACTCATCTACCAAATTTCGTCGCTTTATCTGTCTTTGGTAATGAATTATCGCACTTTTTCGGTTTTACGAAATTTTCGATATCGAAAAAGTGGGCATGGTTATAGTCCGATATCGTTCATTTTAAATAGCGATCTGAGATGAGTGCTCAGGAAGCTACGTACCAAATTTCATCAAGTTACCTCAAAATTTACTCAAGTTATCGTGTTAACGGACGGACGGACGGACGGACGGACGGACATGGCTCAATCAAATTTTTTTTCGATCCTGATTATTTTGATATATGGAAGTCTATATCTATCTCGATTCCTTTATATATGTACAACCAACCGTTATCCAATCAAACTTAATATACTCTGTGAGCTCTGCTCAACTGAGTATAAAAAATTAAAAATAGATGTGCAAAGAATTCGCAATGGTTTTTTCTTTCGACTATTAGAGAATACTTGCGACTATAACATATTGTTACGAATATTAACAAAACTAAGCAGTGCTGCCAGCTCTAAGCCGATGCTAAGCAGTGACGTGAATGCACATCAATAATTCAATCAAGGACATGGCAAAGTTCAGTGAATTGAAGATCCAGCAACTGAAGAAGGAGTTGGAGAGCCGTGGATTGAATACAACCGGCAATAAGATCAAACTTCAAGCACGGCTACGAGAGGTAATGGAGTTGGAAGGAATTGATGTGGACGAGTATGTCTTTTATCCCGATGTGGAAGAGCCAGCGACTAAATTGGAAGAGAAGATAGAGACTCCGAATCCATTGGCGAGTGTAGACACTAACGCGATACTAGCCGTGCTGAAGCAAATGTCGTCACAAGTATCAACCGATATGTCAACACAGCTCGAAGTGCAAAAGACAGATATAACATCTCAACTGGAATCGCAGGAGACACGTTTAACATCCAAGATGGAAGAACAGGAGGCACGTATTTCAGAAATGTCATCGCAAATGTCATCTCAACTGGAAGAGCAGAAGGCATATATGGCATCCCAGCTGGAATCACATGAGACACGTATTTCAGAAATGTCGACACAGATTATATCAAAGATGGAAACACAAATGAAAGAGCAAGAGGCACGTATATTATCAAAACTCGAAGCGCGTATGGACGAGAAAATAAGGCAGTTTGAAGAAAAATTCGAGGCAGAGGTGGATTGTTTGAGAGGTCGTATACAGTTCGCCCAGTTGTTTCAGCAAGCAATACGAAGGTAAAAACTCAATCTTTTGACGGCTCTGTTCCTTTCCAGGTGTTTAAGATTCAGTTTGAGAAGACCGCAGCAGTGAACAACTGGAGTTCGGAAGATAAAGTTGCTGCACTATTCGTGGCATTGAAAGGATCTGCTGCTGAAATCCTACAGACTATTCCCGAGGGAGAGCGGAACAACTACGAAACATTGATGAGCGCTCTAGAGAGGCGATACGGAAGCGAACACAGGAAGCAGATACACCAAATAGAGTTGCAAAAGCTACCAAAAAGCTAATGAGACTTTGCAGGAGTTTGCGTCAGATGTCGAAAGGCTTGCACATTTGGCGAATGCCGACGCACCCGTGGAATACACCGAAAGAGTAAAAATTCAGAGCTTTATAAATGGCATACGGGACGTCGAAATGAAGCGAGTCACATACGCAAACCCAAAGCCAACATTTGCAGAGACGGTATAACATGCATTGACTCAGGAAACCGCCTCACTATTGAGTAAACCAGCATACAAAGCTCATCGTGTGGAAGTGGAAAGACCAGATTGGGTAGACACAATTTTGGAAGCACTGAAGGGATCTCAACAGAAGAATGCCGGAGTTATTAAATGTTTCAAGTGCGGCAACCCAGGTCACATTGCACGTCATTGCGATCTTGGTCCTAATAGTTCCAACAATGTGGGTGGCCGTAAACGCAAAGCTGGCGGAAATGAGCAAGAGCGTGTCGGATGTAAAGAACGAAAACTTGCCCCGGCTATTGAATGTCCTGTGATATCTGTGTCGCAAATTGGAAGGAAATCAAGCAGTCTTACCATCGGAGGGAATGTGGATGGTAAAGAGCGTGTATTGACTGTAGATACGGGGGCATCTCTACAGAAGAGTAAAGTCATTACCTGGAGTAAGGTTGCGTACGGTCACAGGCGAGTATAATCAAGTCCAAGGCGAAGTGGTATGTGAGGTATTAATTGGAAAGGACATGGTTCTACACAAATTCGTTGTGGCGGAGATCGTTGATGAAGTCATATTGGGAGTGGACTTCTTGGTTGACCATGACATCAGGATCGATATGCGGAGAAAAATTATGCGCTATAAGAACCAGGTCATACCACTTAACTTTAGTTTGGAAAAAGGGTTCAGCAGTAATCGGGTACTGGTGGAAAAGACTCGACAAAGGCCACGAAAATCAAAGACAAAGGTTGATAGATCGAATGGGCCAAACAAATCAAAATCGAAAGTACCTGCGAGAGAAACACTGGCATTGACAAAATCTAAAAGACGCAGGAAAACGAAGCAACGAATTACGATAAAGAATGCGAGGGTAGTTTCAAGCCAGAGGGCACTACTGTGGGGAAACGTGGGAACGATACTGATTATGCAAAGCAAATCCGTCCAGTTCATCGGCCAAACAACAGAGTGTGAAGGAACGAACCAGGGTATTGAGTGGTACGATGAAACACAGGTACCATGAGAACAATAATTCGAAAGGTTTCTTGGCGGGAGATTTGGTACTGTTATACAACCCTCACCGGCGGAAAGGTGTTCTATCCAAATTTCTGTGCAGTTGGGAAGGCCCGTACAAGGTTGTGAAGAAGATCAGTGACACCGTCTACCGCATACAAAGAATTGAGAAACCACGGAGTAGAAGAGTGGTACATTTGGCGATGCTAGCAGCGTTTAGATTGAGAGATTTGTCTGATCGGGACGATCAGACTTAGGTGGAGGGCAGTGTTACGAATATTAGCAAAACTAAGGAGTGCTGCCAGCTCTAAGCCGATGCTAAGCAGTGACGTGAATGCCCATCAATAATTCAATCATCATATATCTACATAAACGAAACAATAACTGCGTCTACATATATGTACCATGTACGTATACGAGCAGCGGAGAGTCAATGCACAAATACATGCATATATCTGAAATACTCCCATAAGTATGCAATGAGAAAAACTATAAAATTGTGCAATTGTAGTTACAGCTGAGATGTTTGATAGCTAATGGACTAGTAGATTCTGGAAGCGCCTAGAAGATGCGAATGTTAAAATCAAAGAGTATAAAAGGCGACAGATGTAGAGGCGCTGGAATTCAGTTTGATTTGAGTTGTCAAGCAGTTACGACTAAGACGATATCTAGCGAGCAATAGCAGTATTATTTTGAAAGTCATTTTCATTTAAGCTATCAGTTTGGTTATTAAGCTATTCGTTGCACAGTTTGAGTGTTATTGTGAAGTATTTTAATAAAGGCCATTTTTCATTATTCAATATTGGAGTTATTTATTCAACAGTTTAGTGATTCGAACTTAGCAGAGGATTGCAAATAAGAGGATTTGCAAGCAAATTCGTTACAATATGTAAAATTTAGCCCATATGTCCGCGGATGTATGTAACTTTTTTGTCCCTAAAGTTAAAAATATAGAGAAAAAATACCTTTTCTTCTTAATAACGGAATGTTAAATATATTTAAAATACTCTAATTGCGAAATAATTACTACCAAAAAAATTTACTTACCTTAGATCTTAGAATCCATCAAAAAAATTATATAAAAGTGTTCACTTAAAAGAAATATGAAGCTTAATATTCAACAAGAATTTTGCAAATTAATCAATGCATTTTACGGCCACTCCTGCCTTCTTACTTCAATTACTCAATATATATGAGCAAAAATATCAAAAAAAGCAAAAATCCCGTTATTTTGTTTGTTTTCTTTCATTTCTCATTACACTTTTCTTGGAATAAGAACTTTGTTTTTGTCCAGCTAGCTTGTTCTACACGAAACACTGTGCGCTATCACAGCAAAATGTTTAAATGCATCAAAAGCTTCAGTTTTATTTTTTAGAAAATATACCATTGTGTACCGAGAAAAGTCATCTATAAAGGTTATAAAGTAGGATGCACCGCCTAACGATTTAACACGCATTGGTCCACATAAGTCGGTATGTACTAAATCGAGTACATTTTTTGATAACACTTTGGAGTAGCTTATATACGGAAAGTTGTGTATTTTACACAAAGCACAAGTCACACACTGCACATTTGGTGTTGTACCCACACTTAGAACTCGAACTAAGTTCTTATTAGATAATTCTCTTAAATAACTCATGTTTACATGTCCAAATCTCTTATGCCATATCTGCGGTGTATTGGCTTCCATCACTGCATTTATATTTTCAACTTTTTCTCTTACAGTCATGTTTGCTACGAACACACCACCGATTAAATTTGCTTTAAGAGTATTTTCACCATTTGCCGTTCTCATTATAGCGCCACTCTTAGAAAATGTCACTGTATAACCGTATTCTAAGGCTTTTCCTATTGAGAAAAAATTCGCCGTTAATTCTGGAACATACCACGTGTTACATAACCTAAAATACGTGAAATCTGTTTTTAAGCACACCGTTCCTAAACCTTCTGCATAAATTTTCTTTCCAGAAGGTAGCACTATTTCTTGCCTTTTAGGTTCAATACTAATGAAACTGTTTTTATCCATACACATGTGTGAACTGGTACCAATGTCCATAATCCACATATCGCGATTGTCACAATATTTTTCTAACAAACCACATGCCTTTTCTCCAGAATTTCCTTATATGTGGAAACCTTGCATTGGGAGCGTATATGGCCCTTCCTCCCACATTTATAACACACAACACTCGTACAACTATCGCCATTACAACTTTTAGAACGAAATTTCTTTGACTTGGCCAAAAACACTTTCTCGTCATTTCCAACGACTTTATCACTTTGTCGAAATTGGGTTTCCAAAACCTTCGACACTAACATATCTAACTTTGGTAAAGTGTCCCGACTCTCAATGGCAACAACAAAGCTCTCCATTTCTTCGGGGAGGCTGCATAGAAGAAGTATTGACTTAAAATCGTCTGGAACTAGAACACCAATTTCTTTTAGCTCATAACCGATTGAGCAAAACTCATTTAAACGCGTCGCGAACTTGTCCTGCATTGCTATTTTAAAATGTATTAGTTTCTTGAATAGCGAAACTTTCCGCCCCGCACTTTGCGTTCGGTAAATTGAACTTAAAGCCAACCAAGCACCTTTCACTGTGGTGCATTGTTTTATATGAATTAATTCACTTGGCTTCACACACAAAGTAATATTTACCAAAGCCTTTTGATCAGCCCTAAGCCACAGAGCCTTCTCCGCTTCTGTTTCTGGGCATTATCAAATTACATTATTCCACAAGTCTAGGGTTATTAATAGACTTTTAGCTTGCACAGACCACGTCGCGTAGTTCTCCGAAGGAAGTTTTTCTATATTCGCGATAGCGCTCATGGTTTTTTTCCGATTTAAAAAAAAAACTTTTCGCAAATCACAATACCCACGTGCCTGGGCCCATAACCTTTGCTAGGTTAAATTACCGTTTGTTGAGTCCGTAATAATAAAAACAATAGAGGCCCACGCTTTTACGCTTTAAGTGATTTATTCAGACTAAACTATAGTGGAATACATAAGTAGAAGAATAGGAGAAACATGAAGAGATAAAGTTGGGTTGCCAGATTTTTAACATATATATATATTTTCGCAATTTTAGCCCCATTTTAACAGCTAGAAGCTTCAAATTTCACCGAACGCTTACACATATGGCATATATTGTTGTCTGGAAAAATCATAGAGATCAGTTGTATATATAGTATATATCTCATACAACCGATTGTTCAGATAAGAAACTTTTCGCAATTTCTACCCCATTTTAACAGCTATAAGCTTCAAATTTCACCAATTGCTTACGTATATAGTATATATTGTTGTGTCAAAAAATCATAGAGATCGGTGATACATATAATATATATATGATGGTATATATAGTATATATATTTTTTTTTTTGCGATTTCGGCCCCATTTTAACAGCTAGAAGCTTCAAATTTCACCAAATGCTTACATGTATAGCATATATTGTTGTCTGAAAAAATCATAGAGATCGGTGGTATATATATTATATACTTCATATAAACTGTCATTTTTGCCCCTTTTTACGGATAGAAGCTTCAAAATTCATCAGATTTCATCAAATAGGTACGTTTACTTCATATATTTTTGAAATACGTGATTCGTAGTCATAGTTTTTACATGCATACCACAAAAAAACTTGAAGCTTTGCATCCTCACACAAAGTACCTACCTATTTTTTATTTTATATTTATCTTAAAAATCGTTTAGATATGTTCAAATTTCACCAAATGTTTACGTGTATAGCATATATTCTTGTCTGAAAAAATCATAGAGACCGGTGGTATATATAGTCACATACAACCGATTGTTCAGATAAGAAACTTTGCGCAATTTCTTCCCCATTTTAACAGCTAGAAGCTTCAAATTTCACCAAATGCTTATGTGTATAGTATATATTGTTGTCTGAAAAAATCATTGAGATCGGTAGTATATATAGTATATATCTCATACAACCGATTGTTCAGATAAGAAACTTTGCGCAATTTCTGTCCCGTTTTAACAGCTAGAAGCTTCAAATTTCACCAAATGCTTACGTATATAGCATATATTGTTGTTTGAAAAAATCATAGAGATCGGTGGAACATATATTATATACCCCATATAAACTATATTTTTTTGCCCCTTTTTTACGGCTAGAAGCTTCAAAATTCATAACATTTTATCAAATAGTTACGTGATTCGTAGTCATAGTTTTTACATGCAGACCACAAAAAACCTGAAACTTTGCATCCTCACACAAAATACCTACCTATTTTTTATTTTATATTTATCTTAAAAATCGTTTAGGTATGTAGACCTGTTCACTAGATATTTCTTATCTTATACATCCGATTATTCGGAGATTACGAACGGGATAAGATTATTGTTCAGCCCCATTCATGAAAGGTATGAAGTCTTCGGCATAGCCGAAGACAGTCCCGTCCTTACTTGTTTTAAATTTGTTTTGATTACTTTTGATTTTATTCAATAATCGTAAAAAATTATGATTTTTTGATTGTTTTTTTAATAAATTGAAAAGTAATCATTAAAAATAGAAAGTAATGGCAAGTAATCATTAAATGGCATTTAAGGAAAATAATCAATGGAACGGCTAATCATTACCATTAGTAATCATTATTTAACAGGTCTTCGAGTTATAGCTCCCGAAACATAGAAAATTGCTTAGTCATAAAAGAGACGGCACCACGCACATTTTTTAAAATTTGCAGTTTTTGCTATTTATTGTTATAAATCCACTTGGGAAATTAAATACCATTGTTGTAAAGCCCTTTTTTGCAAAGATATAGCTTATTTTATTCGTTCACGACCCTTTTAAAGATCTTTTACATAAAAGTGGGGGTGGTCCTTAACCGATTTCGTTAATTTTTCTTCAAAGTATTCCTTATAGTAAAGGCAACCTCTTTGTCGAATTTTGTTACGATAGGTTGTACGATTTTTGATTATGATATTTGTAAAATTTATTTTATCACAATTTTTAAAATTTTTATCAAGAGTCTCGTATCAGTCCACATGTCAAATTTCAGCATTCTTGTTTACTAAATAATCAGGTTTTTAGTGTTTTCCAAAATGTTATATATATAAAAAGTGGGCGTGGTTATCATCCGATTCCGCTTATTTTTAATACCAATCTATTATGGGTCCAGATAAGCTCGTGTACCGCATTTGGAGAAGATATCGCAATATTTACTCAAGTTATCGTGTTAACGGACAGACGGACGGACGGACATGGCTCAATCAAATTTTTTTTCGATACTGATGATTTTGATATATAGAAGTTTATATTGTGATGAATATTAGCAACACTAAGGGATACTATCATCTCTAAGCCGATACTAAGCAGTCACTTGTATCTACATAAACAAATCAATCATTATGTCAACACATATGATATAGGGAAGTCTATATTGTGATGAATATTAGCAACACTAAGGGATACTATCATCTCTAAGCCGAAAGCAGTCACTTGTATCTATGTACATAAACAAATTAATAATTATGTCTACACATATGGACATGCAGCAGCGGGCAGATACTCACAAAAGTATACAATCATCAGCAAAGTAGTTCTCACACATACACATGCATATATCTAAGATGCTCACAAAAGTATGCAATCATCGGTGGAGGTGTCACTCAGATATACACGCGCATATGAGAAGCTATAAACGTGCAGCTGTAGTTTATAGCTGGTAAATAAGTAGTAAATTCTAGAAGAAGAAACGCCTAGAATTATGCGAACGAGGAAACCGAAGAGTATAAAAACAACACCAGCTGAGGCATGAGCAATCAGTTTGATTTAATCACGCTATTGGTTGTGAAGTATTATTGTGAACTACTTTCAAGTAGTCTAATAAAGACCATTTTTGCATTATTGAATATTGCAGTTATTTATTCAACAGTATAGCGATACGAACGTTAGTAGAAGGTTGCAAATAAGCGGAATTTCCCCAAATTCGTTACAATTGGTGTTAGAAGAGGAATTGTTGAATTAATTCCTAAGATTGCGAATACAACTTGGACATGGCAAAGTGGAGTGAATTGAAGATCCAGCAACTGAAGAAGAGTTTGAGAGCCGTGGATTGAATACAACCGGCAATAAACTCGAACTTCAGGCACGACTACGAGAGGAAATGGAATTAGAGGGAATTAACGTGGAAGAGTATGTCTTTCATCTTGATGGCAAGGAGAGAACAAAAATTGAAGAGAAAAATGAAACATCACAGACAGTTACGAGCACAGACTTGAACACGATTTTGGTTGCAATATCTGCACAAACGTCGACAGTAACATCTAAGATCGAAACTCAACTGGAAGAAAAGAAGACATATATGACATCTCAGTTGGCTGAGCAGTTGAAAGCACAAGAAATGCGTATTTCAGAAATGTCGACACAGATTACATCCAAGATGGAAGCAGAGGAGGAGCGCTTATCATTGCAGGTGGCACAAATGTCTTCGCAGTTACAAGCACAGAATAAAAAATTGTATAGCTCGAGGATAAAACGGATGCCGAGATAGAAGCTTTGGGAGGTTGTATACAGGAGTTGGAAATAAAGCGCCCAGCAGTTTCACCGAGTAATCCAAAGGTAGAAACACCATCTTTTGACGGTTCTGTTCCTTTTCAGGTCTTTAAGTTACAGTTTGAGAAGACCGCAGCAGTGAACAACTGGAATGCTGAAGATAAAGTTGCAGCTCTTTTCGTGGCATTGAAAGGACCTGCAGCGGAAATCTTACAGACGATTCCAGAGTACGAACGGAACAGTTATGAAGCATTGATGGCCGCTGTCGGGAGACGTTATGGAAGCGAGCATAGAAAACAGATATACCAAATTGAGTTGCAAAACCGTTACCAAAAAGCGAATGACACTTAGCAGGAGTTTGCGTCGGATGTTCAAAGATTGGCTCATCTCGCAAATGCAGACGCACTCGTGGAATACACTGAGAGGGTTAAAATTCAGAGTTTTATAAATGGAATACGGGATGTCGAAACGAAACGAGCTACATATGCGAACCCAAAGCCAACATTTGCTGAAACGGTATCCCATGCACTAACTCAGGAAACTGCCTCACTTTTGAGCAAGCCAGCGTACAAAGCCCATCGTGTGGAAGTAGAAAGTCCAGACTAGGTGAACACAATATTGGAGCCTCTGAAAGGATCGCAAAAGCGGAGTGAAAAAGTTATCAAATGCTTCAAATGCGGGAAGCCCGGTCACATTGCACGTCATTGCGATATTGATCCTAGTGGTTTTAACAGCATGGGTGGTCTTAATAACAAAGCTGGAGGGGATGAGCAAGAGCGAGTGAAATGTACAGATCGAGAGCTAGCTCCAGCTATTGAATGTCCTGTGATATCTGTGTCGCTAATAGGAAGGAAATTAAGCAGTCTTACCGTCAGAGGGAATGTGGAAGGCAAAGAACGTGTACTGACTGTAGATACGGGCGCATCTCATTCCTTGATCCGATCTGATTTGGTCAACAGGAGTGTAAAGTCATTACCTGGAGCAAGGTTGCGTACGGTCACTGGCGAGTATAACAAGTCCAGGGAGAAGTGATCTGTGAAGTCTTAATTCGGAAGGTCATGGTTCTACACAAATTGGTTGTGGCGGAGATTGTTGATGAAGTCATATTGGGAGTGAACTTCTTAGTTGTTGACGAGACTAGGATCGATATGCAGAGAAGGGCTATGCGTTATATGAACCAGTATGTACCACTAAACTTCAGTTTTTAGAAAGGGTTCAGCAGTAAGCGAGTGCTGGTGGAGGCGATTGGACAAAGACCACCAAAGGCAAAGGCAGTAGTGTGAGGACCTAATAAAACACCATTAATTTGGCCCACAAAAAACGACCCCACAACATATTCAACACAGCTTTAACACAACAGCCAGTCACAAAAGGCCCTATCAACACGACAAACCAACAAGTCTCAGCAACACGACTAGCAATCACAACACGTAATAGCAATACAACAAACTAACAAGTCTCATCCATGAACCAAGTAACAGATCCCGCATTAAAAAATTAGAGAGCAAAAAATCATAGTTAGCTGTGAAATAGATTTTCTCGCGTGATGTCACGCTTTTGACAACATGTTTTATTGCTGACGCAGTTTTCAGACTTTATTCCAATAGCAGTATTTTGCTCCGCTCTTACCTCCTACTACATTTTTTATCTCAAAAGTTTATTTGGGTCGAGTTGAAAACTAAATAGTATTACTACGTAATATGTTTTGGTTGAAGCTTTTATTGTATACGTATTAAAAGCTGATTGTTTACAAGTGACGATTGGATTAAATGACGTGAATTCATTGTTTGTCTCTTAAGACATGTTTGTTCACATTTTACTCACAGTTTTTGTACTTTTTTCGTTCGAAATGAGAAAAGAAGGAGTAGAATGTAAGAAAAAAATGTGTCCGGGCGAGATCTGTAAATCCTGCCAAAATTCAACATACAGCAATTTTTGAAGTTAATCAAATAAAAATGAGGTCAGCTAAGCCTGTTTTGCGATAACAGTCGCCAATTGGGGGCACCAAGAGAGGTCAAAGCTTCCCCCAAATGTCTTTCCCAACTCAGTGAAGGTTTTCACTTTTCTCTGTTTACAAACTGCTGCAGCGTGTTCGCTCATCCGCATAACATGCCCTAGCTACCGAAGCTTTTGGATTTTCAATCTCTGCACTATCGTCATGTCTGCGTAAAGCTCATATAGCTCATGCTTATAACTCCTTCGATACTCGCCGTCGACATCACGGATAGGATTATAAACCTTCCGGAGAACTTTTCTCTCGAATACTCCAAGAGCCGTCTCATCTTCTCTAGACATCTTCCATGATTCCGAACCATACATCAGGACAGGTATGATGAGTGACTTGTAGAGCGAGAATTTTGTTCGTCGAAAGAGGACTTTACTTTTCAATTGCCTAAAGAAGAACTTGTTGGCAAGAGTTATTCTCCGTTTGATTTCTTGGCCGACATTGATTTTGCTTTTCATGCTGCTTCCCCAATGAACGAAATCCTTCACAGTCTCGAATTTATATCCGTCAACAGTGACGTGGCTACAAAGGCCATGATGACAGCAACTACTTCGTCTTGCCCAAAATTCACCGTAAGACCCACTTTTTTATTCTTTACCTTATACCAACTCTTCGCCGCCATGTTTGAACAGCCCTGCGAGTATCCCATCATTACTTGGCACCTTGTGATTCTTTAGCCGTGATACTGGATGCCTCGGAGTGTTTTTGATCATCGGCAATAGGGGTATCGGACTCGTCTTGCCCCACACTCTGGACGTCAGTTACCAGGTCGCCATTATCGTTCCTACAGGAATCTGTCCCGGCCTTGAAACCTTCTTTCATTAAAACAGAATGAAATATGTATGGTAAACTGAAAATAATAATAATATTTTTTTGCGATAAATATCCGGGGTGATAGAATGTGGTGTGTTAATGGGAGCATTAATTGGTCACGAAACACGAAAACACAATCGAAAGGTTTTTCAAGCCACCAAATCAATTTGATGTTAGTTGTTCGCGCGCTTTCAAAAAGGAAGAAAAAATATAGTCCGAAAATTTTATTTTTACTCCGGCGTAGTCGTTTACTCAGGTAACAGTTTTAAGTACCCCGAACACTGGTAGCGAAACATGAGAGAAATGTAATAAATCGAAAAATTTCAAAAGCGCTACGTCATCAAACTTTTTTTCAAATTCGATTACAAATACAACAATTCCGGAATGCGGGATCTTTGCTCATCCGATTATGAGTCTCAGCAAAGCAACGAGCGTTCCCAACATTTAATAGCAACACGGTAACCATGGCAACGCAACCATTTGAGCTAGCAACCAGTGTTGCCAGGTTAGCCTTTTCGAGGCCAGATTTTGCCTTTTTTTTTGCCTTTAGCCCCGAAATTTTTAGTTTAGCTTCGTGACTTTTTTCTAGCCTTTTTTACTCCGAATGTATTTTTAAAAATTTCTAAAATAAAATAATTTCAATAGTTCCTGTGAACACCTAATACCTAATCATATAAGTTCTCTACAAAAGATTAATTCTTTTTCTGCTGAAAATTCGTTGAAAATTTCAAAGCCAGATGTATTTTCTTACTTTGAAAAAGAGAAGTATATTTATTCTTCAAGTCAAATAGCATTAATAGAGCTGCAGTGGCGAAAACTTATAACTATACAATGGAAAAATGTACACTCCACCATGGAATTTTGGTCCGAGAACATAAAAATGCATTAAACGAAGAACCTCCTTTTTTAGAACTTGTCGAATTAATATTTAGTTTTTCAGTATTACCACTCAGTAACGCGGAAGTTGAAAGAATTTTTAGTGGTGTGAAAATTCTGAAAACTAAATTAAGGAACAAACTAAAAATTAAAATGCTTAATGCGCTGCTTAATATTAGATGCTCGTTAAAACGCTTATCTAAATGTTGTAATGACTTTGAAATTACCGATGATCTCATATATATGGTAAATAGCCAAACTTTATACCTAGACTTAAGCTCTTCTGATTCTTCAGACGGGGAATATTTTATATAAATAATTAGTTTTTAATATTTTTTTTATGTATATACACATATGCAATCATTTAAAGTAATTCCATGTGCTAGTCAAGGAAAATGTGCCTGGTATGTTTTGAAATAGGAAGTTATGCTTAAGTTATGTTTATAAGTTTTTATTTACAAATGTGTAAACTAAAATATAAAAAAAAATTTAATGAAATAACCAAAAAATTTCTGACCTTTTTTTAGCTTCTTGTTTTACTAAATTTAGCCTTTTCTAACCTTTTTTTTGCAAATCTAGCTTCTTTTTTTTGCATCACCTGGCAAACACTGCTAGCAACACCAAACACAACAGCTATAAAAGGAGCAGGAGTACAGCAGTTAATGCGGCAGTTACTCACGAACGTACGTACCAAAAACGTGTCAGCTGACACGACCTATCTTATGAGTATGCAATGTAAACGAAAACTCACCGACGTGCAACGCCCGCACGTACGTAGCCCGGAACGTAGAAATCAAAACAATTTTGATTTTTTCCGTAAGAACGTGTCAGCTGATCGCTCTCTCACTAGACAGAGTTGCTTAGTAAACTTTTGTGCGCTAATTTTTGACCGTTTGCAGTTTCATGCAAAAACACATAATTAAAGTTTGAAAAATTGTGAAAATAATTCGAAATAATTATGTAAAAGTGCAGATTATAAATATGTGATCTATTTATATTTATTTAATATTAATTCCAGCCTTTTACAACATCAAAAATTAAATTGGAAAAAGTTGATGTTTCCATAAGCGTGCATGCAAAATGGTCAATGGCAACAGTGCTTATCTGTAAACAATACACACACAAATATGTTATGTACATGTACACAGACGCACACATTGATTCCTACGGGCTTGAGGGTTCACTCAAACGTGTTTCGTACGACAAACGTCCGTACGTACGGCACACGTTGGTGGGTAATGCGGCAGTTACCCACGAACGTACGTAGAAAAAACGTGTCAGCTGACACGACCTATCTTATGAGTGTGCAATGTAAACGAAAACTCACCGACGTGCAACGCCCGTACGTACGTAGCCCGGAACGTAGAAATCAAAACAATTTTGATTTTTTCCGTAAGAACGTGTCAGCTGATCGCCCTCTCACTAGACAGAGTTGCCTAGTAAACTTTTGTGCGCTAATTTTTGACCGTTTGCAATTTTATTCAAAAACGCCTAATTCAAGATTGAAAAATTGTGGAAATAATTCGAAATAATCATGTAAAAGTGCTGATTATAAATATTTAATCTATTTATACTTATTTAATATGTATTCCGGCCTTTTACAATATCAAAAATTAAATTGGAAAAAGTTGATGTTTCCATAAGCATACATGCAAAATGGTCAATGGCAACAGTGCTTATCTGTAAACAATACACACACAAATATGTTATGTACATGTACACAGACGCACACATTGATTCCTACGGGCTTGAGAGTTCGGTCAAACGTGCTTCGTACGACAAACGTTCTTACGTACGGCACACGTCGGTGGGTAACTGCCGCATAATTGCCAGTTAAGCCGTGGTTACCCACGAACGTACGTAGAAAAAACGTGTCAGCTGACACGACCTATCTTGTGAGTGTGCAATGTAAACGAAAATTCACCGACGTGCAACGCCCGTACGTACGTAGCCCGGAACGTAGAAATCAAAACAATTTTGATTTTTTCCGTAAGAACGTGTCAGCTGATCGCTCTCTCACTAGACAGAGTTGCCCAGTAAACTTTTGTGCGCTAATTTTTGACCGTTTGCAGTCTTATACAAAAACACCTAATTAAAGTTTGAAAAATTTTGAAAATATTTCGAAATAATTATGTAAAAGTGCAGATTAGAAATATGTAATCTATTTATATTTAACTAATATTAATTCCAGCCTTTTACAACATCAAAAATTAAATTGGAAAAAGTTGATGTTTCCATAAACATGCATGCAAAATGGTCAATGGCAACAGTGCTTATCTGTAAACAATACACACACAAATATGTTATGTACATATACACAGACGCACACAATGATTCCTACGGGCTTGAGAGTTCGGTCAAACGTGCTTCGTACGACAAACGGCCGTACGTACGGCACACGTCGGTGGGTAATTGCCGCATTAGTTAGCACAGAGCTGTGGTCGGGCAATAGTTGAGTTATTTATTGTGAATTACTTTAATAAAGGACATTTTGCATTACTGAATAGTGGTATTATTTATTCAACAGTTTAGTGATTGGAACGTTAGCAGACAATTTGGAATAAGCGGAATTTAAGTAAATTCGTTACAGTATGTTTTCTGCTACAGCTAATGACCGTTGTTGTATGATATAATCATATTTGTAACAGGATTCCCCTCGCGTAGGTGAGGTTGGCAATTGAGTTGCAGAAGCTCTGAAGCTATAAAGGTTTGTATTGCGCTCATCAATCCCTTGATTCGCATCTAATGATCGTCGTTGTGCTTCATTCATAGGGATAGGAAATAGGAAGCATTTAAAATCGAAAAAGAAAAATTTATCGGTATCAATAAAATCCTTGGTTTTAAACTTTATTGTTTTTGAAATTTTTCGATAAAATGAATTGCTTCAATGACATCCGTAAAAGTTTTGTGATGAAAAGCCTTGTCCCACTACATAAGCATGCAGAATCGAAATAACAAAGCATAAATATTATGATATTATGGGCCCTTTTTTAATGCGGAGAAATTTGGGATGGCTCAAAAGAGCTAACAAACTCAATCTACACAGCTTGGGACTCTTCCACGACTGTGTTAATATAGTGATAAGTTGTCTTGGTTCTAGTGATATAAACATCCTCATTTTAAGGTGCCTAAAATGCCCTTTCTCAAAGCAATTTATAGTTTGTAAAGATAGATTCAATATTTGGAAGAAATATTAGATATTAAAGCTTCAGGTGATGTCATAATTTCTCAAAAATTTGCAGGAATAGAAATCAAATCTGTTAGTAAAGAAAGAGGAATTTTTCATAATTAATTTCAAGAAGTTGTTTAGCAAAAGCTACTGCTGAAGTGTTTCCGCAAAAATGCCCTCTCATATTTCTAAAGAGAGTAAATTTTTGTACGTAAAGCCGTCTATAGACAAAAAAGCACGCATTTACTTCAATTTCGGCTGTTCCAGCAAGTAACAGGAAAGCACCACCTTTGGGATGATCATTACACCTTAAAATTACATCAATTAATATCAAATGAAACAGAAAGGTTTTTCCGGTTGCTCCATGCTTATCCAAAAATACCAACCCTTAAGATAACATAAAAGAATACTAAAGGAATAACAGCCAAACCCAACTCTGCAATCACACCTGACGTGTTGAAATAACCAAAGTTTTCAAGGCAGCCATAGTTCTGAAAGTACCATTTGTCTTGTTTTTTTTTTTTTTCAATTCCATATATTACTGGTGATGTTACGACTTAACGTCTTATAGCTCCATACCAATTTTTATACTCAGTTGAGCAGAGCTCACAGAGTATATTAAGTTTGATTGGATAACGGTTGGTTGTACATATATAAAGGAATCGAGATAGATATAGACTTCCATATATCAAAATAATCAGGATCGAAAAAAAAATTTGATTGAGCCATGTCCGTCCGTCCGTCCGTCCGTCCGTTAACACGATAACTTGAGTAAATTTTGAGGTATCTTGATGAAATTTGGTATGTGGGTTACTGAGCACTCATCTCAGATCGCTATTTAAAATGAACGATATCGGACTATAACCACGCCCACTTTTTCATATCGAAAATTTCGAAAAACCGAAAAAGTGCGATAATTCATTACAAAAGACCGACAAAGCGACGAAACTTGGTAGATGAGTTGAACTTATGACGCAAAATATAAAATTAGTAAAATTTTGGACAATGGGCGTGGCACCGCCCACTTTTTAAAGAAGGTAATTTAAAATTTTTCCAAGCTGTAATTTGGCAGTCGTTGAAGATATCATGATGAAATTTGGCAGGAACGTTACTCTTATTACTGTATGTACGCTTAATAAAAAATCGGAGAAGGACCACGCCCACTTTTAAAAAAAAATTTTTTTTTAAGTAAAATTTTAACAAAAAATTTAATATCTTTACAGTATATAAGTAAATTATGTCAAGATTCAACTCCAGTAATGATATGGTGCAACAAAATACAAAAATAAAAGAAAATTTAAAAATGGGCGTGGCTCCGCCCTTTTTCATTTAATTTGTCTAGGATACTTTTAATGCCATAAATCGAACAAAAATTAACCAATCCTTTTGAAATTTGGTAGGGGCATAGATTTTATGGCGTTAACTGTTTTCTGTGAAAATGGGCGAAATCGGTTGATGCCACGCCCAGTTTTTATACACAGTCATCCGTATGGCCGTTAACACGATAACTTGAGCAAAAATCGATATATCTTTACTAAACTCAGTTCACGTACTTATCTGAACCCACTTTACCTTGGTATGAAAAATGAACGAAATCCGACTATGACCACGCCCACTTTTTCGATATCGAAAATTGCGAAAAATGAAAAAAATGCCATAATTCTATACCAAATACGAAAAAAGGGATGAAACATGGTAAGGTAATTTGATTGTTTATTGACGCGAAATATAACTTTAGAAAAAACTTTATAAAATGGTTGTGACACCTACCATATTATGTAGAAGAAAATGAAAAAGTTCTGCAGGGCGAAATAAAACACCCTTAAAATCTTGCCAGGTATTACATATATAAATAAATTAGCGGTATCCAACCGATAATGTTCTGGGTCACCCTAGTCCACATTTTGGTCGATATCTGGAAAACGCCTTCACATATACAACTACCACCACTCCCTTTTAAAACTCTCATTAATACCTTTAATTTGATACCCATATCGTACAAACTCATTCTAGAGTCACCCCTGGTTCACCTTTATGGCGATCTCGAAAAGGCGTCCACCTATAGAGCTAAGCCCCACACCCTTTTAAAATACTCATTAACACCTTTCTTTTGCTACCCATATTGTACAAACAAATTCTAGGGTCACCCCTGCTTCACCTTTATGGCGATATCTCGAAACGGCGTCCACCTATGGAACTAAGGAATACTCCCTTTTAAAATACTCATTATCACCTTTCTTTTGATGCCCATATTGTACAAACAAATTCTAGAGTCACCCCTGGTCCACCTTTATGGCGATATCTCGAAAATGCGACCACCTATACAACAACCACCACTCCCTTTTAAAACCCTCATTAATACCTTTAATTTGATACCCATATCGTACAAACACATTCTAGAGTCACCCGTGGTCCACCTTTGTGGCGATATTCCGAAAAGGTGTCCACCTATAGAACTAAGCCCCACATCCTTTTAAAATACTCATTAACACCTTTCTTTTGATACCCATATTGTACAAACAAATTCTAGGGTCACCCCTGGTCCACCTTTATGGCGATATCTCGAAACGGCGTCCACCTATGGAACTAAGGATTACTCCCTTTTAAAATATTCATTAACAGCTTTCTTTTGATACCCATATTGTACAAACAAATTCTAGGGTCACCCCTGGTCCACCTTTATGGCGATATCTCGAAACGGCGTCCACCTATGGAACTAAGGATTACTCCCTTTTAAAATACTCATTAATACCTTTAATTTGATATCCATATCGTACAAACGCATTCTAGAGTCACCCCTGGTCCACCTTTATGGCGATATTTCGAAAAGGCGACCACCTATACAACAACCACCACTCCCTTTTAAAATCCTCATTAATACCTTTAATTTGATATCCATATCGTACAAACACATTCTAGGGTCACCCCTGGTCCACTTTTATGGCGATATTTCGAAACGGCATCCACCTATAGAACTAAGGCCCACTCCCTTTTAAAATACTCATTAACACCATTCGTTTGATGCCCATATTGTGCAAACGCATTCTAGAGTCACCCCTGGTCCATCTTTACGGCGATATCTCGAAAAGGCGTCCATCTATAGAACTTAGGTCCACGCCCTTTTAAAATACTCATTAATACCTTTCATTTGATACCCATATCGTACAAACGCATTGTAGAGTCAACCCTGATCCACGTTTATGGCTATATCCCTAAATGGCGTCCACCTATAGAACTATGGCGCACTCCCTCATAAAATACTCTTTAATGCCTTTCATTTGATACACATGTCATACAAACACATTCCAGGGTTTCCCTCGGTTCATTTTCCTACATGGTTATTTTCCCTTATGTTGTCACCATAGCTCTCAACTGAGTATGTAATGTTCGGTTACACCCGAACTTAACCTTCCTTACTTGTTATTATTCCATTTGTATGGGAGGTGCTACGCCCCTTCTTACTCACCGCTTATTTTCTTAGTGGTGTTAGGGATTGATCCAATTTAACTCTTTACTGGATTTCAATGTTCTTACATGAATACTTCCAGAGTTGTGCTGTATCAAACATTCAGTTTGTATGGTAGGTGCCACCCCTTTTATACTCAGCTGAGCAGAGCTCACAGAGTATATTAACTTTTTCGCATAACGGTAATCCGTAACGGCATAAAGTAATCGAAATAGATATAGACTTCTATATATCAAAATGTTCTGTGCGAAAAAAGAAATTAATTTAGCCATGTGCATCCGTCCGTCCGCAAACACGATAACTTGAGTAAATTTTGAGGTATTTTTATGAAATTTGGTATGTAGGTTCCTGGGAACTCATCTCAGATGTTTAAAATATACGAAATCGGATAATAACCACGCCCACTTTTTCGATATCGAAAATTTCGAAAAATTTGAAAAGTGCGATAATTCATTACCGAAGACGGCTAAAGCGAAGAAACTTGGTAGTGAGTTGAGCTTATGACGCGGAATTGAAAATTAGTAAAATTTTGGACAATGGGCGTGGCACCGCCCACTTTTAAAAAAAGGTAATTAGAAAGTTTTGCAGGCTGTAATTTGGCAGTCGTTGAAGATATCATGATGAAATTTCGCAGGAACGTTACGTCTATTACTAAAGTGTGCTGAATAAAAATTTGCTAAATCGGACTACGAACACGCCCACTTTTTTAAAAAAATTTTTTAAAAGTGAAATTTTAACCAAAAATTTAATATCTTTACAGTATATATGTAAGTAAATTATGTCAACATTCAACTCCAGTAATGATATGGTGCAGCTAAATACAAAACTAAAAGAAAAATTCAAAATGGGCGAGACTCCGCCCTTTTTCATTTAATTTGTCTAGAATACTTTTAATGCCATTAGTCGCACAAAAATATACCAATCCTTGTGAAATTTGGTAGGGGCATAGACTCTATGACGATAACTGTTTTCAGTGAAAATGAGCGTAATCGGCTGATGCCACGCCCAGTTTTTATGCACAGTCGACCCTCTGTCCTTCCGCTCGGCCTTTAACACGATAACTTGAGAACAAATCGATATATCTCTACTAAATTTAGTTCACGTACTTACCTTAACTAACTTGGTAAAAAAATGGCTGAAATCCGACTATGATCCCGCCCACTTTTTCGATATCGAAAATTACGGAAAATTAAAAAAATGCCATAATTCTATACCAAATATGAAAAAAAGGGATGAAACATGGTAATTGAATTGGTTTATTGACGCAAAACATAACTTTGGAAACAAACTTTTTAATATGGGTGTCACACCTGCAATATTAAGTAGAAGAAAATGAAAAAGTTCTACAGGGTGAAATCAAAAACCCTTGGAATGTCGGCAGGAACGATATCGTGGTATTACATATATAAATAAATTAACGGTACCCGACAGATGATGTTCTGGGTCACCCTGGTCAACAATTTGATACCCATATCGTACAAACACTTTATAGAGTCACCCCTGGTCCACCTTTATGGTGATATCTCGAAAAACGCGTCCACCTATAGAACTAAGGTCCACCCCCTTTTAAAATACTCATTAACACCTTTCATTTGATACCCATATCGTACAAACGCTTCTAGAGTCACCCCTGGTCCACCTTTATGGCGATATCTCGAAAAGGCGTCCACCTATAGAACTAAGGCCCACTCCTTTTTAAAATACTCATTACCACCTTTCATTTGATACCCATATCGTACAAACGCATTCTAGAGTCACCCCTGGTCTACTTTTATGTCGATATCTCGAAAAGGCGACCACCTATAGAACTTAGGCCCACTCCCTTTTAAAATACTCATTAACAGCTTTCATTTGATACCCATATCGTACAAACGCATTCTAGAGTCACCCCTGGTCCACCTTTATGGCGATATCTCGAAGAGGCGTCCACCTATAGAACTAAGGCCAACTCTCTTTTAAAATACTCATTAACACCTTTCATTTGATACCCATATCGTAAAACACACATTCTAGGGTCACCCCTGGTCCACCTTTATGGCGATATCCCGAAATGGCGTCCACCTAAAAAACTATGGCGCACTCCATTTTAAAATACTCTTTAATACCTTCCATTTGAAACCCAAGTCATACAAACACATTCCAGGGTTACCCTAGGTTCATTTTGCTAAATGGTGATTTTCCCTTATTTTGTCTCCAAAGCTCTCAGCTGAGTATGTAATGTTCGGTTACACCCGAACTTAACCTTCCTTACTTGTTTTTATATATACTTATATTAGGGTGGCCCTTATTTTCCAAAGTGTTCCGATTCTCTATCTCACCCCCTAGAAATATACGAATAGCCTAAAAACTAGAATATACAAAGAGTAGGGTCAATCGAAAAAGGGTTACAGGTGGTGCAAAGAGCTTGAAGTCCTGAAAAATGACGAATTTTTATAATTTCTTAAATTTGGTAAACCCTACTTCCTTTGTTATGGGTGAAACGTAATTTATCGTGTTATTAGTAAGTTCTAGGGATATTTCACTTTCAAATAAATCTAAAAGAACAAAAATCGGTCAAATAATAATAAAGTTATAAAATAAATTATGCCTTAAACATGGTTTCATTACTTCAAGAATGTGAATATAATGAGTACATATACGTAAATGAGTATGTTTCAAATTTTTTTATTATAGATTTTTTTGAAAATACATTTTTAAAACATATACATATATCTTGTGAAACTTTAGCTGACAAGTATGTAATATGATATTATTTCCTAGGATCTAATAAATGATGATTTAGTACTTTATTCAAATTGTTTTTTGTAATCAGTGACAGCTTGTAAAAAATATTGTTTTTCTTGTTCGTCATTTGTAAGTATTCTATTATATTCTTCCATAAGCTTTACTCCCCGTTCTGCTGTGTCGTTAGCTACTTTTATATTTATAACAATATCCTTAGCCCTTTTATAGGTTCCTGTATCAACTGTAAGTGAGGAAGCAATTGTTGACTATGTCTCAAAAGCTGCGAACATATCGCCATCATTGATTCGATGCCAAAGATTGGTAAAAAATGACGTAGATATTAAGTCTTTAATTAATGTTAATTTTAAACTGGGTGTCTCCCCTTCCAACTATAACAAACTGCTTGTTGCGTCAATTTTGCCATCGGACGTAAAAATTTCTTTTTTTCAAAGAGGACTTACGCAGAAAGCGAGTCCATAACTGTTTCAATTGAAACTGCTCGTCCTTCCAAGAAGTCGTGGAAAATATATTTTCAAAATATATCTGGCATGAGAACTAAAGCCTCTGCTGTATATTCTGCTACCTCGAGTGAGGACAATGACCTGATAGTTCTTATAGAGACGTAGTTAACCAAAGATTTCTTTGATAATGAATTTTTTGATAAAAATTTTTACAATGTTTTTCGCAAAGACCGCGATAGTGTAAGTACGGGACTCTCCCGAGGAGGAGGAGTACTGATTGCTGTGAGAAAAGAGCTACAATCCTCCGTGGTTGCTCTTGATATCGCTGAAATATCTCTTGATCAGGTCATAGTCTGTGTAAGAGGCAAAGAGAGTTTAATTGTTAGTGGATCTTATCTTCCACCTAATAGTCCAGATAGGGTATACGAAGCTCATGTCGATAATATATTGCATGTTTCTAGGACAAACTTGGAGTCCAAACTCTGTATTTTAGGAGACTATAATATAAATAAAATTATCTGGAGTTATCTTTGGGGTGAGAATACTCTCATACCTACGAATATAAATCAAGCTAATGAAATGTATGTAGTTGATGGTTTTTATAGCTTACAATTAGTACAAATCAATAATTTTGTGAATTCACTTCATAGAATCCTAGATCTCATATTTGTTAGTAATGATCTTAATTATATGTATTTATTTAGCGAGCTTTGTTCATATTGCTTTATACAATGGTTTTTGTAATTGATATTAGAGAAAAATTGTAAGTTTACAAACGGCGATGGTTACTAGGACATGTTTCTGAATTTCACTTCTTCATCAGCTAGCTTTTCGTGAGCTGAGCGTTGAACTCGAATCTCCAACATTCATATCAAGGCATCAGCCTTTGCACTGATATGAATGTTGGAGATCTTAATTATAATTTGATTCGTGCTTGTTGCCCGTTATCTAATACTGATAAACACCATGTACCATTGATCTTGGAACTTAAATTTTATGAGTTTGGACGTATGGAATGCCATAATGATGTTGGTTTCAATTACAATCGCTGTAATTTTATTTTGATTAAAAACTTAATCTCAAATATAGATTGGCAGTCTCTTTTCCGTGACTGTGATCTCGCTAGCTGCTTTGATTTATTTAAAAGTGTTATTTTGGAAATTGTTATCAACAATATCCCTCGTTTTCCAGCTAGGGTTTACAAATTGCCATGGTATAATAAAAATCTAAAGAGACTAACAAATCTCCGCAATAAATATTATAAACTTTTTAAAATTCGGGATCCCTTCAGTTCAAGCAAGAATACTTGAAATATGTGAAAGAATTTAATTGCCTTGATAAATTTCTATATAATCGATACATTCTTAACTTTGAGAATAATACTAAATCGAATCCTAAATCGTTTTGGAACTTTATTCGTTCCAAGCAGTCCGTTTCAATAATTCCATTGTTTGTGACCTATCAAGATAAGATTTCGTCATCGCCTAGTGAATCTGCTAAATTATTTGCGGAATTTTTTAAAGCAAACTTTGCCACTGATAATTCGTGGACTGACGATGAAGCCATGTTGAATGGGACAATCTCTTCCTTTAACTTCTCTTCGTTAGTTCTTAATATTGACGACATTACGCTAAGTATTGAGACTATCAAAAATTCAAAGGAATGTGACTTTCAACAATTCTCATCGTTCTTTCTAAAGCAATGTGTTGTTTCCATTGCTGAGCCGTTGTTACATTTATTCAACTTATCGTTAAGGTCGGGAATTTTCTTAGATGAATGGAAAACTACTTTTGTCCAACCTATTCATAAGAGTGGGAGTAAAAATGATGTCACCAACTATCGTCCAATATCGAAGATTCCGGTGATTTCTAAATTTTTTGAGAAAACGGTGATGACTAAATTATTATCATTTGTTATGCATTATATCTGCCCATATCAGCATGGTTTCATTCCAGGACGTTCGACAGTTACCAATCTTGCTATTTTTTCAAATTATTGTATCTCGCTGTTGTCAAGTTGACTGCATCTATACAGACATATCTAAAGCTTTTGATAGAGTATCTGACAGAGCTCTATTAGCAAAATTACAAAATTTGGGTTTCCATTCCGCATTTTTGCAGTGGATATATTCCTATTTATCTAACAGAGTAAATTTTGTTGTCATTGATAATGTATGATCATCACCATACGTAGCAACCTCAGGTGTGCCTCAGGGAAGTATCCAAAGTCCTCTTCTTTTTATTCTTTTTATAAATGACGTTAGTGTTTGTTTCAAGCAATGCAGTTATCTCTTCTACGCTGATGATTTAAAAATCTTTTTCAAAATTAAGAATGAATCCGATGCTTTCACTCTTCAATCAGAGTTAAATAATTTTAATGGCTGGTGCTGTAAAAATATGCTTGAACTTAATGCCAACAAGTGTTACTGCGTAACGTACTCAAAATTATATAACAAGTTGATTTCAACTTATTACGTCAGTGATATGCCTTTAGTTAGGGTGAACAAAATCCGTGATCTGGGTATTGTATTCGACTTATCGTTTACATTTACTGAGCATTTAAATTTTTTAATCCCGAATGCATATTCCTTATTGGCCTTTATTAAGAGAAATGGATCTGAGTTTAAGGACCCATATACTAAAAAGCTATTGTAAAATGCCTTTGTACAATCTAGACTTCAATATGGTTCCATAATATGGAGTCCCTATTATGAAGTACATAAGAAAAGGATTGAACGTGTACAAAAAATATTTATGAAATACTGTTTATCTGATATAAGATTTGATTTGCCACTCCCCTCATATATCTCAAGGTGTATACTAATAAATCTGCATACGTTAGAGAGTAGAAGGGTGATCTCATCGATAATATTTATCTACGACATTATTAATGGCAATATCGATTGTCCCATGCTTTTGGAGTCTTTGAACTTTTACGTTCCATCACGGAATTTGCGGCAACATAACATGTTTTCTATTGACCAGTTTAAGTCTAATTATTCTCTAAATGGGCCGATAACACGCGCTCTAATTGCCATGAACTCATTAAACAATGATCATTGTATTGATTTTTCCGTATCAAGCTTTTGTTTTAAAAATGTGTTATTCTCTATATTATGTTAATTTTTTAACACTTTCTACTTATATATAAGAAATTTTTGTTAATCTAGTCTGTAAGATTATTGTAAATCATAGACTGAATAAATAAATATGAAATATGTATCCCCCCAGTAAAGTGGATCTACCTCCAGAAATTGAGATGATATCCCAAACCAACCAAAAAAATCAATTGTATTTCCTGTTAAAAAATCGTTTAGTTCTTTTTCTATGAATTTATTGATTTCACTGGCCCTTAATTGTAACCTCTTTAAATTTTCTGTTTCCTTGTCGCAGTTGTCTATGCTTTTGATTTTTTCCACAATCTTTTTCTTCATGGTACAAGAGACGTCATCATCGAACAATGCCAATGCAATACATTCTTCAGATATTTTTTTTATTATCATTTCTGTATTTAAAAATTTCTTTAATAAAAGATAAGTCTTGAAGAGGTGCTATATGAGGATTGGTACAGTAAAACCAAAGCTTAACATAGAAATGTATAATAAACGCGCACATACTTGCTATCGAATTCTCTTCATACTCCGCTAGTTTAAACTGTTCACGAAATAAATAGATTTTTAAGCAATACAACGCCTTAGATATCCACCGAGCATGATGAGTGGGCTCTGGTACACGAAACTTTATGCCATCACTTGCTCCTAGACATATAGGCGTTAATTCCAATAATTCCCTATAGTCATCTCTTACTATTTTCTTTTTCAACTATTCCTTAGAGGGTTTCTTATAATAGTATCTTTGCTATCGCTTAAAAGTAATTTCAATTCGTTATTTTGTAGCAAATCTCTAAAACTATTTTTGTCGATGTTTTTAAAATTTTCTTGAAATCATCTAAATAACTGAACGTCCTTACTAGTACTGGAAAATAATTCTCAGCAAAACTTCATAAATATGATGACGACAACCTAGATACAAAAGTTTTCGCTCAAGTTTTTTTTCTAATAATGTTGCAGCTCCTTTTATAACGCCTGTGTTAACCGACGTCGTATCAAAACAACAGGCCACAATATCATCCTTCAGATCCCATTCAAATAACAGTTCATACAACGTGTCAGCTCTTTCCGAGCCTGTTGCAGCATATAATTTTGGAGCTCCAATTAACTGTTCACCATTCCTGTAAGTAACGACAACTGGAAGTCGTTTCACCTTTTCACGACCTGTTATTTCTGGAAGTGGTTTTCCATCCCAATGCCAAGTGTCGCAATTTATCTATTTAAAAAAACCTACTATTCAAAATTTATTCATTCAAGAGCAGTATAGTTTTAATAAGAAAACGTCAAAGAAATTTCTTGTAGTTGTTTGCAATTTTAAAATATATATTTTCTTTTCTTTATACTTGGTTTTTAAATTTCTTTCGACATGCTTGTTGCAAGAACAAGTTTCAGTGCAGGCTTAAATTTGTTGTGGCATCACGCATTTTGAAAGAAAATTTATAAAAAACAAGTAAGGAAGGCTAAGTTCGGTTGTAACCGAACATTACATACTCAGCTGAGAGCTTTGGAGACAAAATAAGGGAAAATCACCATTTAGCGAAATGAACCTAGGGTAACCCTGGAATGTGTATGTGTATTTTAAAAGGGAGTGCGCCATTGTTTTATAGGTGGACGCCTTTTCGAGATATCGCAATAAGGGTGGACCAGGGGTGACTCTAGAATGTGTGTTGTACGATATGATTATCAAATGAAAGGTGTTAATGAGTATTTTAAAAGGGAGTGGGCCTTAGTTCTATAGGCGGACGCCTTTTCGATATCGCAATAAGGGTGGACCAGGGGTGACTCTAGAATGTGTTTGTACGATATAGGTATAAAATTAAAGGTATTAATGAGGGTTTTAAAAGGGAGTGGCCATTAGTTATATATGTGAAGGCGTTTTCGAGATATCTACCAAAATGTGGATCAGGGTGACCCAGAACATCATCTGTCGGGTACCGCTAATTTATTTATATATGTCATACCACGAACAGTATTCCTGCCAAGATTCCAAGGGCTTTTGATTTCGTCCTGCAGAACTTTTTAATTTTCTTCTACTTAATATGGTAGGTGTCACACCCAATTTACAAAGATTTTTCTAAAGTTATATATTGCGTCAATAAACCAATCCAATTACCATTTTCATCTCTTTTTTCACATTTGGTACAGAACTATGGCATTTTTTTCATTTTTCGTAATTTTCGATAACGAAAAAGTGGGCGTGGTAATTTTTTACACCAAAATGAAGTGAGTTCAGATAACTGAACTAAGTTTAATAAGGACATATCGATTTTTGCTCAAGTTATCATGTTAACGGCCTAGCCGAAGGACAGACGGTCGACTGTTTATAAAAACTGGGCGTGGCTTCAAGCGATTTCGCCCATTTTCACAGAAAACAGTTATCGTCATAAAATCTATGCACCTACCAAATTTCACAAGGATTGGTAAATTTTTGTTCGACTTATGGCCTTAAAAGTATTCAAGACGAATTAAATAAAAAAGGGCGGAGCCACGCCAATTTTGAAATTTTCTTATTCTTTTGTGTTTTGTTGCACCATATAATTACTGGAGTTGAATGTTGACATAATTTACTTATGTATGTACTGTAGAGATACTAAATTTTTTGTTAAAATTTGACTTAAAAAATTTTTTTTTTTTTAAGTGGGCGTGTTCGTCATCCGAATTTGCTAATGTTTCTTTAGTACACATATAGTAATAGGGGTAACGTGCCTGCCAAATTTCATCATGATATCTTCAACGACTGCGAAATTACAGCTTGCAAATCTTTTAAATTACTATCTTTTAAAAGTGGGCGGTGCCACGCCCATTGTCCAAAATTTTACTAACTTTCTCTTTTGCGTCCTACCAAGTTTCATCGCTCTATCCATCTTTGGTAATGAATTATCTCACTTTTTCGGTTTTTCGAAATTTTCGATATCGAAAAAGTGGGCGTGGTTGTAGTCCGATTTCGCTCATTTTAAATAGCGATGTGAGAAGAGCCCAGGGACGTACATGCCTCAAAATTTACTCAAGTTATCGTGTTTACGGACGGACGGACAGACGGACGTACATGGCTAAATTAATTTCGTTTTTCGCCCAGATCATTTTGATATATAGGAGTCTATATCTATCTCGATTAGTTTATAACGTTACGGATTACCGTTATGCGAACAAAGTTAATATACTCTGTGAGCTCTGCTCAGCTGAGTATAAATATATGTGTATACTTTTTTAAATAAATAAACTTCAAGTTTGGCTTCAAGGGATATATGTATTTGTATAAAAAATTTATTTGGGCGTCTTTTACCTGAATACCATGATTCATTGATATACACATTCGAACAGACTTAATTTAGTTTTCATATTTGTTTGTCGAAAACAATATATATTTTGCCCTGTAGCTCTGTTATTGATCAACCGATGTTGAAGGTTGTAGCGATTTTAGAAAATAAAGAAAATACAGATCTTATTACGGTATGGAAAAGCAATAAATTTTCGTAGGGTTCAGAAATATGGAAGCCTGAAATACGAAATTGTAAAAATTCGTCATTTTTCAGAATTTCAAGCCTTTTGCGCCACCTCTAAATCTTTTTTGATTGGCCCAAAACTTAGTATACATATATTCGTTTTTGAGCTATTCGCATATTTTTAGGGCGTGAGAACAAGAATCCAAACACTTTTTTCCCCTCCATACAACGAAGGGCCATATACATGTATGCCCTTTACTTTGTTTTGATTTAATAATTTTTGTTATTGAAAGCCAATTATACTGTGCTAGTTGCGTAAATGATTATGGATGGTTCGAATGAGTTCTTGAGCACTGACAACGATCGTTTGAGGATTATCTTAAATACTGTAAGCAAAAATCATCCGGGCTTGCAGCTCTGTCACATTAACCCTCGTAGCTCTAACACCCCAAAGCTTGATTACATGACCTTCATTCTACAGGATTCAAAGATAGATATTTAATGTGTGACTGAGACCTGGTTTACAGAAGATATTGGTGATAACATGTATGCATTAAATGGCTACAAAGTGAATAGGAGTGACAGGAAAACAGGTGCCAGAGGCGGGGGTGTTCCCGTATACTGCAACGCAAATATTCCTCACAAAATAATTTTTAAGTCAAGTGTAGATGATCCTATTGAGTATATTTTCATGGACGTTGGGAACAGGTTTAACAAATGCTTATTTATTTGTGTATACAACCCCAATAACACATTTAAGCTAGGTAATTTATTTTCGCAATTGGCCCAATTTTCTGTTGTTGTTGTTGTAGCAATGCTCGCCCCACCTAATAGCCGCGACCGATCACAAATTGTCATCAATATCCTCTAACGGGAGTCCAAGGAAACTTGCCGTTTCAACAGGGGTGGACCATAAGGAAAGGAGTGTTAGAGGCGTTGGTTCCACATTACAATTGAAGAGATGGTTGGTGTCATGTGGGGACACATTGCAAGCGGGGCATACATTTTGTATGTCGGGGTTGATTCTGGATAGGTAAGAGTTTAACGTGTTACAGTATCCAGAACGAAGTTGAGCAAGAGTGACACGCGTTTCCCTGGGGAGTATGCGTTTCTCTTCCGCGAGTTTTGGATAATTTTCGTTAAGTACTGGATTCACGGGGCAATTCCCGGCATAAAGATCCGACGCCTGTTTATGGAATTCACCAAGGACCTGCTTGTGTTTCAGGTTGTTGTGTTGTGTCTCAGGTGCCGTATTTCCTCAAAATGCTTACGGAGATGACTCCTTAAGCGCCTAGGCGGTGCTGGTTCATCAATCAGATTTCTGTTTGGATGCCCAGGTTTCTGGGTATTCAACAGGAACTGTTTGGTCAGCATCTCATTTCTCTCCCTGATGGGGAGTATTCTCGCCTCATTATGCAGATGGTGTTCTGGGGACATAAGAAGACAGCCCGTGGCGATTCTGAGAGCAGTATTTTGGCAGGCCTGTAATTTCTTCCAGTGGGTGCTTTTTAGGCTTGGCGACCATATGGGTGACGCGTAGCACGTAATCGGCTGGCTAATTGCTTAGTATGTGGTCATGAGCGTTTCTTTATCTTTTCCCCAAGTACTGCCAGCGAGGGATTTGAGGATTTTGTTACGGCTCTGAATTCTCGGAACAATTGCGGCTGCGTGCTCATCAAAATGTAGATCCTGATCAAACGTCACACCCACACGTCGGTAGCGTAGTGACATTGACGTGGATGTTCAAAATGGTCGACATTTGGGACGTCCATGTTGTAAATAAGGTCGCAGAAGATTTAGCAGGTGATAATGCCAGGTTTCGCGAGGCGAAAAAACTGGAGAGATCAGGGAGGTAGCCGTTTATTTTATTGCATAGCGCATCGATCTTTGGGCCTGGGCCTGTGGCCATTATTGTGCAGTCATCGGCGTAGGAAACGATTGTGACTCCTTCCGGTGGTGACGGTAGTTTAGATATGTAGAAATTAAACAAAATTGGGGATAGGACACCTCTCTGTGGCACCCCTTGTTTAATTCTCCTTGGTTTTGATGTTTCGTTTCTAAATTGCACCGATGCCTGCCAAACACTCAGATAATTTGCGGTCCACCTTTTAAGACATGGGGGAAGGGTAGACCCTTCCAGGTCTTGCAGTAACGAGCCATGGTTGACCGTATCAACAGCTTTTGATAGGTCTAGAGCTACGAGTACTGTTCTATGGTGGGGGTATTGATTTGAACCGCAATTTATCTGGGTGCTAATGGCATTTAGCGCGGTGGTAGTGCTATGGAGTTTTCTGAAGCCATGCTGATGAGGGGCTAGCTGCAAATTTGCTCGGAAATAAGGGAGCAAAATAGCAAAATGGCTTCAAGCGTCTTTGCCACTGGCAATACGAGAGATATCGGACGATACGACTCACCTATGTTAGCTGGTTTCCCAGGCTTTAGTAGTGGGACCACCTTGGCCATTTTCCATTTCTCAGGTATGACAAAGGTGGAAAGAGACAGGTTGAAGACATGCGCTAAATATTTGAAACCCTCTTTCCCTAGGCTTTTAAGCATCGGTATTGCTATGCCGTCTGGGCCCACTGCTTTGGATGGTTTAGCACGAGGAATGGCGTTCTCAACCTCTTTAGCGGGGATGGTGATTGGTGACGCGCTGAATTTGTGTTTATGTGCGTATCTATTGGCTCTCCGTCTATCTTTGTCGACCGCAGGATGCATTATATATTGTCGGCAGAAAGCGCTCGCGCATTTTTTCGCGTCCGACAGCACTTTGTCGCCAAAGGCGATGGAAACTTTGTCTTTGTGCTTAGTCGGATTCGATAGGGACTTTACGGTGGACCAAAGTTTACCCACACCGGTAGAGAGGTTACAACCTCTTAGGTGCTCCTCCAATTTCGCCCGCTTGTGTTCATCCACAAGCAATCTGATGCGTTGGTTTATATCCCTTTTTTAGAGGTCGCTTGGATCAAGCTGTCTTATAAGGTCACGTTCTCTCGCTAAGTTTGCGGCCTCCGCCGGGAAGTGGGGCCGGATTTCGGGAATTCTCCCGGCGGGAATGAAATGTGCCGAGGCGGATTTAATGACCTTACGGAAGGCACGCTCCCCTTGGCGGGCATCAGTCGGGATAGGGAGGGCAGCAAAGCGGCTGTCTGTAAAGGATTTATATTCTTCCCACTTTCCTTTTTTGAAGTTTATGAAAGTGCGTTTTTCAGTGACGATGGTGGTACGCTCAAGCGAAATAAGTATGGGCAGGTGGTCGGATGCCAATGTTACCATCGGCTGCCAGTTGACGCAGTTTACGAGTTCTGCGCTCACGATTGAGATATCTGGCGAGCTGTGACAGCTTCCTACCATACGTGTGGGGGCGTCTCCGTTTATTTTGCAGAACGTCGTTTCTTCTATTTGATCCGCCAACATAGGGGTGACTGTCCTCCCGCAAGTTTGAATGCCATAGATCATGATGGGCATTGAAATCACCTAAGATAATGCGATTGTTGCCAGTGAGTAAGGGCCTGATATTAGGGCGGTATCCACTGAATCAACAGGTGGCAGGAGGGATATAGATGTTGATGATTTCTAGGTTTGCATCGCCTGACCGGACAGATAGGGCTTGACGTTCTAAGACATTGTCCCTGCGGTCGATGCCAGGATCAAATATATAATATTGCACAGAGTGGTGTATGATAAACGCGAGACCGCCTCCATTTCCGCTCTCGCGGTCTTTCCTGTGGACGTTATACCCAGAGCAGGTCTGCAATGCAGATCTTGCTGTGAGTTTAGTCCCTTGAATCGCAGCAATGCGGATGTTGTGTCGCTTCATGAAATTGACTATCTCCGTAATCTTCCCAGTTAGTCCATTACAGTTTAACTGCAGGATTCTGAAGTGCATAAGGGGAGACGTCGCCACTCTGGGGGTAAGTGACGGGTGACTACGCCTGGGTTGTGGAAGGCCAGGACGCAATTGCTGTTGTGGCCCTGGGACTGGGCGTCCTTGGGCAAGCATTGGGGTACCCGGATGATTTGGGTTTGCGACCTGGCAACATGGCGCGATGAAACCCGTCGGGGGGTTGCCGTCGCGGGGACCAGAACATCTGGGAAAGTGGCACCACCCAAGGCAGGAGCTGCATTGGGCGGATGTCGCAAACCTATATATTCTGTGCTGGCAGACAGTGCAAACGGAGGTAGGGACTAAGAGTCTGTTTCCCTGACCTGCACGATTGCTGCCGGAAAAGAGAGAGGGAGAAGACGGGGGCAGGGGCTGATGCTCAGCATTGCTACCAACTCTACTACGAAGGTAGTAGTTATGACTGGTATCAGCTGTTTGAGTTGTTGGCGCCGTGGGTCGCGAACAGCAGCGGGTACTTGTTGTGGCTTGCTGAGCAGCGGGGCTGCTGGAGGGTAGTGGGAGGGGGGGGGGGCGCTAAGGCGTAGACTACGGGACGCCCTTGGGCGTGAACAGCAAGGAGCCACAAAAGATTTATAAAAGTTACGTGGACGTCGGGTTTTGGGATCAAGCCCAGAACAACCTGTCCGATGCTACCATCCCTTGCACGAGACACACTGAACAGAGTATGACCGTCCTAAAAAGATTCTTTTCCGGCAGATGCAGCAAAACCATTTCTCAGGACCGGGGTCAGGAGACGGACCCGGATTGGATTCGATGCCTTCCCGGAGTAAGAGAATATAGAGCAGTCCTGCTGCAAGGAGCTGCTGGGAGGATGACAATTTGTGGGAGGGACGAAACAAATTAGATGGGGTCACACTGAAATGACAGTCCTTGGTCGGGAAAAATCCCGAGTCGCTCCGGTACATAGAACCGACTGCCTTGGGAAGCGGGCCCAATTTTCTCATATGTATGAGCATATACTACTTTGTGGTGATTTTAACACGTATGTACTAAATAAAGACTCACGATGTCTAAAATTAACGGATGATTTGAACTCCATAGGACTAGATGTCGTTAACAAATATCCTACGCGATTTTCACCCAATTGTAAACAGTTCCGAAGTGCTCCATTATGATCAATTCTCCCTTGCTGGATTATCTGACCATGACATGATGTTTATTTCATATAACATAGCCCTAAGTTGCACAAATAGAACACAGTTCTACTACAGGGATTTTAAAGTAGTAAATCTTTCTGAGCTTGCATATGAGGCTAGTATTTTGCATTGGAACGGCGTCTGGATCCCTCCTGGTATTAATCAAAAACTTAATTTTTTTGTATCGCAAGTACTTTACTTGTTTGATAAATATGTTCCACTAAAGGAAGTCAAAACTGAAAGCAGGAAAATGCCATGGTTCACGAATCAGGTGTTGTGGGCTATTAGAGCACGCAATAAGTTATATAGTCGTTGGAAGCGTGACCCTACGGAAAGAGCCTGGGAGTTTTATCGCCAAGCCAGAAATAATGCTACACTGCTAATCAGGGATTCTAAAAGAGAATTTTATAAAACGAAGCTTGATACTGATTTGCCGGTTAAAAATCTGTGGCAAAATTTTAGATGCCTAGGTATCGGGGCAAAAATTAATTCAGAATGCGATTTAAATTCAGATGATATGAACAATTTCTTTCTACAGTCATGCAAAACAAAAAATTACGGGAATTTTAAGATTGATAAAAATTTACTTCACACACCAGAAAATGCATTTCAGTTCAACCCAGTAACAGAGGTATATGTCATGAAAAGTAAGATTGTAATTAAATCGAATGCAGTTGGTGAGGATGGTGTTAGTCTAAGGTTTTTGGGACTGATAATAAAATACATAGTGCCAACTCTGACTCACATAATTAATTTTTCAGTTACAACTTCAACCTTTCCCGATGCTTGGAAAATAGCAAAAGTCATTCCTGTTGCTAAAAAACCGTCGGCTGCTGTCTCAACAGATTATCGTCCCATAAGTATATTGCCAGTCTTGTCAAAAGTCTGGGAGAAATTAGCGGCTGCCCAAATTACGGAATATCTTAATAAAAACAGGCTCTTGAGCGAATTTCAATCTGGTTACAGAGCCTTCCATAGTTGTAATACTGCCATGCTCAAAATTATTGAAGATATCCGCCCAGCCTATGACATAGGTAAATTAACTGTGCTGGCGCTTTTGGATTTTTCTAAAGCTTTCGACACAGTGGATCACTATATTCTTTTACTAAATACTACGGATTCTCTGATAGTTCCGTAAGGTTGCTTGACAATTATCTTAGAGGTCGCTTGCAGAAAGTAGTGGTTGGAACTAATTGCTCGGAGATGAAACGCCTTGATTCGGGGGTACCACAGGGATCCATTCTCGGTCCAATTCTGTTTTCTGTTTTTATTAATGGTATGACCAATATTTCCCAGAGCGTATCGATACATCTGTATGCTGATGATGCTCAAGTATATCTTTCTCGCCCGATTGGGCTATCAGAGGATCTGGTGTGCTGAATGAATGAAGACCTCCAGCTCATATCTTTATGGGAAAATGACAATAAATTAAATCTAAATGCTTCTAAGACCAAAGCTATATGTTTGGCTTATTCCCGGCAGGAAGTTACGACATTTCCTACTTTATCCTTGCAAGGCATTGCTATCAGTTATGAGTCTGTGGTTACTACCCTTGGATTTAAGTTGAACTCATACCTCGGATGCAAGGACCATGTAAACTATACTTTAAGCAAAATATACTTCGTACTGAGAAAGTTGTGGCAGACAGCAGATTTAATTCCAATTAATGTGAAACCCCTTTTTGGGGGAATCGTTTTCGGCAATATCGACAGTGAGTCACAGAAAAAGTTGCAGCTGGCTTTAAACAGCTGCGCTCGATATATATTTTCTAGGCTTAAATTTTATCATATATCAGAGTTTTCCTCCAAGATACTTAACTGCAGTCTCGTTAGCTTTCTGAATTATAGCAATTTAGGGTTCCTACACGATTTAATCCATAAAAGGCAACCGGAATACCTATTTAGAAATTTATGTTTTTCAAAATCAAACAAAACTGGCAACCTTATTTTTCCACGATATAACTCACTATCAAATAACATTAAAAATTAACGCAATACCAGGCGCTTTAAATTGGATTTATATGAATTTCTGCAAAATGTACATACATAAAACTTTCTCTTAATTTTTTTTGAATCAGATTCATTCTTTTATTTTTGTTTTTACTAAACTAGTCAAAAACCTTCTTGAGCATTCATACAAATATACATACACAGAAGAGTTTATAGTGTTTTGATTGTATTAGTTTTCATAATCTATTTATTTAACATAATGTATATTAAAAATAAATTTAGAAATTAAAAATATTGTATTGTTGATGAATATCCGAATTTACGTTAAGAGACAATAGCCACACATGTACAAATTTATTAATAAACTTTGAACTTTAAATCTTCACTAGCCGCCAATAGGATTCGCTTTCCGTGGGGATATGGTACACAAAACAAGAAAATTTGCTCTATCAGGGGATGGAGCGCTCAGGAGGGGTGACATACCAAACCCAAATTTCCTTTCTCCAATCAAAGATCTTTTGTCGCCATCAGCCCGCGACAGCTCCACTCTTTCCTAGTAAAAAGAAGAACACTCTTTCTTTTTCTCTAACACTACCTATCTCGATACGGTCTGAGATCTCTAACATTCCAGGCTACTTTATCTCTTCCAGTTTCATCAGCTAAACTATAGGTCCAAGGGGATACTCTCTTATTTGTTACAAAAGGACCTATAAACTTGGCAGCTAACTTTTCTGCACAATAGATTTTTGCATCTGACAGATCGTAGTTCTTCCTTCAAACCTGCTCTCCTGGCATATGCTGGACATCCCATTTCCTAATATTATATTGGTTCACTAGCTTCGCTACTGCTTAATCCAACTTCATATGGATGTTCTTCCTTATCTCCGACAGATTCCTCGCCCTTTCCTCACAGCTTAACTTTTTAAAACAATTTTTTATCTTCTATTTTTTTTTAGCTCTTATTTCTCGCTCAGTTCCCTTCACATATGCACAGGTACATAATTCTCAAACTTTTAATGAAATGTTTTAAGTATATATTCAGATTGCATCATGAAATAAGAAGAATTTCTCAATAAGAGAAATATAGGAAAAAATGCCTACTATGCATTTTTCTTAATCTTTTGGATTTTAATAATAGTTTTTTGTTATTAATATTTTTTTATTAATGACAAAAAAATTATTATAAATAAAAAAAATAAATAAATTGGTATTAATTGAAAAAATTGCCTTCCCACTCCCACCAATGATCAAGCACAAACCGTTCTTAAATTGATACCAAACACTGTTAAATCGACCACAAATCGTTCTTGAAGCGTGGGAACGAAAAATCTTAAATCAAGCCCATGTAGTGCTTGAAATGAGCACAGAAGGTTCACACATCAATACCAAACTGATTATAAAATACGAACGGTGTGCTTGGAAAAACTGTTCTTAAAACAAGCCCATCGGTCACGAGTTAAGAAAAAACGTACTTAACAGACTTTTGTCAACGAATTTTCTTAATTTTGAACTTGTTTCGTTCGTTTTTGACCGATTTTTTCTCTGAGTGAAGATGTATTTGTATCTACCAACTAGTTTTGAATTTATCATCCTATATATGAGCATAATATAATTCCGTGTAAATAAGAAGGCTTAGTGGAGCTTTACGCTTATGAAATGTATAAAGGCGAAAAGGCGTTGGCTACACCATGGGCACCCGTATTTTGTAGCGGAGGTTGGGAGCCCACATTAGGGTGGTAGAGAGAGGTGAAGTAAGACTTGGTCCTCGTCATTGAAATTGTTAGTTTTCGTACGAAAAAAACAAGAGCACAAACAGCTGGAAGGTTTACTAGAGTCTAACCCTGCCAGATAGCCCGCTTAAGCTCAGATATGGATAGTCCCCAGAATGAGTATGTAGGCTAACTTAATTATTGAAAATATTTGTTTAACAACAGTTAAGGTAATTCTTATAAACGAGCTGACTAAGACAGTATAAGCTAGAACGGGTAACTAAATATCTTGAGAAGATTTCTGAAATCGCTTATAAAGCCTACATTTAATATTATTGGGTCTAACAAGTTAAAGGCTACTTTTGGTGTACTTGATGTAATGCCTTCATAACAGCAGAAGCACATGTATCAAATAATCCATCAAGCGCAATATAAGAAGTACATATGTATGTATTTCGACATCAGTAAGTAGCCTAGGCGGCTAATGATGTTTTAGGTTTAGCCTGTTCTACTCCATCGATAAAACCTACGGTTAGTACCTTTATGAGTTGTGGTATCATTGGGCGCTTTCAGCGAACACTATTTTTGTTGATAGGTTGCAAACATGTTTCCTTCAGTGGAGTGATAAAGAGTTTGTTCTCTACACGGCGAGTTTAGCAAACTGCCAAAATAAATTATTATCCTTAAATTTCACTATAATGTTAAGAGGGAAAATTGTATTCATAGCCAACAATTTAATGTGTCGAAGAACTGTCAGATATCCACATTTGAGCGAATGTTGCGAAAAAAGTTATGCTTAGTAATTTCACGTAAAATCCCGACCCTTGTGAGGATTAACAAGTAAGGAAGGTTAAGTTCGGGTGTAACCGAACATTACATACTCAGTTGAGAGCTATGGTGACAACATAAGGGAAAATAACCATGTAGGAAAATGAACCGAGGGTAACCCTGGAATGTGTTTGTATGACATGCGTATCAAATGAAAGGTATTAAAGAGTATTTTATGAGGGAGTGGGCCATAGTTTTATAGGTTGACGCCATTTAGGGATATAGCCATAAAGGTGGATCAGGGTTGACTCTAGAATGCGTTTGTACGATATGGGTATCAAATTAGAGGTGTTAATGAGTATTTTAAAAGGGAGTAATCCTTAGTTCCATAGGTGGACGCCGTTTCGAAATATTGCCATAAAGGTGGACCAGGGGTGACTCTAGAAGGTGTTTGTACGATATGGGTATCAAATTAAAGTTAATAATGAGGGTTTTAAAAGGGAGTGGTGTTTGTTGTATAGGTGGTCGAATTTTCGAAATATCGCCATAAAGGTGGACCAGGGGTGACTCTAGAATTTGTTTGTACAATATGGGTATCAAAAGAAAGGTGTTAATGAGTATTTTAAAAGGGAGTAATCCTTAGTTCCATAGGTGGACGCCGTTTCGAGATATCGCCATAAAGGTGGGCAAGGGGTGACTCTAGAATTCGTTTGTGCAATATGGGTATCAAACGAAAGGAGTTAATGAGTATTTTAGAAGGGAGTGGGCCATAGTTCTATAGGTGGACGCCTTTTCGAGGTATCGCAATAAAGGTGGACCAGGGGTGACTCTAGACTTTGTTAGTACGATATGGGTATCAAATGAAAGTTGTTAATGAGTATTTTAAAAGGGAGTGGGCCTTAGTTCTATAGGTGGACGCCGTTTCGAAATATCGCCATAAAGGTGGACCAGGAGTGACTCTAGAATGTGTTTGTACGATATGGGTATCAAATTAAAGGTATTAATGAGGGTTTTAAAAGGGAGTTGTGGTTGTTGTATAGGTGGTCGCATTTTCGAAATATCGCCATAAAGGTGGACCAGGGGTGACTCTAGAAAAAGGAGTTAATGAGTATTTTAAAAGGGAGTGGGCCTTAGTTCTATAGGTGGACGCCTTTTCGAGATATCGACATAAAGGTGGACCAGGGGTGACTCTAGAATGTGTTTGTATGATATGGGTATCAAATTAAAGGTATTAATGAGAGTTTTAAAAGGGAGTGGTGGTAGTTGTATATGTGAAGGCGGTTTCCAGATATCGACCAAAATGTGGACCAGGGTGACCCCGAACATCATCTGTTGGATACCGCTAATTTATTTATATATGTAATACCTGCCAAAATTTTAAGGGTATTTTATTTCATTTTCTTCTACTTAATATGGTAGGTGTCACAACCATTTTATAAAGTTTTTTCTAAAGTTATATTTCGCTTCAATAAAACAATCCAATTACCTTACCATGTTTCATCAATTTTTTCGTATTTGGTATAGAATTATGGCATTTTTTTCATTTTTCGTAATTTTCGATATCGAAAAAGTGGGCGTGGTCATAGTCGGATTTCGTTCATTTTTCATACCAAGATAAAGTGAGTTAAAGTAAGCACGTGCACTAAGTTCATTAAAGATATGTCGATTTTTGCTCAAGTTATCGTGGTAACGGCCATGCGGAAGGACAGACGAACGACTGTGTATAAAAACTGGGCATGGCATCAACCGATTTCGCCCATTTTCACAGAAAAGAGTTAGCGTCATAAAATCTATGCCCCTACCAAATTTCAAAAGGATTGGTTAATTTTTGTTCGACTTATGGCGTTAAAAGTATCCTAAACAAATTAAATGAAAAAGGGCGGAGCCACGCCCATTTTGAAATTTTCTTTTATTTTTGTATTTTGTTGCACTATATCATTAATGGAGTTGAATGTTGACATAATTTACTTATATACTGTAAAGATATTAATTTTTTTGTTAAAATTTTACTTTAAAAAAATTTTTTTTTTAAAAGTGGGCGTGGTCCTTCTCCGATTTTGCTAATTTTTATTAAGCATACATATAGTAACAGAAGTAACGTTCCTGCCAAATTTCATCATGATATCTTCAACGACTGCCAAATTACAGCTTGCAAAACTTCTAAATTACCTTCTTTTAAAAGTGGGCGGTGCCACGCCCATTGTCCAAAATTTTACTAATTTTCTATTCTGCGTCATAAGTTCAACGCATCTACCAATATTCGTTGCTTTATTTCTCTGTTGTAATGAATTATCGCAATTTTTCGGTTTTTCGAAATTTTCGATATCGAAAAAGTGGGCGTGGTTACAGTCCGATATCGTTCATTTTAAATAGCGATCTGAGATGAGTTCTCAGGAACCTACACACCAAATTTCATCGAGATACCTTGAAATTTACTCAAGTTATCGTGTTAACGGACGGACGGACGGACATGGCTCAATCAAATTTTTTTTCGATCCTGATTATTTTGATATATGGACGTCTATATCTATCTCGATTCCTTTATATATGTACAACAACCGTTATCCAATCAAACTTAATATACTCTGTGAGCTCTGCTCAACTGAGTATAAAAATACTCAACGGTGTGTTCAGAAAATTATCAAACTACAACAGTGATCAAAACATGTGTGAATGCGCCCAAATGTACTTGTGTGCATGAATGTGCATACGAAAAAAAAATAACAAATTTGTCTGCCGTTAATCCGCCATGTTGTTCTCATAGAATTATTTACTGGTGGCCCTAAAGCAATCATATCGATTCAAAGAAAAAATGGGATGGTATTTTCTCGACTGAGCGAGAAAGGGTATATTCGAATGTGATGGCGTACACATATGTAGTTGAAAGTGCGAATGGCTCCGAATTCAAGTACAAGCCAATACGTATTGATGTATGTATATGCTTACACCTTGAATGGCCGCTTATTTACTCTATTTTTTTTACAAATGTAGTAATCGCATTGCGTTTATGCATATACACACATAAATTCATTCAAAGATTTTGGTGGTGGTTTGAGTCCAGAGTGTTCTGTGTTATATACAATGTATATACATATATTTACCCACCAACAAAATTTGCAGCTTATTTAAGGATTATAACATTGGGTCAAAAGGCTTATAATCAGCGCCCTCGCCGCCCCTCCCCTATGTTGCACAAAAAATATAATTTTATATATTCAAAAATTAATAAACTAATGAAGTCGTAAAATAATTTTTAAATATTTTTACGGTAAGCTCAAAATGTTTTATGAGAACCCCCGAATTCTTAATCGTTGGAGTGTAATAATTTTGGTGTGAAAGCCATCATAACGGTGGGAAAGTCATCATACCTCTGCCACCCTTGTCCTGAAATATAGGAAACATTGCCCTCGTTGCTGAAGGACAACAACAGAGGTAGCTTCGTTCCCCGGCGGGTTGAAAGGCATAGAGGAGGAACATAGTTTTGTCCGGCAGCTTCATGGCTCTGCGAATGCAGATTTGAATCAACAAAAGAAAACTATGCTGCAAAATAAACATTTATATCCCTTGTATCTTCCAATTTTTCACATCACAAGAATTGGATCTGGTGTAGTATGATCCAGAGCAACACGAAAGCAGAGTTTGTGATTTCCTTCAAACTCAGGCTCCCGCCTTTGCAGACATCGCCGGAGAAGAATGCACACTTCCGAAGGATAAGCCCTTTACTCTGTCCCAACTTCGATCCCCATGCCTGGTGTATAGCACAAATCATGTATTCGTCTGTAATGTGGAAAAAAATCTGTAATAGCAACTTTTTTTTGTTAACTCCATATTGAAACTGCTCGATTCCTTGGACCTCCGTTTCTTGAGTGTTTTAACCTATTAACCCAGGCTACTAAAAATAAGAACCATACATGGACGGACGGGAAAAAGACTACGCCGCCTAGTTCTGATGATAAACATGAAAATTTATATGTGCGCTGCTCTCTCCATGTCATCAAAACAAAAGCGATATGTCCCACTTAACGGCAAAGTGGGGGAAAAAGGTGTCGTGAAAATTCAACTTCGACAAATTAATATTCCCCAGTTGGACTAGGTGAATCGTCCAGCTGCGAAGACCAGCCACATCTCTAATGATGGAAGTAAGCTGAATGCTGGTATGGGCAAATTATAAACCAAGAATTGTTAAATCGTACAAATTAAAAAACAAAACAAAAACTACAATACCGAACCAAAAAAATTCATACCAAATTTTCGACCTATTTTATTTTTATTTATTTGTAAAGTCAAGTATACCAAAATTTTTCTTTGTATCCTTTGGTTTAGGCCGAAGTTCTCTTCCAATTTGCGTAGTGCTCCCTTTAGTTTTTCTACAAATTCGCGGGACGGGACTTACTTGTTTAATGCAGACCCCGAACGGCATCTGCAAGGCAGACGAGATTTCACTGAGAAGCTTTTCATGGCAGAAATACACTCGGAGTGCTTGCCAAACACTGCCAAAGGGCGACCTCGCTTAGAAAAACGTTCTTCTAATTGAAAAAATTTGTTTCTAAATATTTGATGTTACTTTGCGCGGGGCGTGAACGCAATCCATCACAAGAAAATGCACTGACGTAACAATAAAATAAAATAATTAAAAAAAAATATTTAAGCTAAATATTTAAGTGAAAATGAATTAGGCAAATCCTAGGTACTAGTCATCTCCTCATCAATATAGGGCGTTGATCAGAAAATTAAATAAAACCTTTGGGCGTTGAGATTCCCAAAAACGTGAGGTGTAATTAAGTTTCGTTTGGTCGTACTTATGCATATATGAAAATATCATTTATAAAGATACTAGCCTTTACCCGCGGCCCCGTCCGCAAGGATAAAATTAAATATATGGGCTATTCACGTTAGCCTACTTATCAAGTTATCCGTTTAAATTTTTTTTCGGTCTAATGCATTTTATTTTTGTAATTGAGTAAAAAAAAAATCTAAATGAGCTGATAACCTGATAGGAACCCAAATGATCCCGAATTTATCCCGAAAAAGCCACGAAATGACCCCGACGATATCGCGGATGGATCCCGAAAACTATCCAGAAATGCTTCGGAAGGGTCTCCAAAAGTTCCCGGAATAGTCCCCAAAAAAACCCGAAATGACAACGACACGATTCTAGACTTATCCAGAGAACCACACAGAAATGATCCCTGAGGGGAACCAAAATTATCCCGAAATAGTCCCGGAAAAGTTCCGAAATGAGCCTGACGGGCTACCGGACGGATCTCAAAAACCATCCAGAAAATATCCAGGAAGGGTTCCTAAATTATCCCGACATAGTCCAGAAAAAGTTCCGAAATGACCCCGAGGGGATCCACGACGGATCGCGAAAACCATACAGAAATGATTCCGGAAGGGTCACAAACTGATCCCGAAATAGTCCGGAAATGACCCCGATGGGATCCCGCACGGATCCATAAATGTCCCGGAAGGGTCCCAAAACTATCCCGGAACAGTAACAAAAAAATCTCGAAATTACTCCTACGCCATCACGGAAGGATCCAGAAATGACTTTGGAAGTGTCCCCAAATGATGCCGGAAGGGTCCCCAAATAATACAGAAAAAGTAATGAAATGACTCCTAATGCGTCCCCAAATGATCCCGAAATAGTTCCAAAAAAGTCCCGAATTTACCCCGATGGGTTCCCGTACAGATCACGAAAACTATCCAGAAATGATGCCGGAAAGGTCCTCAAATGATCCCCTTAAAAGTCCCGGAATGACCTTGAAGGGATCCCGGGCGGATTCCAAAAACCATCCAGAAATGATGCCGAAAGGGTCCCCAAGTGATCACTTATCAGTCGAGAAAAAGTCCCGAAATGATCCCGACGGTATCCCGGACGTATCCCGAAAACCATCTAGAAATGATGCCGGAAGGTACCCCAAATTATCCGGAAATAGTTCCGAAATGACACCGACGGGATCCCGGACGGATCCCGAAAACTGTCCAGAAATGATGCCGCAAAGGTCCCCAAATGATCCCCTAATATACCCGAAATGACCCTGATAGGATCCCGTACGGATCCCGAAAAGCATCCAGAAATGATGCCGAAATGGTCCCCAAATGATCCCGTATTAGTCGAGAAAAGTTCCCGAAATGACCCCGACGGGATCCCCGACGGATCCCGAAAACCATCTAGAGATGATGTCGGAAAATACCCCAAATGATCCCGAAAAAGTCCCGAAACGACCCCAACGGAGTCCCGGACGGATCCCGAAAACCATCTAGAAATTATGCTTAAAGGTACACCAAATAATCCCCTAATAGTCCCGAAATGACTCTGACGGGATCCCGTTCGAATCCCTAAACCCATCCAGAAATGACGCCAGTAGGTACACCACATGACCCCGTCCGGATCCCGGACGGATCCCGAAAATTATACAGAAATGATGCCGAAAGGGTCCCCAAATTATCCCGTATTAGTCGAGAAAAGGTCCCGAAATGACCCTGACGGGATCATCGACGGATCCCAAAAACGATCTATAGATGATCCCGGAAAATACCCCAAATGATCCCGAAAAAGTCCCGAAAGGACCCCTTAGGGATCCCGGACGGATCCCGAAAACTATCCAGAAGTGATGCCGGAAAGGTCCCCAAATGATCCTTAATAGTCCCGAAATGACCCCGTCCGGATCCCGGACGGATCCCGAAAAGCATCCAGAAATAATGCCGAAAGGGTCCCCAAATCATCCCGTATTAGTCGAGAAAAAGTCACGAAATGACCAAGACGGGATCCGGACGGATCCGAAAACCATCCAGAAATGATGCCGAAAGCGTCCCCAAATGATCCCGTATTAGTCGAGAAAAAGTCCCGAAATGACCTCGACGGGTTCCCGGACGGATCCGATAAGCATCCAGATATGATGCCGGAAGGGTCCCCAAATGATCGCGAAATAGTCCCGAAATGACCCTGACGGGATCCTGAACGGATCTCGAAAACCATCCAGAAATGATGCCAGTAGATACCCCAAATTATCCCAAAATAACCCCGAAATGGCCCCGAAGAGATCCCGGACGGATCCCGAAAACCATCCAGGAATGATTACGGAAGAGACCCAAACTGACCCCGAAAAAGTGCCGTAGTGATTCCGGAAACCGTAAAGAATTTATCTCTCAAAGGTACGCAAATGATCCCGAAAATACCACGACGGGATGCCGGACGGATCCCGAAACCCATTCAGAAATGATGCCGGAAGGATCCGCAAATGATCCCGGAATAGTCCCGAAAATGTTCCAAAATAACCCCGACGGTATCCCGACGGATCCCGAAAACTATCCAGAAATGATGCCGGAAAGGTCCTCAAATGATCCCCTAATAGTCCCGAAATGACCCTGACGGGATCCTGGACGGATCTCGAAAACCATCCAGAAATGATGCCAGTAGATACCCCAAATTATCCCAAAATAACCCCGAAATGGCCCCGAAGAGATCCCGGACGGATCCCGAAAACCATCCTGAAATGATGCCGGAAGAGACCCAAAATGACCCCGAAAAAGGCCCGAAATGATCCCGGAAACCATCAAGATTTATCTCTCAAAGGTACGCAAATGATCCCGTAAATACCACGACGGGATGCCGGACGGATCCCGAAACCCATTCAGAAATGATGCCGGAAGGATCCGCAAATGATCCCGGAATAGTCCCGAAAATGTTCCAAAATAACCCCGACGGTATCCCGGACGGATCCGAAAACTATACAGAAATGATCCCGGAAGAGTCCCAAATTGATCCCGAATAGTCCCGAAAAAGTATCGAAATGACCCCGACGGGATTCTGGACGGATCTCGAAAACCATTCAGAAATGATGCCGGAAGATACCCCAAATGATCCCAAAATAGCCCCGACGGATCCCGGACGGATCCCGAAAACCATACTGAAATGATGCCGGAAGGGACCCAAAATGACCACGAAGAAGTTCCGTAATGATCCGGAAACCATCAAGAATTTATCTCTCAAAAGTACGCAAATGATCCGAAAACACCCCGACGGAATGCCGGACGGATCCCGAAAACCATCCAGAAATGATCTCGGAAGGGTTTTGATATGACCCTAACACAAATAAGGTGAAGCTAACTATAAAACCATGTTAATAAGGCAGCAGGCGCGTTGGAGCGAATGAAAGGTTACAAAGAAACATACAGGTAAACTGATAAAAGCGTGCTAATAAAAACAATTGAAAGAGGAAGATGGCGAGAGGAGACGGAGAGCACCACCGATCGTTTTTCCAAATTGTTTAGATCTCGATCTGTATGAGCCAGATATCAAAAATTATTGATTTTGGATAACAATTTAGATATTTTACACCAGAGGGTAGGAGAAGGGGGGAGGAGGGACGGAGGGTGTCACTGCTCATTTTGTAAGCCCTCGACTTATTTGACCTATTGAGTTGTAATATTGGTGAAGGACAGTAAAGGTAAAGTTATAATGTGTAAAAATTATTAAAAAGTAGTTTTTCGAAGGGGTCGTGAGACCCGCACCAGGGGGCGAAAAAAATTTCGCTAGTAGACTATTATCTGTGTCCCAAATTTCATCAAAATCCGTGTAGCCGTTCTGGCGGGATTCAGTCACAAAAACGAAAATTATAATAATTAAATTATAACTGTTCCTAGGCCTCGGGGCCTCCCCCTTTGAAAAGTATTTAGCTAGTAGATGCATCTAGACTATTGGCTATATGTGTGCCAAATTTCGTCCAAATCTGTTCAACCGTTCTTTCGTGATTGAGGCACAAAGACAAACGTCTGGACATCCAAACTTTCCCATTTATAATATATACTAGCCTTTACCCGCGGCCCCGTCCGCAAGGAGAAAATTAAATATATGGGATATTCACGTTAGCCTGCTTATCAAGTTATCTGTTTAAAAAGATGTTTCTGTCTAATACATTTTATTTTTGTAATTGAGTAAAAAAAGAACTAAATGAGCTGATAACCTGATAGGATCCCCAAATGATCCCGAAATTATCCAGAAAAATCCACGAAGCAACCCCGACGCTATCGCGGACAGATCTCGAAAACCATCTAGAAATGCCACGGAAGGGTCTCCAAAAGTTCCCGGAATAGTCCCAAAAAACCCGAAATGACAACGACACGATTCTAGACTTATCCAGAGAACCACAAAGAAATGATGCCTGAAGGGTACCAAAATGATCCCGAAATAGTCCCGAAAAAGTTCCGAAATGACCCTGACGGGCTCCCGGACGGTTCTCAAAAACCATCCAGAAAATATCCAGAAGGGTCCTTAGGGATCCACGACGGATCGCGAAAACCATACAGAAATGATTCCAGAAGGGTCCCAAAATGATCCCGTATTAGTCCCGAAAAAGTCCTGAAATGACCCCGACGGGATCCCAGACGGATTCCGAAAACTATCCAGAAATGATGCCGGAAAGGTCCTCAAATGATCCCCTAATAGTCCCGAAATTACCCTTACGGATCTCGAACGGACCCCTAAATGACCCTGACGGGATCCCGCACAGATCTCGAAATCCATCCAATAATCCCGAAACAATCTCTGAAAAGTCCAGAAATTACCCCGACGGGATCCCGCACGGATCCCAAAAACTATCCAGAAATGATGCGGAAGGTACCCCAAATGATCCCGAAATAGTCCGAAATGACCCCGACGGGATACCGGACGGATCCCAAAAACAATCCAGAAATGATGCCGAAAGCGTCCCAAATGATCCCGTATTAGTCGAGAAAATTCCCGAAATGTCCCCGACGGATCCCGGACGGATCCTCAAAACCATATAGAAATGATGCCGGAAGGTACCCCAAAGGATCCCGAAATAGTTCCGTAATGAACCTGACGGGATCCCGAACAAATCCCAAAACCATCTAGAAATGATGCCGGAAGGTACCCCAAATGATCCCGAAATAGTCCCGAAATGACCCCGACGGGATACCGGACGGATCCCGAAAACCATTCAGAAATTGTGCCGAAAGCGTCCCAAATGATCCCGTATTAGTCGAGAAAAAGTCCCGAAATGACCCTGACGGGTTCCCGGACGGATCCCGAAAAGCATCCAGAAATGATGCCGGAAGGTACCCCAAATGATCCCGTATTAGTCGAGAAAAAGTCCCGAAATGACCCGACGGGTTCCCGGACGGATCCCGAAAAGCATCCAGATATGATGCCGAAAGGGTTCCTAAATGATCCCGTATAAGTCGAGAAAAAGTCGCGAAATGACCAAGACGGGATCTCGGACGGATCCCGAAAAACCATCTAGCAATGATGACGGAAGCTACCCTAAATGATCCTGTATTAGTCGAGAAAAAGTCCCGAAATTACCACGACGTGATCCCGGACGGATCCGAAAACCATCTAGAAATGATGCGGAAGGTACCCCAAATGATCCCTAAATAGTCCCGAAATGACCCCGACGTGATCCCGGACGCATCCCGAAAACCATCCAGAAATGATGCCGAAAGCGTCCCAAATGATCCCGTATTAGTCGAGAAAAAGTCCCGAAATGACCCCGACGGGATTCCTAACGGATCCCTAAAACCATCTAGAAATGATGCCGGAAGGTACCCCAAATGATCCCGAAATAGTCCCGAAATGACCCCGACGGGATCCCGGACGGATCCGAAACCCATTAAGAAATGATACCGAAAGCGTCCCCAAATGATCCCGTATTAGTCAAAAAAAGTCCCGAAATGACCCCGACGGGTTCCCGGACGGATCCCGAAAAGCATCCAGATATGATGCCGAAAGGGTTCCCAAATGATCCCGTATAAGTCGAGAAAAATTCCCGAAATTACCAAGACGGGATCCCCGACGGATCCCGAAAACCATCTAGCAATGATGACGGAAGCTACCCTAAATGATCCTATATTAGTCGAGAAAAAGTCCCGAAATTACCACGACGGGATGCCGTACGGATCCAGAAAACCATCTAGAAATGAAGCCGGAAGGTACCCCAAATGATACCGAAATAGCCCCGAAATGACCTTGACGGGATCCCGGACGGATCCCGAAAACCATCTAGAAATGAAGCCGGTAGGTACCCCAAATGGTCCCGAAATAGTACCGAAATGACCCTGACGGGATCCCGGAAGGATCCCGAAAATCATCTAGCAATGATGCCGGAAGCTACCCCAAATGATCCCGTATTAGTCGAGAAAAAGTCCCGAAATTACTCCGACGGGATCCCGGACGGATCCAGAAAACCGTCTAGAAATGAAGCCGGAAGGTACCCCAAATGATCCCGAAATAGTCCCGAAATGACCCTGATTGGATCCTGGACGGATCCCGAAAACCATCTAGCAATGGTGCCGGAAGGTACCTCAAATGAACCCGTTTTAGTCGAGAAAAAGTCCCAAAATTACCCTGAAGGGATCCCGAACGGATCCCGAAAACCATACAGAAATGATGCCGAGAAGGTCCCCAAATGATCCCGTATAAGTCGAGAAAAAGTCACGAAATGACCAAGACGGGATCCCGTACGGATCCCGAAAACCATCTAAAAATGATGCCGGAAGGTACTCCAAATGATCCCGAAATAGTCCCGAAATGACGCCGACGGGATCCCGGACGGATCCCGAAAACCATCCAGAAAGGATGCCGAAAGCGTCCCCAAATGATCCCGTATTAGTCGAGAAAAAGTCCCGAAATGAACCCGACGGGATCCCGGACGGATCCCGAAAACCATCTAAAAATGATGCCGGAAGGTACTCCAAATGATCCCGAAATAGTCCCGAAATGACGCCGACGGGATCCCGGACGGATCCCGAAAACCATCCAGAAAGGATGCCGAAAGCGTCCCCAAATGATCCCGTATTAGTCGAGAAAAAGTCCCGAAATGAACCCGACGGGATCCCGGACGGATCCCGAAAACCATCTAAAAATGATGCCGGAAGGTACTCCAAATGATCCCGAAATAGTCCCGAAATGACGCCGACGGGATCCCGGACGGATCCCGAAAACCATCCAGAAAGGATGCCGAAAGCGTCCCCAAATGATCCCGTATTAGTCGAGAAAAAGTCCCGAAATGACCTCGACGGGTTCCCGGACGGATCCCGATAAGCATCCAGATATGATGCCGAAAGGGTCCCCAAATGATCCCGTATAAGTCGAGAAAAAGTCACGAAATGACCAAGACGGGATCCCGTACGGATCCCGAAAACCATCCAGAAATGATGCCGAAAGCGTCCCCAAATGATCCCGTATTAGTCGAGAAAAAGTCCCGAAATGAACCCGACGGGATCCCGGACGGATCCCGAAAACCATCTAAAAATGATGCCGGAAGGTACTCCAAATGATCCCGAAATAGTCCCGAAATGACGCCGACGGGATCCCGGACGGATCCCGAAAACCATCCAGAAAGGATGCCGAAAGCGTCCCCAAATGATCCCGTATTAGTCGAGAAAAAGTCCCGAAATGACCTCGACGGGTTCCCGGACGGATCCCGATAAGCATCCAGATATGATGCCGGAAGGGTCCCCAAATGATCGCGAAATAGTCCCGAAATGATCCCGGAATAGTCCCGAAAATGTCCCAAAATAATCCCGACGGAATCCCGGACGGATCCCGAAAACTATACACAAATGATCCCGGAAGGATCGCAAAATAATCCCGGAATAGTCCCGAAAAAGTCCAGAAATTACCCCGGCGGGATCGCGGACGGATCCCGAAAACCATCCAGAAATGATCGCAGAAGGGTCTCGATATGACGTGCTAATAAAAACAATTGAAGGAGGGCTGATGGGGGAGGAGGAGAGTACCACTGATCGTTTTTCCAAAATTGTTTAGATCTCGATCTGTATGAGGCAGATACCAAAAATTATTGATTTTAGGACAAAATTTACATTGAGTTATAAAAATTTATAGATTTTGAACGAGAGGGAAAGGAGGGGGGGGGGGGTGTATCACTGCTCACTTTGTAAGCCATCGACTTATTTCACCCATTGAGTTTGTAATATTGGTGAAGGTCAGTATACGTAAAGTTATAATGTGTAAAAATTGTTAAAAAGTAATTATTCCAAGGGGTCGTGGGACTCCCTTTCCATGTTCGAAAAAAATTTCGCCAGTAGCCTATTATCTCTGTCCCAAATTTCATCAAAATCCGTGAAGCCGTTCTGGCGTGATTCAGTCGCAAAGACAAAAAATATAATAATTAAATTATAACTGTTCCTAGGGGGCGGAGACCACGCCCCTTTTGAAAAATATATAGCTAGTAGATCCTTCTAGACTATTGGCTATATGCATGCCAAATTTCATACAAATCCGTCCAGCCGTTCTTGCGTGATTGAGTCACAAAGAAAAACGTCTGGACAAACATCCAAGCATCCAAACTTTGCCATTTATAATATATATTAGATAAATTAAATGAAAATATATGTATATATAATAATAAATTTATTAATACTATAAATATTTGAAAAATATCTATGCATTTCGAAACCTAATAGGCCGGCAATAAATCAATTTTATTAAAATTCGCATTCATAATTCTTGTCGTAGAACACAACAAAGAAGATACCTTGCAAACTACTCTCATATGCTCTCATATATATATATACATATATACATATGTACACATTCATTCATACATGCGTATGCCTTTCTCTTAAATTATTAAATAGCAGAGCACTGTTAAGAATTGTGGCAGGTATGACAATCGCAGGTAAAATGTAGGTATTCTCCAGTTAGACCAGTTATTATCGCCTTCATCATTTACTTATGTTTCTATTTTGATATTCCAATAAGGCATGCATTCATATTTGATATTTAATCTTGTTTAAAAGGAAGATGTTTATCTTAGATAAGAAGTTTCTAATAAGTAGCCAAGTGCAATTCATTTTAACTTTTACCCACTTATGTTCACCCTGTAGCTGATATTTTTTCACACCCAGATAATAAAGGGGGCGACTTATTATTGAAACAAATCACATATAAAACTACGTCATGTGTGCAATAAAAATTAAAAAAAAAAAAAAAAAACACGGTGCAACAAAATATGCACTATGGAATTATATTAATTATATTGTATAGTAAAAATCATTAAAAATTAAATTCAAATACAGGTTTATTGAAAATGTTTGCGACGAAATCTAAAATGCCTTTCATAGGTAACAGGAAAAAAGCTTACGACTATTGGCCTTATTCTGAGCGTAACCGGTAACTTTGCAAAAAATACTTTCCCAATTGAAATAAAATGAAAATATGAATAAAATTTTGTACAAAAATGCATACAAAATGTGTGCTATCTTCTATTCATAAACTATCTTACTAAACAAGTAGGGGTAACGATATGTTACCACCTACCCTGATGGTTACGGTTTTTTCATAAATTCTTGCAAGTAATTACGTATTAAGTCAATATTGCATGCGTTTTGCAAATATTTTTGTGAACAGAATTTTGCCTGCATACTTGCTTAGAAGTTCAGAAACTACATTAGCACTTTTTATACTCAGTTGAGCAGAGCTCACAGAGTATATTAAGTTTGATTGGATAACGGTTGGTTGTACATATATAAAGGAATCGAGATAGATATAGACTTCCATATATCAAAATAATCAGGATCGAAAAAAAATTTGATTGAGCCATGTCCGTCCGTCCGTCCGTCCGTTAACACGATAACTTGAGTAAATTTTGAGGTATCTTGATGAAATTTGGTATGTAGGTTCCTGAGCACTCATCTCAGATCGCTATTTAAAATGAACGATATCGGACTATAACCACGCCCACTTTTTCGATATCGAAAATTTCGAAAAACCGAAAAAGTGCGATAATTCATTACAAAAGACAGATAAAGCGACGAAACTTGGTAGATGAGTTGAACTTATGATGCAGAATAGAAAATTAGTAAAATTTTGGACAATGGGCGTGGCACCGCCCACTTTTAAAAGAAGGTAATTTAAAACTTGTGCAAGCTGTAGTTTGGCAGTCGTTGAAGATATCATGATGAAATTTGGCAGGAACGTTACTGCTATTACTATATTTACGCTTATTAAAAATTAGCAAAATCGGAGAAGGACCACGCCCACTTAAAAAAAAAAAATTTTTTTAAAGTAATATTTTAAGAAAAAATTTAATATCTTTACAGTATATAAGTAAATTATGTCAACATTCAACTCCAGTAATGATGTGGTGCAACAAAATACAAAAATAAAAGAAAATTTCAAAATGGGCGTGGCTCCGCCCTTTTTCATTTAATTTGTCTAGGATACTTTTAACGCCATAAGTCGAACAAAAATTAACCAATCCTTTTGAAATTTGGCAGGTGCATAGATTTTATGACGTTAACTGTTTTCTGTGAAAATGGGTGGAATCGGTTAATGCCACGCCCAGTTTTTATACACAGTCGTCCGTCTGTCCTTCCGCATGGCCGTTAACACGATAACTTGAGCAAAAATCGACATATCTTTAATGAACTTAGTTCACGTGCTTACTTGAACTCACTTTATCTTGGTATGAAAAATGAACGAAATCCGACTATGACCACGCCCACCTTTTCGATATCGAAAATTACGAAAAATGAAAAAAATGCCATAATTCTATACCAAATACGAAAAAAGGGATGAAACATGGTAAGGTAATTGGATTGTTTTATAGACGCGAAATATAACTTTAGAAAAAACCTTATAAAATGGTTGTGACACCTACCATATTATGTAGAAGAAAATGAAAAAGTTCTGCAGGGCGAAATAAAAAACCCTTAAAATCTTGGCAGGTATTACATATATAAATAAATTAGCGGTATCCAACAGATAATGTTCTGGGTCACCCTGGTCCACATTTTGGTCGATATCTGGAAAACGCCTTCACATATACAACTACCACCACTCCCTTTTAAAACTCTCATTAATGCCTTTAATTTGATACCCATATCGTACAAACTCATTCTAGAGTCACCCTGGTCCACCTTTATGGCGATATCTCGAAAAGGCGTTTTATGGCGATATCTCGAAAAGGCGTCCACCTATAGAACTAAGCCCCACGCCGTTTTAAAATACTCATTAACACCTTTCATTTGATACCCATATCGTACAAACATATTCTAAAGTCACCCCTGGTCCACCTTTATGGCGATATCTCGAAAAGGCGAACACCTATAGAACGAAGGCCCACTCCCTTTTAAAATACTCATTAACACCTTTCATTTGATACCCATATCGCACAAACAAAGTCTAGAGTCACCCCTGGCCCACCTTTATTGCGATACCTCGAAAAGGCGTCCACCTATAGAACTAAGGTCCACTCCCTTTTAAAATACTCATTAGCTCCTTTCGTTTGATACCCATATTGCACAAACGAATTCTAGAGTCACCCCTGGCCCACCTTTATGGCGATATCTCGAAACGGCGTCCACCTATGGAACTAAGGATTACTCCCTTTTAAAAAAACTCATTAGCACCTTTCTTTTGATACTCATATTGTACAAACAAATTCTAGGGTCACCCCTGCTCCACCTTTATGGCGATATCTCGAAACGGCGTCCACCTATGGAACTAAGGATCACTCCCTTTTAAAATACTCATTAACACCTTTCTTTTGATACCCATGTTGTACAAACAAATTCTAGGGTCACCCCTGGTCCACCTTTATGGCGATATCTCGAAAATGCGACCACCTATACAACAACCACCACTCCCTTTTAAAACCCTCATTAATACCTTTAATTTGAAACCCATATCGTACAAACACATTCTAGAGTCACCCCTGGTCCACCTTTGTGGCGATATTTCGAAACGGTGTCCACCTATAGAACTAAGGCCAACTCCCTTTTAAAATACTCATTAACACCATTCGTTTGATGTCCATATTGTACAAACAAATTCTAGGGTCACCCCTGGTCCACCTTTATGGCGATATCTCGAAACGGCGTCCACCTATGGAACTAAGGATTACTCCCTTTTAAAATACTCATTAACACCATTCGTTTGATGTCCATATTGTACAAACAAATTCTAGGGTCACCCCTGGTCCACCTTTATGGCGATATCTCGAAACGGCGTCCACCTATGGAACTAAGGATTACTCCCTTTTAAAATACTCATTAACACCTTTCATTTGATACCCATATCGTACAAACGCATTCTAGAGTCACCCCTGGTCCACCTTTATGGCGATATCTCGAAAATGCGACCACCTATACAACAACCACCACTCCCTTTTAAAACCCTCATTAATACCTTTAATTTGAAAACCCATATCGTACAAACACATTCTAGAGTCACCCCTGGTCCACCTTTGTGGCGATATTTCGAAACGGTGTCCACCTATAGAACTAAGGCCCACTCCCTTTTAAAATAACACCTTTCGTTTGATGCCCATATTGTACAAACATATTCTAGGGTCACCCCTGGCCCACCTTTATTGCGATACCTCGAAACGGCGTCCACCTATGGAACTAAGGATTACTCCCTTTTAAAAAAAACTCATTAGCACCTTTCTTTTGATACCTATATCGTACAAACGCATTCTAGAGTCACCCCTGGTCCACCTTTATGGCGATATCTGGAAAAGGCGACCACCTATACAACAACCACCACTCCCTTTTAAAACCCTCATTAATACCTTTAATTTGATACCCATATCGTACAAACACATTCTAGAGTCACCCCTGGTCCACTTTTATGGCGATATTTCGAAACGGCATCCACCTATAGAACTAAGGCCAACTCCCTTTTAAAATACTCATTAACACCATTCGTTTGATGTCCATATTGTACAAACAAATTCTAGGGTCACCCCTGGTCCACCTTTATGGCGATATCTCGAAGCGGCGTCCACCTATGGAACTAAGGATTACTCCCTTTTAAAATACTCATTAACACCTTTCATTTGATACCCATATCGTACAAACGCATTCTAGAGTCAACCCTGATCCACCTTTATGGCTATATCCCTAAATGGCGTCCACCTATAGAACTATGGCCCACTCCCCTCATAAAATACTCTTTAATGCCTTTCATTGATACGCATGTCATACAAACACATTCCAGGGTTTCCCTCGGTTTATTTTCCTACATGGTTATTTTCCCTTATGTTGTCACCATAGCTCTCAACTGAGTATTTAATGTTCGGTTACACCCGAACTTAACCTTCCTTACTTGTTTATAAATTATTTCTTTCAAATTTATATTTTATTCATTATTGCGAAGCTCTCCGCTGGTAACGTAACCGGTTATGCTCAGAATAGAGCGGTAAATGAATTTAAATTCAATATTGTACTTATTCTATGCTATTGAAGATATCTAGTTAGCGACCTATCCTAAAGATAAGTTGTAAAGTAACAAGGTTGTACCTCGGACATTTTGCTTAAAAGGTCAAAATTCAGAGAAATGATTATCATATCTCAGGCAGCCAGTTGTTTTTAGTTGGTTACAAATGCAGAGCACTTAAATCGGTAATAATAACATAGTTTCATATCCATCCTATAATATAGTTTACCAAGTCCTTTACTTCTATTTTTATTTTTGCCCTTAATTTTAATGTATTTTAAATGTAGGTAAGTAAAATTTTTAAATTAATGTTCATTGTCAAATGTGAGTGTGTTTCTCTGTAATTAATTTTTAAATCATAATAGTTGTTTTTGTGTTTTCATTAACCGAAAAAATATAGAATCTCTTCTGAAGAAGCCAAGGAAAATCAACGAAGGGTTGAGTCGTAAAGTGAAACAACTAGTTTTATTTGCAAAATATCTCAATAGATCCGAAAAGCTTAAAAAATATATAAGAAACTAGCCTTTACCCGCGGGCCCGTCCGCAAGGAGAAAATAAAATATATGGGTTATTTACGTTATCCTGCTTATCAAGTTAAAAAAATAACTAAATGAGCTGAACACCTGAAAGGCACGCTTCCTCGAATTAAAAAAATACATTTTGTTTTTAAGTTAAATTATTAAGTTATATTTGTTCCCAAACTAATTATGTGATCTGTTGTATACTGCCATAAAACCAGATTAAATACGGAAAAGCACACATACCCCACTTATTGAGTTATATTTGTTCGCAAACTAATTATGTGATCTATTGTATTCTGCCATAAAACCAGCTTAAATAAGGAAAAGCACACATACCCAACTTATTGAGTTATATTTGTTCCCAAACCAATTATGTGATCTATTGTATACTGCCATAAAACCAACTTAAATACGGAAAAGCACACATACCCCACTTATTGAGTTATATTTGTTCGCAAACTAATTATGTGATCTATTGTAAAACCAGCTTAAATAAGGAAAAACACACATACCCAACTTATTGAGTTATATTTGTTCCCAAACTAATTATGTGATCTATGGTATACTGTCATAAAACAAACTTAAATACGGAAAAGCACACATACCACACTTATTGAGTTATATTTGTTCGCAAACTAATTATGTGATCTATTGTATACTGCCATAAAACCAGCTTAAATAAGGAAAATCACACATATCCCACTTATTAAGTTATATTTGTTCCCAAACTAATTATGTGATCTATTGTATACTGCCATAAAACCAGCTTAAATAAGGAAAAGCACACATACCCAACTTATTGAGTTATATTTGTTCCCAAACCAATTATGTGATCTATTGTATACTGCCATAAAACCAGCTTAAATAAGGAAAAGCACACATACCCAACTTATTGAGTTATATTTGTTTCCAAACCAATTATGTGATCTATTGTAAGTCACGAAATGACCCCGACGGGATCCCGAAAACCATCCAGAAATGATGCCAGTATGTACACCAAATGATCCCGAATTATTCCAGAAATTACCCCGTCGGGATCCCGGATGGATCTCGAAAACTATCCAGAAATGATGCCGGAAAGGCCCTCAAATGATCCCCTAATAGTCCCGAAATGGCCCTGAGCGGATCCCGAAAACCATCCAGAAATGAAGCCGAAAGGGTCGCAAATTGATCCCGTATTAGTCGCGAAGAAGTCCCGAAATGACCTCAACGGGATACCGGACGGATCCCGAAAAACATCTAGAAATGATACCAAAAGGTACACCAAATGATCCCAAAATAGTCCCGAATTGACCCCGACGTGATCACGGACGGATACCGAAAACTATCTAGAAATGATGCCGTAAGGTACTCCAATTGATCCCGAAATAGTCCCGAAATGCCCCTGACCGGATCCCGAAAATCATCCAGAAATGATGCGGAAAGGGTCCCCAAATGATCCCGTGTTAGTCGAGAAAAAGTCCCAAAATGACCCCGACGGGATCCCGGACGGAGCCCGAAAACCATCTGGAAATGATGCCGGAAGGTACCTCAAATGATCCCGTATTAGTCCGGAAAAAGTCCCGAAATGACCCTGGCGGGATCCCGGACGGATCCCGAAAACCATCCAAAAATGATGCCGAAAGGGTCCCCAAATGATCCCGAAATAGTCCCGAAATGACCTTGACGGGATCCCGGACGGAGGGATCGAAAACCATCCAGAAATGATGCCGGAAGGGACCCAAAATGATACCGAATAAGTCCCGTAATGATCCCGGAAACCATCAAGGATTTATAGTCGGAAAAAAGTCACGAAGTGACCACGACGGGATGCCGGACGAATCCCAAATACCATACAGAAATGATGCCGGAAGGGACCCCAAATGATCCCGAAAAAGTCCCGCAATTATTCCGACGGGATCCTGAACGGATACCGAAAACCATCCAGAAGTGAAGCCGGCAAGGGCCTCAAATGATCACCTAATAGTCCCAAAATGACCCTGACGGCATCCCGGACAAGTCCCGAAATCCTTCCAGAAATGATCTTGGGAAGGTCCCAAAATGATCCCGAAATAGTCTCGAAAAGTCCAGAAACTACCCTGACGGGTTCCCGGACGAATCCTGAAAGCCATTCTTAAATGATCCCGAAAAAGTCCCGAAATGACCCTGACGGGATCCCGAAAGGATTCCGAAAACTATCCAGAAATGATGCCGAAAGGGTCCGCAAATGATCCCGTATTAGTCGAGAAAAAGTCCCGAAATGACCCCGACGGGATCCCGGACGGATCCCGAAAACCATCGAGAAATGATGCCGAAAGGGTCCCCTAATGATCCCGTATTAGTCGAGAAAGGGCCCCGAAATAACCCTGACGGGATCCGGACGGAACCCAAAAACCATCCAGAAATGATGCCGAAAGGGTCTTCAAATGATCCCGTATTAGTCGAGAAAAAGTCCCGAAATGCCCCGACGGGATCCCGGACGAATCCCAAAAACCATCCACAAATGATGCCGGAAAGGTCCCCAAATGACCCCCTAATAGTCCCGAAATTACCCTGATGGGATCCCGGCCGGATCCCGAAAACCATCCAGAAATGATGCCGAAAGGGTTCCCAAATGATCCCGTATTAGTCGCGAAAAAGTCCCGAAATGACCTCGACGGGATGCCGGACGACTCCCAAAAACCATCCAGAAATGATGCCGGTAGGTATCCCAAATGATCCCAAAATAGTCCCGAAATGACCTCGTCGGCATCCCGGACGGATCCCGAAAATTATCCAGAAATGATGCCGGAAAGGTCCCCAAATGATCCCCTAATAGTCCCGATATTACCCTGATGGGATCCCGGACGGATCCCGAAAACCGTGCCCAAAGGATTCCCAAATGATTCCGTATTAATCGCGAAAAAGTCCCGAAATGACCCCGACGGTATCCCGGACGGATCCCGAAAACCATCCAGAAATGATGCCGAAAGGGTTCCCAAATGATCCCGTATTAGTCGCGAAAAAGTCCCGAAATGACCCCGACGGGATCCCGGACGAATCCCGAAGACCATCCAGAAATGATGCCTAAAGGGACCCAAAATAACCCCGAAAAAGTCCCGTAATGATCCCGGCAAACATCAAGAATTTATCTCTCGAAGGTACGCAAATGCTCCCGAAAGTACCCCGACGGAATCCCTGACGGATCCTGAAAACCATCCAGAAAAGATGCCGGAAGGGTCCCCAAATGATCGCGAAATAATCCCGAAATGATTCCGGAATAGTCCCGAAAATGTCCCAAAATAACCCCGACGGGATCCTGGACGGATCCCGAAAACTATACAGAAATGATCCCGGAAGGGTCCCAAAATGATCCCGAAATAGTCCCGAAAAAGTCCCGAAATTACCCCGGCGGGATCCCGGACCGATCCCGAAAACCATCCAGAAATGATCCCGGAAGGATCTCCATATGAGGTGAAGCTAACTATAAAACCATGTTAATAAGGCAGCAGGCGCAGGAGCGAATGAAAAGTTACATAGAAACATACAGGTAAAGCTAATAAAAGCGTGCTAATAAAAACAAATGAAGGAGGGCGGATGGCGGGGGTAAAAGGAGAGGACCACTGGTCGTTCCTCAAAAATTGTCTAGATCTCGATCTGTATGTGCCAGATACCAAAAACTATTGATTTAGGAGAAAATTTATATTGAGTTATAACAATTTATAGATTTTACACTAGAGTGGGCGATAAAGGTAAAGTTATAATGTGTAAAAATTATTAAAAAGTAATTGCTCGAAGAGGTCGTGGGACTCCCACCCCTCTTTCCATGTTCGAAAAAAATTTCGCTAGTAGACTACTGTCTGTGTCCCAAATTTCATCAAAATCCGTGTAGCCATTCTGGCGTGATTCAGTCGCAAAGACGAAAAAATATAATAATTAAATTATAACTGTTCCTAAGGGGCGGGGACCACACCCCTTTTCAAAAATATATAGCTAGTAGATCCTTCTAGACTATTGGCTATATGTGTGCAAAATTTCATCCAAATCGGTCCAGTCGTTCTTGCGTGATTGAGTCACAAAAACAAACGTCTGGACAAACATCCAAACATCCAAACATCTAAACATCCAAACTTTCCCATTTATAATATACTAGCCTTTACCCGCGGGCCCGTCCGCAAGGAGAAAATAAAATATATGGGTTATTTACGTTATCCTGCTTATCAAGTTAAAAAAATAACTAAATGAGCTGAACACCTGAAAGGCACGCTTCCTCGAATTAAAAAAATACATTTTGTTTTTAAGTTAAATTATTAAGTTATATTTGTTCCCAAACTAATTATGTGATCTGTTGTATACTGCCATAAAACCAGATTAAATACGGAAAAGCACACATACCCCACTTATTGAGTTATATTTGTTCGCAAACTAATTATGTGATCTATTGTATTCTGCCATAAAACCAGCTTAAATAAGGAAAAGCACACATACCCAACTTATTGAGTTATATTTGTTCCCAAACCAATTATGTGATCTATTGTATACTGCCATAAAACCAACTTAAATACGGAAAAGCACACATACCCCACTTATTGAGTTATATTTGTTCGCAAACTAATTATGTGATCTATTGTAAAACCAGCTTAAATAAGGAAAAACACACATACCCAACTTATTGAGTTATATTTGTTCCCAAACTAATTATGTGATCTATGGTATACTGTCATAAAACAAACTTAAATACGGAAAAGCACACATACCACACTTATTGAGTTATATTTGTTCGCAAACTAATTATGTGATCTATTGTATACTGCCATAAAACCAGCTTAAATAAGGAAAATCACACATATCCCACTTATTAAGTTATATTTGTTCCCAAACTAATTATGTGATCTATTGTATACTGCCATAAAACCAGCTTAAATAAGGAAAAGCACACATACCCAACTTATTGAGTTATATTTGTTCCCAAACCAATTATGTGATCTATTGTATACTGCCATAAAACCAGCTTAAATAAGGAAAAGCACACATACCCAACTTATTGAGTTATATTTGTTTCCAAACCAATTATGTGATCTATTGTAAGTCACGAAATGACCCCGACGGGATCCCGAAAACCATCCAGAAATGATGCCAGTATGTACACCAAATGATCCCGAATTATTCCAGAAATTACCCCGTCGGGATCCCGGATGGATCTCGAAAACTATCCAGAAATGATGCCGGAAAGGCCCTCAAATGATCCCCTAATAGTCCCGAAATGGCCCTGAGCGGATCCCGAAAACCATCCAGAAATGAAGCCGAAAGGGTCGCAAATTGATCCCGTATTAGTCGCGAAGAAGTCCCGAAATGACCTCAACGGGATACCGGACGGATCCCGAAAAACATCTAGAAATGATACCAAAAGGTACACCAAATGATCCCAAAATAGTCCCGAATTGACCCCGACGTGATCACGGACGGATACCGAAAACTATCTAGAAATGATGCCGTAAGGTACTCCAATTGATCCCGAAATAGTCCCGAAATGCCCCTGACCGGATCCCGAAAATCATCCAGAAATGATGCGGAAAGGGTCCCCAAATGATCCCGTGTTAGTCGAGAAAAAGTCCCAAAATGACCCCGACGGGATCCCGGACGGAGCCCGAAAACCATCTGGAAATGATGCCGGAAGGTACCTCAAATGATCCCGTATTAGTCCGGAAAAAGTCCCGAAATGACCCTGGCGGGATCCCGGACGGATCCCGAAAACCATCCAAAAATGATGCCGAAAGGGTCCCCAAATGATCCCGAAATAGTCCCGAAATGACCTTGACGGGATCCCGGACGGAGGGATCGAAAACCATCCAGAAATGATGCCGGAAGGGACCCAAAATGATACCGAATAAGTCCCGTAATGATCCCGGAAACCATCAAGGATTTATAGTCGGAAAAAAGTCACGAAGTGACCACGACGGGATGCCGGACGAATCCCAAATACCATACAGAAATGATGCCGGAAGGGACCCCAAATGATCCCGAAAAAGTCCCGCAATTATTCCGACGGGATCCTGAACGGATACCGAAAACCATCCAGAAGTGAAGCCGGCAAGGGCCTCAAATGATCACCTAATAGTCCCAAAATGACCCTGACGGCATCCCGGACAAGTCCCGAAATCCTTCCAGAAATGATCTTGGGAAGGTCCCAAAATGATCCCGAAATAGTCTCGAAAAGTCCAGAAACTACCCTGACGGGTTCCCGGACGAATCCTGAAAGCCATTCTTAAATGATCCCGAAAAAGTCCCGAAATGACCCTGACGGGATCCCGAAAGGATTCCGAAAACTATCCAGAAATGATGCCGAAAGGGTCCGCAAATGATCCCGTATTAGTCGAGAAAAAGTCCCGAAATGACCCCGACGGGATCCCGGACGGATCCCGAAAACCATCGAGAAATGATGCCGAAAGGGTCCCCTAATGATCCCGTATTAGTCGAGAAAGGGCCCCGAAATAACCCTGACGGGATCCGGACGGAACCCAAAAACCATCCAGAAATGATGCCGAAAGGGTCTTCAAATGATCCCGTATTAGTCGAGAAAAAGTCCCGAAATGCCCCGACGGGATCCCGGACGAATCCCAAAAACCATCCACAAATGATGCCGGAAAGGTCCCCAAATGACCCCCTAATAGTCCCGAAATTACCCTGATGGGATCCCGGCCGGATCCCGAAAACCATCCAGAAATGATGCCGAAAGGGTTCCCAAATGATCCCGTATTAGTCGCGAAAAAGTCCCGAAATGACCTCGACGGGATGCCGGACGACTCCCAAAAACCATCCAGAAATGATGCCGGTAGGTATCCCAAATGATCCCAAAATAGTCCCGAAATGACCTCGTCGGCATCCCGGACGGATCCCGAAAATTATCCAGAAATGATGCCGGAAAGGTCCCCAAATGATCCCCTAATAGTCCCGATATTACCCTGATGGGATCCCGGACGGATCCCGAAAACCGTGCCCAAAGGATTCCCAAATGATTCCGTATTAATCGCGAAAAAGTCCCGAAATGACCCCGACGGTATCCCGGACGGATCCCGAAAACCATCCAGAAATGATGCCGAAAGGGTTCCCAAATGATCCCGTATTAGTCGCGAAAAAGTCCCGAAATGACCCCGACGGGATCCCGGACGAATCCCGAAGACCATCCAGAAATGATGCCTAAAGGGACCCAAAATAACCCCGAAAAAGTCCCGTAATGATCCCGGCAAACATCAAGAATTTATCTCTCGAAGGTACGCAAATGCTCCCGAAAGTACCCCGACGGAATCCCTGACGGATCCTGAAAACCATCCAGAAAAGATGCCGGAAGGGTCCCCAAATGATCGCGAAATAATCCCGAAATGATTCCGGAATAGTCCCGAAAATGTCCCAAAATAACCCCGACGGGATCCTGGACGGATCCCGAAAACTATACAGAAATGATCCCGGAAGGGTCCCAAAATGATCCCGAAATAGTCCCGAAAAAGTCCCGAAATTACCCCGGCGGGATCCCGGACCGATCCCGAAAACCATCCAGAAATGATCCCGGAAGGATCTCCATATGAGGTGAAGCTAACTATAAAACCATGTTAATAAGGCAGCAGGCGCAGGAGCGAATGAAAAGTTACATAGAAACATACAGGTAAAGCTAATAAAAGCGTGCTAATAAAAACAAATGAAGGAGGGCGGATGGCGGGGGTAAAAGGAGAGGACCACTGGTCGTTCCTCAAAAATTGTCTAGATCTCGATCTGTATGTGCCAGATACCAAAAACTATTGATTTAGGAGAAAATTTATATTGAGTTATAACAATTTATAGATTTTACACTAGAGTGGGCGATAAAGGTAAAGTTATAATGTGTAAAAATTATTAAAAAGTAATTGCTCGAAGAGGTCGTGGGACTCCCACCCCTCTTTCCATGTTCGAAAAAAATTTCGCTAGTAGACTACTGTCTGTGTCCCAAATTTCATCAAAATCCGTGTAGCCATTCTGGCGTGATTCAGTCGCAAAGACGAAAAAATATAATAATTAAATTATAACTGTTCCTAAGGGGCGGGGACCACACCCCTTTTCAAAAATATATAGCTAGTAGATCCTTCTAGACTATTGGCTATATGTGTGCAAAATTTCATCCAAATCGGTCCAGTCGTTCTTGCGTGATTGAGTCACAAAAACAAACGTCTGGACAAACATCCAAACATCCAAACATCTAAACATCCAAACTTTCCCATTTATAATATACTAGCCTTTACCCGCGGCCCCGTCCGCAAGGAGAAAATGAAATATATGGGATATTCACGTTAGCCTGCTTATCAAGTTATCTGTTTAAAATTTTTTTTCTGTCTAATGCATTTTATTTTTGTAATTGAGTAAAAAAAAGAACTTTATGAGCTGATAACCTGATAGGATCCCAAAATGATAACGAAATTATCCAGAAAAAGCCACGAAATGACCCCGACAATATCGCGGACGGATCCCGAAAACCATCCAGAAGCGCCCCGGAAGTGTTTCCAAAAGTTCCCGAAGTAGTCCCAAAAAACCCGAAATGACAACGACACGATTCTAGACTTATCCAGATAACCACACAGAAATGATGCCTGAAGGGTACCAAATTGATCCCGAAATAGTCCCGAAAAAGTTCCGAAATTACCCTGACGGGCTCCCGGACGGATCTCAGAAACCATCCAGAAAATATCCAGGAAGGGTCCCTAAATTATCCCGACTAACTCCAGAAAAAGTTCCGAAATGGCTCCGAGGGGATCCACGATGGATCGCGAAAACCATACAAAAATGATTCCGGAAGGATTCCAAAAGGATCCCGAAATAGTCCGGAATTGACCCAGATGGGATCCCGCACAGATCCAGAAATGATCCCGGAAAGGTGCAAAAACTATCCCGGAAAAGTAACAAAAAATCCCGAAATGGCTCCTACGGCATCCCGGACGGATCCAGAAATGATCTCGGAAGGGTCCCCAAATGATCCCAAAATGGTCCCGAAATGACCCTGATGGATCCGGCAAACCATCAAGAAATTATGCCGAAAGGGTCCCAAAATGATTCCGAAATAATACAGAAAAAGTCACGAAACGACCCCAGAGGATCCCCAAATGATCCCGTATTAGCCCCGAAAAGGTCCCGAAATAACCCCGACGGGATCCCGGAAAAATCCCGAAAACCATCCAGAAATGATGCCGGAAGGAATCCTAAATGATTCCGTAAAAGTCCCGCATTGATTCCGACGGGATCCCGAACGGATACCGAAAATCATCCAGAAGTGACGCCGGAAAGGTCCTCAAATGATCACCTAATAGTCCCGAAATGACCCTTAAGGGGTCATGGACGGATCCCATAAACCATCCAGAAATGATCCCGATATATTCCCGAAGAAGTCCCGAAATGACCCTGACGGGATCTCGAACGCTCCCCTAAATGACCCTGACGGGATCCCGGACAGATCCCGAAATCCATCCAGAAATGATCTTGGGAGGGACCCCAAATGATCCCGAAAAAGTCCCGCAATGATTCCGAGGGGATCCTGATCGGATACCGATAACCATCCAGAAGTGATGCCGGAAAGGTCCTCAAATGATCACCTAATACCAAAATGACCCTGACGGCATCCCGGACTGATCCCAAAATCCATCCAGAAATGATCTTGGGAAGGTCCCAAAATTATCCCGAAATAGTCTCGGAAAAGTTCAGAAATTACCCTGACGGGTTCCCGGACGAATCCTGAAAGCCATCTCTAAATGATCCCGAAAAAGTCCCGAAATGACCCTGACTGGACCCCGAAAGGATCCCGAAAACTATCCAGAAATGATGCCGGAAATGTCCTCAAATGATCACCTAATAGTTCCGAAAAGACCCTGACGGGATCCCGAACGGATCCCGACAACTATCTAGAAATGATGCCGAAAGGGCCCGCAAATGATCCCGTATTAGTCGAGAAAAAGTCCCGAAATGAACCCGACGGGATGCCGGACGAATCCCAAAAACCAGCCAGAAATGATGCCGGAAGGGACACCAAATGATCCCGAAAAAGTCCCGCAATAATTCCGACGGGATCCTGAGCGGATACCGAAAACCATCCAGAAGTGATGCCGAAAAGGTCCTCAAATGATCACCTAAAAGTCCCAAAATGACCCTGACGGCATCCCGGACAGATCCCGAAATCCATCCAGAAATGATCTTGGGAGGGTCCCAAAATTATCCCGAAATAGTCTGGGAAAAGTCCAGAAATTACCCTGACGGATACCGGACGAATCCTGAAAACCAATCTTAAATGATGCCGAAAAAGTCCCGAAATGACCCTGATGGGACCCGGAAAGGATCCCGAAAACTAACCAGAAATGATGCCGGAAAGGTCCTCAAATGATCTCCCAATAGTTCCGAAAAGACCCTGACGGGATCCCGAATGGATCCCGACAACTATCCAGAAATGATACCGAAAGGGCCCGCAAATGATCCCGTATTAGTCGAGAAAAAGTCCCGAAATGACCCCGACGGGATGCCGGACGAATCCCAAAAACCATCCAGAAATGATTTTGGAAGGGACCCCAATGATCCCGAAAAAGTTCCGCAATTATTCCGACGGGAATCTGAACGGATACCGAAAACCATCCAGAAGTGATGCCGGAACGGTCCTCAAATGCTCACCTAATAGTCCCAAAATGACCCTGAGGGCATCCCGGACAAATCCCGAAATCCATCCAGAAATGATCTTGGGAAGGTCCCAAAATGATCCCGAAATAGTCTCGGAAAAGTCCAGAAATTACCCTGACGGGTTCCCAGGCGAATCCTGAAAGCCATCCTTAAATGATCCCGAAAAAGCCCCGAAATGACCCTGACGGGATCCCGAAAGGATTCCAAAAACTATCCAGAAATGATGCCGAAAAGATCCTCAAATGATCCCCTAATAGTTCCGAAATGACCGTGACGGGATCCCGAACGGATCCCGACAACTATCCAGAAATTATGCCGAAAGGGTCCGCAAATGATCCCGTATTAGTCGAGAAAAAGTCCCGAAATGACCCCGACGGGATCCCGGACGAATCCCAAAAACCATTCAGAAATGATGCCGGTAGGTATCCCAAATGATCCCGAAATAATCCCGAAATGACCTCGTCGATATCCCGGACGGATACCGAAAATTATCCAGAAATGATGCCGGAAAGGTCCACAAATGATCCCCTAATAGTCCCGAAATTACCCTGATGGGATCCCGGACGGATCCCGAAAACCATCCAGAAATGATGCCGGAAGAGCCCCCAAATGATCCCGAAAAAGTCCCCAAATGACCCCGACGATATCCCGGACGGATCCCGAAAACCATCCAGAAATGATGCCGGAAGAGCCCCCGAATGATCCCGAAAAAGTCCCCAAATGACCCCGACGAGATCCCGCACGGATCCCGAAAACCATCCAGAAATGATGCCGGAAGAGCCCCAAATGATCCCGAAAAAGTCCCCAAATGACCCCGACATACTCCAGAAAAGGTTCCGAAATGGCTCCGAGGGAATCAACGACGGATCGCGAAAACCATACAGAAATGATTCCGGAAGGATCCCAAAATGATTCCGAAATAGTCCGGAAATGACCCAGATGGGATCCCGCACAGATCCAGAAATGATCCCGGAAGGGTCCAAAAACTATCCCGGAAAAGTAACAAAAAATCCCGAAATGGCTCCTACGGCATCCCGGACGGATCCAGAAATGATCTCGGAAGGGTCCCCAAATGATCCCAAAATGGTCCCGAAATGACCCTGATGGATCCGGCAAACCATCAAGAAATTATGCCGGAAGGGTCCCCAAATGATCCCGAAATAAAACAGAAAAAGTCACGAAACGACCCCTAGAGGATCCCCAAATGATCCCGTATTAGCCCCAAAAAAGTCCCAAAATGACCCTGACGGGATCCCGAAAGGATTCCGAAATCAATACAGAAATGATGCCGGAAAGGTCCTCAAATGGTCCCCTAATAGTCCCGAAATGACCGTGACGGGATCCCGACAACTATCCAGAAATGATGCCGAAAGGGTCCGCAAATGATCCCGTATTAGTCGAAAAAAAGTCTCGAAAGGACCACGACGGGATCCCGGACGAATCCCAAAAACCATCCAGAAATGATGCCGGTAGGTATCCCAAATGATCCCGAAATAGTCCCGAAATGACCTCGTCGGCATCCCGGACGGATCCCGAAAATTATCCAGAAATGATGCCGGAAATGTTCCCAAATGATCCCCTAATAGTCCCGAAATTACCCTAATGGGATCCCGGACGGATCCCGAAAACCATCCAGAAATGATGCCGAAAGGGTTCCCAAATGATCCCGTATTAGTCGCGAAAAAGTCCCGAAATGACCCCGACGGGATCCCGGACGGATCCCGAAAACCATCCAGAAATGATGCCAAAAGGGTTCCCAAATGATCCCGTATTAGTCGCGAAAAAGTCCCGAAATGACCCCGACGGGATCCCGGACGGATCCCGAAAACCATCCAGAAATGATGCCGGATGAGCCCCAAAATGATCCCGAAAAGTCCCCAAATGACTCTGACGAGATCCCGGACGGATCCCGAAAACCATCCAGAAATGATGCCGGAAGAGCCCTCAAATGATCCCGAAAAAGTCCCCATATGACCCCGACGAGATCCCGAAAACCATCCAGAAATGATGCCGGAAGGGTCCCCAAATGATCGCGAAATAGTCCCGAAATGATTCCGGAATAGTCCCCGAAAATGTTCCAAAATAACCCCGACGGGATCCCGGACGGATCCCGTAAACTATACAGAAATGATCCCGGAAGGGTCCCAAAATGATCCCGAAATAGTCCCGAAAAAGTCCCGAAATTACCCCGGCGTAATCCCGGACCGATCCCGAAAACCATCCAGAAATGATCCCGGAAGGGTCTCGATATGACCCTTACGGGATTACAAATAAGGTGAAGCTAATTATAAAACCATGTTAATAAGGCAGCAGGCGCATTGGAGCCAATAAAAAGTTAGATAGAAACATACAGGTAAACCTAATAAAAGCGTGCTAATAAAAACAATTGATGGAGGGCGGATGGCGGGAGTAGAGGAGAGGACCACTGATCGTTCCTCCAAAATTGTCTAGATCTCGTTCTGTATGTACCAGATACCAAAAACTATTGATTTAGGAGAAAATTTAGATTGAGTTATAACAATTTATGGATTTTACACCAGAGGGGGAGATAAAGGGGGGCGGGCGGAGGGTGTCACTTCTTACTTTGTAAGCCCTCGACTTATTTGACCCCTTGAGTCTGTGATATTGGTGAAGGCCAGTATACATAAAGTTATAATGTGTAAAAATTATGAAAAAATAATTTCTCGAAGGGTCGTGGGACCCCCACCCCTCTTTCCATGTTCGAAAAAAATTTCGCTAGTAGACTACTGTCTGTGTCCCAAATTTCATCAAAATCCGTGTAGCCATTCTGGCGTGATTCAGTCGCAAAGACGAAAAAATATAATAATTAAATTATAACTGTTCCTAGGGGGCGGGGCCACGCCCCTTTTGAAAAATATATAGCTAGTAGATCCTTCTAGACTATTGGCTATATGTGTGCAAAATTTCATCCAAATCGGTCCAGCCGTTCTGGCGTTATTGAGTCACAAAGACAAACGTCTGGACAAACATCCAAACATCCAAACATCCAAACATCCAAACATCCAAACATCTAAACATCCAAACATCCAAACATCTTAACATCCAAACTTTCCCATTTATAATATATATTAGACTAGCCTTTACCCGCGGCCCCGTCCGCAAGGAGAAAATGAAATATATGGGATATTCACGTTAGCCTGCTTATCAAGTTATCTGTTTAAAATTTTTTTTCTGTCTAATGCATTTTATTTTTGTAATTGAGTAAAAAAAAGAACTTTATGAGCTGATAACCTGATAGGATCCCAAAATGATAACGAAATTATCCAGAAAAAGCCACGAAATGACCCCGACAATATCGCGGACGGATCCCGAAAACCATCCAGAAGCGCCCCGGAAGTGTTTCCAAAAGTTCCCGAAGTAGTCCCAAAAAACCCGAAATGACAACGACACGATTCTAGACTTATCCAGATAACCACACAGAAATGATGCCTGAAGGGTACCAAATTGATCCCGAAATAGTCCCGAAAAAGTTCCGAAATTACCCTGACGGGCTCCCGGACGGATCTCAGAAACCATCCAGAAAATATCCAGGAAGGGTCCCTAAATTATCCCGACTAACTCCAGAAAAAGTTCCGAAATGGCTCCGAGGGGATCCACGATGGATCGCGAAAACCATACAAAAATGATTCCGGAAGGATTCCAAAAGGATCCCGAAATAGTCCGGAATTGACCCAGATGGGATCCCGCACAGATCCAGAAATGATCCCGGAAAGGTGCAAAAACTATCCCGGAAAAGTAACAAAAAATCCCGAAATGGCTCCTACGGCATCCCGGACGGATCCAGAAATGATCTCGGAAGGGTCCCCAAATGATCCCAAAATGGTCCCGAAATGACCCTGATGGATCCGGCAAACCATCAAGAAATTATGCCGAAAGGGTCCCAAAATGATTCCGAAATAATACAGAAAAAGTCACGAAACGACCCCAGAGGATCCCCAAATGATCCCGTATTAGCCCCGAAAAGGTCCCGAAATAACCCCGACGGGATCCCGGAAAAATCCCGAAAACCATCCAGAAATGATGCCGGAAGGAATCCTAAATGATTCCGTAAAAGTCCCGCATTGATTCCGACGGGATCCCGAACGGATACCGAAAATCATCCAGAAGTGACGCCGGAAAGGTCCTCAAATGATCACCTAATAGTCCCGAAATGACCCTTAAGGGGTCATGGACGGATCCCATAAACCATCCAGAAATGATCCCGATATATTCCCGAAGAAGTCCCGAAATGACCCTGACGGGATCTCGAACGCTCCCCTAAATGACCCTGACGGGATCCCGGACAGATCCCGAAATCCATCCAGAAATGATCTTGGGAGGGACCCCAAATGATCCCGAAAAAGTCCCGCAATGATTCCGAGGGGATCCTGATCGGATACCGATAACCATCCAGAAGTGATGCCGGAAAGGTCCTCAAATGATCACCTAATACCAAAATGACCCTGACGGCATCCCGGACTGATCCCAAAATCCATCCAGAAATGATCTTGGGAAGGTCCCAAAATTATCCCGAAATAGTCTCGGAAAAGTTCAGAAATTACCCTGACGGGTTCCCGGACGAATCCTGAAAGCCATCTCTAAATGATCCCGAAAAAGTCCCGAAATGACCCTGACTGGACCCCGAAAGGATCCCGAAAACTATCCAGAAATGATGCCGGAAATGTCCTCAAATGATCACCTAATAGTTCCGAAAAGACCCTGACGGGATCCCGAACGGATCCCGACAACTATCTAGAAATGATGCCGAAAGGGCCCGCAAATGATCCCGTATTAGTCGAGAAAAAGTCCCGAAATGAACCCGACGGGATGCCGGACGAATCCCAAAAACCAGCCAGAAATGATGCCGGAAGGGACACCAAATGATCCCGAAAAAGTCCCGCAATAATTCCGACGGGATCCTGAGCGGATACCGAAAACCATCCAGAAGTGATGCCGAAAAGGTCCTCAAATGATCACCTAAAAGTCCCAAAATGACCCTGACGGCATCCCGGACAGATCCCGAAATCCATCCAGAAATGATCTTGGGAGGGTCCCAAAATTATCCCGAAATAGTCTGGGAAAAGTCCAGAAATTACCCTGACGGATACCGGACGAATCCTGAAAACCAATCTTAAATGATGCCGAAAAAGTCCCGAAATGACCCTGATGGGACCCGGAAAGGATCCCGAAAACTAACCAGAAATGATGCCGGAAAGGTCCTCAAATGATCTCCCAATAGTTCCGAAAAGACCCTGACGGGATCCCGAATGGATCCCGACAACTATCCAGAAATGATACCGAAAGGGCCCGCAAATGATCCCGTATTAGTCGAGAAAAAGTCCCGAAATGACCCCGACGGGATGCCGGACGAATCCCAAAAACCATCCAGAAATGATTTTGGAAGGGACCCCAATGATCCCGAAAAAGTTCCGCAATTATTCCGACGGGAATCTGAACGGATACCGAAAACCATCCAGAAGTGATGCCGGAACGGTCCTCAAATGCTCACCTAATAGTCCCAAAATGACCCTGAGGGCATCCCGGACAAATCCCGAAATCCATCCAGAAATGATCTTGGGAAGGTCCCAAAATGATCCCGAAATAGTCTCGGAAAAGTCCAGAAATTACCCTGACGGGTTCCCAGGCGAATCCTGAAAGCCATCCTTAAATGATCCCGAAAAAGCCCCGAAATGACCCTGACGGGATCCCGAAAGGATTCCAAAAACTATCCAGAAATGATGCCGAAAAGATCCTCAAATGATCCCCTAATAGTTCCGAAATGACCGTGACGGGATCCCGAACGGATCCCGACAACTATCCAGAAATTATGCCGAAAGGGTCCGCAAATGATCCCGTATTAGTCGAGAAAAAGTCCCGAAATGACCCCGACGGGATCCCGGACGAATCCCAAAAACCATTCAGAAATGATGCCGGTAGGTATCCCAAATGATCCCGAAATAATCCCGAAATGACCTCGTCGATATCCCGGACGGATACCGAAAATTATCCAGAAATGATGCCGGAAAGGTCCACAAATGATCCCCTAATAGTCCCGAAATTACCCTGATGGGATCCCGGACGGATCCCGAAAACCATCCAGAAATGATGCCGGAAGAGCCCCCAAATGATCCCGAAAAAGTCCCCAAATGACCCCGACGATATCCCGGACGGATCCCGAAAACCATCCAGAAATGATGCCGGAAGAGCCCCCGAATGATCCCGAAAAAGTCCCCAAATGACCCCGACGAGATCCCGCACGGATCCCGAAAACCATCCAGAAATGATGCCGGAAGAGCCCCAAATGATCCCGAAAAAGTCCCCAAATGACCCCGACATACTCCAGAAAAGGTTCCGAAATGGCTCCGAGGGAATCAACGACGGATCGCGAAAACCATACAGAAATGATTCCGGAAGGATCCCAAAATGATTCCGAAATAGTCCGGAAATGACCCAGATGGGATCCCGCACAGATCCAGAAATGATCCGGAGGGTCCAAAAACTATCCCGGAAAAGTAACAAAAAATCCCGAAATGGCTCCTACGGCATCCCGGACGGATCCAGAAATGATCTCGGAAGGGTCCCCAAATGATCCCAAAATGGTCCCGAAATGACCCTGATGGATCCGGCAAACCATCAAGAAATTATGCCGGAAGGGTCCCCAAATGATCCCGAAATAAAACAGAAAAAGTCACGAAACGACCCCTAGAGGATCCCCAAATGATCCCGTATTAGCCCCAAAAAAGTCCCAAAATGACCCTGACGGGATCCCGAAAGGATTCCGAAATCAATACAGAAATGATGCCGGAAAGGTCCTCAAATGGTCCCCTAATAGTCCCGAAATGACCGTGACGGGATCCCGACAACTATCCAGAAATGATGCCGAAAGGGTCCGCAAATGATCCCGTATTAGTCGAAAAAAAGTCTCGAAAGGACCACGACGGGATCCCGGACGAATCCCAAAAACCATCCAGAAATGATGCCGGTAGGTATCCCAAATGATCCCGAAATAGTCCCGAAATGACCTCGTCGGCATCCCGGACGGATCCCGAAAATTATCCAGAAATGATGCCGGAAATGTTCCCAAATGATCCCCTAATAGTCCCGAAATTACCCTAATGGGATCCCGGACGGATCCCGAAAACCATCCAGAAATGATGCCGAAAGGGTTCCCAAATGATCCCGTATTAGTCGCGAAAAAGTCCCGAAATGACCCCGACGGGATCCCGGACGGATCCCGAAAACCATCCAGAAATGATGCCAAAAGGGTTCCCAAATGATCCCGTATTAGTCGCGAAAAAGTCCCGAAATGACCCCGACGGGATCCCGGACGGATCCCGAAAACCATCCAGAAATGATGCCGGATGAGCCCCAAAATGATCCCGAAAAGTCCCCAAATGACTCTGACGAGATCCCGGACGGATCCCGAAAACCATCCAGAAATGATGCCGGAAGAGCCCTCAAATGATCCCGAAAAAGTCCCCATATGACCCCGACGAGATCCCGAAAACCATCCAGAAATGATGCCGGAAGGGTCCCCAAATGATCGCGAAATAGTCCCGAAATGATTCCGGAATAGTCCCGAAAATGTTCCAAAATAACCCCGACGGGATCCCGGACGGATCCCGTAAACTATACAGAAATGATCCCGGAAGGGTCCCAAAATGATCCCGAAATAGTCCCGAAAAAGTCCCGAAATTACCCCGGCGTAATCCCGGACCGATCCCGAAAACCATCCAGAAATGATCCCGGAAGGGTCTCGATATGACCCTTACGGGATTACAAATAAGGTGAAGCTAATTATAAAACCATGTTAATAAGGCAGCAGGCGCATTGGAGCCAATAAAAAGTTAGATAGAAACATACAGGTAAACCTAATAAAAGCGTGCTAATAAAAACAATTGATGGAGGGCGGATGGCGGGAGTAGAGGAGAGGACCACTGATCGTTCCTCCAAAATTGTCTAGATCTCGTTCTGTATGTACCAGATACCAAAAACTATTGATTTAGGAGAAAATTTAGATTGAGTTATAACAATTTATGGATTTTACACCAGAGGGGGAGATAAAGGGGGGCGGGCGGAGGGTGTCACTTCTTACTTTGTAAGCCCTCGACTTATTTGACCCCTTGAGTCTGTGATATTGGTGAAGGCCAGTATACATAAAGTTATAATGTGTAAAAATTATGAAAAATAATTTCTCGAAGGGTCGTGGGACCCCCACCCCTCTTTCCATGTTCGAAAAAAATTTCGCTAGTAGACTACTGTCTGTGTCCCAAATTTCATCAAAATCCGTGTAGCCATTCTGGCGTGATTCAGTCGCAAAGACGAAAAAATATAATAATTAAATTATAACTGTTCCTAGGGGGCGGGGCCACGCCCCTTTTGAAAAATATATAGCTAGTAGATCCTTCTAGACTATTGGCTATATGTGTGCAAAATTTCATCCAAATCGGTCCAGCCGTTCTGGCGTTATTGAGTCACAAAGACAAACGTCTGGACAAACATCCAAACATCCAAACATCCAAACATCCAAACATCCAAACATCTAAACATCCAAACATCCAAACATCTTAACATCCAAACTTTCCCATTTATAATATATATTAGATATATTAGATTAGATTAGTTAAGCGGTTGACTATCAATAGAAATTTGACGCGGCCCACACTTTTATTTATTTTTCTGATCAACGCCCTAGGGTGATGACTAGTACCTGGGCCCTACCTAATTATTTTCTACCTTTTAGTATTATTATTACTTCATGTAAGTATCGTTTTCAATGAAACCGTTTAACTTAAAAAATTTTGTTTCACAATTTTATATACTTAAATTTCGCTTACAAAATTTGAACTTATGTGCTCCAAAGTATTTTGATTTTTTACTTAAATTTCACTTCCAAAATTTGAACTTACGTGGTCCAAAGTATTTTGACGTCGCTTCTACCGGACTGTATATAATATTTGTTCAATGAGCTAATTCCAAGTTTCAAGCTTGTATCTTATCGGGAAGTTACTTAAATTTCAATTACAAAATTCGTAAACAACGCTCGCTATACAGAATAAAACATTTAAAAAATGAAAAAATATCAATAATTCAAACTTTTTAACTCCCACTGCTCAATACGATTTTCTCAATTGCCTGTTAGACTCATCTCTTCTTCAGATTAACAACGTTCTAAATAGTAGAAACAAAATGCTGGATTTAGTATTTGTGGATGGCTCGGTGGGTACTGCCCTTACTCAAATACCACATGTATCCCTTACAGAAGACCCTCTGTACCCTACGCTTGAGATATCACTTGATATCAGTATACCCCGCAGGATTCAAGTACAGGATCGACCCCGTTCTAGATGTTCCTACAAAGCGAATTTCATTATGCTTAATGATCTGTTGGCTTCCCATGATTGGTCGGATCTCTATGCATGCACTGATGTCGATTCGGCAATCTCCATATTGTACAGTACACTTGACGGCTTCTTTGATACCTGTATTCCTACTCGCTATACCCTGTGTTCGAATAAGCCACCTTCGTTTTCAAGGCAACTTATCAGACTTAATAACACCAAATCTAGGCTTTATAAGAGATTCTAATATCTAATAGTTCGCTCTAACTTTCACCGTTTTAATCAGCTTTGTTATAAATATTACTTAAGTTGTTGTAAAGCTAAATTATTTGAAAATCCAAAAAAGTTTTACAGTTTCGTAAATTCAAAACGGAAAACTTCTGGGTATCCTTCATCATTAACCTTTGGATGTAAAAAAGCTTGCACTGATGACGACGTTGCTGAACTATTTTCTGAGTTCCTTAAGTCCACGTATTCATCCAGTAGTTTTCATTCCGGTCAATACCCCTATCGCTTAGATAGCTTGAATTCCATCAGGAATCCTGCTATTTATGGTAATATTGTTCTTCAGAGTTTTCAATCTTTGAAGTCCAACTTTTCTCCGGGACCAGATGGTGTTCCTAGTTGTGTGCTTAAGTACTGCGCTGAAAACATATACGAGCCTACTTTAAAATTATTTAAAATTAAAATTATTTTTTATTTTTTTATCTCTGGGATCTGCGTCATTACCATCACTTTTGAAACAGTCTTTTATTATACCCCTGTATAAAAAAGGTAGTAGGTCAAAAGTTGAGAACTACAGGGGTATTGCTAAACTTTCGGCTATTCCTAAAGTTTTTGAACATATTGTTTCCAGTCAACTTCAATATCAGTGCTCTTCCTTTTTATCTCCATGCCTTCATTCGTCAACCACTACAAACTTGCTAGTATTTACTTTTTTAGTTATGGAAGGATTTTTAGCGAAAAAGCAAATGGATGTTATCTATACTGATTTCAGCAAAGCATTCGATACCGTCAACCATGTGTTACTTATTCATAAGCTTGATTTACTTGGCTTTCCGTTTGACCTATTAATGTGGCTGAAAAGTTATCTTTCTAACCGGACCCAAAAAGTACTGTTCAAGTGCAATCTCTCGGAATCGTTTGGAATTTCCTCCAGTGTACCTCAGGGAAGTCATCAAGGCCCTTTGCTCTTTACCCTATTCATAAACGACTTGCCACAGATAATATTACATTCCCATATTATAATGTATGCGGATGATGTAAAACTTTGCTACACTTACTGTCCTACCGATTTGAGTTCCTTGGATCATCTTCAGGCCGACTTAGACTCGTTCCATTGTTGGTGCACAACAAATTTACTATCTTTAAATTGCTCTAAATGTAAGCATATGACATTTCACGGAGTGAAACCAGTTTTGAAACCATATGTAATAGATAATTTAGAGCGTATGTCTATTGTAAATGATATAGGTGTTTTTTTTGATCCGAAACTGATTTTCAATATGCATATTTCATCTATTGCCAACAAAGCGTTGGGTGTACTTGGGTTCTTTAAAAGATGGGGTAAAGAGTTCGACGATCCGTACCTGACTAAGATTCTTTACACATCGCTGGTCCGTCCAATACTTGAGTATTGCTCATGCGTTTGCTGCCCTGTTTCTCAAAATCATATAAAGCGTCTTGAGTCAGTTCAAAATCAATTTTTGATATTCGCATTACGTGGCCTTAGCTGGGACACAAGTCTCCACCTTCCACCATACAGAAATATACTTCTTCTTATTAGCTTACCCACTCTGGAAAACCAGAGAATATTACTGGGGGTATTGTTCATCCATAATCTCATTATTGGAGAAATTGATTCTGCTGACCTTCTCAGCGGATTATTTTTTACAGTTCCTCCTAGGGTTTCTAGACACTACGTTCCTTTTTGTTTACCCCTTTGTCGTCGAAACTTTGCTAGAAATAATCCTCTGCTTGTCTGGTGCTCGCACTACAATGACTTGTATAGCTCTATCAGTCTTGAATGTACTTTTGCCACTATATGCATTACTCGCCTATCTAAACTAATAGATACAAGCTAATTTATTTTTTAATATCCTGAAATTATTATTTCTTCCGTAGAAAAAAGGCTCGATATCGCATAAGTATGGATTGGATACATCGGTACTTCAACCAGTTCGCGCGTTCCCCCTACTGGGCATCCGGCTCCTTTATGAGAACGGCGCGTCAGTCCCCTTATGGGCACTAAGCTCCTTTCTGAGCACCTCGCTGGGGACACTTATATAAATCCTTAAATAACATTACTTTCTGTATAATAGAAATTGTAATGCCTATAATTATATACATTTTACTTTAAATTTTTAGCAGTCGACCGCTCTGTTTTTGAGTCGACTATAATTTTAAATAAATAAAGCAGTTCCCTGCAAACTGTCAGTTTGGCTATTCAAAGTTTAAAGGAAAATGCTTTTTATAACTTAAACACAGTACTCAGATTATTACGCCGTTTAACCATTATGTTCTTCCGGGGTTTCTTTTAGTAAGAAAAATCAAAAACATGTGTGGGTCGCCGAAGTGGATCGCGCTTGAAGGTCAAACAAAAAAATCCAAACAGAAAAAAAGGAGATACAAAATTTTAAAACAATTCATTAATATACATAAATGATCCAAAACGCCGCGGAATATGTGTCTTTAAACACAGACATAAGTTGATGATTTTTGATTTTGAAAGGAGAGATTGTAAACAGCTTATCAAGAAGGTAGAGCGCAATTATTTATCCTATGTAGGTGTACAATTATTAAAGACCATCAAGATTTGGAGCTTCGCAGTAAAAAAGATATTAAATATCTATGAATTGTGCCCTACCCTTACAGTTTTGTTCTTGATAAGCTGTTTACAATAGCTACTGTTAAAATTTCAAAATTAAAATTTGTCAATTTATGTCTGTGTTTAAGAACACATATTCCGCGGGATTTTGCACTTCTTTTTGTTTTCTCCTTTTGTATCATTGTTTCGGTGCTCTGAACTATATGTCAAGTTTCGTGTTTGTATCGTATCAAGTCATTTGAAAATTGATCGCTAGATTCTCTTTTCCGTGCGATTTTCGAAGTACCTTGATCCCAGCGCGTCTAGGGGAATTTTTGTAAGAGGTATTTTGCTCCCTTTGGCCGTAGAAATACGTTGGATCATATTGTTTTCTAGGACGTTTTTTTAAATTATATCCACCAAACAGAATTGTTTCTGCGTTTGCTGCTTTCTCACAGTGCACTAAACCAAGTGTAAAGTCACAATGAGAAGTTGCGCAAAAATCGATCGCACAATCAACCGTTCTCAATAGATATTCTAAATATCGTTAAATATCTCGTTTCCCTCCCAATCTAGAAACTTATTTTAAATATTATAGGAACTTATACTAAATCTTAGAACCCAATATGTCCCTAAGTTACGTATATTCAAAGTTTCAATACAGGGAAGTTCCTCAAAACCCCACGGCAAAATTTCCGAATTCAGATGTTTTTTTTCATTTTCACGATCCCTGCGCAACCTAGCTAAAACTTTTCTTTCCATGTTGTAATGCTATTGGCTTCTGAAGTATGTTTCAAGTTTCAAGAATCTAGCTCCGCGGGAAGTTGCTCAATAAAAGATTATAAAGGATTCAATTTGCTTTAACTGTATTTTCCAAATAACTGGATCCCTGTCTTATATGACTATGTTATCGGGAAGTTACTCAAAACTTGAAAGCAAAATTTACAAGTTTTTAATTTGTACGATCCCCAGCGAAATTTTTTCCCCTCGTTTTGCATTATCTTGCTCTTCTGAAACCCGCTCTAAAACACTGCTCCAAATATCTCAATCCCTGTCCCATCTAGAAAATTATTTTATCCTGAATATTACAACGCAATATGGCCAGATGCTTTGTTTAGGTCTCGGGATTATCGGGAAGTTTCTTAAACTTCGAACTATTTTTTTTTTCAATTTGCCTTTTGCCTTTGGGTTATGAAATATGCTCTTTCTTTCAAGAATCTAGGTCCCCTAAGGTTGCATTATCATGGGAATCTAAATGCTTCTAAATATCTCGAACCCTGTCCCATTCAGAAAACTTTTTTACCCTACATATTTCAACCCTATAGAGCCTGGAGCTTCTTTCGAAGTTTCAGGTCTCTGGCTTATTGGGAGGTTCCTTGAAATTCGAAAGAAACATTTCCATGCTCCGAGAATTTTTGCAATTTTCACGATCCCTAGACCACCTAGCTAAAGTTTTTTCCCCTTATGTTGCTTTGTTATGAGACTCTGAGGCATGTTATTAGTTTCAAGAATTTAGCTCTACGTGAAGTTACTCACGTTTTCTCTCGAAAGCAAAATTTCCATGTTCGAACAATTTTTGCAATTTTCAGGATCCCTGTACCACCAAGCGAAAATTTCTTTCTTTTATGTCGTATTGTAATGGGCCTCTGAAGCACGTATGTTATTGGTTTCAGAAATCTATCTCTGCCCAAGTTACTCAAATAGCTCTTGCAAGATTCCAAATGGTGTAAATGGACTTTCTAAATATCTCGACCTCTGTCGCATCTAAAAAACTTGTTAAAGATTACAACCCCAAAAAGACCAAAGCTCTATTTAAAGCTTCAGGTATCTGGGTTATTAGAACGTTTCCTAAAACTTAAAAGTAAAATTTGTAAATTCGGACGATATTATGAATTTTAACAGTCACCAGACGACCTCGCGGAATTTGTGTCCCTTATGATGGATTGTCATGGCGTTCTGAAGCATGTTTTTAGTTCCAAGAATCTAACTCTAAGAAAATTTACTCAAATAGCAGTAGCAAGATTCTAAATATCTCTAAATATCTCGAATGCTGTCCTATATAGAAAAATTGTTTATCGTAAATATTAGATACAACTCAACGAAGTCCGAAGCCTCGTTCAAAGTTTCAGGTGTTTGGGTCATGGGGAAATTTTTTAAAGCATAAAAGCAAAATTTTCAAGTTCGGAAATTTTTATGAATTTTCACGATCCTTGGACCACCGAAAATAACAAGATTCCACGTGTTTTCTAAATATTTGACCCCTTGTCCCATCTAGCAAACTCTTATATTCTAAATGGTACAACCTAATAGAGCCCGAAGCTTCGTTCAAAGTTTGAGGTCCCTGTGTTATCGGAAATTTCCTTAAAATTTGAAATCAAAATTTCCAGGTTCGAACGATTTTTTGAAATTTCACGGCTGAACTGCAGAAGTATCAATGTCAAATTTTCTAAAAATCCTCCATACCGTACCTGAGGCAAAGGTGGATGGACGCTTGCCAAACCATAGCCGATCTTTTGCCAAAAGTTCTCAACATGGGCTCTGATTAGATATATATGCCGCGATGAACGCCGCCGCCGATTTTTGTCGCTCCGGACGCCGAATGTCATAAATATCGCCGCGGCGACGACATTTTGCGCATTTCTATATTTTGTACCTCTTCGAAACCGTCTATTCCGTTAAAAATTCATGTCGAAAATTGGTCGAAGGCATCAATGGACGTGCATCAGTGCTAAAAAGCCGAATACGAAATTTAACTCTTTAGCTGTTCAAAAGCTATTTAAAAACAAGTAAACAGAACATTATATACCCAAGGTTTGCTCTCATATAGATACATTAGGGCGGGTCGATTTAAAAATCGCTCATTTCTCTGTGAAAATCGTATTCTAGGGATCAAAATAAGAAACTTTTCCGAAGGAACGATACCTCTAAAACGAATTCTGATGCCCCCCCCCCCTTTGGGTCGAACTTTTGGGTAGGGGCAATTTCAATTCTACCTGGTGTGTCTTGTGGTGGCTTAAAAAAACCACACAAGCAATTTTACGATCTGCAATTGTGTCACAGTGATACCTTCATTTTTTAAAACGGTTGAATAAAAAACCCACACAACTATGTTTACGACATGCAAATGCATCACAGTGATGCCTTGGTTTTAAAAGGGGGTTGTAAAAAAGCTAATTTCTAATAATTTTTTTAAATTTATTTTCTATTACTAAGTTAAATTCATTTTTTCATTTACATATGTTCTGACTAAATAAATTTCTAAAGAGAAAAATAAACTCCAAAAAGAAAAAACATAGGCATTTCAAAGTGGGATTTTTCAAAATTTGCCCCTACGACCCAAAGGGGGTATGGTTCCTTCGGCAAAGTTTCTTATTTTGATCCCTAGAATATGATTTTCACAGAGCAATGGGCGATTTTTTTGCCTCCCCACAAATCGACCCGGCCTAAGATACATACTTATTAGGAATGCATTTAAAGAGAAATGTCACGTACCTTCAATGATATGCAAATCGCGTTTTCCGTGAGCAGGTGTAAAACATGTTCTGTCATAGTAACAGTTCTCTTACCAAATCTCGTTAAATTTTGACGCTTTTTGTTCAACTAAGCTCGAGTACTTAATTTGGTGAAGATATCCAAAATTATCCTCATTGTATAAACAGACGGGGGGAGGGAAAAACGTATTGCTGGGTATAAAAGCCGTCCAACTGATTTCGCCCATTTTTGCAAAATACAAATTTTGTCGTTAAAACAGTCCTTACGCCAAATTGTGTTAGGAGAGGTTGATATTTGTTCGATGTATGGCATTAATAGTATTACTTGAGATTACCTTAAAATGGCGGGTACCAAAATTTTTTCAATTTGCTGGCTTTGCTACATATCACAACTGAGGATAAATATCAATATAATTTAGTTGTATACCGCAAGTATATAATAACTGTGGCGTGCCCTTCATACAAGCCGAAAAGGCGGGATAGCCTAGCATAATGGTCTATTTTCATACATGTTCAAAGCGACTTCCGGTTCATGACACGAGGGTTCGTGTCATTGTTGGTGAAAAACACATCCAATTTCATAACGGACATTGCATATTTCATGCTGCTTCAAATATTTCAATGCTTAAGCAAGGTATCATCTCATTTCCACTTATTGGCTTTTACTAGGCTTTCAAAATTAAAAGGTCACATTATTCGCTTTCTTTTCTCTTTCGTGATTTAATGCACACAGAGACAGGAGGCTTGTGCGTTTGTGGCTTTACGCTGTGAATGCGTGAGAATTTTATATATTGTGACGAATATTAGCATCACTAAGTTGCTACTTAATAAATGCACAACAACAATAAAGCAGCCACTCTTATGTAAAAGGCGACGAAGAGATACAGAGAATAGCTGGCGCTGGTCCCAAAAAGTGTTCGCTGTTTAAAAAGGAAGTAAATTATTTGTACCAAACTTTGCCAGCGTACTCCATAGCCTCCACGAGCTTACATGAAAAAATAAAGATTTTGAATGGAAGAAGGAACAAGAAGTGGCTTTCCAAACACTGAAAGAGCGTTTGCACACTGCCCCAATTTGGCATATGGCCGATTCCAGGAGCAATAGCAATTCTAGATACAGATGCAAGCGGATATGCTATAGGAGGCGTTTTATCACAATTGGTCGAGGGACAGGAGAAGGTAGTTGGGACAAGGAACAACTAAGGAAGTGTCAGCTAGAAGATACAGTTCTGTCACATGTTATGCAAGGGCTTGGTTGGCACAAATCCCCAACTGAACCCTCCACGAGGGTACCGACTGGAAATGGACACTACAGTATTGAGCCTGCGCGATGTCAGGACGGTATCCAGCTAAGATCAGGAATCAGGGCTGTGTTCCTGACCCACTAATGGCCTGGTTATACGGAAATGATTCTTGAGCATGGTCTCCGGGGTATCTTTCTCTCTTTCTATAACTTTTTCTCTCTCTCTTCTTTCTTTCCTATTTCCTTTCCTTCTCAGGAGCTGGATCAAGGCGTTATGCGTTTCCGTGCCGAAGATCAGCCAGGCTGAGGGTCCCTAAATAGCCAAGTCACGAATGGAGCCCTCCTCGTACCAGCTCGCACCAGGTTGTATGAAGAACTTACCCGGATATTGCGGATCTCTGCCCGGGTGGACGTTCCTTTCTCTGCTACTCGTGGGAACATGAATCAAACCCAAAGAAAAAACAAAAACGCAACGAAACAAATAGAGACCGGCGCTCTTCAAAAGCCGGGAGGGCTTCTGCCCACCACAACGGTGACCAGTGCGATGCAGGGTCATTCTAACAGCCAGGCAATGGCTAAAAAAGAGTATGGTTCAGGACCAGTGGCGAGGCCGGGTCAGAACCCTCTCCACAACAAAACTTGCGGCAGTGAGCCAGGGCAAAGGGGTGTTCTCCGGGATACTCCTGGCAGTAGCAGAGACGCATCAGGTATGCAGAATGCAGCCTCAGTTGATGCTGGTGCGCAGGCCCCGCGTGGTCCACCCCCGACACCCACGGCTTTAACGAAGCCCAATGAGCGGCCAAACCCCAGTGAAGTTGGATACAAGCACAGGAGAGCGACTGCAAGGATCCTATTTAGATTTGCACGTATGCCCGACCTCGAGAATAGAGCGGAAAGCGACAACGTAGGAGAAGTACTGGCGGAGATTAAATGGGCGAAAGAGGTGATACCGAACTTTCGCCTGGCAGAAGAAAGGGGGTCATAAGTGGAAACCAAAAGGGCAATGTCGGCGGAAGTACTGCCTACCAAACCAAAGAGGCCGAAGGTGCATGGGCGCTCTTTTGCAGAAGTGGTCAAGGACAAAATCCTTCTAGGGGTCCCTGACGACAATCAGGAAGACGGCGCAATAAAGAAAGAGAAATGAAAATGGGTGAAGACCGAGCTGGCGAATATCACCCTGGATGTGCTTATGCGCAATCCTGAACCACCACCGGTATGCAGGACGCCGGGTGGTTCCAGAGCAGCAGCAAAGTCGTGGCACGCGGAGACGAGATGTCCGCAGCCATATACAAAAAGGCGCTAGAGACTGTAGGTGAGGTCTACCCTGGAGCGAAGCTCAGGGTGGTCGATTTCAGAGATATACCGTCACGACCACGAGCAAGGGTGTGGCTACCGGCAAATCCAGCTGAACCAGAGAGGATACTCAGCATGATAAGGATCCTCAACCCGACGCTGCCAGCTGATGGAAAGTTGTCAGCGTGGAGAAAGGGGACAAAGCCACATGTCAGGCTGTCCTCCTACTGAATGAGGAATCGCTCACAATATTGAGGAAACTGGAGGCGAGATCAATTATGGTTTAGACACCATGATTATAAGGGTCTACAGTAACTACGTCAACGCCGCTAGGAATTTGGCAGCCGAGGTGGAGCCAGAAGAAGAAGAGAGCGACGAGGACGTGGTTACGAAGGCAGATGGGGTTGAGCCGGATGCGTTGGACGGCTACACCTCGTCCACCTCATCCATGGGAATAGGTGGGTTACACCTACATTACACGGAGGATGAGCTGATGATGGAGAATGTGGCTAACTCCACGCTCAAGGAGGGAGCGAAAGTGTGCGATGTTGTTGCGGGTCCTCCAGATAAACCTGCACCACAGTAAAGCAGCCTCCGCTGCACTGCTGCTCCGACTGGCATCTAAAGGGGCAGCTGATATTGTCCTCATCCAAGAGCCGTGGGTGGTAGGACAAAACATTTACGGACTCAAGTCCACCGGCTACACATTGGTAAGTTGTGGCACCTCGGGAAAGTCTAGATCCTGTATACTTGCTAGTAACAAACTAAATGTTTTGTTTATTCCTTAATTTAGCGATGAAGACACTACAACAATCAGCCTGAGCTTGAGTACGGGTCAAATCAGGCTATCATCTATATATCTGGCCCATGAAAAGATGGTGTCGACATCGACCGTCAGGAAGCTGGTGGAAGCTACGTCAGGAGCATTGTTCCTGGGAGGAGATGTAAACGTGCATCACTCCACGAAGGGGTGAGTCACTATTTGATTTAATTCTAAACTCTAGACTAATCATAATTAATACGGGAACTGAACCAACCTTTATTACAAGAACAAGAAAGGAAGTTTTGAATGTCACCCTAGTCTCGGAACGTGCGGAGGAGTTGGTCAGAAACTGGAGGGTCCTTAAGGACCAATCATTCTCTGACTATTGTTACATCCAATTCGACTTAGACTTGGTGAAAAAGCAGAGCGCTGCCACCAGAAATTTTAGAAACACAAACTGACAAGAATACAATAGGGAAGTGGTAAGGATATTTCCACTTGAATACCAGAACTGGAAAGACTGATAAATAACTTCACGGGGGCATGCCGTAAGGCACGGGATAAAGTATGTCCCAAGAAAATTCAAAGGGGTAAAAAGAAGCCACCATGGTGGAATTCACAAAACGAAAACCTTCTCAGGTTAAGTTGGACTGCCTTCAATGCAGCTACAGCTTTTGGAGATGAGCAGCATTGGGAGGTATACAAACAAAATCTTAGAAATTATAAGTTTGAGCTAAGGAAAGACAAAAGATCCTTCTGGCGAGATTTCTGTCGCAGCATGGAAACAGTGTCTGAAGGGGGGGAGACTCAGGAAAGTACTCTCCAGATCGGCTAACACGGCCCTAGGACGCTTGTAAAGGCCTGATGGTTCGTGGACCGAAACTGGGGAGGAAACCCTGGACATACTGCTGAATCAGGCGCGTATTCAGGGGAGTTTGGGGGTTCAACCCGAAAATTAAAAAATATACGTCTGTACTATCATAATTACTCTATTCACTTTGAAAACCCCTGTTAAGAAAATAGCATTAATAGCAATAATGAAAATGCCAAAGAATAAAATTAAATAATATTTCACACTGAGACGTAGCTGAATGCGTTTTTAACCATTTCAACTATCGTAGGAATGCGGGTTCAACTCCCACTCCCGGGAGAAAAGGCTTTGAAGAGAGTTACAAGGTATAATCGAAACAGCTGTCGCCTTGTCCGTCCTGATGTCACGTTGTTTAAATTTTTCCCAAATTATTATATAAACAAAAAAAAAATAAAAAAAAATGTAAGGCGCGATAACCTCCAAAGAGATCTGAGGCCGAGCATTTCTTCGTATTTGCGTCGTGCTCCTCTTGATTTTCCCTACAAATTGGCCGGACGGGACGTACATGTTTTATGCCGACTCCGAACGGCATCTGCGAGGCAGATGAGTTTTCACTGAGAGCTTTTCATGGCAGAAATACACCCGGAGCGCTTGCCAAACGCTGCCGAGGGGCGACCCCGTTTAGAAAAATTTTCTTCTAATTGAAAAACCTTATTTCTAAAATTTTGATGTTGCTGTACCCGGGGTGTGAACCACGATAACCGCCATTATACGTAGTATTACGCCAAAATAAAAAACATAGCAAAACTTTTTCAGGCATTGTTTGACAATCCCAAAGGAGGAGCGACCAAGAACCCAGCGTGTTAGGGGATCAGAATATACCCGCGCTAGGTATGCCTGTCGTAAGAGGCGACTAAAATACCATATTCAAGGGGCTGTGCAGCGCAACTCTTCAGGCTGCCAGCGCAATATATAGCTTCTCCAAACCCAATTGTCAACCTCACCTATCCGCGGCGAATCCTGTTTCACTAACAGACGAGGCTCTGGCGACCCCAAGCTCCTCATGGAACTTGGGGGTGAGGAGGGAGGGAATGGCCTGAAGGTTTAATGTGGCCACATAAATCGTTCCCGAGATGATCGGGCTAGCATCTTAATGGTGCTGTGGTACTGGAGCGTACCGGATCTATATCCGGCAAAAGACCATCACATTGATAACACTCCCCAAAGCTTTCGGGGAGCAACCTTATCGCTACAACAACAACAACAACAGGAGCGACCAAGCACGTTCATTGATGTATTAAATAATTTTTCCATGTCTTTTTCCATATGGTACATCGATATATAAAAATTGCTGCGACGCTTCCAGTTTCCGTTGCTCTTAGCGAACGATCTTTCTCTTCCCTTCGAAAATTAAAAACTTATCTCAGAAATACAATGGGCCAGGAGAGGACATCCAACATCAACATCCACTCTACTATTGAAGTAACTCATGAAGAAATCCTAAACAAAATGGCGAAACAAACAAGAACAAGTAAGGAAGGCTAAGTTCGGGTGTAACCGAACATTATATACTCAGTTGAGAGCTGTGGAGACAAAGTAAGGGAAATCACCATGTTGTAAAAGGAACCTAGGATAACCCTGGAATGTGTTTGTATGACATGTGTATAAAATGGAAGGTATTAAAGAGTATTTTAAGAGGAAGTGGGCCATAGATCTATAGATGGACGCCATTTAGGGATATCGCCATAAAGGTGGACCAGGCCTGACTCGAGAATTTGTTTGTACGATATGGGTATCAAATGAAATGTGTTAATGATAATTTTAAAAGGGAGTGGGCCTAAGTTCTATAGGTGGACGTCTTTTCGAGATATCGCCATAAAGGTGGACCAGGGTAGACTCTAGAATTTATTTTGTACGATATGGGTGTCAAATAAAAGGTATTAATGAGTATTTTAAAAGAGCGTGGGCCTAAGTGCTATAGATGGACGCCTTTTCGAGATATCGCCATAAAGATGGACCAGGAGTGACTCTAGAATTTGTTTGTACGATATGAGTATCAAATGAAAGGTGTTAATGAGTATTTTAAGAGGGCGTAGGCCTTAGTTCTATATGTGGACGCCTTTTCGAGATATCGCCATAAACGTGGACCAGGGGTGACTCTAGAATTTGTTTGTACTATATGGGTATCAAATGAAAGGTGTTAATGAGTATTTTAAAAGGGAGTGGGCCTTAGTTCTATAGGTGGACGCCTTTTCGGAATATCGTTATAAAAGTGGACCTGGGTTGACTCTAGAATGCGTTTGTACAATATGGGTGTCAAACGAAAAGTGTAATAAGTGATTTAAAAGGGAGTGGGCCTTTGTTCTATGGGTGTACGCCTTTTCGGGATATCGCCATAAACGTGGACCAGGGGTGACTCTAGAATGCGTTTGTACAATATGGGTATCAAATGAAAGGTGCTAATGAGTATTTTAAAAGGGTGTGGGCCTTAGTTCCCTAGGTGGACGCCTTTTCGAGATATCGCCATAAAGGTGGACCAGGGGTGACTCTAGAATTTGTTTGTACGATATGGGTATAAAATGAAAGGTGTTAATGAGTATTTTAAAAGGGCGTGGGTCTTAGTTCTATAGGTGGACGCCTTTTCGAGATATCTCCATAAAGGTAGACCAGGGGTGACTCTAGAATTTGTTTGTACTATATGGGTATCAAATGAAAGGTGTTAATGAGTATTTTAAAAGGCAGTGGGCCTTAGTTCTATAGGTGGATGCCTTTTCGAGATATCGCCATAAAGGTGGAACAGGGGTGAATCTAGAATTTGTTTGTACGATATGGATATCAAATGAAAGGTGTTAATGAGTATTTTAAAAGGGTGTGTGCCTTAGTTCTATAGGTGGACGCCTTTTCGAGATATCGCCATAAAGGTGGACCAGGGGTGATTCCACAATTTGTTTGTACGATATGGGTATCAAATGAAAGGTGTTAATGAGTATTTTAAAAGGGCGTGAGCCTTAGTTCTATAGGTGGATACCTTTTCGAGATATCGACATAAAGGTGGACCAGGGGTGACTCTAGAATTTGTTTATACGATATGGGTATCAAATGAAAGGTGCTAATGAATATTTTAAAAGGTAGTGGGCCTTAGTTCTATAGGTGGATGCCTTTTCGAGATATCGCCATAAAGGTGGGCCAGGGGTGACTCTAGAATTTTTTTGTACGATATGGGTATCAAATGAAAGGTGTTAATGAGTATTTTAAAAAGGCGTGGGCCTTAGTTCTATAGGTGGACGCCTTTTCGAGATATCGACATAAAGGTGGACCAGGGGTGACTCTGGAATTTGTTTGTACGATATGGGTATCAAATGAAAGGTGTTAATGAGTATTTTAAAAAGAGGTGGGCCTTAGTTCTATATGTGAACGCCTTTTCGATATATCGCCACAAACGTGAACCAGGGCTGACTCTAGAATGTGTTTGTACGATATGGGTATCAAATTAAAGGTATTAATGAGGGTTTTAAAAGGGAGTGGCCCTTAGTTGTATATGTGAAGGCGTTTTCGAGATATCTACAAAATGTGGACCAGGATGATTCAGAACATCATCTGTCGGGTACCGCTAGTTTATTTATATATGTAATACCACGTACAGTATTCCTTCCAAGATTCCAAGGGCTTTTTATTTCGCCCTGCAAAACTTTTTCATTTTCTTCTACTTAATATGGTAGGTGTCACACCCATTTTCCCAAGTTTTTTTCTAAAGTTATATTTTGCGTCAATATACCAATACAATTACCATGTTCCATCAATTTTTTCGTATTTGGTATATAATTATGGCATTTTTTTCATTTTTCGTAATTTTCGATATCGAAAAAGTGGACATGGTCATAGTCGGATTTCGGCAATTTTTTATACCAATACAAAGTGAGTTCAGATAAGTACGTGAACTGAGTTTAGTAAAGATGTATCGATTTTTGCTCAAGTTATCGTGTTAACGGCCGAGCGGAAGGACAGACGGCCGACTGTGTATAAAACCTGGGCGTGGCTTCAACCGATTTCGCCCTTTTTCACAGAAAACAGTTACCGTCCTAGAAGCTAAGCCTCTACCAAATTTCACAAGGATTGGTTAATTTTTGTTCGACTTATGGCATTACAAGCATCCTAGACAAATTAAATGAAAAAGGGCGGAGCCACGCCCATTTTGATATTTTCTTTTATTTTTGTATTTTGTTGAACCATATCATGAGTTGAATGTTGGCATAATTCACTTATATGCTGTAAAGATATTAACTTTTCTTTTAAAATTTGAATTAAAAAAAATATTTTTAAAAAGTGGGCGTGTTCGTTCTCCGATTTTGCTAATTTTTATTGAGCAGACATAAAGTAATAAGAGTAACGTTCCTGCCAAATTTCATCATGATATCTTCAACGACTGCCAAATTACAGCTTGCAAAACTTCTAAATTACCTTCATTTAAAAGTGGGCGGTGCCACGCCCATTGTCCAAAGTTTTACTAGTTTTCTATTCTGCGTCACAACCTCAACTCACCTACCAAGTTTCATCGCTTAATGCGTATTTGGTAATGAATTATCGCACTTTTTCGATTTTTCGAAATTTTCGATATCGAAAAAGTGGGCGTGGTTATTGTCCGATATCGTTCATTTTAAAAAGCGATATGAGATGAGTGCCCAGAAACCTACGTACCAAATTTCATCAAGATACCTCAAAATTTACTCAAGTTATCGTGTTAACGGACGGGCGGACGGACGGACGGACGGACGGACGGACATGGCTAAATCGAATTTTTTTTCGATACTGATGATTTTGATATATGGAGTCTATATCTATCTCGATTCCTTTATACCTGTACAACCAACCGTTATGCAATCAAAGTTAATATACTCTGTGAGCTCTGCTCAACTGAGTATAAAAATAAATATTGTTTTGTAGAAAGAAAGAAAATTTTCAAATAAATAAAAGTATAAATATGTAATATGTAAAAATATAAATATGTGTATATTTACAGGTAATTATTATTTACTGACTCTTTGGCCTATATGAAGGGTAAATCAACGGAAACGGCATTGTACGAAATTACGTCGTGCATAGAGAGATCGTTCTCCTTCAAGGAATACTGCCTGGCAGCCTTCCTAGACATAGAGGGAGCGTTCAATAACATCAAACCTGACTCAATCATTAAGGTACTGACCGATCTGGACATCGAATCTCAGCTGGTGGAGCTTGTGCACCAATTGCTATATGCATGGTAGTACAGGCAGACCTTGCAGGGGTATCGGTGAGCAGATTCGTCAGTAGGGGAACTCCCCAAAGTGGAGTCCTATCCCCACTAGAAGTAGAAGTATGGCCGCTGATAATGGTCTGAGCGTGAACCCAAATAAAACGGAGCTGGTGCTCTTTACGAGGAGGTACAAGATACCAACTCTCTCAACTCCGGTGCTTGCGAACACAGTGCTAAGGATAAGTGAGTACGCCAACTATCTAGGGCTCACACTTGATAAGAAATTGAACTGGACACAAAACACCACGGAGCGTGTCCGTAAGGCCACGGTTGCCCTCTACATAGGTAAAGGAGCAATTGGACGGAAATGAGGTATGTCCCCTATGATAGTGCATTGGATATACACGACCACAGGTAGGCCAATATTGGTATACGGGGTGGCAGTATTGTGTCCCGCCCTGAATAAATCCTCGACGGTTCTTGCTCTTCAAAAGGTGCAAAGATCTGCACCATTGTGCATAAGCGGAGCCATCAGCACAACTCCAACGGAGGCTATGAATGTAATACCGAACCTACTACCCATAGATATAGTAGGCATTGAATATGCAGCATGTGCAGCTATTAGGCTGAGGAAACTGACCACATGGTCTCAATGCAACCATACTGAGATACTAATTTTAATTTATTTATTTCTTACAGCTTATACTAAGCCTAGCTTATACCTATATATAGTAACTAATATATAATCTAATTAAATTAATTTATCTGGATCTATTGACTGCAAAAATGGAGTGAGAGATGGGTAGCAGACGAATGACACCAATGCAAGGATTTTGCCAGTTGTATATGATGCTGTAACTAATTCTGAAACTGTAGTAGGCTGTCGCAGATAACTTAATGTGACGGTTAAACAGTTTGCTCTGCACCTGGTATGGGTTCTGGGGCATAGGGGCATACCAGGTAATGAGATGGCGGATGAGTTTGCAAGAAAGGGTACCTCTCTTCCCTTTTCGCCATCCTGGAAGAGGTTGGGCTTGCCGCTCTCCACCTGCAAGCTCAAGATAAGGAGGCTTTATTGATGGAAGCGGGAGCTAGGTGGAAGCATCATAATGGATGCCACACAGCAAAACTCACATGGCCGGAATGGAATGAGAAGAGATCGCGTGAGCTTCTCACCCTCCGTAAGAGGGATCTTTCCTTAGTTGTGGGTCTTCTCACTGGTCACATCTGTATTGGACTGCATGCGGAAAGGATTGGCGCTCCATTTAATGATTATTGTAGAAGCTGCGACAACGAAGAAGAGCCTGAAACTGTTAGGCATCTACTTTGCGCATGTCCAGCACTCCGTAGAAAGAGGAAACGTCTCATAGATCTCACTGATATAGCTGAGGTCAATACACGACGCTTAGTTAGCTTCACAAACTCAACGAAATGGTTTGATTAGGAGAGCAGGAACAAACCTGTGTGGTATCACATTGGGCCTATAAAGGCCTAAGTGTGCCGCTCCGATGCGGACGGCAGCCACTTGAACCTAACCTATGCAAGGGCTCAAACGAAACGAAAGACCAAATAGAGAGCGAAGAGTCCTATTGCGAAGTCATATTATAATTGATATCCGGTTGCTCGCACCGAGTATGGGAGAGTGAAGATGGTCAATGTAAGAGGAAACTGATAGCTGTCGCAGGAAAAGGATTCCTGACGTTCTCAACGAGCTACATAATGGTCCAAGTGGAGGTTATCTGGGAATCACGAAGACGCTCGAAAAAATTAAGCAGAGATTCTATTGGGTTGGTTGCCGCCATTCGGATACTTATTGGATTTGCCAGGTTTGCAGCAGAGCAAAAGGGCCCAAAACCCGAAATCATGGGCAGATGAAGCAATATAACACAGGTGCACTATTTGAAAGGATCGCTATGGATGTCGCAAGTCCATTTCCTTCTAGCAACCGCGGAAACAAATACGTACTGGTCGTTATGGATTATTACAGCGGCCAGAAGTATACCCAATCCCAAATCAAGAAGCGAAAACAGTAGCAGAAGTGTTAACAAACAATTGAATCAGTTTTGAATCAGTTATGTTCCAAGAAATGTGTAAGATATTGGGCATTCGAAAAACACGAACAACTGAATTGCTTCCTCAGTCCGATGGTAGAAGAAAAATGCATCCCTACTGTGGTTCTGAATATTGTCAATGTTTGACATTTCGCACACCTAAATATTCAATTTGCAAGGAAAGTGTTGTGTTTTAAAATAACGTTTGAAAAATGAATCCATAGAATATTCAATTCGAATTAAGTGTTTGACATTTCGCACACCTAAATATTCATTTTGCAAGGCAAGTGTTGTGTTTTAAAATAGCGTTTGGAAAATGAATCCATAGAATATTGAATTCGCATTAAACATAGTAAACGTACTAATGGTTAGCCTTTTTCATAAAAATATTTGTTGTAAATAAAAGAGTTTAAAAAGTTAAATTCTATCTAAAAATTATTTCGCCGAATGAGCAACCCACACGAATATATAGGTGTTTCTTATTTTTCGAATGTACCGGGAAATATTTAAAAATCCCGGGAAATTGACTCAAATTTCAGGTTTGCCCGCAACCCGAATTAAGAATTTGGCAACCCTAGTGACGAATATTAGCATCACTAAGTAGATACTAAATAAATGCACAACAACTATAAAGCAGGCTCTCTTATATAGAAGGCGACGAAGAGATACATATCTCACACACGCAAATATGTAGTCATAAGCCGAAGTAGTTACTCACACATACACACGCGTATGACTATGGGAAACGCATAAACTACAAATATACATGTATATATGTAGCCGGTAACCAAGCAGGAGATACAAAAGTTCTAGAAGGTGAAACGTCTAGACCTTTGGAGAAATATGCAGACGAGGCAACAGAGAATATAAAAGCAGCGCAAGCTGAAGACTGACTAATCAGTTTTGATTAACACACGCTATTGTGAAGTACGCGATATTGAAGTATAATAGTAATACTCCCAAAGTAAACTAAATAAAGCCCAGTTTGCAATACTGAACATTGTAGTGATTTATTCAATAGTTTATCGATTCGAACGTTAGCAGAAGGTTTAAAATGATCGGAATCCCGCAGAATTCGTTACAATATGTAGAACCCGATGACAGTTGAATATGATGAAAAAAAAAATGTCCGAACTTGGAAATTTTTATTTCAAGTTTTAAGGAACTTCCCTATAACACAGAGACCTCAAACTTTGAACGAAGCTTCGGGCTCTATTAGGTTGTACCATTTAGAATATAAGAGTTTGCTAGATAGGACAAGGATTATAAAAGCCATTTCCAACATGTGGAATTTTGCGAAAGTTATTCGAGTAGCTTCCTGTACTTCAGAATTTCATGACAATGCAACACAAGTAAAAACAATTTTCGGTGGTCAAGGGGTCATGAAAATTGAAAAAAATATCCGAACTTGAAAATTTTGCTTTTAAGCTTTAGAAAACTTCCTCATGACCCAAACACCTTAAACTTTCAACGATGCTTCGGACTTTATGGGCTTGTAATATTTACAATAAAAAAAAATTCTATATAGGACAGGGTTCGGGATATTTATAAAGCCCATTTACTACATGTAGAATCTTGCTACTGCTATTTAAGTAACTTAGAGTTAGATTCTTGAAACTAACAGCATGCTTCAGAACACCATGACAATCCATCATAAGGGACATAAATCCCGCGAGGTGGTCTGGCGACTGTCAAAATTCATAATATCGTCCGAATTTACAAATTTTACTTTTAAGTTTTAAGAAACGTTCTAAGAACCCAGAGACCTGAAGCTTTAAACAGAGCTTTGGTCTTTTTGGGGTTTTAATCGTTAACAAGGTTTTTAGATGCAACAGAGGTCGAGATATTTATAAAGTCCATTTGCACCATATGGAATCTTGCAATAGTTATTCGAGTAACTTCGGCAGAGATAGATTTCTCAAACCAATAACATATGTCCTTCAGAGGCCCATTACAATACGACATAAAAGAAAGAAGTTTTCGCTTGGTGGTCCAGGGATCCTGAAAATTGCAAAAATTGTTCGAACATGGAAATTTTGCTTTCGAGAGAAAACGTGAGTAACTTCACGTAGAGCTAGATTCTTGAAACTAATAACATGCTTCAGAGTCTCATGACAATGGAACATGGAAATGGTTTTTTCGAGTTTCAAGGAAGCTCCCGATAACCCAGATATCTGAAGCTTCGAAAGAAGCTCCAGGCTCTATAGGGTTGAAATATGTACGGTTGCAAAGTTTTCTGGATGGGACAGAGATCGAGATATTTAGGGACATTCAGAATCCCATGATAATGCAACCTTAGGGGAAAAATATTCGTGGAATCTTGCTACCGATTTTTGAGTAACTTCCAGCGGAGCTAGATTCTTGAAATTTCATAACCCCATGAGAATACAAATTTAAAAAAAATAGCCCGAGGTTTAGGAAACTCTCCGATAATCCCGACACCTAAACAAAGCATCGGACCATAGTGCGTTGAAATATTCAGGACAAAATAATTTTCTAGATGGAGTAGTGATCAAGATATTTGGAGCAGTGAAATCTTGCGACCTTTATTTTAATAACTTTCCATAGATCTATACTCTTGAAAATAAAAACGGGTTTCTGAAGAGCAAGATAATGACCCCCGAGGGGAAAAATTTCACTGGGGTCGTGCAAATTAAAAATTTGGAAATTCTGCTTTCAAGTTTTAAGGAACTTCCCGATAACCTAGACATATAAGACAGGGATCCAGTTATTTGAAAAATACAGTTAGAGCAAATTGAATCCTTTATAATCTTTTATAGAGTAACTTCCCGTGGAGCTATATTCCTGAAACTTGAAATATACTTTAGAAGCCGATGGCATTACAACATGGAAAGAAAAGTTTTAACTAGGTGGCGCAGGGATTGTGAAAATGAAAAAAAACATCCGAATTCGGAAATTTTGGCATGGGGTTTTGGGGAACTTCCCTATATTGAAACTATTAACATATGTAGCTTAAAGCACTATTGGGTTCTAAGATTTAGTATAAGTCCCTATAATATTTAAAATAAGTTTCTAGATGAGGAGGGGATCGAAGTATTTAAAGATATTTAGAATATGCATTGAGAACAATCGATTTTGCGATCGATTTTTGCGTAACTTCTCATTGGGACACAAACTTGAAACTTTAAACTTGGTTTAGTGCACCGTGAGAATGCAGTAAACGGAGAAACAATTATGTTTAGTGGCACACTGGTGAATATAATTAAAAAAATCAAACATTCTAGAAAACTATATTGTTACGAATATTAGCAACACTAAGGGGTACTGTCATCTCTAAGCGTATGCTAAGTGTGACTTGTATGCACATCCGTAAGTCAATCATTATGTATCTGCATAAACGAATCAAGCATTATGTCTACACATATGTACGTACATGCAGCGGAGACGCAACGCACAAACACATGCAGATATCTTATCTGAGATGCTCCCAAAAGTATGCAATTGTAATTGTGGAAGTGTCGCTCACAAATACACGCGCATATGAGAGATACACACGATCAATTTTCAAAAGACTTGCTACGATACAAACACGAAACTTGACATATAGTTCAGAGCACCGAAACAATGATACAAAAGTAGAAAACAAAAAGAAGATACAAATATTTTAATTACTTCCTTTATATAAATGGTGCAAAATTCCGCGGAATATGTGTCCTTAAACACATACATAAGTTGACGAATTTTAATTTAGAAATTTTAACAGTCGCTATTGTAAACAGCTTATCAAGGACAAAACTATAAAGGTAGTGCACAATTCATAGATATTTAATATTTTTTATACAGCGAAGCTCCAAATCTTCATTGACTTTAATAATTGTTCACCTACATAGGTTAAATAATTGCACTCTACATATGTAGCTTAAAGCCTTATTGGGTTCTAAGATTTAGTATAAGTTCCTATAATATTTAAAATAAGTTTCTAAATGAGGAGGGGATCGAAATATTTAAAGATATTTAGAATATCAATTGCGAACGATCGATTTTTGCGTAACTTCTCATTGGGACACAAACTTGAAACTTTACACTTGGTTCAGTTCACTTTGTTCAATGCAGAATGCAGCAAGCGGAAAAACAATTATGTTTAGTGGCGCACTGGTAGATATAGTTAAAAAAAATCAAACGTCCTAGGAAACTATATTGTTACGAATATTAGCAACACTAAGGGTACTGTCATCTCTAAGCCGTATGCACATCCATATATCTATCATTATGTATCTACATAAACGAATCAATCATTATATATACACATATCTACGTACACGCAGCGGAGAAGCAACGCACAAACACATGCAGATATCTTATCTAAGATGCTCCCAAAAGTATGCAGTTGTAGAAGTATCGCTCACAAATACACGCGCATGTGAGAGCTACACACGTGCATCTGTATTTATAATTTTATACCAGTAACTAAGTAAATTTTGGAAGCGCCTAGAAGATGCAACGAGGAAATCACACAGTATAAAAGCTGCAACAGTAGAGGCGCGAAAATCAGTTTCGATTAAGCACGCTATCTGTCGAGCAATAGAAGTGTTATTTTAAAAGTAGTCTTATAAAGACCATTTTGCATTATCGAATATTGGAGTTATTTATTCAACAGTTTAGTGATTCGAACTTAGCAGAAGATTTGAAATAAGCGGAATTGCAGTAAATTTGTTACAATTGGTGTCAGAAGAGGAATTGTTGAATAAATTCCAGAGGAAAACAAGGGCATGGCAAAATTAAGTGAATTGAAGATCCCGCAACTGAAGAAGGAGTTGGAGAGCCGTGGATTGAATACAACCGGCATTAAACTCGAACTTAAGGCACGACTACGAGAGGCAACGGAATTAGAAGGAATTGACGTGGAAGAGTATGTCTTTCATCATGGCGATGAGACAACAAAATTGGAGGAGAAAAATGAAACACCGCAGACAATGGCGAACACAGATCTGAACATGATATTGGCTGCAATATCGGCAAAATGTCCGAAATGTCATCACAAATATCCACCAACATGTCATCACAATTAGAATCACAGGAGACACGCATAACATCCAAGATGGAAGCACAACAAAATTGGAGGAGAAAAATGAAACACCGCAGACAATGGCGAACACAGACCTGAACATGATATTGGCTGCAATATCGGCACACATGTCCGAAATGTCATCACAAATATCCAGCAACATGTCATCACAATTAGAATCACAAGACACACGCATAACATCCAAGATGGAAGCACAGGAGACACGTATATCCGAAATGTCGTCGCAAATGTCATCTCAGCTGTAATCGCAGGAAACCCGTATAACAGCGAAGATTGAAGCACAAGAGGCACGAATATCCGAAATGTCGGCGCAAATTTCAGTACAGATATCATCGCGGATCTCTGCTCAACTGGAAGAGCAAGAAGGTCGTATTTCCTCGAAGTTGGAGGCGCAAGATACAAAAATTTTACAGTTTGAGGAAAAAATCAGGGCCGAGGTGGATGCTCTGAGAGGACGTATCGAGCAGTTAAATCGCAGTTTCAACGAGTAATCCAAAGGTAAAAACACCATCCTTTCACGGTTCTGTTCCTTTCCAGGTCTTTAAGCTACAATTTGTTTAAAGACGCATATTCATCGGCGTTTTGAACCATTTATTTACTTATATCAATGTATTGTTTAAACATTTTTAGCTCCTTTTTCTCTATTTGGATTTTTTTGTTTGAATTTCAAGCGCGATCCACTCCGGCGATCCGGAAACACATGTTTTTGAAATTTCTTACTAAAAGAAATCCCGCAAGAACATAATGGTTATACGGCGTAATAATCTGAGTACTATGTTTGAGTTATAAATAGTATTTTCCTCTAACTTTTAAAAGCCAAACTGACCGTTTGCAGGGAACTGCTTTGAATTATTGATATTTTTTTCATTTTTAAGCGGTTTTGTTCTGTGTAGCGAGCGTTGTTTGCGAATTTTGTAATTGAAAGTTAAGTAACTCCCCGATAAGCTACAAGTTTGAAACTTGGAATATAGTTCAGAACCCGATCACTATGCAATAATAAGAAAAGAGTCCGCGAATTGGCGCATGGATGGAGATATTCAAAAAAAAATCGTGTTTATGGCTCGATTTGGAACAGATATTACATATATGAAGAGAAAGCGCAAAAAAAATGTAAGGCACGATAACCTCCGAAGAGATCTGAGGCCGAGCTTCTCTTCAAATTTGCGTCGTGCTCCTTCTGATTTTCCCTACAAATTGGCCGGACGGGACCTACATGTTTTATTCCGACTCCGAACGGCATCTGCAAGGCAGATGATTTTCACTGAGAGCTTTTCATGGCAAAATACACCCGGAGCGCTTGCCAAACACTGCCGAGGGGCGACCCCGCTTAGACAAATTTTCTTCTAATTGAAAAATTGTATTTCTAAAATTTTGATGTTGCTTTGCCCTGGGTTTGAACGGTGTGGTAGGCGGAGCACGCTACCATCACACCACGGTGGCCGCAAAGAGAAAGCGAACTATGGAAAAAAATCACCGGTAGGTGGCGCAATTCGGCCACCGTGGTGTGATGGTAGCGTTCTCCGCCTACCCCACTGTATGCTCTGGGTTCACACCCCGGGCAAAGCAACATCAACATTTTAGAAATAAGGTTTTTCAATTAGAATAAAATTTTCCTAAGCGGGATCGCACTTCGGCAGTGTTTGGCAAGCGCTCCGAGTGTATTTCTGCCATGAAAAGCTCTTAGTGAAAACTTATCTGCCTTGCAGATGCCATTCGGAGTCGGCATAAAACATGTAGGTCCCGTCCGGCCAATTTGTAGGAAAAATCAAGAGGAGCACGACGCAAATTGGAAGATTAGCTCGGCCTAAAATCTCTGCGGAGGTTATCGCGCCTTACATTTATTTATTTTTTATTTAGTGGCGCAAGGATAGAGTAAGTTTTAGCTCATTGAACAAATATTACATACAGTCCGGTAGAAATCACGTCAAAATACTTTGGAGCACATAAGTTCAAATTTTGGAAGTGAAATTACCTAAAAAATTCAAAATAATTTGAAGCACAAAGGTTAAAATTTTGTAAGCGAAATTTAAGTAAATAATATAATTTAAAACAAGTAAGGACGGGACTGTCTTCGGCTGTACCGAAGACTTCATACCTTTCATGAATGGGACTGAACAATAATCTTATCCCGTTCGTAATCTCCGAATAATCGGATGTATAAGATAAGAAATATATAGTGAACAGATGTACATAGCTAAACGATTTTTAAGATAAATATAAAATAAACAAGTAAGGAAGGCTAAGTTCGGGAGTAACCAAACATTACATACTCAGTTGAGAGCTATGGAGACAAAATAAGGAAAATCACCATGTAGGAAAATGAACCTAGGGTAACCCTGGAATGTGGTTGTATGACATGTGTATCAAATGGAAGGTATTAAAGAGTATTTTAAGAGAGAGCAGGCCATAGTTCTATGGATGGACGCCATTTAGGGATCTCGCCATAAAGGTGGACCAGGGCTGACTCTAGAATTTGTTTGTACGATATGGGTATCAAATGAAAGGTGTTACTGAGCATTTTAAGAGGGAGTGGGCCTTAGGTCTATCGGTGGACGCCTTCTCGAGATATCGCCATTAAGGTGGACCAGGGGTGACTCTAGAATGTGTTTGTACGATATGGGTATCAAATGAAAGGTGTTAATGAGCATTTTAAGAGGGAGTGGGCATTAGGTCTATAGGTGGACGCCTTTTCGAGATATCGCCATTAGGGTGGGCCAGGGGTGACTCTAGAATGTTTGTACGATATGGGTATCAAACGAAAGGTGTTACTGAGCATTTTAAGAGGGAGTGGACATTAGGTCTATAGGTGGACGCCTTTTCGAGATATCGCCATTAGGGTGGGCCAGGGGTGACTCTAGAATGTGTTTGTACGATATGGATATCAAATTAAAGGTATTAATGAGGGTTTTAAAAGCGAGTGGCCCTTAGATGTATATGTGAAGGCGTTCTCGCGATATCGACCAAAATGTGGACCAGGTGATCCAGAAAATCATCTGTCGGGTACTGCTAATTTATTTATATATGCAATACCACTAACAGTATTCCTGCCAAGATTCCAAGGGCTGTTGATTTCGGCTTGTAGAACTTTTTCATTTTCTTCTACTTAATATGGTAGGTGTCACACCCATTTTACAAAGTTTTTTCCAAAGTTATATTTTGCGTCAATAAACCAATCCAGTTTCATCCCTTTTTTCGTATTTGGTATAGAATTATGGCATTTTTTTCATTTTTCGTAATTTTCGATATCGATAAAGTGGGCGTGGTTATGGTCGGATTTCCGCCATTTTTTATACCAAGATAAAGTGAGTTCAGGTAAGAACGTGGGCTAATTTTAGTAAAGATATATCGGTTTTTGCTCAAGTTATTGTGTTAACGGCCGAGCGGAAGGACAGACGGTGGACTGTGTATAAAAACTGGGCGTGGCTTCCACCGATTTCGCCCATTTTCACAGGGAACAGTTGCCGTCATAGAATCTATGCTCTTACCAAATTTGAGAAGGATTGGTAAATTTTTGTTCGACTTATGGCATTAAAAGTATTCTAGACAAACTAAATGAAAATGGGCGGAGCCACGCCCATTTTTAAATTTTCTTTTATTTTTGTATTTGGTTGCATCATATCATTACTGGAGTTGAATTTTGACTTAATTTACTTATATACAGTAAAGATATTAAATTTTTTGTTAAAATTTGAATTAAAAAAAATTTTTTTTTAAAAATTGGGCGTGTTCTTCATCCAATTTTGCTAAATTTTATTTAGCACATATATAGTAATAGTAGTAACGTTCCTGCCAAATTTCATCATGATATCTTCAACGACTGACAAATTACAGCTACCAAGTTTTATCGCTTTATCCGCCTTTGGCAATTAATTATCGCATTTTTTCGGTTTTTCGAAATTTTCGATATCGAAAAAATGGGCGTGGTTATAGTCCGATATCGTTCATTTAAATAGCGATCTGAGATGAGTGCCCTGGAATCTACATACCAAATTTCATCAAGATACCTCAAAATTTACTCAAGTTATCGTGTTAACGGACAGACGGACGGACATGGCTCAATCAAATTTTTTTCGATACTGATGATTTTGATATATGGAAGTCTATATCTATCTCGATTCCTTTATACCTGTACAACCAACCGTTATCCAATCAAAGTTAATATACTCTGTGAGCTCTGCTCAACTGAGTATAAAAATGGCAAAGAACGCCCTTATCTGAACGATCGGTTGTGTGGGATATATATTATATATAGCTCCGATCGAAATGATTTTTAGAGGAAATCTTCTATGATATATTAGAATATATATCACCAGGTTTCACGTTTTTATATTGGAAATTAAGGGAGAAATGGCTAAAAATCTTTCTATCTGAACGATCGGTTGTATGGGATATATATTATATAGAGCTCCGATCGAAATGATTTTTTCATGAAATCTTCTATGATATATTACAATAAACATCACCAAGTTTAACGTTTTTATATTGGTAATTAAGGGAGAAATTGTCAAAAATCTTTCTATCTGAACGATCGGTTGTATGGGATATATACTATATATAGCTCTGATCAAAGTGATTTTTTCAGAAAATCTTCTATGATACATTAGAATATATATCTACGAGTTTCACGTTTATACCTTCTAAATTGAGACAGGAATGACCAAAATCGTCTTATCTGACCGATCGTTTGTATGGGAGATATATATTATAGTGGTCCGATCCTACCGGATCCGACAAATGTCTAATATAATACAAAAATACATCCTTGTGCCAAATTTCATTGAGATATCTCAAAATTTGAGGGTCTAGTTTGCGTTCAAACAGACAGACGGACGGACAAGCGGACGGACGGACAGACGGACATGGCTATATCAACTCAGTTCGTCGCCCTGATCAATTCGGTATACTTAATGGTGAGCCTATCTTCTATATTTCTCAACGTTACAAACATCGGACCAAAGTTAATATACCATTTCATGTTCATGAAAGTTATAAAAATATTTTAAATTAAACGGTTTTATTGAAAACAATACTTACATTGAGTAATAATAATGCTAAAAGCTATAAAATAATTAGGTAGGTCCTAGGTACTAGTCATCACACTCCTCATCAATCTAGGCCGTTCATCAGAAAAATAAATAAAAGCGTGTTCGGCGTTAAATTTCTATTGATAGTCAAACGCTTATCTCAATCTTATTAATATTATAAATTCGAAAGTTTGTATGGTTGGATGTTTGGATGACCAGACGTTTGTCTTTGTGACCCAATGGCAAATTGGTGTACTCTATCACTCACAAAATAGCAGTGATGCTGACTTCATGACATTCTTAAACAATGTCATCAATGAACACCTAAGGGAATCTGACATTATTATAATAGTTGGAGATTTTAATATTAATATGAATATATCATCAACATACTCAAACCAGCTTATAAGTTTATTTGCACAAATGGCTATGGTACAAAGGATAATTTCAACACAAGAATAACTGAGCACTCTTCTACGAAAATAGACTTATTGTTCAGCAATAATGAGCAAGTTAAAATTGAACATGAAAGTGAATATAGAATTTCCGATCATGAAACAATTCATTTCAAAGTACCAACAGCTAAATATTGCAAAATGAGAAAAGTTGCTACTGTCACCAACTGGGAGTACTATAGTGCAGAAAATCTTTTAAATCTGCTGCGAACATGGGACTTTAGCTCTGTGTCTCGTGTAGGAGTAGAAAGTAGAACTGAGATCCTGAACAATAATTTATCTGGAGCTATGCAAGCACTGGCGTATGAGAAGAGGATCCAAATATCACTGAGGAATAATTGGTATGACCGTCAGCTAAGGGAACTGCACAAAAGAAAACTTGAATCCTATAATACTGCTAGAAATACTGGCAACTGGGAGGATTATAATGGCGTTAAAAAAATATATAAAAAAATTGTTATGTATAAAAAGAAGAAATACATGGAAGATAAAGTGATCGATAGTGAAGGAGACATGAAGCGGATGTGGAAGTTTTTAAAATATCTTGCTGAGCTCACCGATGACAAAAAGGTCGTTAGCAAAATAGCAATTAACGGTGAATGCCTTGAGAAGGATTACGATATAGCCAATGCCCGAAATACATTTTTTGTACAGAGCATAGCTGAAATTAATGATAGCATTGAAATAATTCCGAATGCGGCAGAAGCAAGTGTAAATAATGCAATTGAAACTTTTCAATTCACCGACGTAGAGTTAGATGAAATAATGAACATTACTAAATCTTTTAGAAACAAATATGGTGGAAAAAGCTTTTGTCGGGGAGGGTATTTAAAGATGCCATGATTTACATTGCTCACTTCTACAAAGATATAATAAACGAATCAATAAACAGTAGCATTGTTCCAAATTGCTGGAAAGTATCAACTATAGTACCTGCGGAAAAAGTCAATAATACAGTGAGGCCACTGCGCCCAATTAATACGCTACCCGCAGATGAAAAAATTATGGAAACGGTGGTTAAAAATCAATTAGTGGCATATCTATATAATTACCAAATTATTATACCTGAACAATCTGGGTTTAGGAAGAGCCATTCTTGTGAAACAGCACTGAATATGGTTATTGCGGAATGGAAAGAGGATATAACTGACAAGAAAGTTGTGAACTCAGTCTTTTTAGACTTAAAACGTTCTTTTGAAACTGTGGATAGAGAGGAACTGCTGAAGCCTTGGAATGGTTCAGAAGCTATTTGAGTAATAGAAAGCAGAAGACGATAGTTGGAGGTGCAGTTTCACCGGTTGCTGATGTAAATATTGGGCTACCGCAAGGTTCAGTATTAGCACCGCTATTGTTTACAATATATATTAACTATATTAAAGAATGCTTGAAAAATATTCGATATCGAAAATGCAAGAGGACTTAGACTCCCTTTACAAATGGATATGCCATAGAAAGTTGAAAGTGAATGTGGATAAAACCAAATGTATGATATTTTGCAAAAATCAAAGCATTATGGGTGCCAATAACCTAAGCAAAATTACTCTGAAGATAAGAAACGTTGAAATTCAGAAAGTAGATAAGATCAAATACCTATGAGTCTTGATCGACAAAAACCTTAGATTTGGAGAACAGATAAGTTATTTAGAAAACAAAATTGCGAAAAAAAATTGGTTTTATGTACAGAACTTGTAAATATATTAGTCAACGACACAAAATATTAGTGTATCGATCAATTATTGAACCGCACTTTATTTATTGTCCAACAATCCTGCTATTAGCAAATGACACACAAATAAAAAAACTGCAGATACAACAAAACGAGGCAATGCGATTAATTTTAAAATGTTCGCTTAGAACACCAAAAACTACAATGCTAAATATGTTAAACTGTCTCAGTGTAAAACAGTCGATATATTATTTTACATTGAAATTTATACATCATATGAAATTAGGAATAACACCGAATTATCTGAACGGGAGAATACATTTTAATCATGAAATACATAACTATGGAACTAGAAGCAGCGGAAATATAAGACTGCCTAGAGTTAGAACGGAGTTCGCGAAGAGGACTTTAGAATATATTGGTTATAAAATGTACAATGAATTACCAAATGCGATAAAAGACTGTGAAAATATTAATAAGTTTAAAGAAAAATTATTTTTATACTGTAAGTCATTAAGCATGTAATGTAAAAAATTTATTTATATATATATGTATATATATTTTTTTTTACCTTGAACTAGGTCATAAAGACCGTAAATAAATAAATTATTATTATTATTAATCACGCAAGAACGGCTGGACGGATTTGACAATTACTTTTTAATCATTTTTACACATTATAACTTTACGTTTACCAATTTACCTTCACCAATATTACAAACTCAATAGGTCAAATAAGTCATGGGCTTACAAAGTGAGCAGTGACACCCTCCGTCTCCTCACCCACCCCACCCCCTATTCCCCTTCTCCCCTCTGGTGCAAAATCTATAAATTGATATAACTCAATATACGTTTTCTCCTAAATCAATAATTTTTGCTCATACAGATCGAGATCTAAACAATTTTGGAAAAACGACCACCGGATGCTCTCCGTCTCCTCCTGTTATCCTCCCTCCTTCAATTTTTAGCACGCTTTTATTAGCTTTACCTGTATGTTTGTTTGTAGTTCTTCATTCGCAGTAAATTTTATTACTACCGTTATTAATATACGATCAACAGGTATCACATTTGATCCAATACCTTTATTTGTATGAGCAGTAATAGTAACTGCTCTTTTACTTCTTTTATCTCTACCAGTTCTAGCAGGTGCTATTACTATAACAGATCGAAATTTAAATACCTCATCCAACGCGCCTGCTGCCTTATTAACATACTTTTATAATTAGCTTCACCTTATTTGTAATCCCGTCAAGGTCACACCGAGACCCTTCCGGGATAATTTCTGAATAATTTTCGGGATACGTCCGGGAACCCGTCCGAGTTATTTCTGGAGTTCTTCGGGACTATTCCGGTATCATTTCTGGATGATTTTCGGGATCCCGTCAGGACCGTTTCGGGATCCCGTTCGGGTAATTCCGGGACTCTTCCGGCATCATTTTTGGATTATTTTCGCGATCCGTCCGGGTCATTTCGGGACTTTTTCGCGATAATATCTGGATAATTTTCGGCATCCATCTGGGGTCCCGTCGGGGTTATTTCGGGACATTCTCGGTATCCTTCCGGATCCCCTCAGGGTCATTACGGACTATTCCGGGATAATTTGGCAATCCTTCCGGCATCATTTCTGGATAGTTTTCGGGATACGTCCGGGATACCTTGAGGGTTATTTCGGAGCTTTTTTCCAGGATCATTTTGGGATCCTTCCGGGATCATTTCTGGATGGCTTTCGGGGTTATTTCGGGACTATTTGGGGATCATTTGGGGACTCTTCCGGTATAATTTCTGGATGATTTTCGGGATCCGTCCGGGTACCCGTCAGGGTCATTTCGGGACTATTTCGGGATCATTTTGGGATCCTCACGGGATCATTTGTAGATAGTTTTCGGGATCCGTCCGGGATCCCGTCGGGGTTATTTCGGTTTTTTTTCGGGAGTATTCCGGGGCCATTTGGGGATCCTTCCGGGATCATTTCTGGATGCTTTTCGGAATCTCGTCAAGGTCGATGGTTTTCCGGACCCGTCCAGGATCACGTCAGGGTCATTTAGGGATCATTTGGGGAGCTTTCCGGCATCATTTCTGGATGCTTTCCGGGATTCCTCTGGTATCCCGTCAGGGTAATTCCGGAATTTTTCGGGACTATTTCGATATCATTTGGGTACCCTTCAGGGATCCTTTCTGGACGGTTTACGGAATTCCTTCCGGGACTCTTTCTGGATTTTTTCGGGTTCATTTGGGTAGCCTGCCGACATCAGTTCTGGATGGTTTTCGGGATCAATCTGGGAACCCATCAGGGTCATTTCAGGATCATTTGGGGACTCTGTAGGTACTCCGCCAGGGTCATTTCGTGACTTTTTCTAGACTATTTCAAGATAATTTGGGGACCCTTTTGAGATCATATCAGGATCCGTCCTGGATTCCGGGCAGGGTCATTTCGGAATATTTTTGGGACTATTCCAGGATCATTTGGAGATCATTCCTGTAACATTTCTGGATGGATTTCGGGATCCCGCCAGTGTTATTTCTGGAATTTTTCGGGGTCATTGGGGGACCCTTACGGCATCATTTCTGGATGGTTTTCGGGATCCGTCCTGGATTCCGTCAGGGTCGTTTCGGAACTTTTCGGGACTACTTCGGGATCAATTGGGGACCCTTCCGGCATCATTTCTGGATAGTTTTCGGGATCCGTCCGGGATCCCGTCAGGGTCATTGCGAGATCATTTGGAGACCCCTCAGGGATCATTTTTGGATGGTGTTCGGGATCCCGTAGAGATCATTTCGGGACTATTTTGGTATCATTTTGGGACCCTTCCGGGATCATTTACGGACATTAAGGAAATTATGAACTTTTATAGCCATGGATTTGCTGCAAATTATTCGTAATTAACCTTCGGTATATTTTATCTTTTATATCTAACACAGTTTTTTCGTTCTATTTTTGATTTTTTTTTAAATGAATCCTGTAAGGAACTGTTACAACTATAATTACACGTTTTGTAATATTTTAACTAACTAAATACCCGAAAAAGCAATATTGATTTAAAGGAATTTTCTTTTGTTTTAGTTTCACTCCCTTTTTCTATGAATAGTAATTCCTTCACCCCTGTCAGATCAATTAATTTAACTTAAAAACAAAATGTTTTTTTTTTTTTAATTCGAAAAAACTGTATTTTACTATTCACGTAAGCGTGCCTTTCAGGTTATCAGCTCATTTAGTTATTTTTTTACTGTATTACAAAAATAGTTTTTAAACAGGTAACTTGATAAGTAGGCTAACGTGAATAGCCCATATATTTTATTTTCTCGTTGCGGACGGGGTAGTATCTTTATAAATGATATTTTCATATACGCATAACAACGACCAACTGAACCTTAATTAGGTTATGCTACGCCTCACGTTTTTAGGAATTCCAGTGCCCAACTCTTTTATTTATTTTTGGGTTCAACGGTCTAGATTGATGAGGAGTCTGAGGACTAGTACCTAGGACCTACCTAATTACTTTCTAGCTTTTATTATTATTATTATTTAATGTAAGTATTGTTTCCAATAAAACCATTTCACATAAATTTTTTTTAAATTATTTTATTTTATTGTTATGTCAGTGCATTTTCTGGCGATGGATTTGTAGACTGACAGTCAAGTCTTGCATGGAAGGTTAAGCGAAATATGAATAAGGCTAATGTAAACTCTTTAAAATGACTCAACCCTGCAAAATTGCAAAGTGATACTAACGGCGTCTGTTTTACGGCTTGCAAAACAACGGCTTGCAAAACATTTACATTCCCTTCTCCTCAATGTTGGTGGTGCCATGCTCATTTCCAAAATTTTAATCAATTTCTTTTGAGTGTTATAACATTCATCCGCCACATTTCATCTGTCACATTTCTTCCATTTTTCAAAATTGTCGAAGGTAGGCCAGGCTATTAGCTGATTTCGACCATTTCAATACAATTCAAATTTCAGTTGAATTACTAAGCTCGAGCACTTAATTTGGTGAAGATATCCCAAATTTTCCTCATTATGTTAACGGTCGTGGGGAGGGAACAACATACGACTGGGTATATTCGGACTGGGCGATTTCGCCCACTTTTGCAAGATACAGATTTTGTCATGAAAACAGTCCTTACACCAAATTTCCTTAGGAGAGGTCGATATTTCTTCGATGTATTACATTAATAGTATTATTATTATTATTTTGAGATTACCTTAAAAAGGTCGGGTACCAAAATTTTTTCAATTAGCTGGCTTTGCTGCATATCACAACTGAGGTGAAATATCAATATAATTTCGTTATATACCGCAAGTATATAATAGCTGTGGCATGCCCTTCATACAAGGCGAAAAGCCGGGATAGCCTAGCGTAATGATCTATTTTCTTACATATTCAAAGCGACTTCTTGTTCATTACACGAGGGTTCGTGTCATCTGTTTGTGAAACGCACATCTAATTTCATAACAGACATTGCATATTTCATGCTGCTTCATTTGAATGCTTAAGCAGGGTATCATCTCATTTCCACTTATTGGCTTTTACTAGCTTTCAAAATTAAAAGAAAGAACAAAAGATATGAATATAAGCGAAGAAGATGTATTAGTATCTTTTGATGTTGGCTCACTTTTTACAAACATACCGACTGCCCTTGCCATTAAGATTATAATGAAAAAATGGGATAAAATCCAGCATCACACAAGCATACCTAGGAGCAAATTTCAAAATATTTTTGAATTTTTCTTAAAAGATAATAATTATAACAATGCAATAACAAAGTATATTCACAATCCTTCGGAATGCCTATGGGTAACCCCCTTTCCCCCACGATCGCAGACATTATAATGGACGATCTTCTAACTAATACATACTCGGAGCTCAGCAAACATCACAAGAGCATTAAATTCTTGGTGAAGTATGTGGACGATATACTTGCCATTATCAAAAGAAACGACGCAACTTCAATACTAAACACACTAAACCAATACCACGGCAGACTTCAATTCACTATGGAAAAGGAAGAAAACAACAGCATTCCTTTCCTAGATGCACGCATACATAAAGTTAATAAAGGCCTCTTATTTGATTGGTACTCCAAACCATCAGCTTCTGGGCGCCTAATAAATTTCCTATCAGCGCAACCACGAAAATACAAAATTAATACTGCCAAAAATTTTATAAACAAAGTTTTGACAATAAGCCATAGCCAATTTCATGACGCTAATATACATAAAATAAGAATGACGCTGAAAAGAAATAATTACCCAAACCACCTCATATCGGACCTAATACAATACAAATTACATGAAATGCAACAGACCCCAAATCAATCACCAACAACAACCAATAAAGAAACAAAGTAATACCATATTGTCACTCACATTCCCAGGCTAACAGAAAATCTAGCACAAGACATAATTAAACAGCAAAATATCACAATAGCCTACCGATCTAACTACACGTTATCAAGATGCTTCACAAAAACAAAAACCCCTCTCAACATAGAAAAACAAAACAACGTGGTTTATAAAATAGAATGCAAAGGAAACAACGATGAAAATTGCAATAAAATGTACATAGGCACAACTAAGCACGCATTGGGCACGCGAATAGCCGAACATGAAGCTGATATTAGGAAGTAAAACAAAACACAGCTCTCTCGCAACACGCAACAACACACAAGCATATGATTGATTTTGCAAACACGAAAATTATAGACAAGGAAGCCAAAGAAAAAACACGACACACATTAGAGAGCTTACGGATTTTGCAAAACAGAGATAAAATGATGAACAAGAAAGAGGACACAGACGGTATCCCGGCTAGCTACCTATTATGCTTATGAGCTTTAATATTATTTAGTTAACTTTAGTATGACAAGTGTACCACATTAGATGGTATCGTTTTTAATTTTAAAAATCAATTTTTTAGTTTAATGACAACAATCAATGTCTAAATTCGTATTTTAGCTTCAATGTTTAAATACCAATGTAAGTGAATGTTTTCAATTTATTGGTGTATGAAACTTGTAACGAACTTCTCCTCACACTGCTGCTTAAACTAGGGAAACCTACGAAGGTGCGTTCGGATTGAAGCGGGGTGGCACACCTAGCTCTGCTTCAGCTTAGCTCAGGGAAAATGGGAGAGGGAGCGCAGCGAAGTCGTACAAAAAGATTTAAATTGTATGCCAATAACCAAAAAAAATCTAAACCAAAACGAAACCAGCGAAATGCAAACTGCAGCCAAACAAACAAACAAAAAAAATCTAAAACAAAAACAGCCTGCGATTAACTGTCTAGAAAATCTGGGTACATGGAGTAGTTTGCGAAACAAATGCCGAGGGGAGAAAAAAGGCGGAAAAATCCCCCCCCCCTGTCTATACCCACCCAACCTGTTAACCTAGGAGAGATATTCGTTGAGGTTAACCCGATGCATACTTACGTCCTCTCAGCGTGTTATATCCCTACACTTCGTCAACCAAAAAAAATTTAAACCTTCATTTCGATATACAAGATTTGCACATTTTATTCAAAAAAATGTATACTAAGGTTATGGTCCTATGCCTACTGTAGGGTTTGTTTATTATTTTAACTAAATAATATCATCTAAACTTTGTAAATTCAAAACCTATTCATGTGATTTTATATTTAAGTTTGAATTTTGTCATACAAAATTATTAATTTAATGGAAAAGTGTATTAAATGTTTGTATATTAAAATTAAGAGTCATTTCATTAATTACAATTTTAGATGTTCAAAAATTCCGCTAATTAATTCCAATTTCAGATATACCTCTACATCGAACAACTCGATATTTTAAATCTTAATTTCACAATTCTTATTTCCAAATGTTCTCCAGTATTAACATTGACTTAATTTTCACCAGACAAACAGATCTAAAATATTCGCAATTTTTCTATCAGGTAAATATTGTAACGAATGTTAGTAGCACTGAGCAATGCTATCGTCTCTAAGCCGATGCTAACCAGCGACGTGAATGCACATCAATAATTCAATCATTATGTATCTACATAAACGAATAAATAATTGCGTCTGCACATATGTACGTATACGAACATCGGAGCGGCAATGCACAAATACATGCATATATCTTATCTGAGTTGTCACAAGAGAGAGCAATAATTTGTGCACGTAGTTGTGGCTGGCGATTTTGTAGCCGAAACTAACTAGCAACTTCTGGAAATAGAAGAGCATAGATGTATGCAGCGTAAACTATAAAAGTGGCGCAGGCGAGTAAGAAGTAATTCAGTTTGATTTGAGTTGTCAAGCAGTTTGATTAAGACGATATCTAGCGAGCAATAGCAGTGTTATTTTGAATAGTAGAATTTCATTGAGCTATCAATCAGTGTGGTTATTAAGCAAGCTATTCGTTGCACAGTTTGTTATTGTGAAGTACTTTAATAAAGGCAATTTTACATTATTACAAATTGGAGTTATTTATTCAACAGTTTAGTGATTCGAACTTAGCAGAGGATTGCAAATAAGAGGATTTGCAAGTAAAATCGTTACAATTGGTGTCAGAAGAGGAATTGTTGAATAAATTCCAGAAGACTACAAGGACATGGCAAAGTTCAGTGAATTGAAGATCCAGCAATTGAAGAAGGAGTTGGAGAGCCGTGGATTGAATACAACCGGCAATAAGATCGAACTTCAAGCACGGCTACGAGAGGTAGTGGAGTTGGAAGGAATTGATGTGGACGAGTATGTCTTTTATCCCGATGTGGAAGAGCCAGCGACTAAATTGGAAGAGAAGATAGAGACTCCGAATGTAGACACTAACGCGATACTAGCAGTGCTGAAGCAAATGTCATCGCAAATGTCATCTCAACTTGAAGAGCAGAAGACATATATGGCATCCCAGCTGGAATCACATGAGACACGTATTTCAGAAATGTCGACACAGATTACATCAAAGATGGAAAATCAACTGAAAGAGCAAGAGGCGCGTATATCATCAAAACTCGAAGCGCGTATAGACGAGAAAATAACGCAGTTTGAAGAAAAATTTGAGGCAGAGGTGGATGCTTTGAGAGGTCGTATACAGGAATTGCAACTTAATCGTCCAGCAGTTTCAGCGAGTAATCCAAAGGTAAAAACACCATCCTTTGACGGTTCTGTTCCTTTCCAGGTGTTTAAGATTCAGTTTGAGAAGACCGCAGCAGTGAACAACTGGAGTGCGGAAGATAAAGTTGCTGCACTTTTCGTGGCATTGAAAGGATCTGCTGCTGAAATCCTACAGACTATTCCCGAGGGAGAGCGGAACAACTACGAAACATTGATGAACGCTCTAGAGAGGCGATACGGAAGCGAACACAGGAAGCAGATACACCAAATAGAGTTGCAAAAACCGCTACCAAAAAGCTAATGAGACTTTGCAGGAGTTTGCGTCAGATGTCGAAAGGCTTGCACATTTGGCGAATGCCGACGCACCCGTGGAATACACCGAAAGAGTAAAAATTCAGAGCTTTATAAATGGCATACGGGACGTCGAAACGAAGCGAGCCACATACGCAAACCCAAAGCCAACATTTGCAGAGACGGTATCACATGCATTGACCCAGGAAACCGCCTCACTATTGAGTAAACCAGCATACAAAGCTCATCGTGTGGAAGTAGAAAGGCCAGAGTGGGTAGACACAATTTTGGAAGCACTGAAGGGATCTCAACAGAAGAATGCCAGAGTTATTAAATGTTTTAAGTGCGGCAACCCAGGTCACATTGCACGTCATTGCGATCTTGGTCCTAATAGTTCCAACAATGTGGGTGGCCGTAAACGCAAAGCTGGCAGAAATGAGCAAGAGCGTGTCGAATGTAAAGAACGAAAACTTGCCCCGGCTATTGAATGTCCCGTGATATCTGTGTCGCAAATGGGAAGGAAATCAAGCAGTCTTACCGTCAGAGGGAATGTGGATGGTAAAGAACGTGTACTGACTGTAGATACGGGCGCATCTCATTCCTTGATCCGATCTGACTTGGTCAACAGGAGAGTAAAACCGTTACCTGGAGCAAAGTTGCGTACGGTCACTGGTGAGTATAACCAAGTTCAGGGAGAAGTGATATGTGAAGTATTGATTGGGAAGGTCATGGTTCTACACAAATTTGTTGTGGCGGAGATTGTTGATGAAGTTATATTGGGAGTGGATTTCTTGGTTGACCATGACATCAAGATCGATATGCAGAGAAGGGTGACACGTTATGAGAACCAAGATGTGCCACTTAACTTTAGTTTGGAAAAAGGGTTCAGCAGTAATCGGGTACTGGTGGAGAAGACTCGACGAAGGCCACGAAATTCAAAGGTAAAGGTTGATGGAACAAATGGGCCAAACAAATCAAAGCCGAAGGTACCTGTGAGCGAAACACTGGCATTGAAAAGCCCTAACGGACGTACTAAAACGAAGAAAGAATGCAAGGGTGGTTTCAAGCCAAGGCACACTACTGTTGTGAAGCGTCGGAACGATACTGATTATGCAAAGCAAATCCGTCCAGCGCAAGCTCTGCGAAGTAGTTCTTCATTGGCCGAGCAACAGAGTGCGAGGGAACGATCCAGAATAATGAGTAGTAAAATGAAACACAGGTACGACAAGGAAAATAATTCGCAAGGTTTCCGGGAGGGAAATTTGGTACTGTTATACAACCCTCACCGGCGGAAAGGTGTTCCATCCAAATTTCGGTGCAGTTGGGAAGGCCCGTACAAGGTTGTGAAGAAGATAAGTGATATCATCTACCGCATACAAGCAATTGGGAAATCACGAAATAGAAGAGTGGTACATTTGGCGATGCTAGCAGCGTTTAGATTGAGAGATTTGTCTGATCGGGACGATCAGACTTAGGTGGAGGGCAGTGTAACGAATGTTAGTAGCACTGAGCAATGCTATCGTCTCTAAGCCGATGCTAACCAGCGTCGTGAATGCACATCAATAATTCAATCATTATGTATTTACATAAACGAATAAATAATTGCGTCTACACATATGTACGTATACGAACATCGGAGCGGCAATGCACAAATACATGCATATATCTTATCTGAGTTGTCACAAGAGAGCAATAATTTGTGCACCTAGTTGTGGCTGGCGATTTTGTAGCCGAAACTAACTAGTAACTTCTGGAAATAGAAGAGCCTAGATGTATGCAGCGTAAACTATAAAAGTGGCGCAGGCGAGTAAGAAGTAATTCAGTTTGATTTGAGTTGTCAAGCAGTTTGATTAAGACGATATCTAGCGAGCAATAGCAGTGTTATTTTGAATAGTAGAATTTCATTGAGCTATCAATCAGTGTGGTTATTAAGCAAGCTATTCGTTGCACAGTTTGTTATTGTGAAGTACTTTAATAAAGGCAATTTTACATTATTACAAATTGGAGTTATTTATTCAACAGTTTAGTGATTCGAACTTAGCAGAGGATTGCAAATAAGAGGATTTGCAAGTAAAATCGTTACAATATAATAACCTCAGAGGAAGAAAACCAAAAACCTTATTGAAGGTATGACTCCTCGTCTCATTCCTGTCTTTAATCACACGATTTTATATATTTATAAATTATAGAAAATTAGTTGTTTTAAATTCTTTCCGTACCAAACGGAAGCGGAAATTGATTAATACCTGAATGTAGGTCGATCCGACTAGTTTAATGGGTATGCATGTAAAAAAGATAAGCGCTGCTAGCATCTACATAGCATCAGTAGGTTCGATCGAACTACGTATCCAGGCTATAGCATAGTATTCAACTTTAACATTGTTACTTACATTTCTGTTACTCCATCGATGCGACGTTGGGCCCGACGACGACGACGTTGTAAGAGCTGTTTTCAAACCAAAAGAATGATGTTTGTCTGTGCGGTTGTAAACGCACCATAGCTGATTGATAATCTTTAACACATTAATTACGATCAAAGCGATTTTGCTACGTGAATAAATACAAAAAAAAGAAGACACAAGGCAGAAAGCCCAGGATTAAATTATTAAATATTGCGAATATTTCATTTACATTTTTTTCTTTTCTTTTTTTTTTCACCGAAATCCTGACGCTTCATTAATAACTACTTTTATTATTTATAACTTTTATAAGTAACACTCTTTACTTCACCTACATAATCGAAAAAAAAATTATTACGAGTTACATATCTACTTTCTCTTTTTTTTTATATTCAACTATCTATAACCAAAATTTCATATGAAACTTGTAACACTATAAATTTTTATTATAAAATTTGCAACAATATAAATATACGCTACAAAGGACTGCGGCATCTTCAGCACGGGTATAATTCGACCAATTAGGGACGTTGATTGACCTGCGATTCCGGTACTAGGGACTTGAAAAACTCCACAAGTTACTTCAGCGTAACTGACAACTACACCTTCACTTTCGTGGCTGATCTATGGCACATTTTTGAAATTTTACGTAGCTTGGGTTCTACTATTATTTAATAATGGCTTATGGCTTTCTTTTAAAGCCTTGAAAACAAGTTTCTGGCGAGAATGCTTCGTTACTTTTTTTTTTCACAAAAATGTTTGTTTTAAAACTTTTAACGACCTCGTTGTTCACTGCTGTGGTCTTCTCAAACTGTAGCTTAAAGACCTGAAAAGGAACAGAACCGTCAGAGGATGATGTTTTTACCTTTGGATTACTCGGTGAAACTGCTGGGCGCCTTATTTGCAACTCTTGTATACAACTTTTCAAAGCTTCTATCTCGGCATCCATTTTGTCCCCGAGTTGTACAATTTTTGTATTCTGTACTTCTAACTGCGAAGACATTTGTGCCACCTGCAATGATAGGCGCTCCTTTGTGCTTCCATCTTGGATGTAATCTGTGTCGACATTTCTGAAATACGCATTTCTTTTGCTTTCAACTGCTCAGCCAACTGAGATGTCATATATGTCTTCTGTTCTTCCAGTTGAGTTTCCATCTTAGATGTTACTGTCGATGTTTGTGCATACATTGCAGCTAAAATCGTGTTCAAGTCTGTGCTCGTAACTGTCTGCAATGCTTCGTTTTTCTCTTCAATTTGTGTTGTCTCCTCGCCATCAAAATGAAAGACATACTCTTCCACGTTAATTCCCTCAAATTCCATTTCCTCTCGTAGTCGTGCCTGAAGTTCGAGTTTATTGCCGGTTGTATTCAATTTACGGCTCTCAAACTCTTCCTTCAGTTGCTGGATCTTCAATTCACTACACTTCGCCATGTCCAAGTTGTATTCGCAATCTTCGGAATTAATTCAACAATTCCTCTTCTGACACCAGTTGTAATTTGCAACCTTCTACTAACGTTCGTATCGCAAAATTGTTGAATAAATAACTCCAATATTCAATAATGCAAAAATGGTCTTTATTAGACTACTTGAAAGTAGTTCACAATAACACTTCACAACCAATAGCGTGATTAAATCAAACTGATTGCTCATGCCTCAGCTGGGGTTGCTTTTATACTCTTCGGTTTCCTCATTCGCATACTTCTAGGCGTTTCTTCTTCTAGAATTTAGTACTTATTTACCAGCTATAAACTACAGATGCACGTTTATAGCTTCTCATATGCGCGTGTATATGTGAGTGACACCTCCACCGATGATTGCATACTTCTGTGAGCATCTTAGATATATGCATGTGTATGTGTGAGAACTAATTTGCTGATGATTGCATGCTTTTGTGAGTATCTCGCCGCTGCTGTATGTACATATTTGTAGACATAATGATTGATTTGTTTATGTAGATACAAATGACTGCTTAGTATCGGCTTAGAGATGATAGTATCCCTTAGTGTTGGTAATATTCGTCACAATAATTTTAATATTCAAAAAACAAACATGAATGTTGTTTAATTCAATATTTCGTATTTGAAAAGGATTTGAATATCATCTTATTACACGCAAATATTTCGTATTCAGATCGCTTTCAAAATCTATGTAGTAAAATCTAATATGAAAATATTCAATTCAGCTTCAAATATTGCATATTCGATTCGAATAATTTCATGTTCAATGTCATTTCAAATAAGCGCATGTATGATTTAAATAATTTGCTCTATACAGCACTATTTTTAGTCAAATCATATGCGTTTGTATTTGATTTTACTATTTTTTAACCAAGTGTAGCTGAAGAAAGATAGCAAAGGCAAGTTGCTCAACTTTTTAGTATTACCATTTGTATGTATCCATGAAAAAGACAATTTTGTCTCCAAGGCTCTCAGCTGGGTATGTAATATTCGGTTACACCCGAACTTAGCCTTCCTTACTTGTTTTGTATGTATGAACATCATTCATCGGTCTATTCATCACACGTTTTTTTGCAATAATTGTCATTTAAAAAAATGTATTGTAATGAAATTCAACACACTACTTCTTCTGATCGCGACTAATACACCTGTAAAAAATAAATATTATTTCAAAATGAAATATAATTCTTTGATAATTCAATACTGTACGAGATATTTCCGTCATTTATAAGGCCACAATGCACAAATTTTAGATGATCAACTTCGTTAGGTTGACTTAAAAACTATATTTGACTATCTTGAAAAATGCGCGTGGCGACGCCTAATAAGGCTGCTAGACTCTTTTGAAAACCTTTTCATGGACTTCAGAAACGGTTGAAGATGTTGTGATATTATTTAAAACCATCTTTTCTTTTCAAAATAGAATTGCGCTAGACAAGAATCACAAAAATTCGTATAATTACCATGCTCACTTTCTATATAAAAATGAAAAATACACATATAGAACAGACATACAAATTCGAGATCTGTAGTCTCTACCGTTTCTTTCCATGTATTTAGAGATGAAAATATGTATATTGTTCATAAAAATACATTTACACAGCTTAAGATAATAATAAAAAGATTGAGGACGAATAACTTCGCTATTTTTCGAAAGATTTTCATATCCAGCTAAAAGTTTAAACATTTAAAGATCCATAAAGCTACGTAGCTGTCACCTAATCGAAAAATACGACATAGAGTATAGGAAAAATTTATAATATTACCAGGCCCGTAGCCAGACCTAATCAACTCTACGGGCAGACATTATCGAAGGACGGGAAGAATTAAAAGTTTGCAAAAACAAATAACTAAATGAATAATTGGTTAAAATTATTTGTGTAATAAATTTTTTTTATAATAAATTATTTTATTATATAATTAAATAGTTATAAATAAAATAAAAAAGAAAATTCAATTTTCAATTAATGCTTAAAAGAAACATACAAAAAATTATGTTAAGAACGTATACTTATAGCGTTTTCTTTTCTGGCTAAAGTGTTACGCTGTTTGTACGCCACGCAAGGGTTGTTGTTCTATTTTAAAAAACAGGCAACGCCTTTACGGGGTATTTCGTTCTTTTGTGAAAATTGATACCTGCTCATTTTTTTTTTTTTTTCAGTTAAATAAATTTAAAAAAAATGTTGTCTTTAGCTTTAACATTAAAGTACGTATATTTAGAATATGATATAAAAAAGGTTACATTAAAAACTCAAGCGCTTGCGTCGGCTTTTCTTTGCCATTTCATCTAAAACTTCATCAACGGTAACAATTTGATCACGGTGGATGCTTAGTGATGCACAGCCATTCAATCGATTTCCACTCATCGTGTTTCTCAAATGGTTTTTAATCAGCCTAAGAGTTGAAAAAGATCTCTCGTTCATTGCCGTTGTTACTGGAAGCGTACACAAGATTTTCAGCAACATGTGAACATTAGGAAAAGTCACAGAATCGCATTCCTGTAATATTAATCACAGATAAATTGATAAAAAAAAACCGAAGACCTCCTTCAGCAATAAATAGAATTCTTGGTTTTTGAGCCTATGCATGAGATCTAACGTATACGTATATAAAATTCAAAAGAAAGAAACTAATCGAATAGAAAAAAATTTAATTTAAAAAAGTCATATATACACGGAAAAAACACTAATGTGTATTTTACACTTTTTTTCATTTTTTCATTTATCAAATAATTTGAATTTTACATTTTTGAAATGTGTTTTTGATATGACAAAAAAAAATGTAGATATTATATTATAATAATGTGTTTTTCAAATGGAAAATAATGTCAAATTTGCATTATATTTCAAAATAGAAAATGTGTACTTCGAAAAAATGCTGTAAATTTAACATTATTTAAATGTGGAGAATAAAATCAAAGCACGAGAATTAATATCGTTTAGTTCGGCAAACAAACAGAACCGTAAGCAATGTTTATATGTAGCTTGTCGCCGTGACGTAAGGGCAGAAGAATCTGAATTCAGGCGCATGGAGTTTTCATATTTGCCTTTTCATTCCGATGAATGTAATCGCGGTTGAGGCAAACGAGCAAACGCCTGAATTGATTATATTCATTGAACACGATCATGTTGCCGAATGTAATCGAACGTTGTTGTGTTCGATATTTGCTGTTCTCTGCTATGTATATAGATGGTCGTTAGGCAAATTTACAAGGAGACTTCTTTATGAAATTATAGTAAAAGTTAACATGTACATTTGTATATTTAATAAATTTCAGAATAAGTATGAAACAGAATATGATTAAAATATAAGTGTTCACTTCGTACATACATATGCTTGCATATTAAAAATATAATATCACCAACAAAGTAAATACGTAGTAGAATTATAAAGAAATTTGGAGAAAATGAAAAGAAGTTACGACTTCGATGTGCAAACATTAAATCTCTTTTTATTCAATAAATTCTTTGTCTTATATAGTAATTTACTTAACCTATACATTCATAAATATCTTAATACTAATAACTAAAAATATGTACATTGAAAATGGGGTATGAGTACATGTAAGTTTGTATACAGTCTTTGTATACATGTAGTTTTGTATGCATGACTCTATACATTTAGTTTTGTATATGTTATTTAGCTACGTCAGCAGATCAATGTGAGTACTTTGGTTAATGCTATGCATACACGTAAGTTTGTAAGTTTGTATGCCTGTTCGCAACGTTGGAATATCGATGTGAGTATTTTAGTTAGTTCCCATAATGGGTTGTATGTAATAAGTAATTTATTAGCTGTGAACGGATAAGGGTTTCATATTCGGCATTCCATTGATGTTAGTCAACCGTCTGGGTTAGTTCAATAATTTATGTTGGAAAATATTGTAATACGATTATTACTAAAATATATTTGGAGTTCATGATATGTATTATTGCAAGTGTGTTACAGTGGGTATGAAGCATAATGCTACATTACAGTGGGTATGACGTATAATGCTACATCATCCGCCTTAGAAAAAAGAGTGTTATATAATTGTTTTGTGGACAATTGTATAAGAATCTTTGTCGTATTTTCAATGATTTTGATATTTTATTGTTACTTGATATTGTGGTAAAAGAGGTTGTTTGCTTTGCTTTTGATCTGATGACCTTGATGTTTTTATTGTTTATATTTTAATGCATATCCCTTTTTTTCAAAAATGTTTACATTTTACATATATATTTTTTTTTTTTTTTGTATACGTCCCTTTTTCAAAATTTTAAATTTTTAGATATAGAATTTTTAAATTTTACTTATTTTATTTATCTTGTTTATTTTATTTATTTTATTATTTTATTGCCGGATTTTAAATGTGTTGACCCATCTAAAATCCGCTTGTTTTTAGAATTTATTTTTAATATTTGTATGGAAATATGAAGCAGAAGAAAAAAAAAATTGTTTTCAATTGTTTAGATATAAATTATTATTAAAAAATTGAATAAATTCGAATATTTCTTTTTAGATTCTTTCTAAGAGATATTTTAGATGGACTACTAATTATTTTTATTGTTCCTCCCATTTTTATCATGCAACCTATTTTCCTATCGAAATATTTTCCTATTAATATTTTCTAATCTATTTAGGAATTTGAAGTAAGAATATTTCTTACTAATATTCAATTATGTTTAGCGTAAAAGATATTTCCTATTGCTATTTCCTATTCTATTTTATCGGAGTTAAAGAAAAAAAATATTTTTCCTAAAATTATGGTTTCTATAAAAGCGAGTTTTTATAGCTGAAACACCTCATACTTATATATATTTCTTAACACCTTTTCATTGTTATATTATTTTATTAGGTTTACATTAAACTTAAAATCAATAAAAATTGTATAGCTAATTATTCGGGAAATTTAGTAGCTGTAGTTGGTGGAAGAGCGAGGTAATTTATATTTGTTGTAGTAGTTTAGCTGGTTAATGGAAAAAAGGTACGGTGGATGCAAAAATTATCCCATCTTTTAATTTGTTTTTCTTATTTTTCCAGCAATTTATTTGATCTTATTTTTCATGCGATTTCTGCGGCGGCCACCAAGACAGAATCGTTATAACATTTATGAAGAATATTTTCTTTGGTTAGTGCTATTGTTTGGTCTTAGAGAACTTTGTTAGCAATTATTATTTTATAAATTCGCCTACTGCAGTAAATATTCAATTCTTAATCACCTATTTGTCCCTCAGGACAACTGTGTATTTTCTTATAATTTTCAAGTCCTGGATTGCCGGCATTTCTTTTATGCCTGGTCGAATATTGTCTTAAGTCAATAACTTCCTCAACAATCTGGTTACTTGAAAATTTTCTACGCTACTATTTTTCCGTCTTAAGATGAAAAACGAGCGCGACTAGTCTTTTATTGTAAATAGCGCTTTAATATGTTTATATGTTCTCTCTTGTGACTATTCTTCATTATTTTTTTTTTTTGTTGTTATGGGCTGGTTTTAGCAGTTTTGTATTATTTATTTTTTGTTTTTAGTTTTTGCTCATTTCCACTGTCCTAGACTTTGCTATCGTTTCTTGACTAATTTTGTCAAGAGCATTTAGAGGTGTTATGCAAGTTTTCGGTTTGCTGTTCGCTTTAGGCAAAGCTGCCTTTACCGTCTATTGTGATATTTTAAGGTTTTCTGTTTGAGATTTTATTTCAATTGTTTATTACTCTTCCTCAGTGTTGAATTTGGAAACTTGGGTATGAGACACAAAGGATATTAGACGCGCTGTTGCACGTTATTCATTTGCCTATATTTAAATTTCATATAGGTTTTAAGTATTGCGGCTATCGCTATGATTAACAGCACGATAATGCAGATTAAAACTGCTAGCCAAACATCTGGAATTTTTGGGGTGCTTTTTGTTTCTACCACAGCTGGTGGTTCATATTTTGCTATCCTGTTCTCTGACGTTTCAGAGTTTCCTTTTCCTACCTCGTAGCCAGCTATGGCTACCATAATGCCTTGGGCTATTTTTGTCTACCAAGACATTTTGAAATATAATTACTTTCCTGCTTCTATGAGTAATGAACTAAATTTAATTTTTAATAAAATTTTTCGGTTTTATTCTCTTATCCTATGCGTTCCATTTTTCTCTTGACATTAATAAATTTATCTTATTTAATTAATTGATATTTTAACAATTTACTTCTAAAATTGTAATTTTTGTTTTACTTTAGAATTATTCGTTTCCGATTTAAGTATTTTATATTTTTCTTTAAAGAAAATTTTTATTTTCTTTTGTTTAAATAATTTTACAAAGTAACTAATATTTTTCTTTAATTTTTAGAAATAGTAATTTTTCTTCAAAATATTTTAAAATTAAATTTTCCAAGTATTATTTATTGTTATTATTTTTTTCTCTATGTCACATTGGGTTTCAATCTTTTTCCTAATTTTTAGGTTGAAAACGAGCTTTTTTTTTTTTCAGATGCTACTTAGCATTTGGCATTGTTGGGGAACACTCTCCTCATCATACGCATTATTTCTTCCACCCTGGTAGTGGGGTTTATAATGTCCTCAATTGAGGGTTCCCTTTCCATACCTATTATCTTCCACAAGTTCTTTAAACCCTATAATTCTTTGGGTAGGTCCCTAGTGTGTCGGGTATTTTCGTCCCACCAATAGAGAGGAATGTCCGCGGAGTCTCTTTGCATTTTTATTTATTATTAACAGAGTAATTTTATTTTTAAATCTATAAAAATGTCCTATAGGCTTTATCCAAAGGAAAGGTGAAACTGTCTGAAGTTAACTGACTATTTTAAAGAAGTGTCCTAAACATTCCAATTTACTTTAACATTTAAAAAATTTAAGTAAAGTTTTTTTTGAATTTAAGAAATTTTAATTTTCCTGCTACTTCTTTTTTTCCATAAAGAAATTTTACTTTAAATTTTAACAAGGTAAATTATATATATTTTTTTTTTGAAATTTTTTCAATGTTTAATACAAATGTGTTTCTAAAAATTTTTTTTTTTTTTTTTTTAACTAATTTTCTTTCATATCTCAGTTCCTACTTAAAGAGGACAAAAAAAAATCCTAAGCAAACTTTCGTTTTTGCTCATTGTTTAGCGTCCATAAAGGCCGCCCAATTTGTTTCTAAATTTAATACCTACTTAAATTTATATAGCTGCCAGTTTTGTTGTCGTCTTAACCGGTACTCCGTCGATTGCTAATGTATTTCCGGTTTCAATTTATTCCACCTTTTATGCGATTATATATGTAGCCATGTATCTTCCTGTCCTTAATTTATTCCACCTTTTATGCGATTATATATGTAGCCATGTATCTTCCTGTCCTAATTTATTCCACCTTTTATGCGATTATATATGTAGCCATTTCCTGTCCTTAATTTATTCCACCTTTTATGCGATTAGCCATGTATGTATGTGTAAATATTTCAGCATTGCTTGTGGTGTATGAAAATAATTCCTTGGTTTGAATACCATCCGAGATTTTTACCAACTGAAGAATTAGCAGGTCTTTAAACTGCAGATGCGTTGTCGATTCTTTCTAGCAATATTTGCTTGTTCAGCAAATTTTTATGCTTATTTAGGATCGGACTGGCAGGATTTTTTCCAGTCAGTTAAAATGTTTGACTTACAGGCGAATCCTGTTTTATTTATTTTTTCCGAACCGACAGGCTCTTCTGGCCAGCTAGATCTTTTAGCAGTTGTGCTAGTTATTGACCTAAACTGGCAGGATCGCCATGATCATTTTTATAGACATAAAAACATTAAATATTTGAATTGTAGCGACATAAAAAATCAAATTATCCTGAGGCAAGGGGGGATTGGAACCACCAAACCACCCCTCCCTCGTCTCTACGCCTCTGGCGTAAACTATGGAACCTCAGCATTTTTCACGTCAGAGACGTGTATTTAGCAGTTTTGGGAATAGTTTCGTTGCACTTAGCTAAAAAACTATCCTTTTTTAAGAACTCAAAAAGTTGTATGAATAAACCACGTTCAAATTTTTTAACATCATAAGATCCGCGAAACGGAAGTTCATTGGTCGCCAGGAATTGAACGACTTCAATAATAGATTTTATGTAATATCTATGTTTACCAAGTGTTTCGTCATTAGGGGGACTCATGTAACCGTATAAATGCCTTATAAAGTGTGTAAACGTATAAATTTATCTAGTGCGTAAACGAGCTGTCAAATTTTGTATGAAAAATCATTTACACAATTTGTATAAATTTACGCGCGCATTCCATTGTGTAAATGCGGTAAACTCAAAGGAATGCAACCTTGCAGACATTACAGCAGGCATTTTCATCAGAAATCTCCAATATCAGCAAGTAAAAGCGTTTTAGTTTTGATTTTTCACTTGATCTTGGCATTTTTTAATTTGTACAACAATCAAAAAAATTATGTTTGGCAATAATACAGCTGATAAACAATCAAGTTTATCAAGAGTATTACTAGGTGCGTTCATATAACAGCGTGTATAAATGGATATAATTTTACACCTTATAAGTTTATATGCTTTCATGAGTCCCCCTATTGACAAGAGTTGAAATTTCTGTGTTTGTATTTGCCGATTCTTTTTTTCCTCCCACAAAATCATAGCTTCAAAATGCGATCCTCTCCTTTCATGTCGTGGAAAACCTTTTTTAGCATCTTTCGCATTTTTCCAGTTTCGAAAGCAGGGTTTTTCAAAATTGAAATTGCGCCTGTATTAGTGAGAGCGCAATCATCGCGATGATCGTGCGTAATTAATAATTATTCATACATATTTTGATACCGATCAGCCGATACCTATAGCCGATGTTGCTACGCCAAGTGGCAAGCGGCGACTAGCTCAATTAACGACGACAGAGCGAATCATATGCGTGTCAATTGAGAGGGCACAATCGTGCTATGAAATGAAGAGCCCTGTTCTAAAGCCACTCAAAGTAATTTCCACATATTTCAAATCTGATGGGTTGAAACTGCATACATGCATAACAAAAAGCAGCGTCTTTTATCGAATACATCAACCATTTATATTCGTGGAACCCTGATGATAGAAAAGAACGGTTATTACTTTTAGGGTTCTGCGTCAAAACTATTTGCTTGATAGGTTCTCCCTTTTTAGGTAAATCTTTTATCTCATTTATTGATATTGTTAATGTTGATTGAGATTCAGATTGCGAGCTAGCTTCAGTATCTAGAGTATTTTTGGATGAAGAGGTAGAAGGCAATTTGGAAGTTTCTTCTAAACGGGGACGTTTACCGCCGATATAATTCCTTATGTCCATAATAGCTGCAAAAGATAATTGCTTCAAAAACCCCAACAGAAAATCGAAATGATACTTACGTTCACTTTCTGATTTGAAAATATTAATGAAAAATTTACTGTAGAAAAAAGTAGCTTAGATATTTTAACCAACTTCAGCCAATGCCACCGAAATTTAACATAGAAACAGTTTTTCAGTAGTGAGTTTCAAGGTATTTCACACACTTGTTTTCGAGAAATTTCAAATTTAATAGAACTCATGTTGGACCAAAAGAAACAAGTGTTACATTTTTCACAAAAGTTAACATTAAGAGTTTTGCATTTTTTTAAATAGTAGCGACGAAGTTTGAACGATGTACTGTGTTATGTTGAAACAAAAAAGATAAAATAAAATATCATGAACTTTACCTGCTATTTTTTAATCACTTACCAATAGCTGGATATCGTTTTTGTGCTAATCCAATCTACAGCCAGTTTCAAGTCAGGCAAACCTTATCTCGACTGCGTTTCACTGGCACTAGATCGATGCTTCCTGAGTTGAATTTCCCAAATAGGGTCTTGAAATATTTGACAAAAGTAGGATGTTCTTCGTAAATACCGGGCAGGTTTTTGCGTGGCAAGGCTTAACTTAAGTAAACTGGTGTGAATCTAGAAAAAAAATTTACTGACAAAATTTTTACTCTATAATAATTACTATAACCCTCATGAGATATCCGTCAGATTAGAAAAACCACTCTTAAAAATCAAATTTCGATTCCACGGTAAAAAAACTGTAAAAGACGGAAATTAAATAGCTATATTTGATTTTGATTTTGCTTGTACTTACTTTCTGTATGGGCAAAGGGCAAGGCCCACCGTGGTGTGATGGTAGCGTGCTCCGCCTACCACACCGTATGCCCTGGGTTCGCACCCCGGGCAAAGCAACATCAAAATTTTAGAAATAAGGTTTTTCAATTAGAAGAAAATTTTTCTAAGCGGGGTCGCCCCTCGGCAGTGTTTGGCAAGCGCTCCGGGTGTATTTCTGCCATGAAAAGCTCTCAGTGAAAACTCATCTGCCTGGCAGATGCCGTTCGGAGTCGGCATAAAAAAACATGTAGGTCCCGTCCGGCCAATTTGTAGGGAAAATCAAGAGAAGCACGACGCAAATTGGAAGAGAAGCTCGGCCTTAGATCTCTTCGGAGGTTATGGCGCCTTACATTTATTTATTTTTTATTAACAATTTTTGTTGCTTCAATTAACAAAAAATATATCATAACAATAATAATGATAAAATAATTATTGTTAGGCCTTGAGCTCGATTCGAAACCGAGATCTTTTGAATTTACAGAATAAAAAAAGCGAAGTCTTTTTATTTTTTCTTGCTTTTCCGACATGGCTCGCCTCCAGCTGAAAATTGCTGCAGTTTTGTTTCTATTATAGCCTGTTCGGTTTTTATTTTATTTATACAATTAAATATGTTAGGGTGTGTCCCAAACGCACCTGGAATGACGTTGTGCTACCTTTCGATGGAATTATTTGTACGAACTTCACCCAATTCGGTGATATTATACTATAACGAATATTAGCAGCACTAAGGGATACTATCACATCTAATCCGATGCTAAGCAGAGACTTGTATGCGCATCAATAGATCAGCCATTATGTCTACACATATGTACATACACGCAGCGGAGAAGAGATGCACAAACACATGCATATATCTTATCTGAGATGCTCCCAAAAGTATGCAATTATAATTGTGGAAGTGTCGCTCACAAATACACGCGCATATGAGAAGCTATAAAATGCATCTGTAGTTATAATTTTATAACTGAAGGCCAACTAGTAGATTCTGGAAATGGAAACGCCTAGAAGATGCGAACGAGGAAATCAGAGAGTATAAAAGGCAGCAACAGTAGATGCGCGACAATCAATTTTGAATTAAGACACTATCTGGCGAGCAATATTAGTGTTATTGTGAAGAACTTTAATAAAGGCCATTTTGTATTACTGAAAAGTGGAGTTATTTATTCAACATTTTAGTGATTCGAACCTTAGTAGAAGATTTGAAATAAGCGGAATTTCAGTAAATTCGTTACAATTGTTGTCAGAAGAGGAATTGTTGAATAAATTCCAAAGATTTTGAATAAAACTTGGACATGGCAAAGTTCAGTGAATTGAAGATCCAGCAACTGAAAAAGGAGTTGGAGAGCCGTGGATTGAATACAAGTGGCATTAAACTCGAACTTCAGGTACGAATACTAGAGGCAACGGAACCAGAAAGAATTAACGTGGAATAGTATGTCTTTCCTCTCGATGGCGAGGAGACAACAAAAATTGAAGAGGAAAATGAAACATCGCAGACAGTTACGAGCACAGACTTGAACATGATATTGGCTGCAATATCTGCACAAACATCGACACTAACATCAATGTCGTCGCAAATGTCATCTCAACTGAAAGAACAAAAGACATATATGGCATCTCAACTAGAATCCCAGAAGAACCGTATAACATCCAAGATGGAAGAACAGAAGACATATATGGCTTCCCAACTGTAATCGCAGGAGACACGTATAAAATCAAAGATGGAAACACAACTGAAAGAGCAAGAGCCACGAATAACAGTACAACTCGAAGCGCAAGAGGCGCGTATATCATCAAAACTCGAAGCGCGTATGGACGAGAAAATAACGCAGTTTGAGGAAAAAATCGAAGCCGGGGTGAACAACTGGAATGCGGAAGATAAGATTGCTGCACTGTTCGTGGCATTGAAAGGTCCTGCAGCTGAAATCTTGCAGACTCTTCCAGAGTATGAACAGAACAGTTATGAAGCATTGATGGGCGCTGTCGAGAGACGTTATGGAAGCGAGCACAGAAAACAGATATACCAAATTAAGTTGCAAAACCGCTACCAAAAACCGAATGAGACTCTGCAGGAGTTTGCGTCGAAAGATTGGCTCATCTCGCAAATGCAGACGCACCCGTGGCATACACCGAGAGGGTTAAAATTCAGAGCTTTATAAATGGAATACGGGACGTCGAAACGAAACGAGCTACATATGCGAACCCAAAGCCAACATTTGCTGAAACGTTATCACATGCATTGACTCAGGAAACTGCCTCCTTATTGAGTAAACCAGCTTATAAGGCTCATCGTGTGGAAGTGGAAAGACCAGAGTGGGTAGACACAATTTTGGAAACATTGAAGGGTACGCAGCAGAAGAATAATGATGCAGTCAAATGCTTTAAGTGTAGAAAGCCAGGGCACATTACGCGTTATTGCAACACCAACCCTAACAGGTCCAACAATTTGGGTGGTCGTAAACGCAGAGCTAAAGGAGATGAGCAGATCTCCAAGACCAATCAATCGTTAAACTAAAGCGAGTCAGCCGCAAGGAGCGACAGCTGGCTCCCTCAATTGAATTCCCCATAATCTCCATCACACAAATTGGAAGAAGATCAAACAATCTTACTGTAGGAGGACATGTGGATGCAAAGGAACGTTTACTGACTGTAGATACGGGTGCATCTCATTCCATCATTCGAGCGGATTTAGTCAACAAGAAAATAAGACCACTGCATGAAGCAAGATTGCTATAGCCACTGGAGAAGACACCACGGTTCTAGGAGAAGTATCATGTGAAGTCGCAATTGGGAGCGTCACGGTAGTACACAATTTTATATTGGCAGAGATTGTTGATGAAATCATAATTGGAGCGGACTTCTTAATCGACCAAGGCATCAAGATCGATATGCAAAGCAACACGATGCGATATAAGAACATGGATGTGCCACTTAATTTCGGATACGAAAGTGGCTACAGCAGTAAGCGAGTGCTGGTGGAAGAGAGTCAGCAAATAACCAAAATCAGAAGCAGTCATCTGGGCAAAGGTTGATGAAGATTGAGGGACAAACAAATTGTGGGTTTTCGAGGCAGCATATAAAACAACACCGAACATACTTGTAGGAAAAACCATGGCTATGACAAAACAAGATGGACGTATTCCGGTAAGAGTACTCAATGAGTTCAAGTCACCACTCAAACTGACCAGAGGAGGTATTTTGGGAAGATGCCAAGAGGCTGAAGTAATAATCAATGTGAACAGCTCCAGGAAGAGGTTTCAACTAGCAATATTGATCTTTCAGATGAAATGGTGGCATGGGCGGAGGGACTAGAGGAAGACTATCAGAGTAAGGCAACACAGCTGCTCCTAAAGTACACGAACATATTTGACCAGGATGGTTCCAAACCAGGCCGCACCAACGTTGTGAAACATCAAATTGACACTGGAGACGCGAGGCCGATACGTCAAGCTCCTCGTAGTGTTACACTGGCGAAAGGGGAAGTTGTGAGTCAAATCGTACAAGAAATGAGCGACAGCGGCGTCATCGACCCATCAGCTAGTCCATGGAGCTCACCGGTGGTACTTGTGAAGAAGAAGGATGGGAAAATGAGGTTTTGCGTGGACCATCGCAAGTTGAACGACGTCAAGAAAAAGGATAGCTACCCATTGCCCAGAATTGACGACTCTCTGGACTCGCTCTCTGGTACGAAATGGCTTTCCACACTGGACTTGAAAAGCGGCTACTGGCAAGTTGAGGTGAAGGAGGAAGATAAAGAGAAAACAGCCTTCAGTGTCGGTGATGGTCTTTGGCAATTTACAGTGATGCCTTTTGGACTTCGTAATGCACCAGCTACTTTTGAGAGACTCATGGATCAGGTACTGAAAGAACTACATTACAAAACATGCTTGATGTACCTGGACGACATCATCGTATTGAGCAAGAACTTTGATGAACATCTTAAGAACTTGGAGGAAATTTTCCAGAGAATAGCTGGCGCTGGTCTGAAGTTAAGTTCCAGAAAGTGTGCGCTGTTTAAAAAGGAAGTAAATTATTTGTGTCACAAGGTAACGACAGAGGGCATCTGTACTGCGAACGAAAAGATAGAGGCTGTATAGGATTGGCCAAGACCACAGAACATACATGAATTGGAAAGTTTCCTTGGTTTTCCGCCGATTTGTACCAAATTTTTCCAGCGTATCCCATAGCCTCCATGAGCTTACAAGAAAAAATAAAGCTTTTTAATGGAAGAAGGAGGAAGAAATGGCTTTCCAAACATTGAAGGAGCGTTTGTGCATTGCCCCAATGTTAACATATCCGATTCCAGGAGCAACATTTATTCTAGATACAGATGCGAGTGGATATGCTATAGGAGGCGTTTTATCACAACTGGTCGATGGACGGGAGAAGGTAGTAGCATATTACAGCCGTTATTGGAAAACCAGAGAGGAACTATTGCGTTACACGGAGAGAGCTGTTGGCATTGTTAGAGTGCATTAAACATTTTCACAAATACCTCTACGGCCAGCGATTCCGTGTCAGGACAGATCACGCAGCGTTGAAATGGCTTCTGCAGTTCCGTAATCCGGAAGGACAATTGGCACGGTGGATCGAGCGACTACAAAGCTATGACTTTTCCACTGAGCATCGAAAACGTAGTTCCCATGGAAATCCTGATGCAATGTCACGAAGACCATGTAGTTTTTAATGCAAGCACTGTTCAAAGGCCGAGGCTAAAGAAGACATTATAGATATCCGGCTAATGACTATAACGTGTACGGATGAATGGGATAAGGAACAACTAAGAAAGTGTCAGCTAGAAAATACAGATCTGTCACATGTTATGCAACCGCTCAAACGAAGTGAAAGACCAAACAGAGAAGAGATGTCAGCAGAGAGTCCCATTGCGAAGTCATATTGGGCACAATTGAACAGTTTAGAATTGATATCCGGCTGCCTTCATCGAGTATGGGATAGTCAGGATGGTCAGTGCAAGAAGACACTGATAGTTGTTCCCAGAAAGAGGATTCCTGACGTGCTCAGCGAGCTGCATAATGGTCCAAGTGGAGGTCATCTTGGAATCACGAAGACGCTCGAGAAGATTAAACAGAGATTATATTGGGTTGGTTGCCGTCAGTCGGTCACTGATTTGATTGCGAACTGCGAGGTTTGCAGCAGAGCGAAACAACCCAAAACCGGAAGTCATGGCCAGATGAAGCAATATAACTCAGGTACGCCATTTGAAAGAATCGATATGGATGTCGCAGGTCCATTTCCTACTAGCAACTGCGGAAACAAATATGTACTGGTGGTTATGGATTATTTCAGCAAATGGCCAGAGGTATACCCAGTCCCAAATCAAGAAGCGGAAACAGTAGCAGAAGTGTTTATATACAATTGGGTTGCAAGGTATGGTGTACCAGTGGAGTTACATTTTGACCAAGGCAGGAATTTCGAATCAGATGTGTTCCAGGAAATGTGTAAGAAGTTTGGCATTCGAAAAACACGGACAACTGCATCGCATCCTCAGTCCGATGGTATGGTGGAACGTTTCAATAGAACATTGGAGGAGGAAAGTAGTAGACAAGTACCATAAGGAGTGGGATACACACATATCATTATTCTTGATGGCCTAATGATCGGCAGTACATGAGACAACGGGCCAAACTCCCGCAAAGGTAATTTTTGGCAATGACCTTCGGCTGGCAGCTGATTTGAAGTATGGTATAGATGCCGATGCGGAGAGAAATGTCAAGAAATCGACTGGTGTATTGGAGGAAGAACTGAGAGAGATACACGATCTTGTAAGGCAACGAGCCAAGATTATGAGTAACAAGATGAAAGCGAGGTACGATAAAGCAATTAATTCGGAAGGGTTTCAGGAAGGAGATTTGGTGCTGTTATACAACCCACAACGAAAAAAAGGTTTGTCCCCGAAATTGCAGTGTAATTGGGAAGGCCCATACAAAGTTACAAAACGGATCAACGATGTAGTGTACCGCATACAAACCATTGGCAAACCACAAACCAAAATGAAAGTGGTTCATTTGGAAATGCTGGCAGCGTTTAGATCGAGAGATTTGTCTGATCGGGATGATCAGACTTAGGTGGAGGGCAGTGTAATGAATATTAGCAGCATTAAGGGATACTATCATGCTAAGCAGTGACTTGTATGCACATCAATAGATCAATCATTATGTCTACACATATATACATACGTACGCGCAGCGGAGAAGCAACGCACAAACACATGCAGATATCTTATCTGTGATGCTCCCAAAAGTATGCAATTATAATTGTGGAAGTGTCGCTCACAAATACACGCGCATATGAGAAGCTATACACGTGCATCTGTAGTTATAATTTTATAGCTGATGGCCAACTAGTAGATTCTGGAAATGGAAGCGCCTAGAAGATGCGAACGAGGAAATCAGAGAGTATAAAAGGCACAACAGTAGAGGCGCTATAATCAGTTTTGAATTAAGACGCTATCTGGCGAGCAATAGTAGTGTTATTGTGAAGAACTTTAATAAAGGCCATTTTGCATTACTGAAAAGTAATTATTTATTCAACAGTTTAGTAAATTCGTTACAATACCTATTCCATAATTCGATTGAATATTACGTCTTCTTTAGACGTTGCAGTGTTCAAACCCGGGTCAAATTTCTGCCATTTAAAACCAACTTTCTCAGAAGGTAAACATTGGAGGGATTTTTGCAATATGCAAAAAAAAATCTCCGCAATTTATTATATGAATTTTTATAATTCTAACGAAGAAAATGTCCATGCATATTAGGAAGGGTTTTCTTTTATTTTTAAAGGTTGTTATTTTGATAAAAAATTGCCATATCGAAAAATCATTCACATTTTGGAAAAAGAATTTGTTTCAATGTACAATTGATATCTTTTTCATAGATTTACAATGCTTCGATAGCTTTTGATCTAGAACTATTTCCCCGCACTATAGTAGACTCTATGCCGTTGATCTAAAGACTTAGCCGAACTCCGTAGCGCAAGACTCTGCCGTTTCGCTTCATAGGATGGCGGAGGGATGTTTTGTGTTTCGTGGTGATTTACCGATTTGCAGCCAGGGCTCTGGTGAACAGTTTTTTATATCCCAATATAACATTAGGCGTCGTTAGTTACATGATATGTAGAAAGTGCGAACTGCAGGAAGGAACGTTTGAGCACATGTTGTGGTCTGCGCTCTCAAAATCAAGGTTTCAGGTAATGCGGGAGGATGAGTTGCCAGGTGTAGAGCCAGTAAATTAAGCTAGGTTCTAGAAACTGCTAATATCGGCCAAGAGGACGGAGTTATTTTTTAACAAAAGCCTGGTACCTCATTGGGGTTTTTCTGTTTGATCGTCAAACAGATTCTGGTAACACTATCGACATATTCAGTCAATGTGAGGTGTTAATTGAAGGGCCAGTTCAATCTTACCTAACCTATTTTTAATTACGCGGTTACAGTGGTTGCCATGGAAACGTTGCGTGAATTTACAACCTGTTAATAGCTGAACTAGCAAGAAGTCAATTACATTCGCGAACCCCGTAAAACAGCAAGATTTTTTCCAATTAAAAATCATAAACATTTGCACCTATTGCAAAATTTCTGCAGGAGCTGGGTACAGAAAAATATTTATCTTGGCACGTTTGATTGTAAACTGATTCAACTCAAAATATTGTATTTTTTAGATTTTTGGAAATACCAACAAAAGTAATTGGCGAGATTATGCTGACATTTAAGGAATACTAAAATAAACCAAAATTGGGGACACAGATGCCTTTGTATCTAATTTTTATTGTGGAACTCCATGAAAAAATTAAACCCTGTTTGCATATTCCCAACAAAATTTAAATTTGAATTACATCTGTTTACAATAAAACGTGTGATGTGTATTACTTTTATATGGCTTCTACAGACTGGGTACTAGAGCTCGTGGTATTCAATTAATCGAGTATTCGAATTATTCGATTGCTTTAATATTCGATTTCCAGAAATCGATTAGTTAAAATCGAATAATTGTATATCGTGGATTTCAGAATTCGATTGGTTAAAATCGACTAATCGTAAATAGTCGATTATATTAATAATCGCTGCTGAACGATTATACGAATTTTGAAATATTATCTTCTTGGTGCTTAACGGTTTAAATTGTTATAGCCGTACAACAAGGCGCGCCATGAACCATGCCATTATCATATGGAGCGGTTCTGGGAGTGTTCGAGAAAAAAGTTTTTCGAAAGATTTATGGTCGTCTACGCATTGGCGATGGCGATTACCAGGGAAGATTTAATGATGACCTGTACGAGCTATACGCATTATACTGGGTCGATTTATTAACCGCTATCGCGCCATCAATTTTTCGATAGGATTTGGCCTCAGGAAAAAAAGTTGCATTACGCATACCCAATAAAATAATTTTCGAGCCCACGAAAAAAAAGGGCGAAAGGGTAAATTTTTCGACCAAAACACTCCCCAAAATCCAAAAAATATTTTTTTCAAAAAACTGTTATCTCCAACGTTTTTACAAGTGTTCCGAAAGGCTCGGAGAGGTCCTTCCCAATTGTGACTGAGCTGATGGTGTTGCTCAATGTCATTTTGAACAGCCGTATAAGTTTTGCGAGGAAACCACATTCAGACAAAGCGGCATAGAGGCAGCTCTTTTTCGTGCTGTCGAAGGCGTCTTAAACATCGACGAAGAGGTGATGTGTGTCAATACTTTTTTCGCCGGCTTTTTCCAAGATTTGGTGAAAATCTGGTTGATGGACGCACTGATAAGACCCAATCAACCGATTCACGGCTTCAATCTATACATATTGAAATGTCAAATGAGTAAGACGTCTTTTTGTGGTGCTCCTAAATAATTGTGTTTTTCCTCGGAAAGTATCTTTAAAAAATTTCCAAATACTGTGTAATTTGAAGTGGTCATCTGCTGTGAGTTGTTCCTGATATTTTTCGTGCTAGCTGATTTACCTTACTTTCATAAGCGCCAGCTTTTATTTACATTATGTCGGAACGAAAAAATTCCCTACGAAAACCAACAACAACACCCTCAGAAACTCCCCTCACAGCATCACCAGCTATGTCTGAGCGATTAGAGAAGATAGTGGAAAAGGTAATTGAGAGAAAATTAGAAGAGCTCAGAATCTCCATAATTGAAGAGCTGACGGCGGTAATGCAGAAATCTGAGGAAAGAGTTATGCAGAAGTTTGGTGAGTTGACTGCTGAAACGGCAAATTTAAAACTTTCACTGGCAGCATTTGAAAAAAGAGTATCTCAGGTTGAGAGCACGTGCTCTGATATTATTTCTCTTCGTGGTGAGCTGCACGCCGCTCAGACTCAAATCAGTGCATTAGAAAGCAGCGCAGTTTCAACGGACATTGTAGTGAACGGCATCCCGCATGAAGCAAATGAGTGCCTGTCTAAAATTTTTGAAAAGGTCTGTAATGGAGCGCAGCACAAACCATCACCTCTGCGAGATGCATTCCGGCTGCGAAGTGCAGCAAGCAACGACGGTAAAAATGCCCCCATAATTTTCAAGCTCTTCTCTCCTCATGAGCGCAATCAACTATTGAAGTCCATCGCTGTTTTTTGCAAAGCGAAGAAGAGGTCACTGGCTTTGTTTGATGTTGATTTGCCTGGATATGGCTCTATTTATGTTCACGAGAGCTTAACTAAGACTGGTCGCGATTTGATGTCATATGTCTCTGATCAGAGACGTAAAAGAAAATTGGCCTCTGCGTTCTCCAAACGTGGCAAAATTTATGTGCGCATTAAAGCTAATGAGGAGCCAAAGCTAGTGAGCAGCAGATCCGAGGTGAATGCTCTTATTAGCACTCACACCCAATAGCAAAAATTAATATACATATGTATGACTTCTTTAGGCAGTATTATTCTTTATTTGTGTTATGTTATGATTGTTTTTATTTTATAATCTCACCTTTTCTATTCAAATATTCCTTGCTTATTATTCTGTTTCTATTTTCCTCTCTCGCTGTATGTAAACCGGTTTTCTGTTTATTATCGTTCTCATGTCAGTTATTATCATCCTATTTTACCTTTTTTCTTAATTTAATTGGAAGCAGTAACACTTATCTGTTGACAAAGCTTTTATTGTGCTGTATGTATTTTGTAGTTGTCTCACAATTTGATGGTCTTAAGCCCCAGTAGGAAATATATCTCCGGCACTGAAGGCAACCACAAGATTATGCTTAATATTTTATGCAAAGAGTCAAAAGGCTTTAAGGTGGTACATTTTAACGCGCGTAGCCTTAGTGGTGGCAAACTCGATTATGTAAGGAGCATTTTTGAAGAGTTGGATATTGATGTCATATGTGTTTCAGAAACGTGGTTTACATCTGATATTCCTGACTTTTATTATAATATACCTAATTTTAAACTCGTACGACATGACCGAACTAGTAAGAAAGGGGGAGGCGTTGCAATTTATTGCAAATCTAGCCTTAATATAAAAATTCTATCAACATTGGATAGCCTAGAAACCGAATTTATTGTTGCTGAAATTTCAGATGGCATTGCAAAGGTACTAGTTGCTTGTGTATATAACCCTCATAAGTGTTTAATATTAGATTATTTTTTTACTGAGCTGTCTGCGTTTTTACTTGAATATGAACGATATGTTATATGTGGAGACTTTAACGTAAATCTTCTTGTGAAAGACCCGTATTCCACGAAGCTATTGGACCATGTCTTTACTGCAGGCCTTGAAGTAGTTAACATGACTATACCAACAAGGTACTCCAATAATTGTAATTCCTCGCTGTTGGACCTTGTAATCACCTCTAATCTTGACCATGTCCTTAAATTTGACCAAATGTGTTTTGTCTCTGACCATGATCTTCTTTTTTGTGAATTTGATGTTGCGTTTAACTATTCTCCTGAAAATGTTAACTCTTTGTATCGTGATTTGAAAAATATTAACGTTGGTGTACTTTTCAATGACCTGTCTAATATTAACTGGGGTGATTTCTGGTTTCTACCGTCACTAGATGAAAAACTTGATTTTTTAAATAAGACTTTAAACAATGTTTTTTGTAGTCATGTTCCTCTTCGTAGTGCTCATGTTAAGAATATGTCTTGTCCCTGGTACAATCATAGTGTTAAATTAGCTATTAAAGTGCGTAATAGGCTTCACTCAAAGTGGAGGAGAATCAAAACTGATGTTGCTTGGGCACACTACAAGGCCGCCCGAAACAGAGCTACTGCCATAACCAGAGAGGCCAAGCGTAAATTCTGCAATTTTAAGTTGAACCCTTCGCTTTCATCTGAAGATTTATGGCGCAATCTTAGAAACTTGAATGTACATGGAAGACTGAAGTCAGAATGTAGTATTGATCCCAATGTACTAAATGAATATTTTAATAGCGCAAGTAAAAACAGTGAAAGTCCTCCGGCGCAAGACTTCACAGTGCAACATGAGCTGAGTGAGGAGTTCAATTTCGTTGGTGTCATGGCCATTAAGTCCAATGCAGTTGGAGAGGACGGAATTTCCTTAAAATTCGTCAAGCTGGTATTGCCTTTCATCCTGGGAACGCTCACACATGTAATTAATCATATTTTCACTGTCTCATCTTTTCCTTCTGCATGGAAAATGGCTATCATAATCCCTGTTGCGAAGAAGAATACTCCCACTAACCCTTCTGATTACAGGCCGATAAGTATTTTGCCGACCTTTTCTAAAGTGTGTGAGTCTTTAATGGCCTCTCAAATATTGTCGTTCATACAAAAGCATAGCTGTGCTACAGCTATGATGAAAATAATGGACGACATTCGTATAAAATTTGATGATGGAGATCTGACTCTTCTTTGCCTTTTGGATTTTTCTAAGGCATTTGACTTGGTAAACCATGATCTACTTTGTAAAAAGCTGAAATACTACTTTGCATTTTCAAATAGTGCCGTTAAACTTATGGCCAGCTATCTTACAGGAAGATCTCAAAGGGTAAAGGGTAGAGCTGGGTCTTCGTTGTCAAGTGGTGTTGGATCCGGAGTTCCACAGGGGTCTATACTTGGTCCGCTCTTGTTTAGTCTTTTTGTTAATGATGTGTTCTCTGTGTGCCAGTATGTCAGTGTGCATGCCTATGCTGATGACATTCAGTTGTATTTGTCCAGTCGAATTGGTCTTGTCGAGGATTTGTGCTTTAAAATAAACTGTGATCTGCTAGCCATTTCCGAATGGGCCCGGAAAAATTGTCTCCGTCTAAACGCGTCCAAGTCGTATGTGTTACCCATCAGTAATAGTACTGTCCATGTTGAAGATATTCCCAAGCTTTTTGTTGGTAATAACTGTCTCATGTTTACTGACAAGATAAAAAATTTGGGTTTTATTATGAATTCTTCGCTGAGCTGTTCGAACCATATAAACAAAGTTGTAAGCAACGTGTACACTGTTTTGCGCAGGCTAAGTATGTCAGCCTCGTTTACACCGTTAGACATAAGAAAAAAATTAGCTTTGCAATTAATTCTACCTCATATTACTTATTCCGATCTTGTATATAGTAAGCTGGACTCTGTCTCTTCTCATAAAATTCTAGTGCTGTTCAATAATGTTACCCGCTAAGTCTACGGCTTAAAGCGATATGACCACATCTCCTTGTGGAAGAATAAACTTCTGGGATGCAGTATCTTAGATTATCTTGCAGCTAGGAACTGTATATTCCTGTATAAGCTTATTGAATTCAAAACTCCTAGCTATCTTTACAAGAAGCTAAAATTCACAAGATCTAATAGGCATCATAATTTAATTCTCCCTAAGTACTCCTACTCATCTTCTTCGCGGTTGTTCTTTGTTCATGCTATGAGACTATGGAACTCCATCCCTGAATCTATTAAGGCAATCATAAATCGAGGTAACTATAAGATCGTTATACAGAATTACTTTGGAACTAATGGGCAAATGTAACTGCGGTTCAGCTCCATCCTATTTCTATTTCTATCTCAGTGTGCTATTCTAAGTCCTTACTTCTTTGACGTAAAATCTTATTTTCTCCAACAAATACCATATTTAATTCTCATACAATCTAATATAAACATACGCAATTAGTTATATATAAATATTTTTAAGTTATTATTTTTTATAATTCCTGTATTTACATATAAGTTGATGTACTATAAAAGACTATGCCTTAACGATACAGCCATTCTTTACTATATAAATAAATAAATAAATAAATAAATAAAATAAATAAATAAATCTTTCGCACAATACCGTTGACAGGACCTTATATGCGATATTACGGAGGCGATTCCGCGATATTTGGTGCAGTTTGCAGTATCCCCTTTCTTGTGGACTGGGCAAAGAATACTTATATTCCAATCGTCGGACATGCACTCTATATTTTGCAAAGAAGCTGATGCATGCGCCTTACGAACTCCTCGCAGCCATATTTGAATAGCTCCGTGGCCAATCCATCAGCGCCAGCGGTCTTATTGTTTTTAATCTGGTTGTTGCTAATCTGTCATAATCGGCTGCGGGACATTTATTCCATCATCATCGATTGCGGGATCTGCTTCGTTCCCTGTGCGGTAAATCTCTGTCTCCATTTAGTAGAGCAGAGAAGTGTTCCCTCCATAATCTAAGTACTGTCTGAACATCGGTTACAAGGTCGCCGTTTTCGCGCCCCAGACTTAAAAGCTTCCGTCTGTCGCCGAATTTTTTGGTAAAATTGTCGGTAGCTAGCAGCTCAAACTCTTTGCACTCGCACCTTTCTGCATCTGCATTTTTTTCCTGAAAAGGCGTCTAGCGTCTCTTTTCATTTCGCAGTAGCTTTCACACACTCTTCTCATTGCGCTTGCTTTTAACGGAGCCCAGTAGGCAGCGTCTTTTTCTTCGGCTACAACGCGGCATTCTTCATCGTACCGGTTGTTTTTCCGTGGTCGCCGAAAACCAATTTTTCCCTCGGCGGCAGTACGAAGTGCTTTGGAGATATGTTCGCACTGCCCCTGCATTCCGTAGGGTTGACTTGTGCTCTCAGAGAGAATGTGTGGGAGTAGTTGCGAAATAATTGGCAGTCTGTTGCGATTGTAGCTTTTCGACGTCTAGCTTTTCTTGTATTTGTTGTTCCTTGGTTTTAGCTGCGCAGAGGAGTGGTGCGTATTTGGCTGCGACGAGATAATGATCCTAGTCTATGTTAGGTCCTCGGATCGTGCGCACATCTCAAACACTGGAGACAATATGTACATTTGTTGCGCCCGAACGTGTTTTTTAATCGGAAGCAGAGAAAGTGGGCGGTCCCACTCCGCTGAAACGACCAGGTGGAAAAGGATTTAGACTCCCTTGGTGTGACCACTTGGAGCCAGTTGGCAGGGCGAAGAAGCGACTGGCGCGCCTTGTTGGACGGCCATAACCGTTTAAACGGTTAAGTGACGATTTATAAGCCACATTCCTTTCTGATAAATAGGTTGATGTGGAAACCTTAAAATGCATGGGTTGTGCTCCCAACGAATCCCTCGGTGTTCGCTTCGGCTGGCCACTACAATGTATCCAAAATGTTTTATAGGTTACGGGGGTGATGTGCTAATCTTTTAATTGCACAGGTTTTTGCTCAAACTTTTAATTGCACAAGTCTTTGCTGAAACTATAGCTCGCAGTGATTGTGTTAGGTGGCCGCCGCCACACCGACCAAACTATTTAAAAAAATAAAAATTACTTTTTTGTTTTTCGGACACGTCCGACCGGCTTAAGTGCAAATTTATTCTGTATCATCTTTTTCTGTCAGTGACGTGAGCCGCAGCTGCATTTGACATTCGCTTTGCCAACTGCCCGCGCCTGTCAAATGCAACTAAAGCTGCATGCACATAGCTTAAATTATTTTAACGGATGTGAAGGTTAGTTTATCCTTACATCATCCTTCCTTAAAAAAAAGAGTGAATTTGGCAAAGGGATCGATCACATTTCATTTGTCACATTCATATTTTTATGTTATCATTTGTTTCGAACGAACGAATATTAGGGTGCACCTTGCTATTTTGTAATTCGTTAGTTCAGACCAATTTTATGGCTAAGTAGACTTACTTTTATTATCTAACATTATATTGTTGCTTGTGGTTTTTTTTTTTTTTTGTTTTATGTCTGTTTTCTTTATATATAATACAGTTTGTTTATGAATTTTCATTTTCTTAAATTTATATTGAAAAAATAAAGTACATGTTAAAAAAATGTTCTAAATATAGATTTTTGTTCTGCCTTATTGGCTGTATGCATGTTTCTTTCTTTTTTTCTTTCTTTTGTACATAAATCAATTTACTGGAATGCATCGACATTATTCTATACATTTATTGTCGTTAACATTACATTGCATTAGTGTTTGTTGTTTTTTTTTTTAGTTTTAATAGTTGGTATGCCTTTTTGGCTATTTAACAATTCTTGCTATTTATGTTAGCAATAAAAATATTAGAAAATTTTGGACTTTTCTACGTTGGTATAAAATGTTACTCTACTTTTATAAGTCGATTTTTGTGTACTTCTTTTTCTTTGTTTTTAACTTCATCGAAAATAGTTACGTTAGGTTCGTTAATTTTAGTTATAATAAACGGACCTTGATAAATATTTTCGTGTTTATGATGTGGTTCTTTCTGTAAAAGTACTTTATCTCCGGTTTTTACAATTAAAGGTCGTGCCGTTTTATCATACAGATTTTTACTTTGTAACTTATTTTTATTTATTAGATTTTGTGCCATTTTGTGCGTTTTCTGCATCCTAAACTTAACTTCTTTGGCATAGTTTTCGACATTATAAATTGGGTCAATTTTTTCTTTTGTCAATTCATTCGGCAAAGTTGCCTTTTCCAAAAACTAACTCGAGAAGAGAAAACTGATTGTCGAAAACTGTGCTACTCGTAGTATTGTGTAGGAAAGTAAAGTATTTTAAATAAACATCCCAATCAGAAAAAGTATCTTTTAAATATGCACGTAAGTATTCATTAAAAACTCTATGATTACGTTCAATCGTGCCACCAGTTTCGTGATGGTATGCAGTTGAAAAATTATGTTCAATATTTAGAAGTTTAGTTAATTCTTCGAATAATTCATTTTTAAATTCTGTCCCTGAATCTGATTTTATGGCATTCATTGTGCCATATGTTAAAATGAATCCTTCAAAAATTGCTGAAGCGATTGTTTTTGCCGATTTGTCTGGCACAGCGACTGTTACCAGGTATTTAGTCATGTCGCAAATCATGGTAAGTGCGAACTTGTTACCATATTTGGACTCAGGTAGGGGTCCTATTATGTCAATTACTAGTATATCAAATGGTTTACAAGGAGTTGGTGTTAAAACAAGTTTTTCTTTTGTTTTGGGTTTAACCTTGTTTAAAAGACAATCTTTACAATTTTTGATATATTTCGATATATCACGAGTCATGTTCTTCCAATAAAATTTTGTTCGGAGATTTGCGTAAAGTCTTTTCATTCCGCAATGTCCACCAGAAATGGGATCATTATGGTAAATTTTCATTAGTTTTAATTTTGTATCTTCATCTGTTACTGTCTCCACTGGATCTGTTAAAATAATTTCTAATGATTTTAAAATTTTATTTCCAATATTTTTTAAATTTGTAATAGTATAATATTCGAACATAATATCGTTTTTAGGCCATTCAATTTTCTTAATTTTGCGTTTGCCGGCTTCTGATTCAAGCCTCGAAAGTAATTTCTCTAAAGTCATTATTTCGTTAACAAGCTCAAAACTAAGTAACTCGAGTTTCTTATGTTTAATATGCGCAAAAATTTTTAAATTTGTTGTTTTATTATTTTTATCGTACGTAATTTCAGATCTTATCCATTCAACTTTTTTCGAAAAATTAAATGAAAATTTGTCGTAGACATGTAAATTAAGTTGTTTTTCGTTGTTTTTGTCTGTTTTGCTAGGAAGGTTATTGTCGTTTTGCCGTTTTGTCATTGATCTTGTCTGTACTGCTAAAAATTTTTTGTTCGATTCTTTAATCTCATCGATAGTGATCAGCACAAACGTTTGATTTACCCTTTATGTATATTAGTAAAGTTATATTCAGATAGTTCCAGTCTTATTCTTGAAAGTTTTGAAGATGGGTCTTTCATATTGAATACTAGAGGTCTATGGTCTGATTTTACAATGAAATGGGTACCATACATATATGGCCGAAATTGCTTTATTGCGATATAAATAGCTAAGAGTTCCAACTCTATAATTGGTTTTTTCTGCTCTGCTTTATTAAATGCTTTAGAAGCGAAACAAATTGGTAAATCACTACCTTGCTGTTCTTGACTTAAAATAGCGCTACATCCAGTTGTGGAAGCATCAACTGTAATAATGAATTATTTAGTAAAATCTGGATACTGAAGTAATTTTGGTGAAAGAAACGCTGCTTTCAAAGATAAAAATGCACTTTCGCACTCTACATCCCATACAAATTCAACTCTTTTCCTGCTTAATCGATTCAAAGGCGCTGCCAGAGACGCAAAATTAGGTATAAATCGTCTGTAATAGTTTGCAAACGCGACGAATCGTCGTACCGCGTCTTTATCAGTCGGTTTTGTATACTTTTTAACTGCGTTTATTTTAGAGTCGTCCGGCAACAAACCTTTGGCTGAACATTTGTGACCTAAAAATGTAACTTCTGGTAGTAAAAAGTTGCATTTATTTGGGTTAAGTTTGAGATTAAAAGACCTACAAGTATCGAAAACTTTTGAAAGATTTTTAATGTGGTGTGCTTTACTACAACCTATGACGATAATATCGTCGACGAACAAAATGCGACGTTGGGTGGTATACCCGAAAAAGCTATAGTCATCATTCGTGAGAATGAATTTGGTGCTATATTTAAACCGAATGGAAGCACTTTCCATCTAAATGCACCGACCGAGGTGCTGAAAGAAGTAATGTCACGTGAGTCAGGATGCAAGGGGATTTGATGAAATCCTGAAAAAAGATCTAATGTGGAAAAATACTTTGCTCTACCGAGATTGTCTAAAACAGGGATGCACCTTAACGTTAAGCTAATCGTTTATCAAAAAATTTCCACCGTTTCCGTTGAAACAATTCGAAATATTATCGATAAAGAAATTATCAAGATAAATTGTATCTCGTTTTTAACCGAAACGAAAAGCTTTCGTTAACGTTAAAAACGTGATACTTTATGTTTGAATTGTCCTGGCAATGCTATAGCCATGGTGAAGCCGTAAGGTGGTAACAGCGAGCGGACATACACACAAACTCCAAGCAATTTGTTTGTGTAATTCGTTGGTGGTAATGTGAAAAATACTCTGAGAAAAGTTCGCACTGTCAAAATTCATGAGAAAAGTTGCAATCAGCTTGGCTAATGCTTTCACCTTTAATGACTCCGCCATCAATCAGCTTTGCCAGTATAGTTTGAAATTAATAATCAACATAAACGATTTGATTTCGTTTTGATATGCCAGAAAACGAAACAAAATCATTTCGTTAATTTCACATTCTTAACGTTAATGAACGAAACGAAATGACTTTGTTTCGTTTATTAACGTTAATTATCGTAACGAAATGATATCGGTTCGTTGGTTAAGCATGCCTGGTCTAAAATATCGTCAACTGTGCGAAAATCTACGCACATACGATAAGCTTTTGACCATTAGTATCTTTCTTTGGGACTACAACCAAGGGACTATTGTAATTGGAATAACTGGGTTCAATCAAATCGTTGTCCAACAGTTTATTTACTTGGCGATTTATTTCTTCGCGTTGAGAGTATGGCAATCTAAAGTTTTTAACATATACCGGCTCGTTGTCTGTCAGTCTTAATTTTTGCTCGTAAAAGTTGCTTAAAGTCATTTTGTCCGTGTCAAGAGCGAAAATGTCGGCATAATCTATGCAAAGGTTAATTAGTTTACTTTGAGCATGTTGAGGTATTTGATTTTTCGTTCGTTTCTCTTCTTTTTCTGTCTTGTCAATTGTATAAACATTATAATTTGAAAGTTTTTCTGTCCGAATACTTTTTCTTTTGACATACTTTATATCATCCGTGGTATTTATGACTTTAATTATTGGGTTACTGGAATTAACAATGCATCTAGCTGTGAAAACGCCTTTTTCAATTTCCTGCGAGTCCACGAAAAGTGGCTCGGGTGAATCTCCTAAATCAAAAAGTCTGAATATTTCACATCTTGGTGGAATGATACAACTGTCGCTTTCTGTTCCTTGTAGGATTGGTATCGCGACTTTTTCATTACCTACCCAAAAGGAAATACTATTTCTTTCATAATTAATAATGCATTTGTTAATTTTCAGAAAATCTTTACCCAGTATACCATCGGATGGAATATTAAAGTCTTCATTTACTACATGTAAAGTATGTTTAATAGAAAAGTTGGAAAAATTTAGATTTGCTGTAATTTTACCTAAGTAGAAACTGAATTAGAAGTGACGCCGGTAATGTTAATAATGTCGTTTGTATTTAAGGAAATATTACTGTCTAAACATGATATCTTTATTAAAGAAATGTCTGCTTGAGTGTCTACTAGGAAAGAACAAAATTTTTGTGACTCGTTAAGTTGTAATTCTATGAAATCTGAGTAAAATAAATTAAAACAATAGATGGCTATTGGTGAGGGAAGTTTGCTTACTCGCTTAGTTCGTCCTCCCTCAGTGTTCGCTCCTGAGGGGCACTGGCGTTTAAAGCGCGAACGTTTGTGTTTCTTCCTCTACCGTTGGATGATCTTGAATTGTTACTTCTATTGTTACTGCTATTTGTATTTGCATTGAAATTTGGACGGGTATTACTATTGTTGTTATCTTGGTATCTATTTCCGTTATAATTCCTTTGATTATTGTTGCCGTTATAGTTACTATTGTATGAAAATAAACTGTTATTATTTCTATAACCAGTATAGCCGCGGTTTGGGTAAAAACCTCGATAACTACCACATGAATTTCTAAATGTGTTGCTACCACGCGATCGAAAAGCTAGAACCTGACGTTCAGTTACTTCCTTTTTTTTGTTCTACAATTAATTTTGCTACCACGTCTTTCGGATCAGTAAATGCCGTTGAGGCTAAAATGGTTTTTGCTAAATTGGATTTTGCAACAGTTTGTTCGACTGCCATTTCATGAGCTTTCGCTTGAGTGATCCCTTCAATAATAAGAGACCGCTCAAGTGAGTCAGCTAAATCTTCAACTTTTTTGGCAAAATCTGTATAATTGTTACCGTTAACGTGCAGCGCTGCAATTCTCCCTGCTACAACTTTCGAGTTGTCTGGTTTGATCCTATTACGTAGAGCTGTTTTGATTTCATTGACTGAAGTTACTTGTGTTGGTATTGCTTCAAGGGCTTTACCCTCTAATTTCGATTTTAAGAACGCTATAAAAGTATCATTTAAATCTGCAGTAGCGAATTGTTCAAGTAATGCGATTTTGTCTATAAAAGAATCAAGTGCTAGAGGATCACCACTGTAGTTTTCTCTAATAGAATTAGCACATGTGTTAATAAAAATTCTCTTTTCCTGTTGTTGTTGTTGTAGCGATAAGGTTGCTCCCCGAAGGCTTTGGGGAGTGTTATCGATGTGATGGTCCTTTGCCGTATACAAATCCGGTACGCTCCGTTACCATAGCACCATTAAGGTGCTAGCCCGACCATCTCGGGAACGATTTATGTGGCCACGTTAAACCTTCAGGCCATTCCCTCCCTCCCTACCCCCAAGTTCCATGAGGAGCTTGGGGTCGCCAGAGCCTCGTCTGTTAGTGAAACAGGATTCGCCGCGGATAGGTGAGGTTGACAATTGGGTTTGGAGAAGCTATATATTGCGCTGGCAACCTGAAAGGTTGCGCTACACAGCCCCTTGAATCTGGATTTTAGTCGCCTCTTACGACAGGCATACCTACCGCGGGTATATTCTGATCCCCTAACCCTCAGGTGTCGCCATGATTTGATCGTTAAGATCTGGAGCTGAATTAGCAGAAGATGAGGCCACGTTTGTAATATTTGGATCGTTAAGATCTGATTTTAAAGTAAAAGAAGTTGAAGTTAGTTTTGCACTATTTGAATCGTTAAGATTTGAATCTAAATTAGAAATTGAATTTTTAATGGAAGAATTTTCGAAGCCTGGAAAATCTTTTGACAAAGAAAATCTATTTTCCTGGTTTGTGACTTCTTCGGTCGAGGATGAAGCTAAACTTTCGTAGGCTGAATTATCGGAATCGGATTCTGAATTTTTTTGCACTTGCTTACCACTTCTAAGGTTCATATGTATGTAGTTATCAGAATAGCTTAAATAATTCAGTTCAAACTATGAAATTAGTGAAGTACTTATTTGAATGTCTGAATTCTTTGAAGCTGAAATGTTGGGGAAAAAGAAAAATTTATTTTGTATAAGAGAACTGACTTGCAGGTGAATAGTCACTAAAGAAGTATTTAACAATTTATTGGAAGAATTAATTAAAACTGCAGTAAGCTTGTATGAAAAACCTATAAAAAGTAACTGATTTTAAAATGGCTCAAAATTATGTAAGTATTAATTGGTAAAAATCTCAAAATTGTGGTAAACTTGTTAAAAAATCCATTTATATTCACGCTTTGTTAAAAAAAATCGTATATTTTCACGGACGGACCGCTTTATAAAAAAAAATCTCACTTGGCTTTTCACGGGACCACCGCTTATACAAAAAAAAAATTTTAATTGGTTTTTAACGGAACCACGGCATGTATCAAAAAAATTTTAATTGGTTTTTAACGGAACCACCGCATATTTCAAAAAAATGTTAATTGGTTTTTAACGGAACCACCGCATATATCAAAAATCCAAAATTTACACGTTACAACAATCTTATATTGTGAAAAGTAATATTATGTTGGAAAATGGGCGTATCTTTAAAAAATTTTCCTTTTACATGTAGTAAATAAAAGTCTAAACAAATGGAAAATCCGAAATTTGAAATTTTAAATAGAATTTTTGTGAAATGAATTGCAAATTTGAAGAATGGAAGCTTGAAAATATGTAGATTTATAAAATAGATTGATGAATTTTTAATTTAGAATTTTGAAAACATGAAAAATTTGAGGAAATTGGTGAAAATGTTGGAATTTATAAAATGCTTCGAAAATTTAAAAATTGTTGGAAACTGAAATAGTTAAATTTAGAACGCACCATATCGCATCACTTTATCGTTTTAGTAAAAAATCCAAAATGTATATATATTGTAACGCACCGTTTAAAAGAAATTTTCTGTTTTCTATACATACATATATGTGTTATAAAAAAAAAACCCGTAGGCAAATATTTATTAATACATATACCTATGTATATACTTGTTCGCTGCTTCAACTGCTGCCTCGCTGCTGGCGTTGCTGCTGCCTATTTCCGCTATTGTTGCTGCTGCTGCTAGTGTCCGCTGTTGTCGCTGCTGCTGGGCTTCGCTGCTGACGGTGATGTTAAATGCTGGTGGTGGTGGACTTTAAAAATGGCGGTGTTATACAGTTGGCTAGTGGCGTGGGTTTTAAATTCCGTTAATTAATAGCGTTGTTGTATGAACAATTTTCCATTTTGGTCTTATATTTATTGTAGTTTTAAGTCGATTTTATTAAGTTAAAGATTTTGTATTACTTCTGTACCGTTTATTGTAGTTCTTAATATATTTGATTATTTCTGTATAATTTAGTTGTAGTTTTTTATTATTTAACGCTCTCTTTACTTTGTTTTATTTAAATATTCCACCACCTCCCTTTGTCACGGTCGCCATATAAGCCACATCCCTTTCTGATAAATAGGTTGATGTGGAAACCTTAAAATGCATGGGTTGTGCTCCCAACGAATCCCTCGGTGTTCGCTTCGGGTGGCCGCCACAATGTATCCAAAATGTTTTATAGGTTACGGGGGTGATGTGCTAATCTTTTAATTGCACAGGTTTTTGCTCAAACTACAGCTCGCAGTGACTGTGTTAGGTGGCCGCCGCCACACCGACCAGACTATTTAAAAAAATGAAAATTACTTTTTTGTTTTTCGGACACGTCCGCCCGGCTTAAGTGCAAATTTATTCTGTATCATCTTTTTCTGTCAGTGACGTGAGCAGCAGCTGCATTTGACATTCGCGTTGCCAACTACCCGCGCCTGTCAAATGCAACTAAAGCTGAAAGCTGCATGCACATAGCTTAAATTATTTTAACGGATGTGAAGGTTAGTTTATCCTTACAGATTACGTAAGTAAGAATATTATCTAAATTTTAAAAAAGGTCGATTTTTGACAATTTTTTGACATTCTTACCAAAATATTGACTTTTTCCGAAAGTTTTGTAAACTTACTAATTTTTCCACCCTGGAGGCGGAAAGTTATGAAAATGTTATTTGGGGACATCATTTTTGAAACATACTATTACAATATTTCAATATCGGCTAACCGATCAAATAAACAAAGAGGAAATATTTGGTACACGTATACGTTTTTTTTTTGTTTGAACATATCATACAAATTCGAATTTGATTTTGAAAATCGAATAACCGTCGAGTTGCGATTGTTCGAAAACCCTAAATAAATCAACTACTCGAACGGTAAAATTAATTGATGATTAATTAATGATTAATAATCGTATATTTGTGATAATTTCACAAACAACATACATCCGTAATGCCAACAGAATGTAAAGAGTGTACAGCGAAATTGCTGCAGATAGATGATATGATAGCATGCTCTGGTGGGTGTGGCTATAGTTTTTGCATCAAATGTAGTAACATAAAGCGAAAAGAGATAGAAATAATCTCAGAAAACTTGAATTTAAAATGGTTCTGCAATGAATGCACTTTGTCAGGTCCAAATACAAAGTTCATTGAGATCAAACACCTAAAAAGCAAAAGTGAGCAAACAAAAATGAAATTCTCGGATGTAAAACAAATAGTTGAACAAATATTTATCAATAAATTTTCTCAATTAAAAAGCAGCATCCTAACAGATTTCAACTCCCTTCTGGAGCACAATATAGAAGTAAAAATAAATGAAATGAAAAATGAAATTGTAAAGGATATAGCTAATGAATTCCACAAGAGTAATGAAGTTATTAGTAACTTGAAGGCAGCTAGTGAGAACATAAACAAATAATTAAAATGCTCAGGTAGTTAAATCAAATGAGAACAAAATCGCTATTAAATAAAAAAATCAAAAAAAGAAAGCGAAAGAAACTAAGGAATCCTTAAAGAAAGTTGTTGAGTCTACAGATGGCCTTGTCAGCAATGTTAAAGAGATAAATAAAGGGGCTATAATTGTGGAATTTAGAAACAAGGAAGCTTGTGAACAAGTGCGTCAGAAAGTACAAGACAATATGGGAAAAGATTAGGAAGCGGAGCAAACAAAAAATAAAAGTGAAATAAAACAATTAAGGAAGGCTAAGTTTGGGTGTAACCGGACATTACATACTCAGCTGAGAGCTTACTTACTTACTTAATTGGCGCTTAACCGTCTAAACGATTATGGCCGTCCAACAAGGCGCGCCAGTCGCTCCTTCGCTCCGCCATCCGGCGCCAATTGGTCGCACCAAGGGAGTTTAAATTGTTTTCCACCTGGTCCTTCCAACGGAGTTGGGGGCCGCCCGCTACCTCTGCTTCAATAGGCGGGTTCCGATAGAAAGACTTTCTTGGCCGGAGCATCACCTTTCATTCGCATAACATGGCCTAGCCAGCGCAGCCGCTGCGTTTTAATTCGCTGCACTATGTTGATGTCTGCGTATAGCTCGTACAGCTCATCATTAAATCTTCTTCGGTACTCGCCATCTCCAACGCGCAGAGGTCCATAAATCTTTCGAAGAACTTTTCTCTCGAACACTCCCAACGCCACTTCATCTGCTGTTTTCATGGTCCATGCTTCTGCCCCATATAGCAGGACGGGTACGATTAGTGACTTGTAGAGTATGATTTTCGTTCGCCGAGAGAGGACTTTACTTTTCAATTGCCTACCTAGTCCAAAGTAGCATTTATTGGCAAGATTGATTCTTCGCTGGATTTCAGTGCTGATGTTGTTGCTAGTGTTGATGCCGGTTCCCAAAAAAACGAAGTATTTTACTACTTGGAAATTATGGCTGCCAACAGTAGCGTGGTTGCCAAGGCGCGTATGCGCTGACTCTTTGCTCGATGACAGCAGGTACTTCGTTTTGTCCTCATTCACCATCAAACCCATCCTTACCGCTTCTTTTTCCAGTTTGGAGTAAGCAGAACGAACAGCGCGGGTGTTTAAGCCGATGATATCAATGTCATAGAATATGCCAGTAATTGCACGCTTTAATAGAGCTATGGAGACAAACTAAGGGAAAATCACCATGTAGGAAAATAAACCTAGGGTAACCCTGGAATGTGTTTGTATGACATGTGTATCAAATGGAAGGTATTAAAGAGTATTTTAAGAGGGAGTGGGCCATAGTTCTATAGGCGGACGCCATTTAGGGATATCGCCAAAAAGGTGGACCAGGGCTGACTCTAGAATTTGTTTGTACGATATGGGTATGAAATGAAAGATATTAATGAGAATTTTAAAAGGCGTGGGCTTAGTTCTATATGTGGACGCCTTTTCGAGATGTCGCCGTAAAGGTGGACCAGGGGTGATCTAGAATGCGTTTGTACAATATGGGTAGCAAACGAAAGGTGTTAATGAGTATTTTGAAAGGGAGTGGACCTTATAACCATAAAGGTGGACCAGGGGTGAAGCTATAATATGTCTGTACGATATGGGTATCAAATTAAAGGTATTAATGAGGGTTTTAAAAGGGAGGTATCGACCAAAATGTGGACCAGGGTGACCCAGAACATCATCTTTCGGGTACCGCTAATTTATTTATATATGTAATACCACAAACAGTGTTCCTGCCATGATTCCAAGGTCTTTTAATTTCTCCCTGCAGAACTTTTTCATTTTCTTCTACTTAATATGGTATGCGTCACACCCATTTTACAAATTTTTTTTCTAAAGTTATATTCTGCGTCAATAAACCAATCCAATTACCATGTTTCACCCCTTTTTTCGTATTTGGTATAGAATTATGGCATTTTTTAATTTTTCGTAATTTTCGAAATCGAAAAAGTGGGCGTGGTCATAGTCGGATTTCGGCCATTTCTTATACCAAGATAAAGTGAGTTCATATAAGTACGTGAACTAAGTTTAGTATAGATATATCAATTTTTGCTCAAGTTATCGTGTTAACGGCCGAGCGGAAGGACAGACGGCCGACTGTGTATAAAAACTGGGCGTGGCTTCAACCGATTTCGCCTATTTTCACAGAAAACAATTACCGTCATAGAATTTATGCTACTTACAAATTTCACAAGGATTGGTAAATTTTTGTTCAACTTATGGCATTAAAAGTATTCTAGACAAACTAATTGAAATTTTGAAATTTTCTTAATTTTATTCTTAAAATTTGACATAAAAAAAATTTTTTTTTTTAAGTGGGCGTGATCGTTCTCCGATTTTGCTAATTTTTATTAAGATTACATACAGTAATAGGAGTAACGTTCCTGCCAAATTTCATAATGATATCTCCAACGACTGCCAAATTTCAGCTTGCAAAACTTTTAAATTACCTTCTTTTAAAAGTGGGCGGTGCCACGCCTATTGTCCAAAATTTTACTAATTTTCTATTCTGCGTCATAAGTTGAACTCACCTACCAAGTTTCATCGCTTTATCCGTCTTTGGTAATGAATTATCGCACTTTTTGTGTTTGTCGAAATTTTCGATATCGAAAAATTGGGCGTGGTTATAGTCCAATTTCGTTAATTTTAAGTAGCGATCTGAGATGTGTGCCCAGGAATCTACATACCAAATTTCATCAAGATACCTCAAAATTTACTCAAGTTATCGTGTTAACGGACGGACGGACGGACATGGCTCAATCAAATTTTTTTTCGATACTGATGATTTTGATAAATGGAAGTCTATATTTTAACGAATTTACTGCAAATCCTCTTATTTGCAACCTTCTGCTAAGTTCGAATCACTAAACTGTTGAATAAATAACTCCAATATTTAATAATGCAAAATATCCTTTATTAAAGTACTTCACAATAAATAACTCTACTATTGCCCGACAGATAGCGTGCTTAATCGAAACTGATTGCAGCGCCTTTACCGTGGTTGCCTTTTATACTCTTTCATTTCCTCGTTGCATCTTCTAGGCGCTTCCATTTCTAGAATTTACTAGTTGGCTATCTGTTATAATTATAACTACAAATGTACGTGTATATCTATCATATGCGCGTGTGTTTGTGAGCGACACTTCCACTATTATATTGCATATCTCAGATAAGATATCTGCATGTGTTTGTGCATTGTTTCTCCCTGCGTATACGTACATATGTGTAGTCATAATGATTGAATTATTGATGTGACTTGAATCGCTGCTTAGCATCGGCTTAGAGATGATAGAATCCCATAGTGCTGCTAATATTCGTTACAATATCTATCTCGAATCCTTTATACCTGTACAACCAACCTTTATCCCATCAAAGTTATTATACTCTGTGAGCTCTGCTCAACTGAGTATAAAAATAGTTAAGATAGTTGGCATAACTGAAAAAATTAGAAATGAACGGTTATTAGAGTGTTTAACGAAGCAAAACGCTTCATGTGCAGGAAAAGAGTCTGTAGTTAGAAAGGTGTATGAAAATACGAATCGTAGGGAGGAAAGTTATATTGCATTAGTAGAAACTGATGCAATAACAGTTGAGAATATATTGCAACAAAAGAGACTGTGGGATGCCTGTGTCGCTTACGAACACGTAAGTGTTTTGAGATGCTTGAAGTCCGCGCGATATAGGCACAAACGAGCGATTGTACAAATAAAGTGGCTTGTAGCAAATGCGGTGGATCCCACGACAGCAATGAATGTACATCAAATATGATTCAGTGTATTAACTGTTGTGAACTAGTGAAAAAGAAAGTGGTTGACGTAGCTGTCAATCATCACGCTTTCAGTAAAGACTGCCCAGCGTACAAAAAACACGCGCAGTTAAAAAATAAAGTGCGCGTTTAGCAACGAGGAATAAATGAGCTGAACTGTATATATTTAAATAAAAATAGTATTGTTACTAATAAAGGAGAGCTAGAACGCCTTACCGAACTTCGGAAACCACATCTGATTTTTTGTTCAGAAAGATATTCATCAGATGAAATAACAAACCTAGAGTTACAGATATCAACATATAAACATTTACGGTGCAATATAACATACATAACATAGCAGACATACAGGAGGCGTTTTAGTATATGTACGTGACTCAATAGAGTATAAAATACTTTACAATAATACTATTCACAAAAATACTTGGTGTATAATAATAAAAATCAAAAACATATTTCCCCATTATCAAATTGATTTATCATTCGCCTAGTGCGAGTGATGCTGACTTTATTTCATATCTAAACGAAATTCTAAACAACAACTGTCTTACAAATGACAAATTCGTCTTCATTGGGGATTACAACATAAATCTTAACAGAAGCACGACATAGTTAGTTGACCTATTTAGGTCTTTTGCTATGGAACAAAAAATAGATTTTTACACCCGAAAGACCGATAATACCGAAACAATGATTGATCTGCTCTTTACGAATAGTGAATCCATTTCATGCGAAAAACTGGAAGAGCATTAGATTTCTAATCACGAAAGTATGCAGTTTAAAATCAAGTAAGACAGAGAATTTCAAATGTGAGGTAAAATAACCATAACCTCTTGGGAATATTATGCATGTGATAGTCTTGTTAACCAATTACAGGTTAACTACTCCGTATTTGAGAATTTCAGTGTCAAGGTATCATTCCTAAACAATACATCACCGAATGAAATGACTACATTAACCCCTGCAAAAATCGTTGGATCATGTGGTCCACTGGAGTACTTACCTATACTCCACTGTAATGCAGCAATGGACCAACTCATGTTTCTACACGAACATCCCTGCAAAAATCGCGAGTACTCCATGCATGCATGTATGGAGTAATCGCTATGGACCAAGCGAGTGCTCCAAAATTAACCACAATTCGTACAAAAAATATGGTCCAATTAACATTGCGATGTTCTAGGACTGGACCATATACTCCAGCTCAGCATTACATCAGAGTAATCCATGGAGTACCCACAGTCCAATAAACATCGGGTAGTGATTACAATCTTTAAAAACGAGCAATGATCGGCTTACAATATGTTCGTGTAGAAACATGAGTTGGTTCATTGCTCCATTACAGTGGAGTATAATGGTAAGTACTCCAGTGGACCACATGATCCAACGATTTTTGCACGGATATTGTAAGCCGATCATTGCTCGTTTTTAAAGATTTTAATCACTACACGATGTTTATTGGACTGTGGGTACTCCAAGGATTACTCTGATGTAATGCGGAGCTGTAGTATATGGTCCAGTCCTAGGACATCGCAATGTTAATTGGACTATATTTTTTGTATGAATTGTGGTTAATTTTGGAGCACTCGGTTGGTCCATAGCGGGTACTCTATACATGCATGCATGAAGTACTCGCAATTTTTGCAGGGATACTCTAAAGAAATCACTGTGAAACTTATTAACAAGTGGTACGACTCTGAACTAGCGAATCTGAACAAATATAAATTCAATATATACAAAATAGCTCAAAGAACAGGTGAGTGGAATGTATACATGCTTAAAAAGCGCAGGTATAAACGTCTTATAACGATTAAAAAGGCCAAGTGTATGGAACAAAGGATCACACATAATGCTGGGGATAGTAAGGCAATGTGGAAGCATTTGAAGAAAAGTATATGTATGTCCAAAGAAAATAATGGAATAAATAAAATATTGATAAACGACCAACTATATACTCAGGAGAATGTCGCTCAATAACTATTTCATTGATAGTATAGTCGAAATCAGCTCGAATATTCCAGTTAATAACAATAACGTAGCATTTTCGGCTGTTCAAAGTAGCACTGTTACTTTCAAATTTCAGAAGGTATCTGCAAGCGATATTCTAGAAATGGTTAGTAAATTCACAAATAAACTTATAACTGAAGGAGTCATAAGCGACTCTATAACATACACGGCATACTTTTATATTGTAAATGAAAGTCTAGACAAAGGGGTAGTTCCTACACTCAGAGAAAAAATCGTTCTAAAACGAATGAAACAAGTTCAAAATTAAGAACATTCGTTGACAAAAGTCTGTTAAGTACGTTTTTTCTTAACTTGTGACCGATGGGCTTTCTTTAAGAACAGTTTTTCCAAGCACACCGTTCGTATTTTATGACCACTTTGGTATTGATGTGTGAACCTTCTGTGCTTATTTCTAGCACTACTTGGGCTTGATTTAGGATTTTTCGTTCTCACGCTTCGAGAACGATTTGGGGCCGATTTAACATTTTTCGGTCTCAATTTAAGAACGGTTCGTGCTTGATCTTTGGTGGGAGGGAAAGTATTTTTTTAAATATATTTATTTAATTTTTATTAATAACAATATTTTTGTCATAAATAAAGAATATTTACAACAAAAAAATTGTTATAAAAATTCAAAAGTTTAAGAAAAATGCATAATAAGCATTTTCTCATACATTTCTCTTATTGAGAAATTATTCTTATTTAAAGATGTAATCTGCATATATACTTAAAACATTTCATAACAAGTTTGAGAATTACCTGTGGATATGTGAATGTAACTTAACGAAAAATAAGAGTTAAAAAAATAGAACAAAAAAAAAATTGTTTTAAAAAATTCAGAGCTTGGCGGTGATCGAACTCGCGCAACACGATCGCAAGCGCAACATCATTGCCGCTGGGCCACTACAACTGCTTGATAGTTGGTGCCAAATGGTGTATTTAACATTGTAGTGCACACGAATTGTACCGTTTTTTTTTTTCTTGTGCTTGATTTAAGAACATCGTTCTCATTAATAGAACATTTGTTCATATTTTAAGACCGGCCGTTCTTTTTTCAAGAAAATGGTGTTAGTTCAAGAACAAGGTTGTTGTTTTAAGAACAGGTCGTTCGTTTTTCAAGAACAAAAAAGTAAGAACATGAAAAGCATGAGTTGAGTCCGGTGGTGCTGGATTTTAGAACGGCGTTTTTCTCTGAGTGTAGCTAATGGAAAACTTCAATTGTGGTACCAATAGAGAAAGTCAAGAATACTATAAGTGCAGATGAGATAAGACCAATTAACACGTTAGCGTGTAATGAAAAGATACTGGAGACTGTAGTTAAAAACCAGCTTTTGAAGTACCTAGATGGTAATAAAGTTATTATACCGCAGCAATCAGGTTTTCGGAAAAAATATTCTTGTGAAAATGTCTTGAACCTTGTTTTAGCTAACTGGAAAGAAGATCTGAGCAGAAATAAACATATAATAGCTGTATTCCTAGACTTAAAACGTGCTTTTGAGACTATCGATCAAAATTTATTACTAAAAAACTTTATAGCATAGGTGTTACTGAAACGGAGCTAAAATGGTTCCAAGACTTTATAAAGAATAGAAGTCAGAGAACTGTAATTGGATCTGTCAGAAATAAAATTAAAGAAAAAAAAAAAACTTCTTTAAAATAAGCTTTTATAATTGGTTAATAAAATTAACTAAAAAGTGAACAAAATTAAAGAAAAAAAAACTTTTTTAAAAATAAGCTTTTATTATTGGTTAATAAAATTAACTAAAAAGGGAAAAATAAATTGACTGTAAAGAAATATAACACTTTATAAGTTCATTGTAACATTTAAAAAAAAAAATTAGGCTTCTTCGTCTGCGACAAAAAAATTCCATATTGTACATAATTATATATTTTTAACATTAAACATTTACACTTAAATTATTAAATCTTACAGTTTATATCACAGTCCGTGGTTCACGCAGTTCGTTAATATACAATATAAATATCTATGGTTACAAGCAACAATCACCTAAGTCTCAGACTCCACGGATAAGTACCGCTGTAGCTAGGCCGGGTTTGCCTGGGACTTAGGCTTTTATTGCTTGTGAGCACAAATCTTTACGGATAACTCTGTTGTCGATTAATTTATCGAATTCTCGCAAAGTAATATTGCATTGTCATCGGAGTTATACATGCGTTCAAAATTTCAGCTCAATCGGACACCGGGAAGTTTATCAAATTTAACTTGCAAGATTTGATTACAGACAACAGCCAATTGAAACTAAATAAAAGCTTATAAAAAGAGAGGTGCCTGTTGGACTTCCGCAAGGGTCTGTCCTGGCACCTATACTGTTTAGTATCTACATTCATGATATAACCACTTCTCAAAAGTACTGTGATATTAAACTCTTTGCTGACGATACATTGTTGATGCTTAGTGGAGATAATATCAATGAAATATATATAAAACTAGCAGACCCGGCAGACGTTGTTCTGCCCTAAATTTGGTCTATCTGCATACATCTTAATAAGCGTTTTCCGTTTAACTCTGCCTCCCCCTCTTATATTTTTCTTAATCCTTTATTCACTCCTCCCTCCGTCTTTTTCGATTCATCTATCTCTATTTCATCTCACTCTATCTCTTTCTCAGTCTCCTTCTCCTTCCCTCTTTTCTCTTCTCTCAAGTTCTTCTCATTCTTCTTCATCCCTTATTGCCATTCCCAGAGGGTGGTATGTATTTTGTTCTAGTCCTATTCCGAGTCCCAGTCCCACTCCGAGTCTCAGCCCCAGACGTAGCCATAATCCCAGTCCCAGTCCGTCTCTGGTCTAGTTACCGGAAAAAAGGATCGTAAATACTAATACAGGTAAATTAATACACCAATTCAGGCAAATCGAATAGGACGTACATATGTATATAGGTATGTGGGTATTATTAATTCATGTCTTTATTTCGGCTTCGCATGCTTATTTATCAGTTTTGCCAGGTTGATGCGACTAAATCGAATATGACAATGGAAATTACTTTAAAGCTCTCAGCAAGAGCTTTCATTTGATATCCATATTACACACACATTGTACGGGTATCCGGATCCACGTTTTTGGCCTATATCTCAAAACCCTAGTCACCCAGCGATATAAAAATTACTCTGTACTAAAGCACACATCAACAGCTTTCATTTGCTATCCATATTACACACCTTCTAGGGGTATCCGGGTCCACGTTTTGCCTTATATCTCGAGACCCTAGTTACCCATCGATATAAAAATTATTCTGCACAAAAGCACACATCAAGAACTTCAATTTGATACCCATAATGTAAAAATACATCCTAGTGTTACCCTGGTCCACGTTTTGGCCTATATCTCGAGACCCTAGTCACCAACAGGTATGAAAACTACCCTCTACTAAGGCATTCAACAACAGCTTTCATTTGTTATCCATATTGTATAAACACTGTCTAAGCGTAAGCTGGCCCACGTTTTGGTCTATATCTCGAGACCCTAGTCACTCAGGAGTATGCAAATAATCCTCTACTAAAGCACTCATCAACAGCTTTCATTTGTTATCCATATTCTACAAACATATTCTATGGATACCCGGGTCCACGTTTTGGCCTATATCGCAAGACCCTAGTTACCAATAGGTATAAACTCATCAGCAGCTTTCATTTGATATCCATATTGTATAAGCATTGTCTCGGGTATCCGGGTCCACGTTTTCGCTTATATCTCGAGACCCTAGTCACCAATAGGTATGAAAACTACCCTGTACTAAAGCACTCATCAACAGCTTTCATTTGATATCCATATTGTATAAACACATTCTAGGGGTGCCCGAGTTCACGTTTTGGCCTATATCTCGAGACTCTAGTCACCCAGGGGTACACAAATACCCAGTATCAAAGTACTCATAAACAGCTTCCATTTGATACCCATATTGTACAAACACATCCCAGGATTACCCAGGCCCGCGTTTTGATCTCAAGACCCTAGCCAGAACGGGATAGAAAGTATCCTATGTCTCCCTGGTTCCAGGCTACCTCTCTACCAATTTTCAGCCAAATCGGTTCATCCGTTCTTGAGTTATGCGTAGTGTAACTAACACCACTTTCTTTTATATATACATATTTGAATTTTTTCTAAAAAAAAATCATAACTCAAGAATGGCTAAACGGATTTGGGATTTCAAAATCAACTAACCATCATCTCTCCTTCCTCTATCTTTCCTAAAAATTTCATGGCAATCTTTCTATCCATTCTCGAGTTATGGAGTGACAATCAAAATGTACACTTCCTTTTATATATATAGATTACAAGGAGGTTTAAATAGAGTATATGATTGCTTATGCTCGAATGGATTGAAACTGAATATAAGCAAAACAAATTTTATGGTTATAGCAAGAAGGAATTTTCAAAACAATGAGTTACCACTTCTAAATATAAACAGCTAAGCTATTGACAAAGTCAGAATCGATGATAAACTCAACTTTAGTGAGCACATCGATTAAACGGTTGGAAAAATAGTCAAAAAGATATATTTCATGCATTTAACCTGCAAGTACTTAAGCAGACGGTACAAGGTAATGGTTTACAGATCGATAATCGAACCTTACTTCATATATTGTCCAATATTGTTCTTCATTATGAGAGATAGCCAAATTTACAAACTGCAAAAGCAACAGAACCGAGCTATGCCGCTTTAAATTGGCTAAGCATTAAACAGGTACTGTTTTATCGTACGATGAAGTTTATTGGAAACATAATAGAAGGAAACTTGCCAGATTATTTGAAAAGTAACATAAAATATGTAAGAAATGTTCATTCCGTAAATTCGCACTTTAAGTACGTTAACAGATAAAACTGGTCAAATCCTTGCATTGGTGCCATTCGTCTGCTACCCATACTCACTCCATTTGGGCAGTCAATAGATGCATATAAATTACTTTAATTAGATTATATATTAATTACTATATATAGGTACAAGCTAGGCGTAGTATAAGATATAAGAAATAAATAAATAAATAAACTAATCGAGATACATATATACTTCTATATATCAAAATGATCTGGGCGAGAAAAGAAATTCATTTAGTCATGCCCGTCCGTCCGCCTGTCCGTGAAGACGATAACTTGAGTCAATTTTGAGGTATCTTAATCAAATTTGGTATGTAAGTTCCTGGGCACACATCTTAGATCGCTAATTAATATGAACGAAATCGGACTATAGCCAGGCCTACTTTTTCGATATCGAAAATTTTGAAATACCGAGAAAGTGCGATAATTCATTACCAAAGACGGATAAAGCAATGATGGGTTGCGGTAGGTGGGTTGACCTTATAACGCAGAATAGAATATTACTAAAAATTTGGGACATTGGGCGCGGCACCGCCCACTTTTAAACTAAGATAATTTAAAAGTTTTGGAAGCTGTAATTTGGCAGTCGTTGAAGATATCATGATGAAATTTTACAGGATGGTTACGCCTATTACTATACTAGTTTTACCTGGCGTACGTTGCAACGCCCGAGATCGAATGAATGTTGCGTTATTTTTTCTGTTTTGTTTGTTGATAATTTAGTTTATTTTTCTCTAAATTGAATTGAATTTTGTATGCATATTTGGTGAAATTTTCGTTTAAAAGATTTTATTATTGTATCTTATTGTAATACATGTGGGTCCACAATATTTTTGGTTTTTTTCCTTCGGTGCAAAGATAAACAAATTTTTTGGCGTTCCAACTCTAGAGCAAGCAACATATAACTGGCCATGGGAAAAGCACGGACTCGCTAAATTTGATCTTGCAACAGTAAGCGATTGTCCTTGTGCTTTTTTGATTGTAATTGCAATAGCAAGGCGTACAGGAAACCGTACGCGCTTAAAATTGAATGGCAAATCTGTAGGAATTATTGAGGTCCGTGGTATGAGCACACCTTCACTTTAGCTTTTACCGCTGATGATTGTTGCTTCGATTACATTCGGCATTAATTTCTTAACGCGAAGTCTGGTTCCATTGCACAATTTTGGTGGGTCTAAATTCCGAGGAAGCATGATTGGTGAGACAATTTTCAAAGTTAATATATGCGCAGTCATTCCAGGTGGTTCTAAAGAGTTTAGAAATTCAATTGGATAATTCAAAATTTGATCTTCTTCTGTAGCTGTGTCGATCGATTTATATTTCGTCACTTCTCCTAGAATTTGGTTTTGAATGCGATCATTGATTTTGTTAACATGATCTTTTTGGGAGCTAAGATTGCTCCTTCGGATAGCAAAAAAAAAATTTAGTATAAAATTCTTAATTATGGAATATGAAAAACCTTCGTCTTGATCGAAGGAACCTATAGCTAAAATCTGGTGCTGATTGAAGTGTCGGAAATACGTTTCCATAGCGAGTACACACATAGAGTTTAATTTTTATACTCAGTTGAGCAGAGCTTACAGAGTATAATAACTTTGATTGGATAACGGATGGTTGTACAGGTATAAAGGAATCGAGATAGATATAGACTTCCATATATCAAAATCATCAGTATCGAAAAAAAATTTGATTGAGCCATGTCCGTCCGTCCGTCCGTCCGTCTGCCCGTTAACACGATAACTTGAGTAAATTTTGAGGTATCTTGATGAAATTTGGTATGTAGATTCCTGGGCACTCATCTCAGATCGCTATTTAAAATGAACGATATCGGACTATAACCACGCTCATTTTTTCGATATCGAAAATTTCGAAAAACCGAAAAAATGCGATAATTAATTGCCAAAGGCGGATAAAGCGATAAAACTTGGTAGCTGTAATTTGTCAGTCGTTGAAGATATCATGATGAAATTTGGCAGGAACGTTACTACTATTACTATATATGTTCTAAATAAAAATTAGCAAAATTGGATGAAGAACATGTCCACTTTTTAAAAAAATTTTTTTTAATTCAAATTTTAACAAAAAATTTAATATCTTTACTGTATATAAGTAAATTAAGTCAAAATTCAACTCCAGTAATGATATGATACAAAAAAGTACAAAAAAAAATAAGAAAATTTCAAAATGGGCGTGGCTCCGCCCATTTTCATTTAGTTTGTCTAGAATACTTTTAATGCCATAAGTCGAACAAAAATTTACCAATCCTTCTGAAATTTGGTAGGGGCATAGACTCTATGACGGTAATTGTTTTCAGTGAAAATGCGCGAAATCGGTGGAAGCCACGCCCAGTTTTTATACACAGTCCACCATCTGGCCTTCCTCTCGGCCGTTAACACAATAACTTGAGCAAAAACCGATATATCTTTACTAAACTTAGTCCACGTACTTATCTGAACTAACTTTATCTTGGTATAAAAAATGGCCGAAATCCGACCATAACCACGCCCACTTTATCGATATCGAAAATTACGAAAAATGAAAAAAATGCCATAATTCTATACCAAATACGAAGAAAGGGATGAAACATGGTAATTGGATTGGTTTATTGACGCAAAATATAACTTTGGAAAAAAATTTGTAAAATGGGTGTGACACCTACCATATTAAGTAGAAGAAAATGAAAAAGTTCTACAAGGCGAAATCAACAGCGTTTGGAATCTTGTCAGGAATACTGTTAGTGGTATTGCATATATAAATAAATTAGCAGTACCCGGCAGATGATTTTCTGGATCACCTGGTCCACATTTTGGTCGATATCGCGAAAACGCCTTCACATATACATCTAAGTGCCACTCACTCTTAAAACCCTCATTAATACCTTTAATTTGATATCCATATCGTACAAACACATTCTAGAGTCACCCCTGGCCCACCCTAATGGCGATATCTCGAAAAGGCGTCCACCTATAGACCTACTGCCCACTCCCTCTTAAAATGCCCACTAGCACCTTTCGTTATTTACCCATATCGTACAAACATTCTAGAGTCACCCCTGGCCCACCCTAATGGAGATATCTCAAAAAGGCGTCCACCTATAGACCTAATGCCCACTCCCTCTTAAAATGCTCAGTAACGCCTTTCGTTTGATACCCATATCGTAGAAACATTCTAGAGTCACCCCTGGCCCACCCTAATGGCGATATCTCGAAAAAGCGTCCACCTATAGACCTAATGCCCACTCCCTCCTAAAATGCTCAGTAACACCTTTCGTTTGATACCCATATCGTCACCTCTGGCCCACCCTAATGACGATATCTCGAAAAGGTGTCCACCTATAGACCTAATGCCTACTCCCTCTTAAAATGCTCAGTAACACCTTTCGTTTGATACCCACATCGTACAAACATTCTAGAATCACCCCTGGCCCACCCTAATGGCGATATCTCGAAAAGGCGTCCACCTATAGACCTACTGCCCACTCCCTCTTAAAATGCTCAGTAACACCTTTCGTTTGATACCCATATCGTACAAACACATTCTAGAGTCCCCCCTGGCCCACCCTAATGGCGATATCTCAAAAAGGCGTCCACCCATAGACCTAATGCCCACTCCCTCTTAAAATGCTCAGTAACACCTTTCGTTTGATACCCATATCGTACAAACATTCTAGAGTCACCCCTGGTCCACCTTTATGGCGAGATCTCGAAAAGGCTTCCACCTATAGAACTAAGGATTACTCCCTTTTAAAATACCCCTTACCACCTTTCATTTGATACCCATATCGTAAAAACACATTCTAGAGTCACCCCTGGCCCACCCTAATGGCGATATTTCCAAAAGGCGTCCATCTATAGACCTAATGCCCACTCCCTTTTAAAATGCTCAGTAACACCTTTCGTTTGATACCCATATCGTACAAACATTCTAGAGTCACCCCTGGCCCACCCTGATGGCGACATCTCGAAAAGCGTCCACCTATAGACCTAATGCCCACTCCTTCTTAAAATGCTCAGTAACACCTTTCATTTGATTCCCATATCGTACAAACACATTCTGGAGTCACCCCAGGTCCACCTTTATGGCGATTTCTCGAAAAGGCGTTCACCTATAGAACTAAAGCCCATTCCCTTTTAAAATACTCATTACCACCTTTCATTTGATACCCATATCGTACAAACTCATTCTAGAGTCACCTCTGGCCCACCTTAATGGCGATATCCCGAAAAGGCGTCTACCGATAGACCTAAGGCCCGCTCCCTCTTAAAATGCTCAGTAACACCTTTCATTTGATACCCATATCGTACAAACAAATTCTAGATTCAGCCCTGGTCCACCTTTATGGCGATATCCCTAAATGGCGTCCATCCATAGAACTATGGCCTACTCTCTCTTAAAATACTCTTTAATACCTTCCATTTGATACACATGTCATACAACCACATTCCAGGGTTACCCTAGGTTCATTTTCCTACATGGTGATTTTCCTTATTTTGTCTCCATAGCTCTCAACTAAGTATGTAATGTTCGGTTACACCCGAACTTAGCCTTCCTTACTTGTTATATCTAATATATAAAATTCTTCTGTCACGGTTTTAGAAGCTGAACTCCTCCGAAACGGCTGAACCGATTCTCATGAAATTTTGTGAGCATATTGGGTAGGTCTGAGAATCGGCCAACGTCTACCTTTTTTCGCTACGTGCCTAGAGTCTTGAGGTCAAAACGTGGACCCGGGTACCCCTAGAATGTGGTTATACAATATGGACATCAAATGAAAGGTGTTGATGAGTGCTTTAGTAGAGGGTAATTTTCATACCCCTGAGTGACTAGGGTCCCGAGATATAGGCCAAAGCGTGGACCCGGGTGCCCCTAGAGTGTGTTTATAGAATATGGATATCAAATGAAAGCTGTTGATGAGTGCTTTAGTAGAGGGTAATTTTCATACCCCTGAGTGACTAGGGTCTCGAGATATAGGCCAAAACGTGGACCCGGGTACCCCTAGAGTGTGTTTATACAATATGGATATAAAATGAAAGCTGTTGATGAGCGCTATAGTACAGGATAATTTTCATACAACTGGGAGGCTAGGGCTCGAGATATAGCCCAAAACGTGGACCCGGGTACCCCTAGGATGTGTTTATACAATATGGATATCAAATGAAAGCTGTTGATGAGTTCTATAGTACAGGATAATTTTCATACAACTGTGATGCTAGGGTCTCGAGTTATAGCCCAAAACGTGGACCCGGGTACCCTAGAATGTGTTTATACAATATGGATATCAAATGAAAGCTTTTGATGAGTGCTATAGTACAGAATAATTTTCATACAACTGGGAGGATAGGGTCTCGAGATATAGCCCAAAACGTGGACCCGGATACACATGTAATATGTTTTTACATTACGGGTATAGTACGGGATAATTTTCATACAACTGGGAGGATAGAGTCTCGAGATATAGCCCAAAACGTGGAGTCGGATACACCTAGAATATGGTTTTACATTATGGGTATCAAAATGAAGCTGTTGATGTATGCTTTAGTACAGAGTAAGTTTTATACCGCTGGGTGACTACGGTCTCGAGATATAAGCCAAAACATAGACCTGGATACACCTAGTATGTGTTTTTATATTATGGGTATCACATTGATGCTGTTGATGTGTGCTATAATACAGAGTAAGTTTTACGCCGCTGAGTGACTAGGGTCTCAAAATATAGGCCAAAACATGTACCCGGATACCGCTAGAATGTGTGTATTATGGCTATCAAATGAAAGCTGTTGCTGAGAGCTCTGAAGTTCATTGTGATATTCGACTTAGTCGCATCAACCTGGCAAAACTGATAAATATGCATGCGAAGACGAAATAAAGACAAGAATTAATAATACCCACATACCTATTTGCATACGTGCAATTCGATTTGCCTGAAATTTCGTATATAAATTTGCCTATATTAGTATTTACGATGCTTTTTGCCGGGAAGTATAATAGAGACGGACTGGGACTGGGGTTAGGACTAGGACAGGGACTGAGACTGAGACTCGGAGTGGGACTGGGACTGAGACTCGGAATGGGACTGAAACAAAATACATACCACCCTCTGGGACTGGCAGTAAGAGATGAAGAAGAAGGAGAAAAACTTCAGAGAAGAGAAAAGAGAGAAGGAGACTGAGAAAGAGATAGAATGAGACGAAGATGGAGGTGAAGCGAAAAAGACGGAGGGAGGAGTGAATAAAGAGATTAGGAAAAAGTGTAGAGGGGTAGAGCAGAGTTAGACGGAAAAAGCTTATTAAAATGTATACAGATAGGCCGCGAATTTAGGGCAGAACAACGTCTGCCGGGTCTGCTAGTATGTATATAGATGTAAATAGACTAAAGCTAACGAATTGTTTAACTGCGGCAGATTATTAAACGTCCAAAAGGAATAACAGCTAAACTCAAATATGCAATCAAACTTTAGGTGTTAAAATAACCTAAGTTTGTACGGCAGCCATATTCCTGAAAAGTCCCATTTGTAGGGAAGGTGCCACGCCCCTTTTTCCCCAATTCCACATTTTACTGGAGGTGTTAGGACTTAACATCATATAGCTCCTTACCAATTTTCATTATCCATAGATATGCAGATGATATATTCCATTTGTATGGGAAGTGCCACGCCCCCCTTTTCCCAATTCCACTTTTTCTCGGTGGTGTTAGGGATTGACCTCATATAACTCCTTACTCAATGTTCTGGCATGTATACCTTCAGAGTTATGCAGTACCAAAGATTTGATTTGTATGGGAGGTGCCACCCCCCTTTTATATATCAATTCAATTAAATATTATTTCTAAAATATTTGTACAGTAAGATTTACATCTCTTTTTGCACAACAAAAAAAACAACACTCAGATCCAGAAAATAGTTAAAAGTAGTTAACGATAAATTAACGATAAATTAAATTAAATCAATCAATAAGTATATTAAACCACGTAACAAAAAATAAGTACAAAGTACATTATGTAAATGGTTCAATTTGTGAAAAAGTATTTACATAGGACATCCTTGAAGTTACTTCCGTTCAATTTGCATTTTATGCCAGCAAGTATTGAATTTCAAATTCTAACAGCATTGATAAAAACATTCTAGTAGAGTTCTTAAGGATAAAATATGGCAACATGAGGTTAAGACAGCGCTCCGATTGTGGAAAGATAAGTTTTTCATAAAGATAATTTGGAGTATTCGTATACATTAAACGAAATAGAAATATACAGTTTCTGGCTTTTAAATAGGCAGCGATGTCACATCCCAGTAGCGATGTTCTCCATGCAGATATGTGGTCAAACCTACGTATTCCATATACATAACGCGTAATTTCATTAAATGCAATATCAACTTAATCCGCGGACTGAGAGTCAAGCTTGCTATATACTAGTTCAGAGTAGGTTAGGGTAGGCAAAATAATTTGACGGGCAAGCCTCTTTCGAATATGAATTGGAGTAAATGGTGCTGACTGCCTCAGGTTACGTAGAGTAACATACACTTTGCCTACAGCTGAACTTATGTGGTTTACACAACTTAAATTTGTGATAATAACGAAGCCCAAGTTGGTGATTTTTTCAACTATTTCAAGAGAGTTGTTGTTTAAATAAATATTAGGAATACTAGTAAGATTTATTTTATTTTTGAAAACTGGTAAGGCATACGACTTATTTGAGTTAAGTTGAAGGCAATTTCGTGTAGACCATCGTGATATAGCTAGTAAATCCTCATTCAGCTTTACCGTTATTGCATTAATATTATCAAAACGACCAGATAGTTACAGCTGAACGTCATCAGCATATGCATGCATATTAGTCGATATTTCTAAAACGCCTTCACATGTACAACTAACGGTCAATCCCTTTTAAAGCCCTCATTAATACCTTTAATTTGATACCCATATCGTACAAACACATTATAGAGTCGATACCTTGAAAAGGCGTCCACCTCTAGAACTAATGCCCGCTCTCTTTTAAAATACTCATTAACACCTTTCATTTGATACCAAAACACATTCTACAGTCACTCCTGGTCCACATTTATGGCGATATCTCGAAAAGGCGTCCACCTATAGAACTAACGCCAACTCCCTTTTAAAATACTCTTTAATAGCTTTCATTTGATACCCATGTCATACAAACACATTCCAGGGTTACCCTAGGTTCATTTTCCTATATGGTGATTTTCCTTTATTTGACAAAGGATGAAGGAAAATCGTTCCAAAAAACGTCACCCTTGGTCACCAATTTGGTCGATATTTCCTAAAGGTATATCATATGTAATTAAAAACCACTTATAAACCATCTACGAAACCCTTCGAAACCAACGCAGCTATAACTATACTCAGATCAGCAGAGCTCACAGAATATATTAATTGTGTTCGCATAACGGTAATCCGTAACGGCATTAACTAATCGAGATAGATATAGACTTCTATATATCAAAATGATCTGGGCGAAAAAGAAATTCATTTAACCATGTCCGCCCGTCCGTCCGTCCGTTCGTAAACACGACCACTTGAGTAAATTTTGAGGTATATTAATGAAATTTGGTATGTAAGTTCCTGGGCACTCATCTCAGATCGCTTTTTAAAATGAACGAAATCGGACTATAACCACGCCCACTCTTTCGATATCGAAAATTTCGAAAAACCGAAAAAGTGCGATAATTCATTACCAAAGACGGATAAAGCGATGAATCTTGGTAGGTGGGTTAACCTTATGACGTAAAATAGAAAATTAGTAAAATTTTGGACAATGGGCATGGCACCGCATAAAAGAATGTAATTTAAAAGTTTTGCAAGCTGTGACTTTGCAGTCATTAAAGATATCATGATGAAATTTGGCAGGAACGTTACTCCTATTACTATATGTGTGCTGTGTAAAAATTTGCAAAATCGGATGTCGAACACGCCCACTTTTTAAAACAAAAATTTTTTAAGTCAAATTTTAACAAAAAATTGAATATCTTTCCAGTATATAAGTAAATTATGTCAACATTCAACTCCAGTATTGTATGGTGCAACAAAATACAAAAAGGAGAGAAAATTTCAAAATGGGCGTGGCTCCGCCCTTTTTCATTTAATTTGTCCAGGATACTTTTAATGCCATAAGTCGAACAAAAATTTACCAATCCTTGTGAAATTTGGTAGGGGCATAGACTCTATGCCGGTAACTGTTTTCTGTGAAAATGGGCGAAATCGGTTGAAGCCACGCCATGTTTTTATACACAGTCGACCGTCTGTCCTCCCTCTTGATTGTTAACACGATAACTTGAGCAAAATCTGTATATCTTTAATAAACTTAGTTCACGTAATTAACTAAACTCATTTTTTCAAAAATGGGCAAAATCCGACTATTACCACGCCCACTTTTTCGATATCGAAAATTTCGAAAAATAAAAAAAATTCCATAATTCTATACAAAAGAGGGTGATTGGTTTGGTTTTTTGACGCAAAATATAACTTTGGAAAAAACTTTGTTTTATTAAGTAGAAGAAAATGAAAAATTTCTGCAGGGCGAAATAAAAAGCCCTTGGAAACAAAGCAGGAATACTGTTCGTGGTATTACATATATAAGCGGTGCTTGACACATGATGTTCTGGGTCACCCTGGTCAACATTTTGGTCGATAACTCGAAAACGCCTTCACATATACAACTAAGGCCCACTCCCTTTTAAAATACTCTTTAATACCTTCCATTTGATACCCATGTCATACAAACACATTCCAGGGTTGCGTAGGTTCACTTTCCTACATAGTGATTTTCCTTTATTTTGTATCCAAAGCTCTCAGCTGAGTATGTATTGTTCGGTTACACCCGAACTTAGCCTTCCTTACTTGTTTCTATTTTGCTTGTTGATAATTTAGTTTATTGTTCTGTAAATTGAATTGAACTTTGTACGCATATTTGGTGAAATTTTCGTTTAAAACATTTTATTATTGTATCTTATTGTAATATATATTTTTATACCCAGCTTTATTTGTACACAGGGTATTATAACTTTGATTGGATAACAGTTGGTTGTACACGTATAAAGGAATCGAGATAGGTATAGACTTCCAAATATCAAAATCATAAAAAAACAATTTGATTTAGCCATGTCCGTCCGTCTGTCCGTTAACACGATAACTTGAGTAAATCGGATGATAACCACGCCCACTTTTTATATATATAACATTGTGGAAAACACAAAATAATTTTAAATGGGCGTGGCAGGGCCCACTTGTGATAAAATCAATTTTACAAATATTATTAATCATAAATCAAAAAAATCAATTTTACAAATATTATTAATTATAAATCAAAAATCGTTAAACCTATCGTACCAAAATTCGGTAGAGAGGTTGCCTTTACTATAAGGAATGCTTCGAATTAACGAAATCGTTTAAGAACCACTCCTACTTTTATATAAAAGATTTTTAAGAGAGTCATGGACGAATAAAATAAGCTATATCTTTGCAAAAAAGAGCTTTATATCAATGGTATTTCATTTCCCAAGTGGATTTATAACAAAAATAGGAAAAACTTCAAATTTAAAAAAATGGGCGTAGAACCGCCCCTTTTATGACTGAGCAATTTTCTTTGTTTCGGGGGCCATAACCCGAAGAAAAATTAGTTCAAAATAGAACCATATGTATATGTATTATTGCGCAGCCTTGTAACACTATTAAGCACACAAAAAAAAAACAACAACAGCATTTCAAGTGTACAGCTGGGTATGTAATGTTCGGTTTCACCCGAACTTAGACTTCCTTACTTGTTGGTTTTTTCGTCCGGTGCAAGGATAAACAAATTTTTTGGCGTTCCAACTCTAGAGCAAGCAACATTTAGATGTCCATTGGAAAAGCACGGACTCTGTAAATTTAATCCTGCAACAGTAAGCGATTGTCCTTGTGCTTTGTTGATTGTAATTGCAAAAGCAAGGCGTACAGGAAACTTTACGCGCTTAAAGTCGAATGGCAAAGCTTTAGGAATCATTGAGATCCGTGGTATGAGCAACATCTTCACCTTTGCCTTTACCGCTGATGATTGTTGCTTCGATTACATTCGGCATTAATTTCTTAACGCAAAGTCTGGTTCCATTGCACAATTTTGGTGGGTCTAAATTCCGAGGAAGCATGATTGGTGAGACAATTTTCAAAGTTAATATATGCGCAGGCATCCCAGGTGGTTCTAAAGAGTTTAGAAACTCAATTGGATAATTCACAATTTGATCTTCATGTGTAAGTGTCGATCGATTTATATTTCATCACTTCACCAGGAATTTGGTTTTGATTAGATTTTGTTAACATGATCATTTTTGGGGAGCTAGGATTGCTGGAGGTGTTAGGACTTAACGTCATATAACTCCTTACCAATTTTAATTATCCTACTATTACTACATCCAGAGATATGCAGTATGATATATTCCATTTGTATGGGAGGTGCCACGCCCCCTTGTTCCAATTCCACATTTTCTTGGCGGTATTAGGTATTGACCTCATATAACTCCTTACTGAATTTCAATCTTCTGGCATCTATACCTTCAGAGTTATGCAGTACCAAAGATTCCATTTGTATGGGAGGTGCTACGCCCTCTTTATATATCGAAATTATTTTTAGCCTAAAACCTTCGTGTTGATCGAGAGAACCTATAGCTAAAATTTGGTGATGATTGATGTGTCGGAAATACGTTTCCATAGCGAGTGCACACACAGAATTTGATTTTTATATACATATACTAGTAGACCCGGCAGACGTTGTTCTGCCTTAAATTTAGCTTATCTGCATACATTTTAATAAGCTTTTTCCGTCTAACTCTGCCCTCCCTCCTCTACACTTTTTCCTAATGTTTTTATTCACTCCTCCCTCCGTCTTTTTCGCTTCATCTATCTCCATATTCGTCTCATTCTATCTGTTTCTCAGTCTCCTTCTCTCTTTTCTCAAGTTCTTCTCATTCTTCTTCATCCCTTATTGCCAGTCCCAGAGGGTGGTATGTATTTTGTTCCAGTCCCATTCCGCGTCTCAGTCCCAGTTCCACTCCGAGTCTCAGTCTCAGGCTCAGTCCCAGTCCTAGTCCTAATCCCAGTCCCAGTCCGTCTCTGGTATACTTCCCGGAAAAAAAGCATCGTAAATACTAATATAGGCAAATTTATATACCAAATTTCAGGCAAATCGAATAGGACGTATGTAAACAGGTATGCGGGTATTATTAATTCATGTTTTTATTTCGGCTTCGCATGCATATTAACCAGTTATTCCAGTTTGATGCGACTAAATCGAATATCACAATGAAAATAATTTAAAGCTCTCAGCAACAGCTTCCATTTGATATGCATAATGCACACACATTATAGGGGTATCCGGGTCCATGTTTGGCTTATATCTCGAGACCCTAGTCACCCAACGGTGTAAAACTTGCTCTATACTAAAGCACACATAAACAGCTTCAATATGATACCCATAATGTGAAAACACATCCTACTGTTACCTTGATCCACATTTTGGCCTATATCTCGAGACCCTAGTCACCAATAGCTACGAAAACTAACCTGTACTAAAGCACTCATCAACAGCTTCAATTTGATACTCATAATGTAAAAACACTGTCTAGGCGTTCACGGGTCCACGTTTTGGCCTATATCTCGAGACCCTATGCACCCAGGGGTATGAAAATTACCCTCTAGTAAAGCACTCATCAACAGCATGCATTTGATATCCAGATTCTATAAACACATTTTAGGGGGTACACGGGTCCACGTTTTGGCCAATATCTCGAGACCCTAGTCGCCCAGTGGTATGAAAATTACCCCTACTAAAGTACTCATTTTATATCCATATTCTATAAACACATTCTAGGGGCACCCGGGTCCACGTTTTGGCCTATATCTCGAGACCCTAGTCACCCTGGGATATGAAAATTACCCCCTACTGAAGCACTCACCAACAGCTTTCTTTTGATATCCATATTGTATAAACACATTCTAGGGGTACCCGGGTCCAAATTTTGGTCTATATATCGAGACCCTGTGCGTCGATCGCAACTGAACCTATGTGCGAACCACCCGTGAGGTATACGCCACTTATGTGAAAGTTTGAATAAAATCGACCGGCTACAAACTAACACACATTTTAGCCTTTCTTTTATATATAAGATAGATATTGTGACGAATACTAGCAATAATAAGGGGTACTATCATCTCTAAGCCGATACTGAGCAGTGACTTGTATGGACATAACCAAATTCATCATTATGTCTACACATATGTCCATACAAGCAGCGGAGAGCAACGCACAAACACACGCATATATCTGAGATACTCCCAAAAGTAGGCAATAATTTGTGCAGGTATCACTCACATATACACGCGCATATGAGAAGCTACACACGTGCATCTGTAGTTATAATTTTATAGCTAGTAACTAAGTAAATTCTAGAAACTCCTTGAAGTATGGAACGAGGAAATCGAAGAGTATAAAAGAGCGCAATCTGAACAATCAGCAATGAGTTTGATTTAAGCACGCTATCTGTCGAGAAGTAGTAGTACTTGAATAAAGACAATTTTGCATTATTGAATAGTGAAGTTATTTATTCAACAGTTTAGTGATTCGAACGTTAGGAGAAGGTTGCAAATAAGAGGAACTTGTACTCAATTCGTTACAATATGTTCGTATATTTAATGGTGTGTATTTTTGAGATGTTTGACAAAATGTTCACCGCTTTCATAATATCGAGAGTCTACCGTCATGACGGCCGTAATATTTTATGTCCTGCCGCTATATTACGTTTATAGCATCCCAACTGGAGTCACAGGAGGCACGTATTTCAGAAATGACTTCGCAAGTGTCATCTCAACTGGAAGACCAAAAGACATATATGGTATCGCAATTGGAAGCGCAAGAGGCACGTATATCTGAAATGTCGGCAGACATTTTGGAACAGGTATCATCAAAACTTGAAGCTCAGGATGCAAAAATTGCCCAATTTCAGGCAGAAATAGATGATTTCAAAGGTCGTATGGAGCAGTTACAACTAAATCGCCAAGCTGTTTCAAGCAATCCGAAGGTAGAAACTCCATCTCTTGACGGCTCTATTCCTTTCCAGGTCTTTAAGCTACAGTTTGAGAAGACCGCAACAGTGAACAACTGGAATGCTGAAGATAAAATTGCTGCACTGTTCATGGCATTTAAAGGGCCTGCACGTGAGATTTTACAAACCATTCCAGAGGGCGAACGGAACTATTATAAAGCATTGATTGGCGCTCTAGAGAGACGATACGGAATTGAGCATAGGAGACAGATATACCAAAGCGAGTTACTGAAGCGCTTCCAGAGGCCTGGTGAAACATTGCAAGAGTTTGCGTCAGATGTTGAAAGGCTGGTACATTTAGCGAATGCGGACGCAACCATGGAATACACTGAAAGGGTAAAGATTCAGAGCTTTATAAAGGCATCCGGGACGTCGAAACAAAGCCAGCTATATATGCAAACCCAAAGCCAACATTCGCGGAAACGGTATCAAATGCTCTGATTCAGGAAACAGCGTCGCTTCTGTGTAAGCCAGTTTTCAAAGCACGCCGAGTGGAAGTAGAAAGGCCAGAGTGTGTAGACGCAATTTTAGAAGATTTAAAAGGAACGCAATAGAAGAATAATGGTGCAATCAAATGTTTCAAGTGCGATAACCCAGGTCACATTGCTCGTCATTGCAGCACCGGTCCTGGTAGTTCGAACTTGGGTGGCCGTTAACGCAAAGCTGGAGGAGATAAGGAAGAGCGAGTCATATGTAAAGATCGAAAACTTGCCCCAGCTATTGAATGTCCTGTGATATCTGTGTCGCAAATTGGAAGGAAATCAAGCAGTCTTACCGTCACACGGAAGGTCGATGGCAAAGAACGTGCACTGACTGTAGATGCGGGCGAATCTCATTCCTTGATTCGATCTGATTTGGTCAACAGGAGAGTAAAGCCATTACCTGGAGCAAGGTTGCGTACGGTCACTAGCGAGTATAACCAAATCCTAGGAGAACTGATCTGTGAAGTCTTAATTGGGAAGGTTATGGTTCTACACAAATTCGTTGTGGCGGAGGTCGTAATTAAGTCATATTGGGAGTGAACTTCTTAGTTGACCATGACATCAGGATCGATATGTGGAGAAAGATTATGCGCTATAAAAACAAGGATGTGCCACTTAACTTCAGTTTGGAGAAAGAGTTCAGCAGTAAGCGAGTGCTGGTGGAGGAGATTCGACAGAGACCACAAAAGTCAAGGAAAGTAGATCGGGCAAAGGTTGATGAAACGAATAGGCCAAACAAATCAAAACCGAAGGTACCTGCGAGAGAAACATTGGCATTGAAAAACCCTAATGGACGCACTAAAACGAACAAAAATATTTCCCAGAAAGAATGCAAGGGTGGTTTCAAGCCAGGGCACACTACTGTTAGGAAACGTCGGAACGATACTGATTATGTGAAGACAATCCGTCAAGAGCAAGCTCTACAAAGTAGTCCATTGGCCAGACAACAGAGTGCGAGGGAACGATCCAGGATAAAGAGTAGTAAGATGAAACACAGGTACGATGAGAACAATAATTCGGAAGGTTACTTTGAGGGAGATTTGGTACTGTTATACAACTCTCACTGGCGGAAAGCTGTTCCATCTAAATTTTGGTGCAGTTGGGAAGGCCCGTGCAGAGTTTCGAAGAGGATCAGTGATGTCATCTACAGCATACAAACAATTGCGAAACCACGAAATAGAAGAGTGGTTCATTTGGAGATGCTGGCAGCGTTTAGATCGAGAGATTTGTCTCATCGCGACTATCAGACTTAAGTGGAGGGCAGTGTGACGAATAATAGCAAAACTAAGGGGTACTATCATCTCTAAGCTGATACTGAGCAGTGACTTGTATGGACATAACCAAATTAATCATTATGTCTACACATATGTCCATACAAGCAGCGGAGAGCAACGCACAAACACATGCATATATCTGAGATACTTCCAAAAGTAGGCAATAATTTGTGCAAGTGTGACTCACATATACACGCGCATATGAGAAGCTATAGACGTGCATCTGTAGTTATAATTTTATAGCTAGTAACTAAGTAAATTCTGGAAACGCCTAGAAGTATGGAACGAGGAAATCGAAGAGTATAAAAAAGCGCAATCTGAGCAATCAGCAATGAGTTTGATTTAAGCACGCTATCTGACGAGAAATAGTAGTACTTGAATAAAGGTCATTTTGCATTATTGAATAGTGAAGTTATTTATTCAACAGTTTAGTGATTCGAACGTTAGTAGACGGTTGCAAATAAGAGGAATTTGCACTAAATTCGTTACAATATGTTTGTATGTTTAATGGCGTGACGAAGCGTACATGCTAGTTTAAAACCAGGTCTGAGCTCGCCGGGTTGGGGTGGTTCTTGCTTGTCACATGTGTACAGAGGTCACCTAACACACAAAAGAAATCCATGCACATATTTGAATAGAACCAGGCAAAAAAAAATCTAAACACTTTAACCCCGAAAACCCCTAAAGATATGACAGACAACCGGAAACGGAATAAACCGGAGATGCAGCCGATCGAACCCGGGAAGCAATAAAGCCGCTTCCTTTCTCTCCTCCTACCCAACCATGAGAAATGTATTTATGAATTTAATCCCTAAGCCCAACCATACCTAAAGAAGACCTAGATCACCTCACACTCCTTTAAAATAAAAAATTAACACCGATTCATTTTAGATTCACAAATCGATTACATATTTATTCTCCAATTTATGTAGCTTTATAGTTTCTTATCAAATATTAATCATTAAAGTTACAAATATGAGCAATTGACATTATTCCTATGAAATATCAATAAGGATATTCATCCGAAAAATTTATAGTAATAATATTTTACAGGGATAATCTCATTATAAATTATCAATCAATTAATTCCTAAAAGATAATTCCTATTTAGACAGATTTTGACTGAAATGGTCTTAGTTCGAAACAGGAAAAAAACTCCTATACTACTGATTTAGATAGTAAAAAAAAAAAGGTTTGTGAACATTAATTCTGGATCTATTCCACTCTAAGCACTCAAGCGTTTATTTTGATCATTATTTACTACTCCAACAACAAAAAAATAGTTCTTTTGTCCGCACAACTAAATTTCCTGTTGGGGATAGGTCCTTGGAGCGTAATTAATAGAACACGTTTTAATATAATTGCGTTTATTGAAAGACTAAAAGAATATTGTGCATAAGAAATACAATACATCAAAAGAGTAATAAGATGTAGAGTTGCATTTAAAGGTACGATCTATTCGTGTTGTAATCCTGAACCGGTTACTTTTCAACACTCTTCCCATTCCCAAACTTCTCATGTTTAGTTTTAGTTTTATTTAAATTCTTTGTAAGCACATCAGCAATCATCTCATTTTTGCAAGTATATTTAACTTCGATTTGAATATTATTAATTGCTTCTCTAACGAAATGATATTTAATATCTATGTGCTTCTTCGTGAGTGATAAACCGGGTTTTTCGCTAATTGCTGTGCACTTAAATTATCGCCGTAAACCACAATTGGATTACCAGAATCACATACGCCAATGTCTTTCATAAGACTTCGTAAATACACTGCTTCTTTTGCAGCTGATGCCAATGCGATGTACTCTGCCTCTGTGCTGCTGAGGGCTACGCTGGTTTGTCGCTTACTTTCCCCCGAGATTGCACTACCACCCATAAAGAATACATACCCCATGTACGATTTGCGGTCGAGAGTATTGCTGCCCCAATCGGCATCTACGAATCCCTCTATAGGTTTGCCAGTACAACGGTATACTAGTTTGTAGTCTTCAGTCATTGAAAGGTATCTTAAAAAATGCTTGATACCAGATTCGTGCTCTTTATGCGGATTTTGATTTCACTGTGCCAGCTTAGAAATTGAATGCAATATATCTGGCCTTGTACAAATAGCGAGATACATTAATACACCGAATGCTGATTGGTAACTTGTAACATCTACTTTAGCACACGACTCACTAGTGCATCCTATTTGAAAACCTGCGTTTAACGGTGTCTTCGCTACTCGACAGCTTGTCATATTGTATTTTTCTAAAATCTCTCTCACATACAGTGATTGTCCAACTGAGATGTTTCCCGTCTCGCCTTCTCTAGTGATCTCCATTCCTAAGAAATACGAAATCGGACCCTTATCGACGCACTCAAAACTACTTGATATCTGTGATTTAATCGCTAAGAGATCATCTTTGTTTTGGGAGCTAATGATCAAGTCATCTACATATACAGCAATGAGACTTAAATCACCTTGGTTACCCATTCTGTATAAACAACGCTCATTATTACATGCCTCGAACCCAATTCTCTTTAAAACTTCATCCAATTTTTGGTTCCACTCTCTTCCGGATTGTTTCAGTCCGTATATGGCTTTATTGAGCTACAATGCTCGATCAGGACATTGTTTGTCGATAAAACATTCAGGTTGCTGCATATATACTACGTCAGTAAGCTCGCTGTTAAGGTATGCGCTACAAACATCCATTTGATGAGTGTACATTTTGAGCTCTGCCGCTAATGCCAACACCATACGAATTGTAGCGTAACGTACTACCGGAGAAAATGTCTCAGTGTAATTTACACCGAATTGTTGGCTACAGCCCTTTGCGACTAAACGCGCCTTAAATCATTCAACGCCACCATTTTTGTCGTTCTTTACGTTGAAAACCCATTTACACCCGATTGCCTTTTCGCCAGTTGGTAAGTCAACTAACTGCCACGTTTGGTTTCGCACCAAAGCATCATATTCGACTTTCATCGCCTTTGCCCACTCTTCCTTAAGCTCGCAGCTTTCAGCTTCTTTCACCGTTTGAGGAATTTCAATTTCGCACGCACTTTGCATCATATTTACCGAATTATATACTTTTCGTGAGCGCCCAGGCTTTCCAGTACGTACAAACTTCGGCCTACCTCGACCAATTTGCGCAGGAGATTCTTCCTCCTTGGTCGGAGTTTCAAAAAAACTATCTTTGTAGTCGCTGTCTGAATCAGACGTCTTCACCTCTTCAAACAAATCGTCGCTGTCGTTTGCTTCATCTTCACTCAATACTTTAGATGATTTCGCTTTAGTAATGTGTTCACGATTTTCAGTGGATAAGAGGTCAGAAAAATCTACTACTTCATTTTTATTCATCGGTAAAAACTTTACATCGCGTTTCTCTACTATCATGCGCTGCTCTGAATCATACAAACGATACGCTTTCGATGTTAGTGAATAACCTACCATAACATACTTCTTTCCTTTAGGCTTGAATTTACTTTTGTTCACTTGATTCAACGCAATTGCTTCTGAGCCGAACACTCTTAAAAAATTTACAGCTGGCTTTCGCCCAGACCAAGACTCGTAAGGCGTCATATTATTTAATGCCTTTGTAGGCGATCTGTTTCGCAGAAATACTGCCGTATTAACTGCCTCTGCCCATAAATACTCGCGAAGCCCACTCTGAAGCAACATGGTACGTGCCATCTCAACTATGGTACGGTTGGCCCTCTCCGCGACCCCGTTCTGCTGCGGCGTATACGGCACTGTCAGCTGTCGTTTTATGCCACACTCATTTAATTATTTATCAAACTCTTTATTTACGAACTCACGTCCATTATCGCTTCGAATTACTTTAATTCTTTTTCCAGTCTGGCGCTCTACCAAATTTGCAAACATTTTAAATTTTTCTAAGACTTCTTCTTTAGACTTAAGAAAATAAACAAACATGCGCCTTGATTTATCGTCTATGAAATTTAAGAAATAACGCGCACCACCAAGCGATTTTGTACGAAATGGGCCACACACATCTGTGTGTACTAATTCTAAAATTTCTTTTGCTCGGTTTTCCGTACTCTTCGGAAAAGGCTTTACGTTTATTTTGCACCGTGCACATACTTCGCACTCAATGTCTTTAGCGAACGTCACTTTGTCGATTCCTCGCACCATGTCTTTATTTATTAATTCTTGTAAACTACCGTAGTTCAAATGTCCATATCGCTCGTGCCACGAAAAAGATTTTTCATTTGAAGAATAAAAACATTTGTTGTTATTTCTTTTGCTATTGCTTTTGCTACTGCATCGAAATACAAAAAGTTTGTTTACCTTCATGGCGCTCAACACTATTTCATTCTTGCTAATTATTTTTGCGTTATGTTTATCAAACATTACTTGTAGACCATTTTCTACAGCTCTAGCGACGGATATAAAATTACTGCCCATATTTGGCACAAACAAAACATTGTGTAGAATAATATCACTCTCTTTATATCTAATTCGCACTTCACCCACACCTTCTGCGTAAATGAAATTGTCTCCCGCTAGACTAATTTTTTCTTTGTGTTGTTTGAGTGAAATAAACAAATTTTTGTTGCAACACATATGCGCTGTCGCGCCGCTGTCAAGAAGCCAAGTCGAGTTTTCAAACGCACTAGCTTCTGCTGCTGCTAACATCGTAAATGAATGCTCATTTCTCTTCGTTGCTCTCTGATCGTTCTTATTGGATTTCAAGTTGCAGTTTGCAGCATAATGACCGCGCTGCCCATACTTATAGCATTTCACATTTTGCATATTTCTATTTCTCTTATACGTTGAAGTTTCCCCTTTTTCTGCATTCTTTGACCACAAAGCAAAGGCTTGCGATTCCCCTTCAGATTCAGCTGAACCGCGTTTTGTCTGTTTCTTTCGCTCGAACTCTTCTAGAAGTTTGACCTTCAAATTGGTCAATGTCGGCATCGTGTCTCTTGTCTCCATCGCAACAACAAAATGTTCGTACTGCTTTGGTAGACTTGAAAGTAGAATTATTGTAACTAATTCGTCTTTAATTTCAATTCCTACTTCAGTTAATTTTTCTACAACGCAAGTAAAATCATTTAAATATTTCGACATATTTTCGCTGTCACTTAGCTTCATACCGAGAAGCTTCTTATATAACGACACCTTGTGTACAGGTCCACTTGGTTGATGCAAATTTTCGAGAGCCTTCCACGCTTCAGTTGATGTTTTGCATTGCTTTATGTGGTTGAGTTGCGACGCTTTTACACTAAGAGTAATTGTGGCCAAAGCCTTCTCATCAAGCGCTTCCCACTCGGATGCATCATTTTCAGGCTTTACAACTTTTTCGCTCACTATGTGCCACAGTCCGGCATGTATTAGGACACTTTTCATTTGTACCCGCCATGAGTCAAAATTCTTTTCATCGAGTTTATCAATTTGATATAGCGAGTTCATTTTTGCGTATATCTTTCTTTAAAACGCGACACACCCGTTTTAATTTATTTATAAACGTCTTAATTCCTTTCGCGGACTGTGTCCTGGGCCCATAACCAATGTTGGGGATAGGTCCTTGGAGCGTAATTAATAGAACACGTTTTATTATAATTGCGTTTATTGAAAGACTAAAAGAATATTGTGCATAAGAAATACAATACATCAAAAGAGTAATAAGATGTAGAGTTGCATTTAAAGGTACGATCTATTCGTGTTGTAATCCTGAACCGGTTACTTTTCAACATTTCCAAAAACCATATCTATTATTGGCAAATATCAAACATGAGAAAGTTTATTTAACTTTTATAGCTTTTTATTGAACTTAATTTAACTTTGCCCAATTCTGCACATCTATATACTAATGGCAGTTCTTAGTCCTCACATTTTCTACATTCAAATAATCGCAAGAGAAAAATTAACATTTGTTTATTATACCATTTCTAATTGGAATTTGGAAAAAAATAAATGTTGAGAGAAAAAAAAGGTATATGTCACTGTGGCAACGCAAAAAAAATTACAAAATAACACTTTCAGGTAAAGGGAGAGGGAGTAACGTGATCAAAGCATATATTTATGAACAGCTATTTTTCTTGTGTTTTCGATGTTACTTTCTCTCGCTCTACACGCGTGAACAAATGATCATATACATGTTACCAAAAAATATAAAAGAGTTTAATTTAAGAGAACTTACATGATGAGATCCAACGTGGTCAGCAGGCGCCTGTTGAGGTGTGTTGGTTTGCTAAAAAATTGAAATGATGTCTTTTTCTCTCTCTATGATGAATATAATTCTTATTAGAAATTTTCTTTTGAACTATTCTCTGTATGCACAAAAAAAATTGTTATTGCCTCAAATATGTAAGACCATTGACCCCGTTTTTAACCCTACAATGTTCGAATCTATAATTCAGAACTTTTTAAAACAAATTTTTACTCTTTTTTCCCAAATCAATTAAAATTACTCATTTAACGTTTCTTTCCTAGTTAGATTCTTTTAAATAATTACACTATAACAAGAAAATTAGGTTTTGATTCATCTTAATAGTTTCAATTTCTTCTCCCTTTTCAACTTTGCTTTAGTTAATTTTTATTTTCTATTTGCTTATACCTACTTATATATTTTCCTTTAGGAATATGTACGCCTAGAGCCTATTTATATTATAAATGTATGTATATATACACGTATGTATATGAACCGTAATTATTCCTACATCATTTTTCTCTTTAAATAGGAAAACTTTTCACCACTATTTTTTTTTTTTTTTTTTGTAGTTTCTATGTGAAAAAAAAAATACTAATGATGAAATTATTAAAATCACAAATTTTCCACATTAAATTTACGATTAGATCTCCGATCTCCTTTTTCTTTCCTATGTCTTAACACTTTACTTAATTAATTTTTAGTTTTTTTTTTTTTTTTTTTTACAGCGGTTAATAATTAAATGTAATAAAAAATTCATATATATTCATTTATATTTTTAGAGCAGGAAAAGTTAAATATTAAATAATATTAAACCACAAAAGTTAAATATAAATCGCATTGCATTTTGATCTCCAAGATCTCTAAACTGGAATCGAATTTAGTAATTTTCAAGCCTTTCCATGGCAAATCTAGTCTAAGTAAAGCTTTCTAAGAGGTCTTCATAATAAAGTGATTTACGTAACATTTTTGACCTCGTGCTTTAAAAATATATAGAAATCTGCCAACAGGTTCCCGGATGCTGATGCATTTTCTTGATTTTTCCTCCTGGTATCTGTTAGTACAACAGGAAAACTTGATGCAGGAAAAGGTTTATGGTTTTTTTTTTTTAACGTAATTCGTTGAAATTATCGTGGTTACGCGAGGAAAGCTTCAATATTTCCTTATATTTTTGTAATTTCACCCGTAACCGAAGTAAATTTGGTGACCATGCACCGTTTCAAAAAAACTAAGCTCGATGTGGTATCGAAGCACAACTTGTCACTTTGAGATCTCCAGCCAGAAAGAACGAGATCAATTTGGCGGAAATCGATCGTGCTCTCGTCTTTATCTCCTCATTTTCTCAAACCCATCATGCACGCAATTAGACCGTTTGCCACAGGTGTTGCCACTGAACTCCGTTTTGTAACTTTAACCCTATGATGGTCAATGAAGCTAACTACCTAGCCTTTCTGATTTAGGACACACCTATGAATATTTCTATCAGAAAAGGTTTTCAAAAACTAATTGTTTTGTGCATCTAAACAGAAATAAACAAATTTATTGACAGCAAAATGGGATCAGCAGTTGTAGCATTTATGTTATTGGAAGAAGAAAGTTGCGAGAAGGTCAAAAGGAAAATTTTAAGAGATCGCAGCAATCCATTTGAGTTGCCAGAGACAGCGTCATTAAAAATATTTCTTAATGTGGGTTTCTAAATATTTATAGAGTAATTGCAGTTTCATTGCATACTATCGGATAAACAAAGAGGCTTTCCGAATGGTATTGGACGCCATTGAAGGACGCTTAACTTGCTCGAAAGTTCTGCCAGTGCTGCAACTAGCAGCTACGTTACGATTTTTAGCTGAAGGATCCTATCAAAGATCAGTTGGCAAGGATTCTAGCATGAGCGTAGGTAGAAGCACGGTGTCAACAATTTTAGATGATGTGCTTCGTGAAGCCCTTCGCAATATCTGGATGTTTCTCCATAAATTCAATCAAAATACTGTTTTACATTGAATTTTTATGCGTTCCCCTATTAAGAATCAAAATATATGTAAATTTATTTTTATAAAATAAACCATTATTTACTTATATTTTTATAAAATATTCAACTGCAAGAGAAAAACAACTATAAAAAAATTAAATCCAACGGCATTTAACTGATCTGATTGGTTTGTTTCCGACATCAAAATCGATATTATCGGATTCTCTGACACCTAAAACCGAAACTAATTCCAATTCGAACATAAAACCAATAACATTGGATTTCATGACACCAAAGTAATTCTTTTGTCGTTTTTAAATCCGATTCCGACAACAATTGGATTCCATGACAGCCCTGAGTACTACATACTACTAAATTTCAATACGCATTATAGTCAGATGTAGCTGAAATATGTGTCTATGTTTCACCTATACACTAATTCTATGTATAACCTCTTATAATGGTGCGTGTCCACAAGTCATCACAACTGATTCAGCAACATGTTATACACTATGGCATCAGAGGGTTGTGTCTCGGCTTTTCGGTACACCCTGTGATGTAGCTAGTTATTTAACCACTGCCGCTAGATAGGCACTCTAAGAATTATGCATTATCTAAGCGAGGATAAGCGTTTACGCGCAAACGTAAATAAGTTGTAATTCGTAATGTTCAGCTACTAAACTTTGACGCTCAGCACGGTCTGGCCAGTACACAAACTGCTATCTCAGCTTTAAAATGGCGTGAAATCGTCATGTTCTATATAAAGATTTGGTATTAATTATTTTTTTTTTTTTTTAAACATGTTAAGTTCTCCCTGTATTGCTCCGCCATCCCTAACACCAAACAAACAAACAAAACACCAAAAAATGTTGCTTATCGTGGCACCCTCCCCACCATCGCGCAGGTTTACAAGTATGATATGTGTGAGAAGGAAACAATTATTTTCTCTTTCTAACACACTGCCGTTTGATACTTCGGTCAGTGTCAAACTAGCGTCGAACCCGGTGAAACCTGCGTGGAACATGAGTTTGACACTGAACGAAGTGTCAAAATTACCGGGGTTGCTGTCGTCGAAAGCGACGCAGGGAAACAAAACAAGGATCGGAATATCAGATATGGGTTGCTGTGAAGGTATTTTTTTTTTTTTTTTGAACGAATTTAGTTGAAAATGTAAAGTGCACCTATATGGGTCATACATAAAATAATACAGAAGTCTTCGATTGAGGTATCTGAAGGCGCGTAGTTATACCAACATTAAGGATACAAATATTAGTGCTAAGTTTTTCTACCTGTTCAAAAGATCGCCGCGAAAAACAGTTTGAAATCGTAGTCGACTGCAATAGCCCGTCCAAAAATGGTGAACAAAGTCACACCCATGCCTTATCTCAGTGAATGCAACCATAGCAACAGTGAAATCCTCCCAAATTTCGTCCTCTTTCCTTTTTTTTATTCTCCGCAATGGAAATGGTTATTATACGAAGCATCTGGCCAAAATCACAAATGTTACCGTAATTTTCATGAGAAATCTCCAACAAGTCCTTTACAAGAATATCTTTGTAAAGACGTTTTAGTTTTAATTTTTCACTTGATCTTGGAAGTTTTTATTTAATAATAATAATGAAACTTTTTTTGACAATAAAACAGCTGATCGACAATTAAGTTTATAAGGAATATTACTTACACCTTATAAATTTATATGCTTTAATGAGTCCCCTTAGTGTATTTATAACAAGAAATTGAAAAGGAAAACAAATTTTTGGAAATGGGCGTGGCATCCCAATTTTTCAATCAAGTATTTTCCACCATTTGACTTATCAAGTCAAAACTCTCCCTCATTGGTTTTTTTTAAATAAAGAATCATAGACCAATGTAAAAGGCGATAGTTTTGTGAAAAATATCTTTATAGGAATCTTATTTTACTAAAACATTTGACCATTATTTATTCTGCGTTTCGATAGCCATTACTGGAAGGCGAATTGAACTGTTGTGAAGAAAATCAATATCCTTGTTTTTTACAAATATGAATATTTATATCAAAATCGGCTAGAATTATCTAATAAACCCCCATTTTGACAACACTTAGTTGAACTGTATGACAGCCGTCAGCCTAAGATATAATGTCCGGTTACAACCGAACTTAGACACCCTTTCTTGTTCTTATTTTTTTATCAAAACAGGTAAATTCTAAACAACATGAATGCCTGTTTTAAATCCAGACCTATTTGCCATTTGAATGGGTCAATTTTCGAAATATTAGTGCGGGTAAAAAATCATTCGAAAAACGAGAGTGCTTTTTTTGGCTCATGAAGTCTTCAGTGCTTTCGGGAAATATAACTTGTACCCTTGCACCAAGTTGACCGACTCCATCTTGGCCTAATCTGAATAAAAAAAAATATTTGGTGGTATCAAAATCCTCGTTAAGTGTTGCTGAACAAGGCAAGAAAGTCCCTTTCGGGCGTAACTATTTCCAACAACGTCTAAATATATGTATACATCAAGGCATGGCGAATCGCAAGATGTACCGAATTAACATCATTTGGGCATGGTGAATCGCAAGACGTACCGAATTAACATAATTTGGGCATGGGTATAACAAGACGTACCGAATTAACATCATTTGGGAAAACATGGTGAATCGCACGACTTACCGAATTAATATCATTTGGGCATGGTGAGTCGCAAGACGTACCGAATTAACATAATTTGGCCATGGTGAATCGCAATGCGTACCGAATTAACATCATTTGAAAATCGCTTATATATTAGCCGTGTTTTTTAACACGCGCGTATACGTTTCGTTTGCGCGTGTAAAAAAACGCGTATCTTCGCTTAGATAATGCTTAGGAGACCCATCTAGCGGCTGTGGTTAAACAACTAGCTACAGCAACAGGGTGTACCGAAAAGCGGAGACGCAACGCTCTGATGGCCATAGGGTATAACATATAGCTGAATCTGTTGCGATGAATTGTGGACACACATAGAATACATAGAATTAGTGTAGAGGGTGAAACAAAGACACATATTTCAGTTACATCTGAGTATAATGCGTATTGAAATTTAGTAGGACAAAATTTATGCGCAGCAATTTCAGAGGTGTATTTATAGTTTGTCCCTTAGCAGTCAATATAAAGTTTAAGCGTAAACGGATATACGCGCGTTAAAAAACACGGCTATTATAAAAATTGATTTTAGTTCATTAAATCAATATGTCGCTGTGTTAGTAAGACTAAAATCATCGTAGTGGGTAGTACTAGTAGGTAGTAGGTAGTAGGAAGAAATGTGGTAGAACATATGCACGCAAGTTACGGGCAGTCTCCACACACAAGACGGCTTTTTGCAGTCGACCACGATTTCAAACTGTTTTTCGCGGCGAACTTTTGAACAGGTAAAAAAACTTAGCACTCATTTGTATTCTTAATGTTGGTATAACTACGCGCCTTCAGATACCTCAATCGAAGACTTTATATTATGTAGGACCCATATAGGTGCACTTTACATTTTCAACCAAATTCGTTCAAAAAAAAAAACATACCATCACCTTTCTGATATTCCGATCCTTTTTTTGTTTCCCTGCGTCGCTTTCGACGACAGCAAGCCCGGTAATTTTGACACTTCGTTCAGTGTCAAACACATGTTCCACGCAGGTTCCACCGGGTTCGACGCTAGTTTGACACTGACCGAGGTATCAAACGGCAGTGTGTTAGAAAGAGAAAGGAATTGTTTCCTTCTCACACATATCATACTTGTAAACCTGCACTATGGTGGGGAGGGTGCCACGATAAGCAAAATTGCGAGTTTGTTTGGTGTTAGGGATCACGGAGCAATAAAGGGAGAACTTAACATGTTTTTTTGAAAAATAATAATTAATACCAAATCTTTATATAGAACATGACGAATAGAATATTTCACGCCAATTTAAAGCTGAGATAGTAGATTGTGTACTGGCCAGACCGTGCTGAGCGTCAAAGTTTAGTAGCTGAACATTACGAATTACAATTTATTTACGTTTGCGCGTAAACGCTTATCCTCGCTTAGATAATGCATAATGCTTAGAGTGCCTATCTAGCGGCAGTGGTTAAATAACTAGCTACATCACAGGGTGTACCGAAAAGCCGAGACACATCCCTCTGATGCCATAGTGTATAACATGTAGCTGAATCAGTTGTGATGAATTGTGGACACGCACCATTTTAAGAGGTGATACATAGAATTAGTGTAGAGGTGAAACATAGACACACATTTCAGCTACATCTGAGTATAATGCGTATTGAAATTTAGTAGTATGTAGTACTCAGGGCTGTTATGGAATCCAATTGTTGTCGGAATCGGATTTAAAAACGACAAAAAAATTACTTTGGTGTCATGAAATCCAATGTTCAAATTCAAATTCAAATTCAAATTTATTAGTTGAAAAAAGTGGTTGTGACAGTAAGACGGAGTCTTTTATAGCACATCGTCCGTTTTATAAATACAATATAATTACCATAAAACTAAATTCGAGCTTAAGATTAACAATAAAACGATTTTCTTATAATTCATATTAATGTTAAATCTAAACTTAATGTTAAGCCTTAAATATACACTTAAGACTAAAGAGTAGAGCCATTTAAATATGGTAGGAAAGAAAAAAAGAGATAGGAAGTGAAAGAGATGTAGTCATGCAGTTATGTTGAAATCACAATATTCACGCTGAGCTGAAGTAATCATGGATCACCTTATTGTAATTGCTCCTACTCAAAGCACCCTTGAGAAAATCAGGTATAGAGTTCCAAAGCCTTACAGCATTTACAAAAAATAGCCTCGATGAGGCCAGATAGTAATATTTGGGGATTATCAGATTGCGGTGCCTACAAGACTTTGGGAATTTAAGCTTTTCGTAAAGATATTGAGGGGTTTTGAACTCGATGAGCTTGAACATATAAATACAGTTTCGCGCCTCAATGTACTCAAAAATGCTGCATCCTAGTATTTCGCGCTTAAATTGAGAGATGTGATCATATTTCCTTAGGCCGTAGACATAACGCGTGATATTGTTGAACGCAACATCAATTTTGTGGTACGAGGCAGAATCAAACTGACTATAAACTAGCTCTGAGTACGTTATGTGTGGGACTATAAGCTGAACAGCTAGCTTTTTTCTTGTCTCTAAGGGAGTAAACGAGGCAGACATTCTTAATCTGCGTAAAACCGAATAAACACTACTCACGACTTTATTAACGTGGTCAACACAGTTCATTTTAGAATTTATCACAAAACCTAAATTCCTAATTTTGTCAGTAAACGGAAGAACACTATTTCCAACTAACAATTTAGGAATATCTTCAACGTGCACAACACTGTTACTAATGGGCAACACATAGGACTTTTGAGCATTTAAACAGAGACAGTTTTCAAACGCCCATTTCGAAATTGCAGACAAATCACTATTAATTTTAAAACACAAATCCTCGACGAGACCAACACGGCTAGACAAATATAATTGAATGTCATCGGCATAGGCATGGATATTTACGTACTGGCAAACAGAGAACACATCATTGACAAAAAGACTAAACAGGAGAGGGCCTAGTACAAAGCCTTGTGGTACACCCGAGGAAACAGTACATGGTTTTGATGCAGAGCCTTTGCATAACACTCTCTGGGTCCTTCTCGCCAAATAACTAGCCATAAGCTTTACAGAACTGTCAGAGAAGCCAAAATAGGACTCAAGCTTTTTGCATAGGAGACTATGGCTGACTGAGTCAAATGCTTTAGAGAAATCAAGGAGACACAGGAGAGTAAGGTCACTATTATCGAATTTTACTCTTATATCGTCAAGTATTTTTATTATTGCAGTAGAGCAACTATGCTTGGATCTAAACCCTGATTGGAATGGGCTTAAAAGATGGTGATCTAGGACATATTTTGAAATTTGAGAGGCCATCAAGGACTCACACACTTTTGCAAAAGCAGATAAGATGCTAATAGGCCTATATATGTTATTGGTTTTATGTTCGAATTAGAATTAGTGTCGGTTTTAGGTGTCACAGAATCCGATAATATCGATTTTGATGTCGGAAACAAACCAATCAGATCAGTTAAATACCGATGGATTTAATTTTTGCATAGTTGTTTTTCTTTTGCAGTGGAATATTTTATAAAAATTTAAGTAAATAATGGTTTATTTTATAAAAATAAATTTACATACATATATTTTGATTCTTAATAGGGGAAAGCATAAAAATTCAATGCAAAACATTATTTTGATTAAATTTATGGAGAAACATCCAGATATTGCGAAGGGCTTCACGAAGCACATCATCTAAAATCGTTGACACCGTGCTTCTACCTACGTTCATGCTAGAATCCTCGCCAACTGATCTTTGATAGGATCATTCAGCTAAAAATAGTAACGTAGCTGCTAGTTGCAGCACTGGCAGAACTTTCGAGCAAGTTAAGCGTCCTCCAATGGTGTCCAATATCATTCGGAAAGCCTCTTTTTTTATGCGATAGTATGCAATGAAACTGCAAGTACTCTATAAATATTTAGAAACCCACATTAAGAAATATTTTTAATGACGCTGTCTCTGGCAACTCAAATTATTGCTGCGATCTCTTAAAATTTTCCTTTTGACCTTCTCGCAACTTTCTTCTTCCAATAACATAAATGCTACAACTGCTGATCCCATTTTGGTGTCAATAAATTTGTTTATTTCTGTTTAGATGCACAAAACAATTATTTTATAAAATTTTGTCAAAAAAATTAACATCAAAATTGCGGGGCACCGATAACACTGCAAAACAGCTGATTCGAACATCGCTTTTATTTACATTCGAAAAGAGCAAAACCAATACCGTTTTATAACACCAATTTAAATCAATATTGGTTTGTAATTCCGACAAAACGCAAAACCGACTTGGATTCCATGACAGCCCAGACTAGTTTTATGCGCAGCAATTTCAGAAGTTGATTTAAAGTTTGACGCTTAGCAGTCTATATAAAGTTTAAGCGTAAACGTCTATATATATAAAAAAAAAACACAGCTAATCTAAAAGTAATTAAGAGCTAATTAAACTTACTAAACCCTAACGTCATTGTCGTAACCATACCCATATCCATAACCATCTCCAAAGTGATCGATTAATGGTGTCTTAACCTAAAAATCGTCAAAATTTCATAAAAATGAAGAAAACGCAAAAAATTGCAAACATATTCCACAATAAATAAGTCTCTTAGTCATAAAGTATCCAAAACTATGAAAACATCTACAAAAAGTTATTAAATTCACCAACTCAAATATTTTTAGGTTATGGATATGGCGAAAAGCCAAAAACCAATTGGTTGGCTATGGTATGGTTATGGCGTAAGCGTTATGGTATGGCACCATTTCCATAAGGTAGGTTCGATCAGCTGTTTTATCTGGTTATGGCTTTATGGTTATAAGTCACCATTAATTCGCCATTTATGTGAACCAAAAAGACTGTGAAGTCCACAGTAACGTAATATAGCGGCAGGTCATAAAATATTACGGCCGTCATGATGGTAGAAACTCGTTATTATGAAAGCGGTGAACATTTTGTCAAACATCTCAAAAATACACACCATTAAACATACAAACATATTGCATATTGTAACGAATTTAGTGCAAATTCCTCTTATTTGCAACCTTCTACTAACGTTCGAATCACTAAACTGTGAATAAATAATTTCAATATTCAATAATGCAAAATGGCCTTTATTCAAGTACAACTACTTCTTCGATTTCCTCGTTCCATACTTCTAGGCGTTTCCAGAATTTACTTAGTTACTAGTTATAAAATTATAACTACAGATGCACGTCTATAGCTTCTCATATGCGCGTGTATATGTGAGTGACACTTGCATAAATTATTGCCTACTTTTGGAAGTATCTCAGATATATGCATGCATTTGTGCTTTGCTCTCCGCTGCTTGTATGGACATATGTGTAGACATAATGATTAATTTGGTTATGTCCATACCAGTCACTGCTCACTATCGGTTTAGAGATGATAGTACCCCTTAGTGTTGTTATTATTCGTCACACTGCCCTCCACTTAAGTCTGATCGTCCCGATCAGACAAATCCAAAATTTGGATGGAACACCTTTCCACCAGTGAGGGTTGTATAACAGTACCAAATCTCCCTCCAAGAAACCTTCCGAATTATTGTTCTCATCGTACCTGTGTTTCATCTTACTAATCTTTATCCTGGATCGTTCCCTCGCACTCTGTTGTCTGGCCAATGAACTACTTTGTAGAGCTTGCTCTTGACGGATTCGCTTCACATAATCAGTATCGTTCCGACGCTTTCCAACGGTAGTGCGCCCTGGCTTGAAACCACCCTTGCATTTTTTCTGAGAAATTTTTTCCTTCGTTTTAGTGCGTCCATTAGGGTTTTTCAGTGCCAGTGTTTCTCTCGCAGGTACCTTCGGTTTTGATTTGTTTGGCCCATTCGTTTCATCAACCTTTGCCCGATCTACTTTCCTTGACTTTTGTGGTCTCTGTCGAATCTCCTCCACCAGCACTCGCTTACTGCTGAACCCTTTCTCCAAACTGAATTTAAGTGGCACATCCTTATTTTTATAGCGCATAATCTTTCTCCGCATATCGATCCTGATGTCATGGTCATCTAAGAAGTCCACTCCCAATATGACTTCATCAACGATCTCTGTCACAACGAATTTGTATAGAACCATGACCTTCCCATTTAAAACTTCACAGTTCACTTCTCCCAGGACTTGGTTATACTCGCCAGTGACTGTACGCAAACTTGCTCCAGGGCTTTGATGCCAATGATATTTTAACAAATCATGGTACAGTTTTAAATTTTGATGCTATAATCGCACGTTTGGACTTTGCCTATTCGGATAAACGTCCCATTCATATAATTAAACAGGAATTGAGTATCTTTCGTCAAGGCTCAATGACTGTAATTGAATATTATAATTTAGTCAAAAAGAAGTCGACATTACTAATAAATAAAACAATAATGACTCATGGTAGCCTTGCAGAAATAACTAAACAATTAAATAAAAAGAATAGGGATCAGTCCCTTCGATTTTTTATTACAGGTTTGAATTTGTCATTAAGAGATATCATATTCTCATTGAATCCTCAGGACTTGCCAGATGCTTTGACAAAGGCTCAAGAACTTGAGTCTAATAATCAAAAAATTAGGTTTGCACAAAATTTTGCGAACGAAAAATCTAAATTTAAGCAGGATTATACAGATAATAATTTGCGCTTTCCTAGGCGAACAATTCCCCAAGAAACCTACAATATGTTAATAATAAACCTGAACCCATGGACATAGCTCCATCCACCTCTAGAAAGTTTAAAAGAAACTATAATTACAGAGGTCAACAAAATACAAATTTACAAAATATTAATAAAATATTATCATGTAATTCGCTTATTTGGAGTGGAACAGGTTTTCTATGAGATAGATAACTTGGAATCAGATTTGCTCCTAGGATATAATTTAAAAAATTTATTAAACTATTTTATGAGCTCGAGGCCTTATCCAAATAAAAACGCAGTATAAATATTTTATATTTGTATTTTTATTTTATATTCGATATTTCGACTTCAGTCTGAAGTCATCATCAGGACTGAGAAACAAAACAAAAACAAGAACAAAAATTATAACATTTTAAAAATCAACCATAAAACAAATATCACTTACACAATTGAGTATGTTATTATACAGACTAACCATATGTGCGAAAATTAAGATTGTTTGAGACAAATAATCAAACAAAAATATAAACAATATTTCAAAGCACCGTAAATATAAACAAAATTTTTGCAAAAACAAAAGTACATGGGGTGGCTAAAAGTACGACATACAAGCATACATATATACATATATCATCTGATTTTCCTATTGTTGTGGGAGAGATCTTCCTACCGCGCATTGTTGTTGCCTTAAAACTAAGTTCCGATACACATGTGCGCAGTGGTCAGTGTCCGCTTTAAAATTCATCCTAGTACTATTAGGGGTGTTCGCTATATGAAGCATTTCCAAAGTAAATCTTTTATTATAATTTCTCTCCTCCTGTAAAATAGTTACATTATCGAAGTCTGGATAATGCCCCGTATCTTTACAATGGGCTGACAAGGCCGTCTTATTTTCTGAATAATTGTTTCTTAACTTAATATTAGATCTGTGAGCGGAAATCCTTGTCTTGAGTTTTAATTTTCAATAAAATTCACAATAGAATTAGAAAAGGATGGAAAAATACAATTCTTGGATATACTTGTTATAAGGAAGAATAACAAGCTGCTTATTGACTGGTATATAAAGCCGATCGCATCAGCTAGACTCATAAACTTTAACTCAAAACACGAATATATAACTATTATAAATACGGCGATAACTTCATAAGAAGAGTTCTCTCAATAAGTGACAAGATTTTCCACAAGAAGAATATCGAAATTGTCAAAGAAACTCTGAGAAATAATGAATTCCCCATAAAGATAAGCAACAAATTGCTCAGAAATTCCGTGATCAGGTCGAACAATGATAAAATTAGACAAACTCCGGGAGATAAAATATATAAATCAGAAGTACATATGCCGGGCGTAACGAACCGAATAAAATACTCAAATCTTTACAATCGGGAAAAATACAAAATAGCATCGATATAATAATCACACTCTTAGAAAGGTGTACAGCAGTACAAAAGATAAAATACCAAAGCATGAGAAATCCGACGTTGTTTATAGAATTCCGTGTAATGGTGACGGGTCCCACGTATGTGACAAGGTAAATGTGGGGACAACAAAATTAAAACTCAAGACAAGGATTTCCGCTCACAGATCTAATATTAAGTTAAGAAACAATTATTCAGAAAATAAGATGGCCTTGTCAGCCCATTGTAAAGATACGGGGCATTATCCAGACTTCGATAATGTAACTATTTTACAGGAGGAGAGAAATTATAATAAAAGATTTACTTTGGAAATGCTTCATATAGCGAACACCCTAATAGTACTAGGATGAATTTTAAAGTGGACACTGACCACTGCGCACATGTGTATCGGAACTTAGTTTTAAGGCAACAACAATGCGCGGTAGGAAGATCTCTCCCACAACAATAGGAAAATCAGATGATATATGTATATATGTATGTATACTCGTATGTCGTACTTTTAGCCACTCCGTGTACTTTTGTTTTTGCAAAAATTTTGTTTATATTTACGGTGCTTTGAAATATTGTTTATATTTTTGTAGGATTATTTGTCTCCAATAATCTTAATTTTCGCACATATGGTTAGTCTGTATAATAACATACTCAATTGTGTAAGTGATATTTGTTTTATGGTTGATTTTTAAAATGTTATAATTTTTGTTCTTGTTTTTGTTTTGTTTCTCAGTCCTGATGATGACTTCAGACTGAAGTCGAAATATCGAATATAAAATAAAAATACAAATATAAAATATTTATACTGCGTTTTTATTTGGATAAGGCCTCGAGCTCATAAAATAATTTAATAAATTTTAAAGATTAAAGGCCAATAATAATTTTAAAAAAAAATAATTAAAAAATAATAATAATAATAAAAACGCATATTGATTTGCGCAAAGGAAAAATAATTTATAAAAATATAGGTGATAAAGATAATGTGGAAAGAAGCATTAATATTAACTTTCGTAGTGATAGTTTTGCAAATTTAAACCCCTTGGGACAACAAAGCCCTATGGCTCCCCCCGAAGTTTTTATCGGCACAAAGGAAAAAAGTAAAGTGAAACAAAAAAGGCAAATGAGCCTATTAAAAGTGAACCATTAAACCCTTGGGATTAGAAAATCCTAAGGCGCGTGCCGAAGTTAATTCCGGCAAACCTAAATTAAAAAATCTTAAAAAGGCAAAAACGCCTAACATATGTGAAGAATCAAAGCCCTTGGGACAAAACAGTCCTAAGGCGCCTGCCGAAGTAATTACCGGCAATAAGAAAGAAAAATGTGTAGGACAGTGTGAAATATTAAACATCTTGGGATGCGAAAATCTTAAGGCGCCCGTCGTAGAAAATACCGGCAAAATGAAAAATAAATGCGAAAGTGAAAATTTGAATAAGGTACAAAGGCCTTTTAGAAATGCAAAAAATAAAATAAATCCTGAAAAGGATATGCAAAATATTGTGGAACAAAAAGTTTCTACAAATCCAGCCGATGATTTTACCGGTAACATTATATTAAAAATATTTTATTTCATTAGGACAAAAGGATCCTAAATCACAAAATGAGGAATTTATAGGAAATTCATTTGACAATTATTCTATAATAACTAAAAAGGATTCAGAAATAGCTGCAATGCTCAGCGATAGGGATGATGACAATGAAGAATTGTCAAATTTTAAAAAATATGTAAAAAATAAAAATAGTGAAAAAAAAATTTGAAACATTAAAGATTGAAAGTATATGAGATTCTTTCGGACTTCAAAACCCATATAAAGGAAAAAATTTCTAAAATACATTCAAGAGTTAATACAAGCTTTCGTTTCATTTCGGCGGCCACCGTGGTGTGATGGTAGCGTGCTCCGCCTATCACGCCGTATGCCCCGGGTTCAACTCCCGCGCAAAGCAACATTAAAATTTAGAAATAAGATTTTTCAATTAGAAGACAATTTTTCTAAGCGGGGTCGCCCCTCGGCAGTGTCTGGCAAGCGCTCCGATTGTATTTCTGCCATGAAAAGCTCTCAGTGAAAACTCATCTGCCTTGCAGATGCCGTTCGGAGTCGGCATAAAACATGTAGGTCCCGTCCGGCCAATTTGTAGGGAAAAATCAAGAGGAGCACGACGCAAATTGGAAGAGAAGCTCGGCCTTAGATCTCTTCGGAGGTTATCGCGCCTTACATTTATTTTTTTTTTTTATTTTAAAAGCTGAAAGAAGTATTAACAAGTAAAGGTGTCTAACCGAACATCGGGTGTAACCGAAAATTATTTCAATTTTACATTTCATTTCAGATAAATTAATATTCTACATAACACGTGGCACCACCCGTTTAAAAAAAATGTCTCCCCATTTCCTCTTACAATAAAACTTGTTAAGTGAAATATGATTGATTCAAAACTATTTTTTGCTAAGTTATAGCTTATTATTCTAGTCTACGACCCTTTTAAACTCGTTTTATATCTAATTTGCCGTGGTCTTTAACCGATCTTGTCCATTTTTACTAGATATTTTCTGTTATAAGGAAAATATGTGTACACAATTTCATTAGATATGTTAATTTTTCTTCGAGTTATGGCTCCCGAAACATAGAAAATTGCTTAGTCATAAAAGGGGCGGTGCCACACCCATTTTTTAAATTTTTAGTGCTTTCCAATTTAATGTTATAATTCAATTTAGAAAAAAAAATTCTATTGATACAAAGCCCTTTTTCGCTAAGATATAGCTTATTATTTTCGTCTACGACCCTTTTAAGAATCTTTTATATAAGTTAAGCAATGTTTAGTTTAATAAATATAAATTAATTATTTCAAATAAATACTTTGTAATATATTCTAAAAAAATATTTAAATAATTTTTGGAATAACCAAAGATAGCATTTGTTGAAAAATTGTAAAAGAGAAATGTATAAAAAGATATTTTGAGTTTTCAGTTTTTTCAGTTTTCAGTCTGTGAATTCATTGTTAAATAAATAATATTTAAATAGAAAAATTTTAATATTTTTCATTGGCGCCCAACAATAACAAAAATAATATCCTTATAACAGGATACATTTGCTGATAAATAAATAAAAAGATTCAGTGTCATAAAATTCTGTGAAAGCAATAAATAAAAAGTATTTTGTGAACAAATAAATGATAATCAAAGAAAACTGTGAAAAAATTGAACATAATAAAAAGTTGTAAAAAATTGTGAGTAAAAACTTTACACTCAAGAAACGAACTTGATAATTTTTTTTTTAAATTATATTTATTTTGGTCAAGACATATTGTATGTAGCAAAACAATTTTACTCATAATCAATTTTCGGTAAAACTGTTATAAAGTAACAGATATATATATAAATTTGCAGAAAGGAATAAGATTGCAATAATGCATATATATCAACAAACAACAGTATTCATTGGGAAATATTAAACCACTAATCAACTTTATCAAATTAAGAAGAGATTTAAAGACAATAACAACAATCAATTTCAAACCATTAAACCTTCATAGATATCAAATTGTTAGGTATTTAATTAAATGTGATTTAATTTATTAGAATATTATTTTCTATAATTTAATTTCATTTAATAACATCTAGTTTAATTTAAGAATTCTCTAATACCATATTAGTTTTTTTTTTCTTTTCTTATTCAAACATGGTTGGCCGTGGTACTGTTTTGAACTTAGTAGAAGCTGCAGTAGAAACAGCTAAAGTTGAATTAGAAAATCAGATAAATGAATTGTCCTTAGCTTTTAAAAGTATAAGTCCCTTGAGAGTGGAAATATATTCTCCAGTATCTATAGTTCCAGGAGTTCAGAATACCCATAGTGATTTAAGTTTAGTTAAATCATTGCCTGAATTTAAGGGAAGTATTGTTGATTACCCTGCATGGAGGGAAGCGGCAAAGTTTGCAATTAATTATTATAATGAAGATTCAGAAGCTTATTATATCGAAATGGGTATACTTCGCAATAAAATAAGGGCTTCTGCAAATGAAAATTTGAGTTCTTTTAATACTCCACTTAATTTCAAGGCAATAATGTTGAGACTAGATTAGCTTAATGCTGACAAAAGACCATTACATATTTTAGAAAATGAATTAAATGCACTGAAACAAGGGAATCAAACCATTACTCAGTATTACGATGCCGTTGATAAACAATTAACGTTAATTATAAATAAAAATATTATGACATATAGCGGTAATGAAATTTTAACAAATGCTTTTATTTACAGAGCTAGAGAAAATGCTCTTAGGGTTTTTGTATCGTGTTTAAGGCGTCCACTTTGTGATACATTGTTTTCTGTAAATCCAGCTGATTTACCCACAGCACTTGCTACAGCTCAAGAATTGCAACATAACAGGCAAAGATATGACTTTGCAAATACGTATGCTGTTGCAAGCTCAATTAAAAATTATACGTCTTCTTCTTTTTTGCGGCGTAATAATAACCAACCTCTATATCGAGTAAATAATCAATTTAATCAAGATTCCAATGGAAATAGATTATCAAAGTTCAAACTTTAGAAGGCAAACTGATTGCAAGGATTGCAAATTCTCAACAGTATTCTAATGTTAGATTTCCTACAAATAATAATCCAAAAAGAATACATGATGTCAATAGTTCTACTCAATCTCCTTTTCACAAAATTCAAAGGATTAATGCCATAAAAATAATTCATATTATTCAGAAAACAATCTAAAAATTATGAAGATGAATCTTTTGAAGAGATTAATTTTTTAGGATAAAATCGAACTTGCCATTCATTAATAGAACACTTCCGAATGGACACGTTATAAAAATTCTTATTGATACCGGAACATCAAAGAATTATATAAAACCATTTGACTTTTTAAAAGGCATAAGAAAAGTTGATTTACCTTTCAAAATAAAATCTATAACTGGATTAAATAATATTTCAGCAAAATGTAGGATTACTTTATTAGGAAAGATCACAACATTTTATATTTTATCAAAACTTAATAGCTTTGATGCAATTATTGGCTATGATTTTTTGCGTGAAATTGAAGCTCAAATAAATATCAAAGAAGGGTTTCTCTATCACAAGTCAGGAAAGGAGAAAATTAGTCATTTTGAATGTCAACAAGTAAATATGCTGAACAATCAGGAGTTGTCTATCAAAATTAGTGAATTAATTCAACAAAATTTTGATGCATTTGCTCAACCTAATAGAGCCTTACCTTATAATACTCGTGTTGAGGCTACAATAGATACAACCATAGATAATCCAATTTTTTCTAGAAGCTATCCTTATCCCATATCTGCAGCAAGGTTCATAAATGGGGAAATAAAATCTCTGCTTATTGATGGTATAATTCGAAAATCATATTCTGCGTATAACTCGCCGGTATATGTGGTTACTAAAAAAGGATTAGACGATGAAGGCAATCAAAAATTAAGAATGGTAATTGATTTTCGAAAGCTTAATGAACACACTACTTCAGATAGGTATCCTATTCCAGATATTTCGGTAATTTTAGCAAATTTAGGACAGTCAAACTTTTTCACTACTTTGGATCTTAAATCTGGATTTCATCAAATTTCTCTTGCGGAAAAAGACAGACATAAAACTGCATTCAGTATTAACAATGGCAAATATGAATTCTGTCGATTGCCTTTCGGACTAAAAAATGCTCCAAGCATATTTCAGAGAGCCATTGATGATATTTTACGTGACAGTATGCCATGTCTATGTTGATGATATTATCATATTTTCATCTGATGAACGCTCGCATTTTCAACATGTTGATTTCATTCTTAAAAAAATAGGAAAGGCAGGCATGCGTGTATCGCTTGAAAAATCAAAATTCTTTAAGTCTGAGGTAGAGTTTTTAGGATTTATTATTTCAGAAAAAGGCATACGTACATGTAGTGATAAAATTGATGCGATTGTGAATTATGAAGAAGCTAAGTCACTTAGATCTTTACGGTCATTTTTAGGTCGTTCGGGTTATTATCGACGATTCATAAAATATTATGCTCATATAGCTAAACCCCTAACTAAATATTTGAGAGGTGATAATGGTCATATAAAACAATCTAAATATGTAAAAATCTCTTTGGATGATGAAGCAAGAAAATCTATTTAAAAATTAAAATCAATTTTGACTTCTGAAGATGTACTACTCCAGCATCCCGATTATTCAAAGCCATTTGAAATTACAACAGATGCTTCTTCAGTTGCCTTAGGAGCTGTATTATCCCAAAATGGTAGGCCTATTACAATGATATCTAGAACTTTCTCAAGAGCTGAAAAAAATTATGCCACAAATGAACGTGAGCTCCTTGCAATTGTTTGGGCAATTCGAAAGCTGCGCCATTATTTGTACGGTATAAAAAATATTCATATTTATACTGACCATCAACCACTTACATTTGCAATTTCTTACAAAAATTCGAATTCAAAAATTAAAAGATGGATGGCTTTTATAAATTCGTATGCTCCCAAATTCTTTTATAAACCTGGTAGAGAAAATAAGGTTGCTGATGCTCTTTCTCGACTGTATATTCATAGTTTTGAAAATTCTATAAGTAATAAAACAGTTGATAGTGAAATTTCCTATTCAGATGCAATAAAATCAATAAAAAATTCAGTTAATCAATTTAAAAATCAACTTATTCTTTTCACCTCTAATCATAACAGCAAATCTTCGAAAAATATTTTCAAAAATTTTAAAAGAAATACCATTAATTTCAAAACAGCTGAATATCTCCTGCAAGCACTTCGGCATTGTGTTAATACAGATGTTGTTAATGGAGTTTGTTACAATTTAGAAACTTTAGCAAAGATTCAGTCAATTCTTTTATCGAATTTTCCAGGCACAAAATTTATTCATTCTGAGAAATTAGTAATAGATTTAACAAATAAAGCTGATTAAATAGAAATTGCAACGTGTTGAAGACATGATCGAGTTTTCGGACTAAGTCCGCCCCCTCCGTCTGGCAACACCCGGCCAGTGCGGCCAAGCGCAAGCAGTGCAGCTCAGCTGTGGCTTGCCAACCACCACCGCGCTCACTCTCAATTGAGTTTAGTTTGTCATTAACTACCAGCCCGTTCGCTACGCATCGTCAACAATATTCGTTTTGCTATACTACCGCCCGCCCACCGTCGCGCATCTTTTAATATTTAATTAATTTCCCATTTATTACTTTGTTTGTAATTGAAAGTTTTGAAGTGTGAATAAAATACATATTTTAGTTTAACTCCGCGCCTTCTTTCTAAAAACACATAGTGCTGCGTTAGTGCAAAAATAAACATGGTCCTTTAGTGCCAAAAAAGGTAACCAGCGGCAAAAGAAAAAAGTAAAAAGTGAAAAAAAAAAACACAAATATAATAAAAACAAGTAAGACAAAAACAATTGTTACATAAAACGCGGTTCGGTACGGCCACAAAACTATAGAAGTGCTTAACCAAAAACTATTTCAAATAAATTGGACAAAACATATATACATACATATATGTGCACAAAAAACAAAAAATTAAGGTGTGAAGGAAAAAAAATTGAGAAATCAAAAAATTTAATAAAACAAAAAGAGAAAATTTTACATACAAATACAACATAAAAGTTAACAAAATCTGAAATACGAGCAAAAAAGGGTAAATTGATAAAATTTTAATTTTATTTAAAACAAAACCCAAAATTTGGTGAAAACAACGGAGAAAAACTAAAGAATAAAGTGCTGGAAAAAAGTTTGGTCAAAAAAAAAAAAAAAAAAAAAAAACAACAAAAAAAATTTTTAAAGAAAAGAAAAATATAATTATTTGGAAAAAATAGTTTTTTTTTGGAAAATAACGAAAAAAGAAAGTGGGAATTTTTTAAATATTTTTGCCCGCAAAACAAAAGAAAAAATACAAAAGTGCTTAGTGCAACAAAAATTTCATTAAAATATACAGAAGGAAAAAGGTTTTGGAAAAAGAAAAAATACATTTTGGAAAAAATTTTTTTGTTAAAACTTAATTAAGAAAGAAAGACATATATTACAATTACACCATTACACAAAAGACACACAACATAAAGGAGGTACAACATTACAACACAGCATATCAACGAGGAGCACATTACAACCAAAGTTAAAGGACAACACAAAACCAACAAGTCACACACAGCTCATATAAAAATGTCTGAGTAAGTACTCTCGTTACCCAATATATTCCCATATATATATTCCCTCCGTCTAACGTACGGACCCCAAATCTAAAATCCCAAAATTTATATACCCCTCCGATCTAAAGATCCGGACCCTGGGTATATAACCCAAATCAAAAAGCCTAAACGGCAAAATATTTCATTGGCTTACTCACTGTTACCAACAGGTACAGTCCCATCAAAAAACCCATATAAATTTTTCAACAAGTAAATTTGCATTCCCGTACCAACGGAAAATCCACTGCCCGGTTCTATATACCCAATAAGTTCGTTGCGCTAAACATCTACATAATTATAAAAATATATACGTATATATGTAATATATGTATATACCCACTTAGCTCGGTAATATTACCCGAGCTACATATTTCTCCAGCGTGAAAAGCACCGCTGCCCAGTTTACCCTTATATACATATATTACATAATATATATTTTATAAAAAACCCATAGCAACAAACTTTGTCAAATTTTTGTCATTTTTCCAAAAGTTTATTTTACCGGTGCACCCAATATTAATTTTGCATACAAACCTACAATTATATGCACCCATAATACCCACACGCACTTGTATATCTTTTTGCATAAGCCAAAAACCCACCCTCAACAAAGTAATTGCATGAGCATACATACGTAACAACATAATAGAAGGAATCAACCAAGAAGATCATCGGTTACATATTCATGCATTTACTTTGTTAACAATAGATCAAGTGCATTGGCACGGCAAACAAAAGGTTGTTGGTACACCACAGTTTGTCGGCAAATATATTTCACCCATATATATAAATACATACATACGTACTATATACCCATATTACTTGTGCTCAGACGCGCTGAGACAAGTACATATAACAAAGCAAAAAGCCGGTACACTTAGGCCGGTCTCAAAAAATAAAAACCCAGTGAACACAAATATTATAATATTTATATTATTATACCCACATTACTTGTACTCAGAAGCGCTGAGACAAGCTCGTATTAAAACCAAGCGCACATTAAGCTGGATTAAAAAAAAAAAAAAAAAAAAAAAAAAAAAAAAAAAAAAATTTTGTTTGTGCCCTTTTGACAAAATTTTTTTTTTTCTTCTCGATTTTCACAGCTTAATAAAAGCTCCCATTTCTTGGTAAATCACATTAAATTATAATGCCAAAAACCAACGAAACCCACAAATTGACCACTGCAGACCAATGCCTGCAGGAATTCATATACGACGGTAACCAATTAGGGGTTTACTGCTCAAGATGGTCACCCTCCCAAGCTACCGATTTATCAGAGTGTATGCTTAAGGTCAAATTAGAAGACCTTGATAAAATATGGGCAAAGGTGCTAGAGTCCCATCGAGATGTAAGTTTCTCTGATAATTATACAGATGTCAGCGGCTCGGTTGAGCAAAAATTTGCGAAATGCATGGAAACGTTCCAAACATGCAAATCACAAATTTTAGAAGCCTTACAGCTTTTTAATACTGCTAGCACCAACCAACAACAAATACCCGCCCACCCAATAAATGATTCAAACGCAAACGGTTTTTATTTAAAAGTACCACCATGCGACACCGAAGTATTTCATGGTGGATACGAAGACTGGCCATCCTTTAGAGATATGTTCACGGCAGTCTATAAAAACCACCCTAAATTATCACCCGCTCAAAAATTATACCACCTACGCCTGAAAACAAAAGGACAAGCTGGGCTTATTGTAAAACAATACCCACTGAGCGATAATAATTTCGAGCTTGCCTGGGAAGCGCTCAGATCTAGGTACGAGAACAAAAGGATACTCGTCGACAACCAACTGAAGACGCTGTTCAACCTACCCACAATATTCGCAGAAAGCGGAGAACAAATACAGAAGATGCAGACAACAATCAACAACTGCATGTCAACCCTTAACACCCAAGGAATCCCGACAACGGACTGGGACCCAATCCTCGTTTACCTCTGCTCATCCAAACTGCCAAGTGAAAGCCTTTCACTATGGGAACAATCCCTCAGCTCCCGAAAAGAACTCCCACTTTGGGAGGATATGAATAAATTTTTGACCAGCAGATACGAGGTAGTAGAGAGAATAAGTACCTATCGACCAGGCAAGGCGAAACCCCAATTTTCGAGTTTTACGCCACGAACGGTGAATCAAAACTCGACCCAATCTAACAATAATAGAACCCATGCATATCACACGGAGTTCAATAAAACGGCTTCGTGTAGATTATGCAATCAATACCACGCAGTCAAATCTTGCGTTAGGTTTAGAAATTTATCGGTATCAGACCGAATCAAATTTGTGAGAGAAAATAGTTATTGCGAAAACTGTTTGTCTACGTCACACCCCAAGAACGAATGTAAAAGTAGTTTCACGTGCGTTTATTGCCAAAAGCGTCATCATTCGCTACTGCATTTGCAGCCCAAACCCCAACAATCACAACCAAACCCCAGAGCTCAAAATTCCCAAGCCGGCACCCCTAGGAGAACGGACGACGAGCGAGCCTCAACATCGAAAGCCGCCGCAAGAGCCACCTCCTCCCTACAGTCTCAAGACAAAAACCCGGTTTCTTCACTCTTCTCGAGTAATCATGGAACCACCCTACTACCCACAGCAATAGTATCAGTATACTTTGCTGGCGAATTTCATAAAATTCGTGCCCTAATAGACCAAGGTTCACAAAAAACCTTTGTATCATCCCGTATACAAAAGGTTCTTGGTCTACCCACAAAAGAATCTCTCCACCAGATATCTGGAATGGGTGGAACGGTTGTGAAAAATGCCAATAAAGTCTGCCAGATAACATTCTGTTCAACAGACTTAACCCAAATGATAGACGCACAAGCAATAATTTTGCCGAAACTAACTAAGTTCTTGCCCACAGTCAGAGTTTCAAGCATCGATCTGGAAGAACTGTCCCATTTACCCTTAGCGGATCCACAGTATTCGATACCATCTAAAATCGATGTGGTAATCGGCAGCGATATCACCCCGCAAATCCTCACCGAAGGGCTCCTACGAAATGTGAGTGGAACATTACTTGCCCAAAACACAATATTCGGATGGATGTTAAGCGGCCCTGTAGCTGAAAAGGTATCAACCTTCAGCACTCATGTCACGGAATGCACCGATGACCCCATCAATCAACTTTTGAGACAATTTTGGGAACAGGAAGAAGTTCACCAAACCCAACAACGATCAGCAGATGATGAATACTGCGAAGCACTCTACCGGACAACCACAATTCGTGAGGAAGATGGACGCTACAGAGTCAAACTACCCTTCAAATCGGAATTTCCAGCCAATCTGGTACTCGGTCATTCACGACCCGCGGCACAACAGCAGTATATCAGCATCGAACGAACCGTCGAAAGAAAACCCGAATTAAGAGACAAATATTTTGAAGTCCTTAATGAATATTTAACCATGGATCACATGGAACCCGCCTCCCAACAAGAGATAATTAGAGATGGTAAATATTTATCATTTTATCTACCTCATCATGCTGTCATAAAACCCGACAGCAAAACCACAAAAGTGCGAGTCGTCTTCAACGCATCAAAAATGTCGCATTCTGGCAACTCGTTGAACGACGTGCTTCACACAGGCCCCACTCTACAAAATGACTTAATGCTCGTCATACTTAAATGGCGACTTTATAAGTTTGTTTTTAATGGCGATATTGAGAAAATGTATCGCCAAATACTCGTCCATGAAGAAGACAAAGATTTTCATCGAATCGTTTTTCGAAAACACCCAACTCTGCCGATACAAGATTTTCGACTAAAAACAGTTACCTTTGGTGTAAATTGCGCGCCATATTTGGCGATTCGAACCCTACACCAACTCGCCCACGACTGTCAAGATGAATATCCGCTCGCTAAAAATATTTTATTGAATGAAACTTATGTTGACGATATTTTGTCCGGCGGTCATGATATACAGTCCACTTTGAACTCTATGACTCAAGTTATCGAAGCTTTAAAATCGGCAGGGTTCCCTTTGAGGAAAATGTCGGCAAATCACCATGAAATTTTAAAACCCGTTCCCGACCCTGATTTGCTAGACGTCGACTTCCTTAAATTCCATGATTCGAGTTCCACAAAAACCCTTGGAATTCAGTGGAACGCGCTAACCGACACCTTCACCTACACGTATGATCCACCATCAGCAGAAAACACGACTACAAAAAGGCAGATTTTATCAGCAGTTGCAAAACTGTTTGACCCCGCAGGATGGCTTTCACCAATAATGATTCTTGCAAAAATGTTGCTGCAACAACTCTGGATGGAAGGAACGGATTGGGACGAAGACGTGAAGCCCGGAGCTCTCCAAAAATGGACCTCAATTTATGAAAATTTACCTCATATCAGAGACATTAAAATCCCTAGGTGGGTACAGTATTCCCCCGATAAACTAATCCAGCTGCATGGATTCTCAGATGCTTCAGAAAAAGCATTTTGTGCCTGTATATATTTACGAGTACAAACCCATGAAAATAGTTTTTCATCCCATTTGCTAGCTGCTAAAAGCAAAGTAGCACCCCTCCAAACCGTGAGTCTTCCACGGTTGGAACTCTGTGGAGCAGTTTTACTCTCCAAGTTAGTGAAACAGCTGCGAAGTGAGCTGAATCTACCCCAACACGAACTCATTCTCTGGTGCGATTCTGCCATCGTACTGGCCTGGTTAGAAAAACCACCCCATACCTGGAAAACGTATGTCGCGAACAGAACCTCTGAAATTCTTAAGAACGTTGACAACGCCACTTGGAGGCACGTTTCCAGTAAGGATAACCCAGCGGATTTGGGCACTCGAGGCTGCAAGCCTCAGGATTTAGTCCAATGTCCATTATGGTGGGAAGGACCTAATTGGCTTATCAATCCATCAACTTCGTGGCCAAAGGATATTTCTCACCACCCAACTCCCCCCGAACAACGACATGTGGAAGTATTCCACACCCTGCAGGAAGAAAATATAGATATAATCGACCGTTTTTCGTCATTTTCTCGAGCGCTTAGAGTCGTGGCCTATATGTTGCGGTTTATCAAGAAAGCAAGGAAGCTGAAAGTTCCAGCCACGCTTAACCTCACCCACGCCGAAGTGAATGATGCCAAAATCAAAATCATCATTCAAACTCAACGGAATCATTACGGAGACACGATAGAGCTGCTTCAAACGTCAGGACCCTTACCCAAAAAGAACACCCTTCTGACATTAAACCCCATGCTAGATGACTCAGGAATCATGCGAGTTTCTGGAAGATTAGCATATGCCACCTATAGCTTTAATGAGCGGCACCCAATTATCATACCCGAAAACTCTCGATTTTGTTCTCTTCTGTTAGACTTCCTCCATTCGCACCTGCTGCACGCCGACAAACAGCTGATGATCCGAATGGTACAGCAACAGTACTACATTCCACGTTTGAAGCAAAAGGTCAAAAAGCTCGTCTTCCACTGCAAAACCTGCACCATCTATAAACAGCAGATGAAAACGCAGATAATGGCAGCCTTGCCACCCGAGAGGTCAACGTATTCCCTACCCTTTCATACAACAGGAGTCGACTTTGCTGGACCATTTATGGTAAAAACTTCTCCCCTTCGCCGAGCTTCGTATGTCAAAGCTTACGTTTGTGTGTTCGTCTGTTTTTCCACAAAGGCTGTTTATTTAGAAGTGTGCTCTGATCTCACCACGAATGCCTTCAACGCAGCCTTTGCCCGATTTACTGGCCGCCGTGGCCTACCCCACCAGATATATTCTGACAACGGAAAGACGTTCGTCGGCGCACAACGCGGATTACAAAGAGAATTCACCACATTCCTCAAGGAAGTCGCTACAGACGTCGCCGAAAAGTATGCAACTCACGGATTCTCATGGAAATTCATCCCACCATACGCTTCCCACATGGGTGGTCTATGGGAAGCGGCCGTGAAAAGCTTCAAGATACACTTTACGAAAGTAGCAGGAAACCAGAAGTTCTCCTTCGAAGAGCTTACTACCCTCTTAGTACGCATAGAGGCGGTCCTCAACTCCCGACCGCTCTCCCCTATGTCCGAAGATCCAATGGATCCCCTAGTCCTAACCCCAGGGCATTTCCTACGTGGCGCGCCGCTCTTGTCGTTACCGGAGCCAACTGCAGAGCATCTCACCTTGGTCAACAAATGGCAGAAACTGAAAGTGCTTCACCACCAATTCAGCACACGATGGAAGAACGAGTATCTCAAGGAGCTGCATAAGCGGTACAAATGGAAATGCCCTCAACGCAATATTCAAGTTGGAGATTTAGTCGTGGTAAAGGATGATTTACTACCCCCGAACGAATGGCGTTTGGGACGGGTAATCACTTTACACCCTGGATCGGATAAACATGTTCGAGTTGTGGAACTCAAAACACAAAACGGACTAATAACCCGAAATATTGCCAAACTGTGCGTGCTACCAACTGCCTAGTAGTGCCAACCCTACCTCTGATACGCTCTGCTTCATGCCCCTAGCAATCTGGAAAGATATCTAAGCTACCCTCACCAACCCATTGTTTTGAAAAATACGTATTTTTTTCTTGTCTTTACAGGACCCGCAGACGTACGGAGATGCCAAAATGTCGGCTGTGTGGCCAGCGACACGCGCTAAGGCAGTGTCGGGCGTTCCTCGCGATGAAGCCGGAGGAGCGCTACGAGTGCGCGAGGAACCACCGGTACTGCATCAACTGTCTGGCAGTGTCGCACAGCACCGGGGCGTGTGACTCAAAATCAGGCTAACGCAAATGCTCCCTCGGCCATCACACGCTCCTACACCGAGCTCGACGCACACCCACCAACCCGCGTCGCACCGATAGAGGACCACAGCGCGCAACAGCCCAACATCGCCAACGGGCAATTCGAAGCCGGTCGGCTAGACAGCGCGACGACCGAATACGACAATTAGTAGCCGAGGCACAGGCGGCCCTGGACAGGGTTGATGCCGTCCTTAACCCATCAACGCGTCGGGCGGGGGGGGGAGCATGTTGAAGACATGATCGAGTTTTCGGACTAAGTCCGCCCCATCCGTCTGGCAACACCCGGCCAGTGCGGCCAAGCGCAAGCAGTGCAGCTCAGCTGTGGCTTGCCAACCACCACCGCGCTCACTCTCAATTGAGTTTAGTTTGTCATTAACTACCAGCCCGTTCGCTACGCATCGTCAACAATATTCGTTTTGCTATACTACCGCCCGCCCACCGTCGCGCATCTTTTAATATTTAATTAATTTCCCATTTATTACTTTGTTTGTAATTGAAAGTTTTGAAGTGTGAATAAAATACATATTTTAGTTTAACTCCGCGCCTTCTTTCTAAATACACATAGTGCTGCGTTAGTGCAAAAATAAACACAACGATAGAACATAATAGGGCACATTGTTCTTTACAGGAAAATTATAAGCAGTTGATAGAAGAATATTACTTCCCGGATATAAAAACACACTTAAAACAATAACAAAAAATTGTAGAATATGTTTAAAAAATAAATATAATAGGCATCCTGCAAAACCTCAAATAGGAGAAACTCTGATTCCCGAATATCCTGGAGAAAGTTTACACATTGATATATTTTCAATTGATAAACAACATTTTTTAACTTGTATTGATAAATTTTCGAAATTCGTTCAAGTAGTACCTATCTCATCTAGATCGATAATAGATATAAAACCTGCATTATTTGTATTACTAAATCATTTTAAGAAAACTAAACTTATTCTTTCTGATAATGAAAAATCGTTTCAATCAAATACAATAAGTAACATGTTGTAAAATCACTTTGATTTAGATCAATTTTTCATACCACCTCTTCATAGTAAGAGTAATGGACAAATAGAACGGCTACATTCTACAATAATTGAAATAACTAGGTGTTTAAAAATAGAAAAAAAATTTTACTGATATAACTGATTCAGTTCTTTTAGAAACATACCATTATAATAACACAATTCATTCTGTAATACAATTGAAACCTATTGATGTAATTAGTTCATTTTCAAAAGAGTTTTTAAGTTCTGTATAATCTTTACTAAGTTCAGCACAGAGTATTGCTTTAAAAAGGTCAAGAAAAGTCAGAAGTAGTTTTAAAAAAGGAGAAGTGGTTTTTGTACGTAGAAATAAACGTTTGGATAATAAATTGAATAAGGTATATGAACAAAATGTTGTACAAAAAGATCTTGGAACAACAGTTTTAATTAATGGAAAAAAAAATTTATAAAGATAATATTCGTTGATAGTATTTTACTTGAAATTTGAAAATTTATAAATAATTTACATACACAATATTGATTATACGAATGTTTAGTGTTTAATTTTAAAAATTATTTGAGTATTTGTCGAAGCGAGGACGTATCGATTTTAAAAGGGGGAGAAGTTAAGCAATGTTTAGTTTAATAAATATAAATTAATTATTTCAAATAAATAATTTGTAATATATTCTAAAAAAATACTTAAATAATTTTTGGAATAACCAAAGATAGCATTTGTTGAAAAATTGTAATAGAAAAATGTATAAAAAATATTTAGAGTTTTCAGTTTTCAGTTTTTTCAGTTTTCAGTCTGTGAATTCATTGTTAAATAAATAATATTTAAATTGAAAAATTTTAATATTTTTCATTTATACAAGTGGGCGTCGTCCCTTACCGATCTCGTCCATTTGTTCTGGAAATATTTCCTGTTATAGGGAAAATTTGTATAGCAAATTTTATTACGATCCGTTAATTTTTCTTCGAGTTATGGCTCCGGAAACATAGAAAATTGCTTAGTCATAAAAGGGGCGATCGCACGCCCATTTTTAAAAATTTAAAGGTTTTCCTATTTACTGTTATAAATTCACTTGCGAAATTAAATACCATTGATATAAAGCCCTTTTTTGCAAAGATACTGCTTATTTTATTCGTCCACCACCCTTTTAAAAATCTTTTATATACAAATGGGTGTGGTCCTTAACCGATGTCGTTAGTTTTTCTTCAACGCATTCGTAAAGGCAACCTGTCTGCCGTATTTTGTTACGATAGGTTTAACGATTTTTGATTAATAATATTTGTAAAATTGATTTTATCACAAGTGGGCGGTGTCACGCCCATTTTAAACAATTTTTCCAAATTTTTCTCAAGAGTCTCAATATCAGTCCAACATTTCAACATTCTAGGTGCATTATTTACTAAATTATCAGGTTTTTTGTGTTTTCCAAAATTTTATATATATAAAAAGTGGGCGTAGTTATCATCCGATTTCGCTCATTTTAAATACCAATCTATTCTTGGATATCCAGATAAGCTAATGTACCAAATTTGGTGAAGATATCTCAATATTTACTCAAGTTATCGTGCTAGCGGACGGACGGACAGACGGACGGACATGGCTCGATCAAATTTTCTTTTCGATACTGATGAATTTAATATAAGGAAGTCTATATCTATCCCGATTCCTTTATACTTGTACAACCAACCGTTCTCCAATCAAAGTTAATATACTCTGTGTGCAAAGCACGTTCATTCTTTAATAAATAAATTAAAAAAATGTTGAGTGAAAACATAATAAGGCCTAGTAAAAGCCCATAGAACTCACGTTGTACCCAAACTTAGAATGGTCATCGATTATAAAAAGATTAATGAACCTACCATCTCTGATCGTTACCCAATTCCGGATGCTAACATAATTTTATCAACTTTAAGTAAATTAAAATATTTTTCAAGCATTGATTTAGAAAGAATCAGGTTTTCATCAAATTTTAATGTCGGAAAATTACATCGAAAAACCCGCTTTCTCCGCAAATAATAGAAAATATGAATTTTTGAGAATGCCTTTCGGTCTGAAAAATGCACCTAGAATTTTTCCAAGAGCAATGGATGATATTGTTACGAATATTAGCAAAACTAAGGAGTGCTGCCAGCTCTAAGCGATGCTAAGCAGTGACGTGAATGCACATCAATAATTCAATCATCATGTATCTACATAAACGAAACAATAACTGCGTCTACATATATGTACCATGTACGTATACGAGCAGCGGAGAGTCTATGCACTAACACATGCATATATCTGAGAAGTTTGAGAGCTACTGGACTAGTAGATTCTGGAAGCGCCTAAAAGATGTATAAAATTGTGTAATTTTAGTTATAGCTGAGAAGTTTGAGAGCTCATGGACAATGCTAGTAGATTCTAGAAAAATGCGAACGAGGAAACCAAAGAGTATGAAAGGCGACAGATGTAGAGGTGCTGTAATTCAGTTTGAGTTGAGCACTCAATCAGTTATTGATTAAGCAAGCGATCTGGCGGCCAGTAGTAGAGTTTAATTTGAGTTATCAATCAGTTTGGTTATTAAGCCAGCGAGTAGCAAAGTATAAGTGTTATTGTGAAGTACTTTAATAAAGGCTATTTTTCCATTATTCAATATTGGAGTTATTTATTCTACAGTTTAGCGATACGAACCTAGCAAAAGGGTAAATAAGAGGATTTGCAGCAAATACGTTACAATTGGTGTCAGAAGAGGAATTGTTGAATAAATTCTAGAGGACAACAAGGACATGGCAAAGTTAAGTGAATTAAAGATCCCGCACCTGAAGAAGAAGTTGGAGAACCGTGGATTGAATACAACCGGCATTAAACTCGAACTTCAGGCACGACTACGAGAGGCAATGGAATTAGAAGGAATTGACGTGGAAGAGTATGTCTTTCATCTTGATGGCGATGATACAACAAAATTGGAGGAGAAAAATGAAACACCGCAGACAATGGCGAACACAGACTTGAACATGATATTGGCTGCAATATCGGCACAAATGTCCGAAATGTTATCACAAATATCCCCCAACATGTCATCTCAACTGGAATCGCAAAAGACAGATATAACATCTAAGATGGAATCCCAAGATACACGTTTAACATCAAAGATTGAAGCACAAGAAACGCGTATTTCGGAAATGTCAGCACAAATTTCAGCACAGATATCATCTCAGATCTCCACACAACTAGAAGTGCAGAAAGCCCGTATATCATCTAAACTGCAAGCGCATATGGAAGAAAAACTAACCCAGTTTCATTAAGGCTTCAGTGGTCGACAGGATAAAATCGAGGCCGAGGTGGATGCTTTGAGAGGACGTATCGAGCAGTTACAACTATATCGTCCAGCAGTTTCAGCGAGTAATCCAAAGGTAAAAACACCATCCTTTAACGGTTCTGTTCCTTTCCAGGTCTTTAAGCTACAGTTTTAGAAGACCGCAGCAGTGAACAACTGGAATGTGGAAGATAAAGTTGCCGTACTCTTCGTAGCATTGAAAGGACCAGCTGCCGAAGTCTTACAGACTATTCCAGAGTACGAACGGAACAGTTATGACGCATTGATGGCTGCTGTAGAACGGCGATACGGAAGCGAACACAGGAAACAGATATTTCAAATAGAATTGCAAAACCGCTACCAAAAAGCAAATTAGACATTGCAGGAGTTTGCTTCAGATATTGAAAAATTGGCTCATCTTGCAAATGCGGACGCACTCGTGGAATACACTAACAGGGTAAAAATCCAGAGTTTTATAAATGGCATACGGGAGGTAGAAACGAAGCGAGCGACATATGCAAACCCAAAACCCACATTCGCAGAAACGGTATCCTATGCACTGACTCAAGAAACAGCGTCGCTATTGAGTAAGCCAGTTTTCAAAGCACGCCGTGTGGAAGTAGAAAGGCCAGAGTGGGTAGACGCAATATTGGAGGCGCTGAAAGGATCGAAAAAGCGGAGCGAAAAAGTTATCAAATGCTTCAAATGCGGGAAGTCCGGTCACATTGCACGTCATTGCGATCTTGGCCTTAATAGTTCCAACAATGTAGGTGGGCGTAAACGCAAAGCTGGAAGAGATGAGCAAGAGCGAGTAAGAGGTAGAGAGCTAGATCCAGCTATTGAATGCCCTGTGATATCTGTGTCGCAAATTGGTAGAAAATCGAGCAGTCTTACCGTCAGAGGGAATGTGGATTGCAAAGAACGAATACTGACTGTAGATACGGGCGCATCTCATTCCTTGATCCGATCTGACTTGGTCAACAGGAGAGTAAAACCGTTACCTAGAGCAAAGTTGCGTACGGTCACTGGCGAGTATAACCAATTTCAGGGAGAAGTTATATGTGAAGTACTGATTGGGAAGGTCATGGTTCTACACAAATTTGTTGTGGCGGAGATTGTTGATGAAGTTATATTGGGAGTGGATTTCTTGGTTGACCATGACATCAAGATTGATATGCAGAGAAGGGTTATGCGTTATGAGAACCAAGATGTGCCACTTAACTTTAGTTTGGAAAAAGGATTCAGCAGTAATCGGGTACTGGTGGAGAAGACTCGAAGAAGGCCACGAAATTCAAAGGTAAAGGTTGATGGAACAAATGGGCCAAACAAATCAAAACCGAAGGTACCTGTGAGAGGAACACTGGCATTGAAAAGTCCTAACGGACGTACTTTAAGCGTTAAATAAAAGATGCGTCCGCTCGGTTTAATAGTTCGATTTATTCTGCCTTTTTCAACTGTACAAGGTTTGCTCCTACATCAGGGCATTTTTTAAGTAATACGAACGTGGCCAAATGGCCACGTAGTAATCATAATCTGGCCACAACTAAATTTCGAAAATGCGTGAACAACACCTAACTGAAATAATGTCAGAAATTTTCTGAACATACATGATTTCCCCAAAATGTCAAAAAATATATAACTTTCTAATTCTAATGAAGTTTTTTGGTGCTAATCGAAGAAAGTTATCAACGAATGAATGATAGTTCATCAAATATACTGTCAATGAGGATTTATATGGAAAAGAACATATGTACTCACGACTTCCGTGACATTTATAAATTCTACAAATTCTGCACGTGCTCGAGGATTTTTGTCAGCATATAATAAAAAATTTTTGGGCAAGTATATAATAAGTTGGATATGAAAAATAACTATTCCTGGGATTACTTGTTTTATTGCAAATTTTTTGGCATGAGTGAGTCACAACCACGGTTGCCACAGCATGTTTTTTTTTTGGACCAAAAAAGGACCAAAACTCAAAAAAAGGACCAAATTTATTTTTTCTTATTTATTGATACACAAACAATGTAATTAATAAATTAATAATATCAATAACAAAAAAGTGCTTAAATTCACATTGCACGTTAAACAAATTTGAAATACATTTCATCACATATAGGTGAATTTTTCAGTCTTATACACATATTTATATTAAAATATTTAGGAGTTCAAAGGTTTCCATACAAAATACTTATTTTGGTAGGTATCTGCCACAATACTTCGATGTGGTATAATAAAAATGACAATTCGTCTATTAAATGATATGATTATAAAATCACAAACCGCCATCTTTACGAAAAAACGCCTCTCTTTCTTGCGACGGAACTCCGCTACAGCTGGCCTTGGATCATATAAAGCTGTACCTACTCCATTCAGTGCCACAAACATTCTCGAGTTCATGGTCTCATCTGAAGTTGACAGTCGGTGGTTTGATTTAATTTGATTATAATGAGAAATCACTTTCTCAACAATCATGGAGTGAGGTGAAGTGACCAGTAAAGAGCACAACAGTTTCCGCAAAATCCCACATGTCACTGGTATCAGTCGAAGCAGCTTATGCAACATTTTTGCACCTTCGTCTGAAGTATCGAAACCTCTGATTTCTTGGATTGCTGGCCAACAATCGCAAAAATTTGATGAAAAGTCGGAAACTTTTCGAGGAGATATTTTTCTTTTGGCCACCTAGAGAAAAATCCTTAAAAAATGCCCTGTCCTACATACTCATGCAATCGTACGTTACAATATGGCTTCTTTGGTTGCCATGCCTACTGCGTCGCTTCTATATATATTATGTTGCACATACTAGCATGCTATCGTAGTACATACACTTATTTGTAGTAGTTGTATATTTATGTGTCTTATATATATACTGACATGCAGTAGTATTACATGTAGAGTATTGTGGCTGTCATTATACCACGGTCACATACCTATGCAATGGTATGCGAAAGAGCTGCTACAACTCGGTCATCCTGACCAGAGAGATCTCCCGATCTCTTAGGTCAGCGTTTACGCTCCCATTGAACCATGGACGCATGTTTCCTACTGCCCATACGCCTTTATAAGGTACTCTCGACTGCTGAAATCCCTCTACATCTTCTAACATGTATCTATCGTTACCTAGCACTTTCACTACTTTATACGGACCTTTAAATTTTGGAATTAATTTCTTTGATGTGCCTGAATTTGAATCAAAGTTTTTGACGACGACGTAGTCGTCCACCCTATATATATGTGGGCTTTGCCTTTTTATTTACATAATTTCTATTGTATTCTTGTAGCTTTTCTTCATTTTTGGCTGCTTTTTCTCGTATTTCTGCATGACTTTTAGATTCTGAATCTGACCCATTTTCCGTTAATTTTTCTTTTAGGGCATCTTCGACCAGACCGCGCTGTCTTACTCCAAAGAGCATCACGCTTGGATATTCCTTAACTGTCCTATGTAAAGTGTTATTAAGGGCATACTCAACGGATTCTATAACATTATCCCAGTGTATGTTTCTCTCAGGGTCTGTCAGTTTCGCAATCATTGGCGCCAAGTTTCTATTAACTCTCTCCACTTGTCCATTGGCTTGTGGTGAGCCAGTTGCAATTTTTATATGGCGCACGTTTTCTTTTTCTAGGTACTGGTGAAATTCTCCTGATGTAAAGCAACTACCTCTATCCGACACAATATATTTTGGCTTGCTATATGAACGGAAATATGCCATCAATGCATTTATAACCTCCCTTGTATTTGTTGTCTTAGTCGGGTATAACCTCACAAACTTTGTGCTGGCATCGATGATAACTAATAAGTGCTTTTTCGCTCTTCCATGGTCAACAGGACCAAAATGGTCTATGTGTATTACCTCGAATGGTTTACTACCCTTCGGAATGTTGTGCAAATAACCTTCTTCACGTCCATGCTTTGAAGAATAAACGATACACTTTAAACAATTTCGGATGTGGTTCGCAATTTTTTGCTTCATATTTGGAAACCAGTAGTTTTTCGAGACAAGATCCAACGTTTTGTCGATCCCTGTATGACCCAGTTCGTCATGATATTTGTGAAATATATGATTTTCCATACTCTCCGGTACGTAAAATAATAATCTATCATTTTCTTTTTTCCTATACACCACCCCGTTGCGCATTTCGTACTGACTATTTTCACTTTTTTGCAATATTTCACGTAACTCCCTAATCTTAGTATCTTTTCCTTGACAAATTATAAGGTTTTCTTCAAACGTATTCGATTCTAACACTAAAATATTGTTACATCTGCTAAGAGCATCAACGTGTTGCATACGGGTTCCTGAACGATGATCCAGAATGTAGTCGTAATTTTGAAGCTCCAAGGCCCACCTAGCGATTCTTGGGTTTAGCTCTTTTTTATTTAATGTCATTGTCAGCGAATTGCAATCTGTGACTATTTTAAATTTTAAACCCTGTAGGTAGACTCTGAAGCGTTGTAAAGCATCAATTATCGACAAAGTTTCAAGCTCGAAACTATGGTATTTCGATTCAGCTTCACTTGTTCGCTTCGAAAAATAAAATACTGGATGCAATTTGGAATCACATTTCTTTTGCATCAGAATTGCACCGAAACCTGTCGCGCTGGCGTCACAGTGCAATTCTGTTGAGTCTGAGGGATCATACAAAGCCAGTATTGGTGCCTCTAAAAGCTTTTGCTTTAGTGTTTCGAAGCTCCTCAGCTCCTCGGTTCCAAATACAAACTTCTTATCTTTTCTTGTCAAATCGTAAAGAGGCTTGGCTATTATGGAGAAGTCTTTGACAAACCTACGGAAATAGGAACACAAACCTATAAAACTCTGTACTGAATGGGCCTTCGTGGGGATAGGAAAATTTTTTATTGCCGCGAGACCTCTCTCGTCTGCTCGGATACCATTTTCCGTGATGGTGTACCCTAAGTATTTCACTTCCGATTGGAGAAACTCACATTTGTCTAACCTTAATTCCAGTTTATTATCTACTAGTCTACGAAAAACTTCTTTAAGAATATCAAAATGTTGATCTAAATCTTCGGTGGCTATCATTATGTCATCTAAGTATATTATAACCCTATTGTCCATGACCATGTTTGCAAAAATTTTATTAACAAAGCGCTGAAATGTGGACGGAGCATTTTTAAGTCCAAACGGCATACGAAGAAATTCAAATTGCCCTAATGGGGTGGTAAACGACGTAAATTTAATTGCATCCGGATGCATGAAGACGTGAAAGAAGCCATTTTTCAGATCGAGTTTAGTAAAAAATTTCTTTTTAGCTAGCTTATCTATTAAATCATCAATTAGGGGAATCGGATAATTATCCTTTGCCGTTACTTTATTAAGGGTCCTGTAATCTACACACATTCTTAATTCGCCTGTCTTCTTTCGTACCAAAACAACCGGAGATACGAATTCCGATTCACTGGGTTGTATATACTTTTTTTCTAGTATTCGTCTAACACCTTTTTCAGCTCGCCCTTTTCAGCGTATGACAACCTTCGCGGTGGGTAGTTGAACGGTTTCACATTATCTAAAGTTAACTTCATTTCACATTTCACATTCGGCTCAATGGGACGCTTTGGTTCTAAATAATAACCGCTAAATAATTTATTCAACTTTTGCTTATGAAAATTGCTAATATCTTTACCAATTTTTATCGATAATCTGTCTTTTTCACCATATGGCTCAAGTGATAGCAACTCTTTGAACAACTTAGCATTTTCTATAGCTTTCTCATCATTCACTCTTATTCTATCTTCATTCTCTATGGTGTTTAACTTTTCGCCTATCTGTTGTCCATCACATACATTTATTACTTCAGATTTTGAATCTACTATTTTATCATTTTGCTGATTAACTACTTCGCATTCTTCCTCGCTTATTAATTTATACTTACATACCCGAAGGAAATCTCTTCCCAGAACTGCCTCATAGGTCATTGTTTCGTCAGCAACAATAATAAAATTAATATCAAAATGTTTATAATTTATTATGATTGAACATGGAAATTTTCCGTATATTTTTACTTTTGACTTATTTAAACCAAAATACATTTCATTTTCATATTTAAGAACATTTTTAAGGAATTTAAGATTTAGTTTGGATTCTACGATCGACCTCCGTATGAAGCTTATTGGGCTGGCGGAATCTATGAGGCATTCTAGGGAAAAATAAAATAAACTTTCGTTCTTAATAGTAAATATAAAAGACCTTACGTATTCACCATCGTCAATCAGCTGGACCCGGTTCTTACGTTCTGGACACTCTGCGACCCGGTGCGTCATCTTCCCACAAGCGTAGCACGCACCTATTTCCCTTTTTGCCTTCTTACAATCAGAAGCGTAGTGGCCCAAACAATTGCAGTTGAAACATCTTTTCGTTTGTGTGGTATTTGCGGTAGAAACATTTGCTTTACTGGGTTTTAAATTAATCTTCGAAAATGTTTGTAGAAGCTGTGCTTTTGACGCATAACACTGCAAGTACGCCTGTGTCCGGAGCTGTTCATCGCTTATGCCTTCAATAAGGTAGTCCACTATCTCATCGTCTTCGAAGTGTAACAAATTTGACAGGGCAATTTTGTCACCGTAATATTGTAAAAAACTTTCGCCAGCTTTCCATTTCCTGGCTTCGAACTTTCTACGCAATACTAATTTGCTTTCCTTCGTGCTAAACGCTTCCCGCAGTTCAGCCAATAAATTTTGTAGCTCTTCTGTTGCAAAGTTTGGTTTAGAATGCATCCACGATAAAGCCTTACCCTTCAGCTTGCTTAACAGCAAAACGCGCTGTAAATTGTCGTCGATGCCATAGGCCACGCTTACACTCTGCAACTGTGATAGCCAAATGTCTACGCTGGCTTTCCCATCGTACTCGGGTACTATATTTAAAATAACGTCAATGGGGACTTGGCTTAGTCGTACTGGTGCTGTTTCGCTGGCCACCACCGTATTCATGTTGAGATCTGCCAACCGTCGTAGAATTTGCAACTCTTTCTCTAATATTTCTTTTTCACGCCTCATTAGTTCGTCTTTCATATGCTGCATCTGTGATATGGTCACATTGTCGCCGTTTACATGTTCATCGCCCCCGTTGTAATTACCGCCAGCACCTGCACCATTGCTATCCTCATCGTTATCATTATTGTTGCTCCGCTCATGTACGTCGGTGGTTGGTTCAACAATTTCGACTCCATCGCTTCCAACTATCGGACATTGTCCACGCTCCGCTACCGGGATTTGGTTCAGCCGAATTGCTAATGCGCTCTTTGCGCCACTCGTTGGCAAATTCAGCTGCTGAAGCCAAGCACGCAATTGCTGGCTTGTAAAATCATTCACACTGATCGTTTCCATACTTATTAAATTGCAATTTTTTACATTCTTTTCAGTTCAAATTAATTTGTCTGTCCGCTTAAAACGTGTTATTTTCACTCATTTGTTTCGATCATTTGTTTCTATCATTTGCTTCACTATTTTGTTTTAACGCTCAATATTTTTCTTTTTAAATGTCCGCCACAAAACCAACTTTTATTTTATTAAGAAAAAAAATCAGGAAAGGGAATGCGATCCCACTTCTGAGACTTTAAGCGTTAAATAAAAGATGCGTCCGCTCGGTTTAATAGTTCGATTTATTCTGCCTTTTTCAACTGTACAAGGTTTGCTCCTACATACTCATGCAATCGTAAGTTACGATATGGCTTCTTTGGTTGCCATGCCTACTGCGTCGCTTCTATATATATTATGTTGCACATACTAGCATGGTATCGTAGTAGATACACTTATTTGTAGTAGTTCTATATTTATGTATCTTATATATATACTGACATGCAGTAGTATTACATGTAGAGTATTGTGGCTGTCAATATACCACGGTCACATACCTATGCAATGGTATGCGAAAGAGCTGCTACAGTACTAAAACGAAGAAAGAATGCAAGGGTGGTTTCAAGCCAAGGCACACTACTGTTGTGAAGCGTCGGAATGATACTGATTATGCAAAGCAAATCCGTCCAGCGCAAGCTCTGCGAAGTAGTTCTTCATTGGCCGAGCAACAGAGTGCGAGGGAATGATCCAGGATAATGAGTAGTAAGATGAAACACAGGTACGGCAAGGAAAATTATTCGGAAGGTTTCCGGGAGGGAGATTTGGTACTGTTATACAACCCTCACCGGCGGAAAGGTGTTCCATCCAAATTTCGGTGCAGTTGGGAAGGCCCGTACAAGGTTGTGAAGAAGATCAGTGATACCATCTACCGCATACAAAGCATTGAGAAACCACGGAGTAGAAGAGTGGTACATTTGGCGATGCTAGCAGCCTTTAGATCGAGAGATTTGTCTGATCGGGACGATCAGACTTAGGTGGAGGGCAGTGTTAGGAATATTAGCAAAACTAAGGAGTGCTACCAGCTCTAAGCGATGCTAAGCAGTGACGTGAATGCACATCAATAATTCAATCATCATGTATCTACATAAACGAAACAATAACTGCGTCTACATATATGTACCATGTACGTATACGAGCAGCGGAGAGTCAATGCACTAACACATGCATATATCTGAGAAGTTTGAGAGCTACTGGACTAGTAGATTCTGGAAGCGCCTAAAAGATGTATAAAATTGTGTAATTTTAGTTATAGCTGAGAAGTTTGAGAGCTCATGGACAATGCTAGTATATTCTAGAAAAATTCGAACGAGGAAACCAAAGAGTATAAAAGGCGACAGATGTAGAGGCGCTGTAATTCAGTTTGAGTTGAGAACTCAATCAGTTATTGATTAAGCACGCGATCTGGCGGCCAGTAGTAGAGTTTAATTTGAGTTATCAATCAGTTTGGTTATTAAGCCAGCGAGTAGCAAAGTACAAGTGTTATTGTGAAGTACTTTAATAAAGGCCATTTTACCATTATTCAATATTGGAGTTATTTATTCCACAGTTTAGCGATACGAACCTAGCAAAAGGGCAAATAAGAGGATTTGCAGCAAATTCGTTACGATTGGTGTCAGAAGAGGAATTGTTGAATAAATTCTAGAGGACAACAAGGACATGGCAAAGTTAAGTGAATTGAAGATCCCGCACCTGAAGAAGAAGTTGGAGAACCGTGGATTGAATACAACCGGCATTAAACTCGAACTTCAGGCACGACTACGAGAGGCAATGGAATTAGAAGGAATTGACGTGGAAGAGTATGTCTTTCATCTTGATGGCGATGATACAACAAAATTGGAGGAGAAAAATGAAACACCGCAGACAATGGCGAACACAGACTTGAACATGATATTGGCTGCAATATCGGCACAAATGTCCGAAATGTTATCACAAATATCCACCAACATGTCATCTCAACTGGAATCGCAAAAGACAGATATAACATCTAAGATGGAATCCCAAGATACACGTATAACATCAAAGATTGAAGCACAAGAAACGCGTATTTCGGAAATGTCAGCACAAATTTCAGCACAGATATCATCTCAGATCTCCACACAACTAGAAGTGCAGGAAGCCCGTATATCATCTAAACTGGAAGCGCATATGGAAGAAAAACTAACCCAGTTTCATGAAGGCTTCAGTGGTCGACAGGATAAAATCGAGGCCGAGGTGGATGCTTTGAGATGACGTATCGAGCAGTTACAACTATATCGTCCAGCAGTTTCAGCGAGTAATCCAAAGGTAAAAACACCATCCTTTAACGGTTCTGTTCCTTTCCAGGTCTTTAAGTTACAGTTTTAGAAGACCGCAGCAGTGAACAACTGGAATGTGGAAGATAAAGTTGCCGTACTCTTCGTAGCATTGAAAGGACCAGCTGCCGAAATCTTACAGACTATTCCAGAGTACGAACGGATTAGTTATGACGCATTGATGGCTGCTGTAGAACGGCGATACGGAAGCGAACAAAGGAAACAGATATTTCAAATAGAATTGCAAAACCGCTACCAAAAAGCAAATGAGACATTGCAGGAGTTTGCTTCAGATATTGAAAGATTGGTTCATCTTGCAAATGCGGACGCACCCGTGGAATACACTGAAAGGGTAAAAATCCAGAGTTTTATAAATGGCATACGGGACGTAGAAACGAAGCGAGCGACATATGCAAACCCAAAACCCACATTCGCAGAAACGGTGTCCTATGCACTGACTCAAGAAACAGCGTCGCTATTGAGTAAGCCAGTTTTCAAAGCACGCCGTGTGGAAGTAGAAAGGCCAGAGTGGGTAGACGCAATATTGGAGGCGCTGAAAGGATCGCAAAAGCGGAGTGAAAAAGTTATCAAATGCTTCAAATGCGGGAAGTCCGGTCACATTGCACGTCATTGCGATCTTGGCCTTAATAGTTCCAACAATGTGGGTGGGCGTAAACGCAAAGCTGGAAGAGATCAGCAAGAGCGAGTAAGAGGTAGAGAGCTAGATCCAGCTATTGAATGCCCTGTGATATCTGTGTCGCAAATTGGTAGAAAATCGAGCAGTCTTACCGTCAGAGGGAATGTGGATGGAAAAGAACGAATACTGACTGTAGATACGGGCGCATCTCATTCCTTGATCCGATCTGACTTGGTCAACAGGAGAGTAAAACCGTTACCTAGAGCAAAGTTGCGTACGGTCACTGGCGAGTATAACCAATTTCAGGGAGAAGTTATATGTGAAGTATTGATTGGGAAGGTCATGGTTCTACACAAATTTGTTGTGGCGGAGATTGTTGATGAAGTTATATTGGGAGTGGATTTCTTGGTTGACCATGACATCAAGATTGATATGCAGAGAAGGGTGATGCGTTATGAGAACCAAGATGTGCCACTTAACTTTAGTTTGGAAAAAGGGTTCAGCAGTAATCGGGTACTGGTGGAGAAGACTCGACGAAGGCCACGAAATTCAAAGGTAAAGGTTGATGGAACAAATGGGCCAAACAAATCAAAACCGAAGGTACCTGTGAGAGGAACACTGGCATTGAAAAGCCCTAACGGACGTACTAAAACGAAGAAAGAATGCAAGGGTTGTTTCAAGCCAAGGCACACTACTGTTGTGAAGCGTCGGAACGATACTGATTATGCAAAGCAAATCCGTCCAGCGCAAGCTCTGCGAAGTAGTTTTTCATTGGCCGAGCAACAGAGTGCGAGGGAACGATCCAGGATAATGAGTAGTAAGATGAAACGCAGGTACGGCAAGGAAAATTATTCGGAAGGTTTCCGGGAGGGAGATTTGGTACTGTTATACAACCCTCACCGGCGGAAAGGTGTTCCATCCAAATTTCGGTGCAGTTGGGAAGGCCCGTACAAGGTTGTGAAGAAGATCAGTGATACCATCTACCGCATACAAAGCATTGAGAAACCACGGAGTAGAAGAGTGGTACATTTGGCGATGCTAGCAGCGTTTAGATCGAGAGATTTGTCTGATCGGGACGATCAGACTTAGGTGGAGGGCATTGTTACGAATATTAGCAAAACTAAGGAGTGCTGCCAGCTCTAAGCGATGCTAAGCAGTGACATGAATGCACATAATAATTAAATCATCATGTATCTACATAAACGAAACAATAACTGCGTCTACATATATGTACCATGTACGTATACGAGCAGCGGAGAGTCAATGCACTAACACATGCATATATCTGAGAAGTTTGAGAGCTACTGGACTAGTAGATTCTGGAAGCGCCTAAAATATGTATAAAATTGTGTAATTTTAGTTATAGCTGAGAAGTTTGAGAGCTCATGGACAATGCTAGTAGATTCTAGAAAAATGCGAACGAGGAAACCAAAGAGTATAAAAGGCGACAGATGTAGAGGCGGTGTAATTCAGTTTGAGTTGAGCACTCAATTAGTTATTGATTAAGCACGCGGTCTGGCGGCCAGTAGTAGAGTTTAATTTGAGTTATCAATCAGTTTGGTTATTTAGCCAGCGAGTAGCAAAGTATAAGTGTTATTGTGAAGTACTTTAATAAAGGCCATTTTTTCCATTATTCAGTATTGGAGTTATTTATTCAACAGTTTAGCGATACGAACCTAGCAAAAGGGCAAATAAGAGGATTTGCAGCAAATTCGTTAGAATATATTGCGTGAACATATAGGAAAGATTTGCAATGTTTACATGGATTCCATAATTATTTTTTCAGAAAATATAATAAAACATTTGCGAGATTTAGAAATTGTGACGGAAGTGTGGAGAAATGCAAATATGAAAATTTCACTTGAAAAATCAAGGTTTTTTTGAAAAGGAAATAGAGTTTTTAGGATATATAATAGCACAAAACGTTATTAAAACAAACCCTAACAAGATAAGATTGATTTCAAATTACCCGATACCTGAAAATTTGCGGGAACTTAGAGGATTTCTGGGAATTGCAGGATATTATCGAAAGTTTGTTAAAGATTTTTCAACAATAGCAAAACCACTGAGAAGATATATATTCGGAGAAAATGGAAGAGTTTCTAGAAATAAGTCGAAAGAATTTAAAATTGATTTGGACCAAAGCCGAGTTCAAGCATTTAATAAATTAAAAAAACATTTAGCGTCAGAGATGGAAATTGACGCAACCAGATTATTCAAAGGTTTTTATTCTTACTACCGATGCCTCTAATGTAGCAATAGGTACTGTGCTCTCACAGAAGGGTAGACCAATCACTTTATTTCAAAAACTATTAATAAAACAGAAAAAAATAATGCAACAAATGAAAAAGAATTATTTGCCATTGTGTGGGCACTGAAGACCCTTAGAAATTATTTATATGGTGTCACTAATCTAGAAATTCATAATGATCATCAACCATTGACATTTGCTTTGTCACCTCGTAACCCTAATCCGAAAATGAAAAGATGGCACGCATTTATAGAGGAGTTTGCTCCAAAATTTATTTATAGGCCTGGTAGAACCAATGTTGTAGCAGACGCATTATCGCGTAGTGAATTAAACAATATGTCCGATGATCCACAGGATTCGCAGAGTAACGAATCACAACATTCCGAACAAAGTAGTGAGACTATTAGAATACAAGAAACAAAAAAACCTGTAAACCAATTTAAACAACAGGTAATTTTGCGTAGAAATAGATTCACAATTCAAGAATTAATTGAACATTTTGGAAATGAAAGACATTTAATAGAATATGATACAGTGGAAAATTTGCTAACCATTTTAAAAGAATGTTTGCTGGGTTGGAGCTGTTTTGGTCGATATGTATAAAGAAAAAAAACCAAGAGTTTTTTACTTTTCTCTTCTATGCATTTCGACGCATCCGCGTCATCATCAGGAAGTCTATTTATTTTCAAACAAACAACATGAAAATACAAAAGTAATCATTATTTTCAATAAACATTACAAATTCAACATTAAAACAATAACTCACAATAATTTAATTAGTTGCACAAACACAATAATATCACAGGACAATCAACACATTCATTTTTCTTATTTTCTATTTTTGTTTTTATCATTTTTTATTATTGCTGTATAAGCGCTATTTGTATTGTCAATGTCTTCTTTAAAATTCATGACATTCGTCATATGTTGTTGGATGCGGAGACTTTCCAGTGTCATCCTCCTTTTGCATCTTCTCTCAACATCTAAAATTTTTGCGTTCCCAAAATCAGCTGTATGGTCATTGTCAGTCAGGTGTTGAGAAAGCGCGGTATTTGTTTTTCTGTTTTTTGCGTCCATTTCATGTTCGTGTATTCTCGTTCTCAATGCTCTTTTCGTTGTGCCAATGTAACATTTATTGCAGGCATTGTTGTTGTTACCGTTGCATTGAATTTTATACACTACATTGCATTGTTGTCCCTTGTCTATTTTGTCTTTTGTTTTTGTAAAGAAACGATTAAGTGTATTGTGTGGTTTGTGAGCAAATGTTATGTTGTCTTTTTTCATAATTCTCCTGAGCGATTGATTACTTGTTAGTCCGGGTATATAGGTAACTCCAATATAAGTTTTGTTTGTGTTTGCTTCTGTTTGTCCATTTGATGAATTAGGGTGGTCCATTTCTTGTGTCGTATTAATTATAAGCTTTTCTATTAGAGTACTCGGGTAGCTATTTTTGAAGAGAATATTTTTTATTTTCTTCTTGTTTTCTTCTATGAAATCACCGCCACTTAGAAGATATATTTTCCTTATTAGACTTGTTGCTGTGTTAATTTTCTGCTTCCATGGATGATTGGAGTGATAATTGATAATTCTTCCTGATGCCATCGACTTTGCATACCAGTTGAACGTTAAGTTTTGGTTTTTTCGGTGTATTTCTACGTCTAGGAAGGCAATTTTGTTGTTCTGCTCTAATTCTTTAGTAAATTGTATCCTGGTATGCTGTGCATTAAATACTGTTAGTATGTCTTCCACGTCTTTAGCTTTAACAATTGCGAATATGTCATCTACATATTTGGTTATGTATTTGACATATATGTCTTTGCTTTTTAATTCAGCGAGGCTGTCGTCCAATATTTTATCCAGAACGATATTTGCAATGGTTGGAGATAGCGGGTTGCCCATTGGCATTCCGTAGATTTGTTGGTATATGGTGTTGTTATATGAGAAATAATTGTTGTCACGTAAGCAGAAATCTAGTATCGTCTGGAACTGTTTTTTGTCTATTTGTGTATGTGTCTCCAATTTTTCCCATTTTCGCATAATAGTGCGTATTGCTAAATGTATGGGTATATTCGTAAAAAGAGATACGACGTCGAATGAAATGAGAATTTCGTCGTCTTGAATTGTGAAATTATTGATTTTTTCTTTAAGTTGAAGTGAACTTTTTATATTAAGATCATCGGATATAATATTTTCTAAAATGCTTCCAACAAATTTTGATAATTTGTAACATGGTACATTAATAGATGAGCAAATCGGTCTAAGTGGTGCGTGTGGTTTGTGAATTTTCGGAAGTCCGTAAAGTCTTGGAGCATTAGCAGCCGCGGATGTCAGCTGAAATTTTTGTTTTGCATCGAGTCTCCTTTGTTTGTAAAGATTATTTATAATTGTGTTATTCTTCCTCATCAGTTTTTGTGTGGGATCATTCCTAATTGTTTTGTATGTGTTTTTGTCGTTTAGCAACTCTTTCATTTTTAGTTCGTATTCATTTTTGTACATCATAACTGTCTTGTTGCCTTTGTCTGCATTTGTTATTATGATCTCGTTTCTGTGTTGGTTAAGGAATCTTTTGGTGTTTGTCGATGTTTTCAGTATAAACTTGTCCTTAGTGCAGTTTCTAATTTTTTGCTGAAAAGTATTGATTTTTGCCGCAATGTCACTCCTTACAGTATCTTTTTCCCTCTCGTCTTCAAAACTTTGTACGCATTGTTCCAAATCGGCGATTATTTCAATGGGTGAAAATGTTTTTCTTGACACTGGTAGGGCGAATTTGTTGCCAAGTGACAATAACCAACGCGACTCCTGCGGTACTTCGATGTTCGTATTGTTCACAAACCAATCTTCATTTAATCTCATGCCAAATTTTATAGTATTCTTAGAAATTTGCTTCTGGAGTTTGTCGTTGTGTATACTTTGTGTGTTTGTGGCGATTTGTGTCGAAAAATGGTGGTGGTTCTCTATAATTTTTTCGTAATCTGTTTGCTGAAGTCTGTTTTGTAACGTTTCCTGTAAGTGCTTAACGGTCGTTGTGATAATTTTAATATTAATGTTTGATTCTTTTATTTCTAAGTTAACGACTTTCAGAAGAAAGCATTGTTCTAATTTCATAAGGTCTCGTCGTGTAGTGTCTAGTTTAAAGCAGTGTTGTATCGTTTTTGTCTTACCCTGTAAATGTGATGGAATGATGCCATAATCTTTGCACCGCAGTAAAAATTTTATGCGCTCTTTTTGTTTAGCAAGTTTTTTGATGTTTTTGTTGTGTTGCTTGATTATGTAACAAATCTCTTCGTCGTATTTGTATTTGATGTGTTGGTAGAACTGCTTCATGTTGTTGTTTGTAATATTCCGCGTTTTTTTCCGGTTTTGCTCACCGTAAATATTTATATGTTGATTGGACCAAATTCTTTATGAAAATGTTTGCTGGGTTGGAGCTGTTTTGGTCGATATGTATAAAGGAAAAAAACCAAGAGTTTTTTACTTTTCTCTTCTATGCATTTCGACGCATCCGCGTCATCATCAGGAAGTCTATTTATTTTCAAACAAACAACATGAAAATACAAAAGTAATCATTATTTTCAATAAACATTACAAATTCAACATTAAAACAATAACTCACAATAATTTAATTAGTTGTACAAACACAATAATATCACAGGACAATCAACGCATTCATTTTTCTTATTTTCTATTTTTGTTTTTATCATTTTTTATTATTGCTGTATAAGCGCTATTTGTATTGTCAATGTCTTCTTTAAAATTCATGACATTCGTCATATGTTGTTGGATGCGGAGACTTTCCAGTGTCATCCTCCTTTTGCATCTTCTCTCAACATCTAAAATGTTTGCGTTCCCAAAATCAGCTGTATGGTCATTGTCAGTCAGGTGTTGAGAAAGCGCGGTATTTGTTTTTCTGTTTTTTGCGTCCATTTCATGTTCGTGTATTCTCGTTCTCAATGCTCTTTAAGACAAGGGCCAACAATGCAATGTAGTGTATAAAATTCAATGCAACGGTAACAACAACAATGCCTGCAATAAATGTTACATTGGCACAACGAAAAGAGCATTGATAACGAGAATACACGAACATGAAATGGACGCAAAAAACAGAAAAACAAATACCGCGCTTTCTCAACACCTGACTGACAATGACCATACAGCTGATTTTGGGAACGCAAAAATTTTAGATGTTGAGAGAAGATGCAAAAGGAGGATGACACTGGAAAGTATCCGCATCCAACAACATATGACGAATGTCATGAATTTTAAAGAAGACATTGACAATACAAATAGCGCTTATACAGCAATAATAAAAAATGATAAAAACAAAAATAGAAAATAAGAAAAATGAATGTGTTGATTGTCCTGTGATATTATTGTGTTTGTACAACTAATTAAATTATTGTGAGTTATTGTTTTAATGTTGAATTTGTAATGTTTATTGAAAATAATGATTACTTTTGTATTTTCATGTTGTTTGTTTGAAAATAAATAGACTTCCTGATGATGACGCGGATGCGTCGAAATGCATAGAAGAGAAAAGTAAAAAACTCTTGGTTCTTTTCTTTATACATATCGACCAAAACAGCTCCAACCCAGCAAACATTTTCATAAAGAATTTGGTCCAATCAACATTTTAAAAGAATTTATTCAACCGAAATTGGTAACCGCAATTCACTGTACAATAGAGGATTTATATGAAATTCAAGGACCCCTAAAACAAACCTTTCAAAGCAAATTTGTTTATACAAGTCTTTTTCCTATGGATATTATTAATAGAGCGGATCAGTCTGGAATAATTGAACAAACTCATAATAGAGCTCATCGTAACTTTAATGAAAAAATAAAACAAATAGAAAAATTGTACTATTGGCCAGAAATGAGAAAAAAGATGAAAGAATACATTCGTAATTGCACAATATGTAATAAAAATAAATATGATCGTCATCCAAAAAGAATACCAAGAGGCAAAGCTTCAATTCCAGAACCAGAAGGAGAACAAGTTCACTTAGATATTTTTACGCGCAGAAGTTGAAATTCATCACATGTGTAGATGCTTATTCAAAGTTTTTAGTAATAAAACATATAGAAGATACATCTAATATTGAAGAAAAGGGTTAAGAATTACTGCAAACTTTTAAAGATGTGAAACGAATAACCTTGGATAATGAACCAAGTTTCACAATGCCAACATTTAAATCTCTGATGCAACGATTAAATATCGAAATTTTTTTTGTGATCCGCGACACAGTATAACCAATGGGCAAATAGAAAGGGTTCATTCGACAAAAATAGAAATAGCTAGATTTATAAAAGAGGAGTACAATATAGTTAGTGATTTAGAAACAATTCTTAGAGCGACACAACAGTATAATATAACATCCAGTTACCAATTTTAAACCAAACGAGGTCCTCTATAACAAGGTGAATCATGAAAATTTACCAATAAAACTTAAGCAGGCACAGGATAAAATGTTAACAACTCATAATAAAAATAGAGTTGAAAAACAATATTGCCCAGGACAAATTATTTATGAAAAAATTATAGAAGAAAGAAAACTTAGATATAAAAAACAGCAGGTTAAGGAAAATATAGAAAATAACAATTAACAATAGAGATAGAATCATACATAAGGATGATATAAAATCATAATTATTCGAAGATATTCAACATGATATTATTCATAATTTCATCCCTACTCGGCTCACTAATCGCCGACATCGTGGATTATACCCGACAAAGTTATAGGCTAATTGAGAAAGGAGACGTTTCTATATATGAAGATTATAGAGATATTTTTCCCATTACAAATTTAACATATTTGGAGGGAATCATAAATGAAGAAAAACGAGATATTGTTAATCATCCAATTCCATATAATGACAACAATAAAATTTACAGCTTAGACGCTGAGCCAGAAATTTTAATAATTAAGACTTTGCTAGGACAACTTAGACAAAATTATTTTAGGCAGAAAAGAGGGATAAATGAGTTGGGAACAATTTGGAAATGGAATTGAAAAACATAACAAACCATCAACACGGTCTAATGTCAATTACAGATTTAATGGATATATCAGATTCAAAATAGTGCAAAAAACAGATATAATTGAACTATATATAAAATACCCAAAACAGGGGTGTTTATGTAATGATTTGGGTGTCTTTCATAAGAAGTATTCGTATTCCTCTTCGTAGAAGAAATAAGTGTAAGAGTTTCTTCACAGTAGGTCAATTCTTCTCCTTTATTGGTCAAAAGAGGTTGTCACACCCATTTCAAATGTTTAATTTACGTCGATCGGTTTTCGAGATATGGCTACAGAAGCGTTAGTCAATGCATGATCAAATAAGAGATGGTGCCACGCTCATTTAAAGAAATATCATATTAACAAGTTTTTATTACCTACATACAAGGCAAAAATTTTAGTGGGCGATACAGCTTTTTCATAAACTTTTATTTTTTTCCATACAAAAATATCCAGCCTAATGTACATATGTGCACGTATACAAGAGTTTACAATGTTAGTTCAAAAGTACAAGAAAAGCATAACCCAGGCTCCCGGGTTTCGGGTATCATCGCCTTAGTTACTTATTTCACTGGTACCGTTATTATCCGCAATTAGAACACGAAAAGTTGATTGTAATTTTCGTAGCCGTGTGCCGTGTAAGGGAATTTTGTTACCAGCTAGGATGTGAATCTTAGAAAATTCCAGGAGTAGGTGGCGCCATAGACAGTAGGCAGTAGGTAAGAACCCTTAAAGGAAGTGCATCACACTGCTTATAAAAGTGTTCAAACGAACACAAGAGTTCTGTTAAATTCCTCTGCCCGACACAAGAATTCTGTTATCACTCAGAAAGTTTGAATGGCACTGACAAATATAACTGTCTGAAATTTTTTACATTTGAATATTCTTTGCTTAAGGATCTTTTTATTTTTCCCTTTTGTTGGATTGGATTGTTAAGTTGACCGTTGACCTGAACTACGTGTACTTAAAAATCGATCGCAATATTCTAGAATTCTAAATCGACTTTTAAATACCTCTAAATCAGGGCCGTAGATAGAAAATCCGGCCCCAGGACTAAAGAATTTACGGGCCCCTATAAAAAATCCACTAATACATACATTTGATTAACTTGAATTAATGACGTCTCATTCATGTATCATTATTGTTGGATTACATCAAAAAAAATGTTTGCCACATCTACTAAATGATTTTTGGACTAAGAGCTGACAATAAAATTAACACAGAATATTTAATATTTATACTATTTTATTCTCTTTTAACAGCCACATTTTGTTTCAAATAATCTTTTATAGTTATTTGGTAACATTTTAATACATTTCTGATAAATTTAATGACTATTATAAATTTTAATTAATCATAAAATTTAATTGTCTTGCCAAACACACACATTCAACACAAAGCGTGGCAAGCCCTGAAACTCGCTCTTGACATGAACACGATCTATGAAAGTTTTTGATTCTTGCAAGGACGCTGAAGGAACGTTCTGCACTAGCTACAGTGACAGGTAAAGTGGACAATTGTGGGGGAAAATTGTATACATATTTTGAACATAGATGCCATTTAGCAATTCCAATGGTGACAGACCTTTATCAAAATTTGCTTCGTAAATGTGTTTCAAGTGAATTATTTGGCATTCTAAGCTTTGAGAAACGCCCGACTTGTATTTTTCGACCAATTTTGCTGCGCTCGCCCGAACCGTAGTTTCATCCATGTCTTCAAATTGCCACAAAAACGAAAACGTCTCGCTCAAATTTCTCATAGCTGCAAATCGTTCAGTAATGCCAGTGATTACCGAATCAACGATCACCAGGAATGTATTGTTTTCAAAATCAGACTCTGAATTATCTTTGGGTTTTCTCTTTCGAATGTCCGGAAACTTTGGCGAGATGTTCAATTGAATAGCAACTGTTTTGCATTCGTTTAACCCTCCGATGAGTGAGAAGGTCCCTAGGGACCTTTTTGCTTTTTCAAACTAAAATTACTCCTACTTCGGCCACTACATTATTGTTTCAACACATAATTTACTTGTTCTGAACACAAAGACCTAAACTCAAAGACATTAGGTCATCCCTAAAAAAAATTCGAAGACATGAACTTTATTGCTTTCAAGGAAAGGCACAATATTCTAATTTTATACTACTAGCAATAAACCAGTTCTTAGAATTTTTTGTTTTTATCATCATCCCTAATGTCTTTGGGTTCAGGTAGACGTACGAAAGAGTATAAAAGAAGTTGTAGTTTCGTAAACCAAATCAGTCAAAGTTTAGACAGCGAAGAGTAAAATCGTGTGTGATAGAAACAAAAATATAAATATGGCAGATGCAAGTAATTTGGACGTTGCTGAAATGGTTGTACGCCGTAGTAGACGTTACCAGCAAATGACTGCATTTGAAAGGCGTGCAGTAGATTTGTTGATTTTATGGACGAAGACATGGATGAAGAAACTGATATTGCTGCAATTGATAATTATGAAGTTGAGGATGATGAAGATCGCACATACCAACCTGCTGAAGAGTCAGATGCCGAAACTGAAGGATACGTCGAGCTAAATGAAGATACTGATAACCAAATTGATGAAGAGGAAGAAAATGATGGACATGAAACGAATGAAAGTTACTATATTGGTAAAGATGGCACCCAATGGAGTAAAAAAGCACCACCAACATCACGCACTCGTAATCATAACGTGGTCGACTTCACAAGAAAGAAACCAGGACCAACAGGAAATATACACGACCCCTATACAATAATGCGTTCAATCATAACACAGGAAATAATACACTTAGTGCTACGTGAAACAAATCGTAAAGGAAGGGAGGTTACAGCTGCATGGAATTTGGCGAATCCCACGAAGAAAAAGGAGTGAAAGCCAGTGACAGTGAAAGAGTTTGACGCCTTTGTAGCTATTCTTTTGTATGCTGTACTCACAAGATCAAACCATGAACCAGCTATGGAATTATGGGGCGCGACGCGTTGCCCAATATACAAAGCTGCGTTGTCGTACGATCGCTTCATATGTATAAAGCAATTTATTCGATTCGACAATGGAAATACTCGACAACAGCGAGTCATCAACAGCAAAACTGCGGCTATTGACGATATGTTGCAAATGTTGCAACATAACTTGGCAGCAGCTTACACTCCTCATGAAGCACTAACAGTTGATGAGCAGTTGTTCCCTTACAGAGGCCGCATGCGACTCACATAGTTATCCTGTGAAGGGAATGATATATTCTGGAAAACTGCCAAACCAAAAACGGGAGATAAACCAAGGGCAGAACGTAGTACAGGATCTTGTGGAAAAATATTTAGGTGCTGGCCGTACTATATACGCGGATAATTTCTTTACCACTCTTGACTTGGTGCGTATTTTGATAAGGAGAAAGACCGCATATGTTGGTACAGTGCGCTACAACAAAACATTCATTCCACAGGAGTTCAAGAAGAACCCGAAGCGCAACATCAATAGTACATTATTTGAGTTCAACGAAGGGGATATAGCGTTATGCTCATACGTACCCAAAAAAAAAAAAATAAAGTGGTGAACGTGCTCTCCACAGTGCACTACACCTGCCGCATTGACGAGCAAACCGAGAATCGGGAGCCCTATGCCATATTAGATTACAGCGCCAACAAATGCGGCGTTGATACCATGGATCAAATGCTAGGCACTTACAGCTGCAAAAGAGCAACACAACGATGGCCGTTGGCCATGTTTTATAATATGCTGGACGTCGCTACATTGGCTGCTTTTACGATTTACAACAAAATGAAGCTTATAAAAAGGAGTGACAGACGGCGGTCGTTCTTGTTACTGCTAACGAAACATTTGGCCACACCAAATATCGAAGCACGTGCCCTGAACAACCATATAACCTCATATCCAAGGATACGCAATGCGATGGAAGCATTCGATGTCAGGGTAAGAAAACCATCTTCAAATTCAAGAATAGAATATATATTTATTTGTTTTTTATTTTGTTTTAATTTCAGGTATTACCAAGACCGATGGAAGGCAATGCACCTTCGTTTGCGGCTAGGTCAAGTAGACCGTCATGTCGTCTTTGCCGTCTAAGTACGGGCGGCAGCGGAAAACGCGGGCATACTGCTTCGGCTACGGCAACGCGGAGAACATAGCACACTTTTACATCGCTGCAACACTTGCGCAGAAAATTCAAGCCAAAAAAAAATTAATTATTGAAAAAATTATTTTTGTATGTAGAATTTAGTTATAAACAATAAAACCAAAAAAAAAATCAAAAAAAAATTTTTTATATGAAAAAAACATGATTTACAAAAAAAAGTTTTCACACGGCCGTGAAGTTCAGAACTGTCACTCATCGGAGGGTTAAAATTGTTTCCCATTGGTTCCTGATCAACTTCAAATCAGCTACTAAGGCATCTAGATGTCGGACCTTGACATCTATGGTGGCGTCTCTAGCTTGGAGGACCACGTTTCTTTCATTAATGGTAGTCTGTATTTGGACCAAATTGAAGACAGCAAGATACATTGGAAGTTGTTAATGTACTTGAGAATGCCGGTAACATCGAGGTATGCTTGCGCAGTCAAAGTTGGCTTTTGGCTGAAAGACTATGAATAGTGCTCGGTACATTTTTTCAAGGATGTCCCATCGTTGTGGAGTGCTGCTGAAAATAGTAAAACATTTTTGTACAACTCAGAAGAAAGTAATTGCAGCCGTACAACATTCTGCAGCATCAACGCCACATAAATTGAGACTGTGGGTTGCACAGGGCGAGTAATCAGCATTCGAGTTTTTGTCGAGAATGTGACGTAGTGCTCCGTTGTAAGCTCCTTTCATATGGGCGCCGTTATCGTACCCTTGTGCAGGACAATCTTCAATCAAGTATGGCAAATTAGATCAGAGATTTTCTGACCAGTTTTTTGGTTACAATTCACGAAAGCCAAAAACCGTTCTTGAATTTTAAAATTTGTTGCTTTCGAATTGAAATGGAGTTAGCGAAAAATGAATGTAGTCAACGTGACTAGCATCAGGCATAGCATCAACGATATTAGCAAAATACTTGGCTTTCTTGCCTTGATCTAATATACATATGTAGTTTCTCTCACGTGCTTTGCACAAATTTCTATAAACTCGTTCTGAAAGTCTGGTGAAAGAAAGAACTTGTAAACGTTTGTGCTGCTGTTGTGAAATCCTAACTTTCTCCAAATGATATCTAAGTATCGGATCATAATGGCTTATGAGATCTTAGATGCCCAAAAAAATGTCCATCGTTTCGTTCACAAAGTTATATATCTTCGCCTTTGAAAGCTAGACCTCTTTCACCCAAAAGTAATATAGTGTCCAAAATTCTATATAAAATTTCTTTCCACTTTTGAGTTTCAGTGATTTGCTTGTCATTGATATGTGTATCAATTATAGCCTCCTATTGAATTAGATTTTGTAAAGATCGCCATTGAGTATAACATTTAATGTGATCTTGAGTATTTTCGTGTGATGGCAGTTTATAGTATAGCTTCTTCCATACCTGGAATTTCGATTATCCGCACAACAAATTTTAGGTCGTTTTAAAATATTGGTGCTTAACAGACGATATGGTAGGCAATAAAAAGCATTGCTACTGGCACTCCACACTAACCAGACATGCTCCACTTTCTCTCCATTTGGCAAGATTCTGTTTAACAACGAGGTAGGAAATGCCTCGTCATGACAATCACGTGGAAAAATAACAAGACGCTTTTGATGACCTCGACGAACTATTTCGTTGACTTCTTCAGAGCGAAAAAACTAATTATTTACTGTACCGATATCTAAGCCGTTTAAATAAACTGGACTTTCGATACAGAGTTGCTGGTAATGTTGCACGACTTTTTGAAGATGAACCTTCATCAGTGTCCCCACGAAAAGCTTACGATCTCGGATTCATGTAAGCATACATTTTTTTTTGAGAATTTTCTTGTCTTCTCAGGCCCAGGTAAAAAATCATTATCAATATTCGTTGCTTTTGAAATTCGGCTTAAAATTTGCACATGGAAAACTAAAGACTCTCCTGAATTAAAAAAAATGTCTTAGTACCTCTAAATCGTGGGCCCCCAGAGAAACACATTTTTGTTTGAAGTTTTTATTGTCTCCTCAGGCCCAAGCAAAAAATCATCAATATTCGTTGCTTTTGAAATTCGGCTTAAAATTTGCACATGGAAAACTAAAGACTCTCCTGAATTAAAAAAAATGTCTTAGTACCTCTAAATCGCGGGCCCCCTGAGAAACACATTTTTGTTTGATGTTTTTATTGTCTCCTCAGGCCCAGGCAAAAAATCATTATCAATATTCGTTGCTTTTGAAATTCGGCTTAAAATCTGCACATGGAACAACTAAATACGCATGGCCTACGCCCGATGCTGTCGATCGGAAAATTGCTTCCTCTGCCGGCGTTGTCTCCGCCTCTGTCAGCGTTCTTGTCGTTCTTGTCGTCGTCGTCGTCGTCGTCGTCGTCGTTATAATCACCCTTATTGTCATTGTCGTCGTCGACATCGTCGTCGTTTTTCAGTCGACGTTACATCGTATCGACGTCGTCGCTACTTCGACACCAAATCGGTATTGGCTGTGCTTGTTTAGACGACGTCGACAGTTTATCGATAAAACGAAAGGAAAATATACCATCTCTGCCAATTCTGGATCAGCTGTTCGATTTTTCATACTATTTCTGAATCTTTTTTCGCGATTTAAGCTTTGTTGAAATATTTTATTTCAAGATTTTACAAACATTTTTTTTTATGACAGTAGTGCGAGCTCTAGTGACGAAAAGAATAAAGAGGAGCTTAGACTAAATAGAAAAAAAGGAATAACTCCGATGTATTTCGTTTGCCAGACAACAAGTATGTATAACAACTTTCGGGGGCGAAATCAGGACAACGGCGATTTCAAAAACCATAAAATTGGCAGCAACGTTGCGATTTTTGGGGCAAGGTTCCTATCAACTAAGTGTGGGAAATGATTTCCATCTTGGACTTTCCCAGCTATCCGTTAGTGCTGTACTTGCTGAAACACTCGACGTTTTGGGATCCGTTATATGTCCTCTTTGGATAAAATTTCACATGACAGAAGCTGAATACACAGAATACAAGGAGTATTTTTTCGAAAAAACTGGCTTTCCAGGAGTTATTGGCTGCGTCGATGGAACTCATATAAAATTTTTGGCTCCTAGAAAACAAGACCAGCATCTATACTACAATAGAAAGGGATTTTTTAGTTTAAATGCCATGATTGTAAGAACAGATAAACTTTCAATCGGCTAAATAATAATTTTTTAACAAGCAATTTAACAGATTTGTGATCACAAGATACGAATAAGGTATAGGGATGCTAGGCATGCGGGTTCGGGCCATGATTCCCTCATATGGAACATTAGCCATGCTAGATGATACGATGCTGGAGAGCGTAACTTCTCGCTTTTAGGTAAAAACCAATTACACACAATTTAAATCATGTAAAAGTTATACAAACTTTTTTTATATTTGTAGGCGATGCGGGCTATCCTCTAGAACAATTTATTATGACACCATATCGAAGCACAACAGAAGGAAGTCCCGAGGCTATTTACAATACCAAGCACGCCAAAGCTAGAAATATAATCGAACGTACTATTGGCGTACTAAAAAACCGTTTTCGCTGTTTTCTAGCTGCATGTCAACTTCACTATACGCCATCTAAAGCCACGCAAACTGCTAATGTATGTGCAGCACTTCACAACATATGCATTGATTTTAGTTCTCGCTCTGCATACGAGGATGTACACAGCCAAGAGCAGAACATAGAGAACTGTGAAAATATTGATGATGTAGAAAATATCGCGATTATGGAAGCATCACAAATTAGAGAGCAAATCAAAACCGGCTTTTTATAGTTTCAGACTGAAAATTTCGGTTCATTTTTTATTGTGTACATATATGCATTAAATTCAGTCGTCTTAATAACTAATATCACAAAACAAAAATAATTCAGTTCTTTAGAAATAAAAAGTAATTCAGGTACTTAAAATAAAATAACTACGTACATCAAACAAACGGAAAAAATTCATTTTCTTAAAAATAAAATATGTATGTACATAAAAATCAGTCTTCTTTTTTTTCGAAATTCTTTAGTTCAGTTTTCGCTATTTTAATTTTTATGGCTTTTAAAACCATATTCATTTTATGAAGTTCTACTTCCCTACATTCTTTTTTCTTCAGCATTTTTAGCTTTTCCTCCTCAATTGCGAGCATTTTTTTGGTACCGTGCCGTATCTCGTAAAGGGTGCTTAATTGAATTTAGCCTGTTCATGGCATCGGTAAGGACCCTCTCTTGCATGCTACTGTGTTTCTCTAAAAGATCGTCTCCGCCCTTTTTTTTTGGATTTGCGTACCCTAGGAGCAGCGGGAGTTTGGGATCTGCTTCTTCCGACCGCTGAAGTACTCGGGCCATCTTCGGAAGGCAAATCCGGTGGATGCAGTTGAACATCTGAAATAATTTGCGGATCATCCTCGACAACACAATTTACGTAAGCTTCTATAGTTTGCTCAACCGGCAGCTGCACACCTTGTACAATTCCTTCCGGGCTCAGCTGCTTGTCGAATTGCAGCAACTTGGCCACTGCCTCTTCCAACGGACTCAGCGTAAATTGTATATTCATGCCACCACCTGCTGCATTGCTTTCTTCCCTATTTTTCACCAGTTTTTTCTTCACTTTAAATTTTAAATCTCGCCATACCTGCAGAGTATATTTTGATTAAAAACTATGCTCTATTAATTTAATTATTTTAATTACTTTTTGCCAACCGTCACTGTATCTTAAAGGTGGTCCCAAAGAATTTAATTTTATGCTGATCGCTTCCCACTGTTGTTTAAAATTTGCTGGTGCCATACCTCTTTGGAAGCCTTTTGCTAGGTTGAATATCTAAAAAAACAATGCATATTACATGCTTGTATATTTAATTAATTAAAAAAGAAATGTTTTACTTACAAATTTTCCTTCTGTCGTCAGTAAAAACAGCGTCGACGAAACTGGCGTCGTGTGATGGCGACGACGGCAGCAAATTTGCTTAAGCGCCAAATACACGACACGAACATTTCCGCGAACATTCCGCAATCTTGTTCGCAGCTTTGGCCATACACCATACGAACTTTTGACCGAACATTAGTTCTCTTTCAGACAGCGATGAATACGGACAACAATTGTGCTACAGCAATATTGCTCGCTGTGGCAATTAAGCGTAAAAAAGAGAGAAGATCGCAAAAAAAGAATTTGGTGGAAAGAATGGTTTAAAAAACGAGCAGTTCTTGGACAAAGTGAGCTTATTAAAGAACTGGAATTCACGTCACAAAATGATTTTAAAAATTACGTTCGTATGAGCAAGGCAACATTTGACCAACTTTTACAAAAAATTTTGCCACTCATAACGAAACGGAATACAATAATGAGAGAAGCGTTTTACCTCATCACCGCCTTGCTTTAACTTTGCGCTTTCAAGCTAGTGGCAATAGCTTTGTAGACTTAAAATTTTTTACAGCAATTGCAATTATATTAAATATAAGAAAGTGAATCATTTACGGAATAAAAACAAAATTAATGTTTGTGTTCACAAAAAAAAAGAAAGAATAAAATTTTGACTTTTTTTCTTACCATCAGGATCTACTTCTTTTAATTTTTCGATTAAAGTCGCATAATCTTTATTCTTTTTAATTCTATTACAATAATCTTTGCTTTTTACTTGCCACAATGATGGCAAAGATTTATACATTTCAATAAATTCACTCAGAAATTTTTTATTGTCCATTTTACTTTTCCGCGCACGTCTGTTCCGTTCAGAAATTACTACGATTATGAGCTATTTCGCCATACACGCACGAACAGTTCGCGCAAATGTTCGCCAAAAATTAAAATATTTTGATTTTTGGCGAACATTTGCGCGAACTGGCAAACACCACCATACACGACAGAAAAGGTCGCAGAAACATGACATAACGGGAATGCTCGCGGAAATGTTCGTGTCGTGTATTTGGCGCTTTAGCCAATACCAAAAATGTGTCGATAGTCGTCAATAGTTATCGAAAAAGGCAATGGCATACCGAATTTAACACGTCGTCGTGAGTCGTCGTGAGTCGTCGTCGTCACTAAACGACAATAACAATAAGGGTGAATGTTTCATTATTTTTACTGCGCATATTGCAACTGCGCAATAGCGATACTGCTAAAAATAGATATAATACAATGTTGCTAAAAGGTATTTAACGCCGTGTGCAACATTTCTAAAATTAGTATGTTTAAACACAGGGACGGATTCACATATCCAGGGCATAATTATTTGGGACCCGGAAATACAATATATAAAGACGATGACCCAGTGGATGACGTACATGTTGATGCATATACTCACGATTTAGGATATGAGTTAGCAACAAAGGAGGAACAAATAAGAGAAGCTGATCTTGAGGCAATAAATAATTTTATAAATGATTGGAAACATAATCAAAGTTTAGCAGAACTAATAGGAATTATTGGATTATCTGTTAAATATGGTTTTGAAAAAATTTTCGGTGTTCAATACCCAAGTATGTCAAATAGAGAAAAAACATTTGGTCAATTATTATATGCATATAGAGAAAAGCATTTAGCTCAAGAATGGGCCAATATTAAATTTAAACCTGGAAGAGACGGTTTTAGAGATATTCATGATTTAAAAAAAAATGCATTAATAGCTAAACAAATATATTCATATTACACACCAGGAGGATATTATTATAATCAATTAAAAAAAGATTACGACGCGCAACATAATATTATAAATGAGGAACAAGCAACAATTTCTGGAACAAATAATAAGACTTCTGGAAGCCCCAGAACCAATAACGAACCTCCCACCAATCGAGCAAAGCCTTCAGACTATAGTGATGCTGATCAAACAAGCGAACCTGATCCTACATTTATTGAAAAACCTAATTATCGTAATAATAGTACTGTTAATATGGATGTTGATATGCAAGAAAATATTCATCTCCAAAGTGGTTCAGGTCGTGGCCCGAATACCGGGGCGCGATCGGGTGCAACAGGAAGTGGAGATTCCCCTTCTACGGGTATCACATGGATAAGACCAAGTCAACAATTTTCTAGTAATCATATGAATTTTTCTAAAACAAAAATTTTAATAAGTTATGGTTATAGTACTGAAAATATACAAACTTCTTCAAGTATTGATCAAATTACAACTTCATTAGCTCTAATTCCTGTTGATTTTGTACCGTTCTATTTAAGCGAAGCTGAATATGATATGTTACCTTCTACAGCAGAAGTTACAAAAGTAAAATGTAAAGTTACACCATTGGGAACTCGAACAGCATTTGATGTTGGAGCAACTATGTCTGGCGCTGCAACTTCAGAATATGTTCCCATAGGTTTAGTTGCAGAAAGATTAAATAAAAAATTTTATGGAAAAAATGTTACATATAATTCTTCTGCAACTGATCCAATGAAAGTTATTGGAATTGAAAATATTCAGCCAAAAGAAATGTATGAAAAATATTATAAACATGTTCCATCTAATGCTTTAGGTGTACCGCAACCTATTGAACAATATTATATTCATGAATGGAATAGAGAAAAAATCCAGATACAACCAAATTTCCAGATTATGTTATTCATAATAAAGGTTGTGTAAGAATGGATGAACAAGTTCATAAATTTTTAATAAATCAAGCTATTGGGATACCTAATGCTAATTATGAATATATACCAAAAAGCGGTTTTATTAAACGCGGAAAAGAACATTTTGTTCCATATACTCGTCAAAAATATAAAGTACATTCTATTAAAAATAGACCTATAGTCATGTTTTACAATTATTAAAACTGGTTCTACTTCTATACCTGTTGATATTGGTTTAAATAAAGCACGTACAACCCCAAATGTCATTAATAATAGATCGCGGGTTCGAATAAAGCTCAAGGCCTAACAATAATTTTTTATCATTATTATTGTTATGATAAATTTTTTCTTAATTGAAAAAATTTTTAAATTAGAATATAAGAAAGAAAAAATTTTAGACAACTGCCAAAGCTCGTTGTATAGATCCATTTCGGGAACTGCTAAATTCCTTCATCGGCAACGTTTAGGCGCCGCTGCTAAACGTTGCTGATGAAGGAATTTAGCAGTTCCCGAAATGGATCTATACAACGAGCTTTGGCAGTTGTCTAAAATTTTTTCTTCTATTCTAATTTAAAAATTTTTTCAATTAAGAAAAAATTTATCATAACAATAATAATGATAAAAAATTATTGTTAGGCCTTGAGCTCGATTCGAACCCGCGATCTTAAAATCAGTAGGCCGATATAACAACAAAAATTGTCATTAATAATATTAACGACATATATGCGAGGACAATTGAATCCTATGGAACGTATCATCCTGTTAGAGGTGGTTTTGGGTATGATACGCAACCTCAGTTACATGTTGGTATAATTGCAACACCACAATTAAAACCTACAGATAGTTCATCAACATATTTAAATAGTGCTTGTTATTGGAAAGACGAATGTTCAATGGATATTAAATGTAATATTTCATCAGCTTTCGGAAAAGGAATTAGTGTACGTTGGCCGTTCGAAACGAATTTTGCTGCTAATTACGATCGTTCATACACTGATGGACAAACTTTATTCGGAGTAACCGATGATGAAAATGAAAAAATTGTAATAAATAACGAAGAAGAAGAAGATAGTGAAAATTTTGAAGTCAACAAAAACAAAAATGTTAAATTTATAATTAATCAATAATTTTATATTTATTTAATAAAAAATAACTTGATAATGGATTTGGTTTTTTTTTTTTATAATTTTTTATATTTTTGTATGATTTCCATCGCGGGCCCCCAGAGAAACACATTTTTGTTTGACGTTTTTATTGTCTCCTCAGGCACAGGCAAAAAGTCATTATCAATATTCATTGCTTTTGAAATTCGGCTTAAAATTTGCACATGGAAAACTAAAGACTCTCCTGAATTAAAAAAAATGTCTTGATACCTCTAAATCGCGGGCACACTGTTTGATGTTTTTATTGCCTCCTCAGGCCAGGCATGCTTAACCAACGAACCGATATCATTTCGTTACGATAATTAACGTTAATAAACGAAACAAAGTCATTTCGTTTCGTTTATTAACGTTAAAAACGTCAAATTAACGAAATGATTTTGTTTCGTTTTCTGCCATATCAAAACGTAATCAAATCGTTTATGTTGATTATTAATTTCAAACTATGCTGTCAAATCTGATTGATGGCGGAGTCATTAAAGGTGAAAGCATTAGCCAAGCTGATTGCAACTTTTCTCATGCATTTTGACAGTACGAAAATTTCTCAGAGTATTTTTGACATTACCACCAACGAATTACACAAACAAATTACATGGAGTTTGTGTGTGTATGTCCGCTCGCTGTTACCACCTTACGGCTTCACCATGGCTATAGCATTGCCAGCACAATTCAAACATTAAGTATCACGGTTTTGTTAACGTTTTTAACGTTAACGAAAGCTTTTCGTTTCAGTAGAAAACGATATACAATTTATCTTGATAATTTCTTTATCGATAATATTTCGAAGTGTTTCAACGGAAACGGTGGAAATTTTTTGATAAACGATTAGCTTAACGTTAAGGTGCATCCCTGCCTCAGGCCCAGGCAAAATATCATTATCAATATTCGTTGCTTTTGCAATTCGGCTTAAAATTTACACATGGAAAACTAAAGACTCTCCTGAATTACCGTAGTTTCATCCATGTCTTCAAATTGCCACAAAAACGAAAACGTTTCGCTAAAATTGCTCATAGCTGCAAATCGTTCAGTAATGACAGTGATTACCGAATCAACGAACACCAGGAATGTATTGTTTTCAAAATCAGACTCTGAATCATCCGTAATCATCTCACTAAAATTATCTTCAGAATGTCTGTTAGGTTTTATATTTCGAATGTCCGGAAACTTTGGCGAGATGTTCAATTGAATAGCAACTGTTTTGCATTCGTTTAAAATTGTTTCCCATTGGTTCCTGATCAACTTCAAATCAGCTACTAAGGCATCTAGATGTCGGACCTCGACATCTATGGTGGCGTCTCTAGCTTGGAGGACCACGTTTGTTTCATTAATGGTAGTCAGTATTTTGAACCAAATTGAGGACAGCAAGATAAGGCCCAAGCAAAAAATCATTATCAATATTCGTTGCTTTTGAAATTCGGCTTAAAATTTTCACATGGAAAACTAAAGACTCTCCTGAATTAAAAAAATGTTTTAGTACCTCCAAATCGCGGGCCCCCAGAGAAATACATTTTTGTTTGATGTTTTTATTGTCTACTCAGGCCCAGGCAAAAAAACATTATCAATATTCGTTGCTTTTGAAATTCGGCTTAAAATTTGCACATGGAAAACTAAAGACTCTCCTGAATTAAAAAAAATGTCTTAGTACCTCTTAATCGCGGGCCCCTGAGAAACCCCGGGCACGGGGGAATCCCTGCCCCCTCTCGTTGCGCCTGCTCTAAATATCTCGATCGCTGTCCCAACCAACTTAAGCTCCGACTGAATAACAGTAGATATCCCAAAAAATTACGCAGAGGACTTTATTATTCGCAACAAAATTCGGCAGGGAAATATAAAACTGAGGTAATTCTATGCGACAGCTAATACGCGTTACGCGTCCAAAAATATCGAGAGAGGTGTCAAAACACGCGTATTGACCTGGACAACAATAATCCGAAGGCGGAAAATAAAAATTTTGGGTCTGTCAAGGTATATTTGCGAAAGAAATTGAAAATTTTTATGTGGCTGTTGTAATTTTGAAGATTTTGTGATACCCACAAAAAAAATTGTGAACATAAGTGTTTTACGCGGATATAGTTTTGGTCTCCAGCACTCCGGGGCCATTTTCCGGGTTTTCGTTAATATTTTTGAACGAGCTAAAATTTTTATTTTCCGCCTTCGGATTATTGTTAGACGCGTATTTTGACACCTCTCTCGATAATTTTGGACGCGTATTAGCAGTGCGTATAGAATCACCAAAACTGATTCCTGTTGGCGTGGTATTTGCTTTTTTTTTCAGTCACGGTCACGGTTAAAAGCCGCTGTGACTGAGAGGTCACAATTACAGGTAACATTGTTCCTCAAAAATCACGGGATCGGCCAACATTAGTGGCAATAGTACTTCATACATACTACATACAGAGAATTTTTAAAAGATTTGACATCGTTATTTTTTTAATGACAAAAAAAATATTTACATATAATATATATGTATAAGCATTATTCTGTTTAAATTGTAGATTTAAATTGTTTTTGTTAACAATAATTTTCTGTATTTTTCGGGCACTAATAAATTTGGATAAACTTCGCGTTGACATTAGCATAAGCAGTCAACGAAATTAGGAGCCGGTTTGAAACGACAAAAGTGTTTAAAAAAACAGAAATTCTAACGAAGGTCGCAAGACGTACCGAATTAACATCATTTGGGCATGGTGAATCGCAAGACGTACCGAATTAACATCATTTGGGGAAACATGGAATTGTCGCAAGACGTACCGAATTAAGATCATTTGGGGAAACAATTTTATTTACAATTATTTACTGTACAAGTTTTGAGATTATCTCAATATTATGATTTTTATTTCATATCACCCCTTGCGCAGTTTCTTGAATTTACATACCTACATATGTATATATAGAGATACCCACATGCACTTGTATATGAATCTGATTTGAAAGGAATCTGCAAGAATACAACATGTACATACATATGTTCGAATATGCTTATATGATTTGGGTATTTACAGCGTTTTACGCGTTCAAGGATAATCAAAATTTTAAGGAGCGGCAAAAACAGACTCGCAGTCATTTTTTAAACTAGTCACTAGTTCCAATAGAATTTTGTTGCGTTTAAAACGGATTGCTTCAAACTTTATTTAGGAAATTTTGTCCAAAGCTTTCAATTAAGTTAACATTGACTTTAAATCAGACTTCGCAAAAAATGTTGACAATGACATGTAAAAATATTTTTTTAATGGTGACCAATTAGATGTTTAAACAAACTACAAACCACCAAAATATATCAAAACAAAATTTTTCCAAACAACTTATGTACGTATATGGGAAACAAAAATCCCTACCATATTAATCTTATCAAAATACATGTACATTTGTAAGAACATTTACACACTTGTTTACTAATAAGCAAACTTCTATGATCATTATTGTGGATAATGACCCCGATACTTCCAGCTTAAGACTCAAGCTCAACTTTGGTTACGTAAATATATATACTAATATATATTTTGAAAGCCGTTTTTTTCTGGACCGCAAAGCTCGAGAACGGATGAACCGATTGAGATGAAATTTTGAGCATAGATTTGGTGGTGACCCGACATGGTTATAGGCTAAAAAACTGCAAAGATTTAGAAACGTTTTTGAGATATCGACCAAAATGTGGACCAGGGTAACCCTAAAATGTGGTCATGCGATATGGGTATCAAACGATAGGTATCGACGAGATTTTTAATGTAGAGTTGATTTCATTTCAATATAAAACTTTGTGTTAGAGATATCGACCAAAATGTGGACCAGGATAACTCTATAATATGTTCATACGATATAGGTATCAAACGATAGGCCTTGACGAGGATACTAATGCAAGGTAGTTTTAATTTTGTTACCTTAGTTGGTTTGAGATCGGTTTATATACATATATTATGGGTATCAAAGAAAAGGTATTGACGGTTACATCAATACAAACCCGATTTTATTTGAATATTTCTAATTTTTGGGGTATTAACCCAAATATGAGGGTGAGGGTGGAGTAGAATGAGAATGGGAGTTAGGGGAAGCAGCAGAGGGGAGAGAAATCAAAAGCGCCGGGAAAGGAGGTGACAAATCGCACACCTGCATTTATTTACTTCTCACAGATTCGTCGGAGTTGCCCTGTGCGACAATGAAACACAATATCTCTAGGCCCCTTGTCTTATATATAAAAAGAAAGGCTAAAATGTGTTGTGTTAGTTGGTAGCCGGTGTTTGAAGAGATGCGTCAGTCGATTTTGTTCAAACTTTCACATAAGTTGCGTATACCTAACGCGGTAGTTTGCACATAGGTTTGGTTGCCATCGATGCACAGGGTCTTGAGATATTGGCCAAAACGTGGACCCGGGTACTGGATACTGATTCATTCATATATGATATTCAAACTGATGAATTTTATAATGATATTCGTGATGATATTTCAAAATTTTTCGATACATCCCCATATCCAAAGGAAAATATTTTTAATTTTCCTGAGTTGAATAAGTCTGTTAGAAAATAAATTGTAAGTGCATCAATGTATACATTTAGATCTAAATTACGTACGGTTTATACACAAAATATTTATAAAGTAGCTCTAAGCAATATGGATGATAAGCGAATTTTACGAGAAAATCATATTGATACTTATGCTTATGGTCATTTCGAAACCTTATAGTAGTACTTTACTGTAATACATTTAAGAAAAAAATAATAAAAAATTTACATTTTATATAATTTATTTTTGTTAAATAAAAACTTTTAACATAATTAATCACATATTACTGTGTCGTATTTTTCTTTCTGCTCATAATTGTAATGCATTGGTGACTTCAGATAATTAATCAGTTCAATCGGGGGCTGTAAATTTCCAAACTATCAAAATATCCTTTTTAGTTTTTTTAATAGTTCCATGGTCTTAGCAAGATTTGCTAATACAGTCATATGATTATTTGACATGCTTTTTAACGAGCTATCGAAAAATCTGTTATCTGTCAGCTGTGTATCAGATAAGAATCTGCTAAATCTGTTACCTCTCAGTTGTGTATCTGATAACAATCTGGTCTGATATCAATTTTACTTATTTTGAACTGTTATATATTAAACTTGACTCGGGGTTTGCTAACAAGGTCACTGTAACCTTTAATAATGTTACCGGTAATTTCCTTGTACATATTTCTTGTGAAGATCTCTTCTAATTATGAATCGATTTTGTTTTTGCAGATTGTAGGTTTTTATGTGTATATTAGCTGTGTTTTTTTTTTTCAAGTCTATAAACGTTTACGCTTAAACTTTATATGGACTGCCAAGCGATAAACTTTAATACACCTCTGAAATTGCTACGCATAAAATTAGTACTACAAAATTTCAATACGCATTATACTCAGATGTAACTGAAATATGTGTCCATGTTTCACCCTCTGCACTAATTCGACTCAGCTATATGTTATGCACAGAAATACAACAGTGAGTTGTGTCTCCGCTTTTCGGTACACTCTGTGCTGTAGCTATTTGCCGCTAGATGTGTATCCTAAGCATTATCTAAGCGGGGAAGGCGTTTTTGTCACGCGCAAACAACACGTATACGCGTGTAAATAAAAACACGGCTAATAATCCACAAGTTGATTAAGTATATACACACCCACACACATATATACAGCAAAACAATTTCGTTGCCTACATTGAGGCGCATTCGTTCTTTCGGTTTGTGTTCTGGCCGATCTATATCATTTAGGTGCATACGTATGCAACCGCAAAACAACAAAACAATTTCGTTGCCTACATTTAGGCGCATCCGTTCAAAACCGCAAATGTGTGAATGCGTGTGTGTGTGCGTTTGAACTTTGTAAACCCAGCAAGATATCGAGCGACTGATACTGATCTGATCTGATGAGCAGAAAGCAAAATACAACACAGAAATATGTGATCAATTATGTTTAAAATTTTTATTTAATAAAAATAAATTATATAAAATGTAAATTTTTTATTATTTTTTTCTTAAATGTATTACAGTAAAGTACTACTATAAGGTTTCGAAATGACCATAAGCATAAGTATCAATATGATTTTCTCGTACAATTCGATTATCATCCATATTGCTTAGAGCTACTTTATAAATATTTTGTGTATAAACCGTATGTAATTTAGATCTAAATATATACATTGATGCATTATACAATTTATTTTCCAACAGACATTTTCTAAAATCACTTAAACTCAATGTAGAAGTTACACCCTTTTTTATTCCCTTAATTTTTTTAGTTTCATTTATATCGTTATCAATTTTAAATGAATACATTTTTGCTCTTAAACCTATAAACTCTTTTATTAACTTCCCATTACATTCGTCATTCATCATACCTAGAACCTTCTTATTCAACTGAGGAAAATTAAAAATATTTTCCTTTGGATATGAGGATGTATCGAAAAATTTTAAAATATCATCACGAATATCATTATAAAAGTCATCAGTTTGAATATCATATATGAATGAATCAGTATCCATATAATTCAAAACAATATTATTTTTATATTTCTCTTTGATATAATCATAATGAAAACTATACATTTTAAATTTAGAAAGTTCTAATACGGTAAAAGCAATATGTATCAGTTTATTGTACAGAGTTGACACTTCTTTCAATTGAATCGCTATTAAATTAGTAGAAAATTTGCTTAGACTATGGAAATTTGGATCAATATATTTTTTTAGCCAATCTGATTGATAATTGTATAGATCTATGAATTTTCTTTAATACAAGTCCATGTTTAATATATTGTTGTAAATTTCTATAATGAATAATTTATTTTATTTTGTTTCACAAATCACCAATCAAGTTTAAGTTTTGCATTGAGCCAACTTTTTTATTTTCAAAACAAAATGGTAAATCATTATGAATATTGTGAGTGGTTATCGGATAATCTAAATCTACTTCTAATATGTATCCGACTAAAGAATCTTCTGGTATGCTAAAAACGTCAAACTCCTCTACGTTTTCAATCCATTCAAAATTATTATGAGGGAGATATTGTGACATAGCATAACCATATAAATTATTAACATCTAAATAAACATTATAAAATTATGCATGTTTTCATCAGTAAACAATTCTAATTCTATTCTAGTTATTTTGAGCATTGCGTCCCAAGATAATCCTGGAGATATATAATATTGACAAGGGTCTAGTCGATAAATTCCTTTACATAATTTTCTAAAATTTCAAAAATGTCACTGAGGAGTAGCACATCTACTTTTAGATATAATAATAAATAATCTAATAAATTGGAACAATTAAATGTTGTCCAAACATTTTGTGCATGCTGATAATCATCGATACTATACGATTCATTTGATAATTTATTAAAGAAATGTGAACGATCAGGTAATTGTATTTCGTTGAGACGTTCTTCTGAATCTAAGTAGTCATATGCAAAAATACCTTTACGTTTCATTAAATCAAAATGATGATAGTTGGGGAAATGAACCTTTGTTATTTCTAAATCATTATTACTTAAATTCTTAGCTAAACTGACTAAGCTAGAAGGCATGAGTCGAAATGAATCTAAAAACCTAAGTTCAATGGTATCTTTATTACTAACATATATTCTCTTTGATATTGAAATATTCAACTCTTTGTTTAAGGGAATAATATTTATATCCCCCTCTACAGATGACAACTCTTTAATAAATAAATGACAATCATATTTAGATAAATTATGAAAAAATATTGGAATAAAATTTGATATCTGATATTCTAAATTACATTTATTATGTGCTGGACCTCTATGTTCACCAGTTCCATTCCACAAATATGACAAAATATATCCTCGTTTTGTCGCCTAAGTTGGTTGGTTGTTAATGGATGCATTCTAACTATTTTATTCAAATATAGGTAATAAATATCTAAAACATCATCGAAAATACTTTTAAAAAAATGTTTTGGAGCATCAACACCGCTATATATTTTAAAACGATTCAGTTGGTTATTATATTAGCACTTAATAAAATAACAATAAGCATAAGGAATATGTTCTTGTACACATGCAGTCCTACTATAATTTTAAATATCTATTGGTTTTGGAATACATTCGAAATCTGCATATATAGTAAATGGTACATCTAATTGTTTTTTGAAATTTTCAATTTTTAGCATTCCTTTCTCAGGTGTAGGCATGCGTGTTACAATTTTTCTACAATGCTTTTTATGGGTTAGTAATTTTTCTTCCTTATTAAAATGTATAGACATGTATAGCAAAAATACTGTAAAAATCCGAACAAATGTTACTAAGCTTTCAAAAGCGCGCCTAAAAATCATATCCACACTATTAGGAATAAACTACATAGAGAGTGTATGTGCCTACATGGTGATCAAAAGGAATATAAACAAAAAGGCAACTCTTAGAGACCAATTGTACAGCGAACAACGGGGCATCCATATGGCTTAGCAGCTAAAGGCTTGCACTGATATGAATGTTGGAGATTCGAGTTCAACGCTCAGCTCCCGAAAAGCTAGCTGATGAAGAAGTGAAATTCAGAAACATGTCCTAGTAACCATCGCCGTTTGTAAACTTACAATTTTTCTCTAATATCAATTATAAAAACCATTGTATAAAGCAATATGAGCAAAGCTCGCTAATTAAATACATACTGCATTTTTATTTACCGGAAAGATGTCCAACTTATATACATTGAGACAAGTAGCCCTTATCTTTCTGAATGTATGTATATGGATGGATGTGTCTGTGTCGGTATGTATTTTGCGGTTTGTTGATATATATATATATTGTAACGAATTTGCTGCAAATCCTCTTATTTGCCCTTTTGCTAGGTTCGTATCGCTAAACTGTTCAATAAATAACTCCAATATTGAATAATGGAAAAATGGCCTTTATTAAAATACTTCACAATAACACTCAAACTGTGCAACGAATAGCTTAATAACCAAACTGATAGCTTAAATGAAACTGACTTTCAAAATAATACTGCTATTGCTCGCTAGATATCGTCTTAGTCGAAACTGCTTGACAACTCAAATCAAACTGAAATACAGCGCCTCTACATCTGTCGCATTTTATACTCTTTGGTTTCCTCGTTCGCATTTTCTAGAATCTACTAGCATTGTCCATGAGCTCTCAAACTTCTCAGCTGTAACTACAATTACGCAATTTTATAGTTTTTCTCATTGCATACTTATAGGAGTATCTCAGATATTGCATGTATTTGTGCATTGACTCTCCGCTGCTGGTATACGTACATGGTACATATATGTAGACGCAGTTATTGTTTCGTTTATGTAGATACATGATGATTGAATTATTGAAGTGCATTCACGTCACTGCTTAGCATCGGCTTAGAGCTGGCAGCACTCCTTAGTTTTGCTAATATTCGTAACACTGCCCTCCACCTAAGTCTGATCGTCCCGATCAGACAAATCTCTCGATCTAAACGCTGCTAGCATCGCCAAATGTACCACTCTTCTACTCCTTGGTTTCTCAATGCTTTGTATGCGGTAGATGGTATCACTGATCTTCTTCACAACCTTGTACGGGCCTTTCCAACTGCACCTAAATTTGGATGGAACACCTTTCCGCCGGTGAGGGTTGTATAACACTACCAAATCTCCCGCCAAGAAACCTTTCGAATTATTGTTCTCATGGTACCTGTGTTTCATCGTACTACTCAATACCCTGGTTCGTTCCTTCACACTCTGTTGTTTGGCCGATGAACTACTTCGTAGAGCTTGCGCTGGACGGATTTGCTTTGCATAATCAGTATCGTTTCCACGTTTCTCCACAGTAGTGCGCTCTGGCTTGAAACTACCCTCGCATTCTTTCTCGGAAATTCGTTGCTTCGTTTTCCTGCGTCTTTTAGGTTTTGTCAATGCCAGTGTTTCTCTCGCAGGTACTTTTGATTTATTTGGCCCATTCGATCTATCAATCTTTGCCTTTGACTTTCGTGGTCTTTTTCGAGTCTTTTCCACCAGTACCCGATTACTGCTGAACCCTTTTTCCAAACTAAAGTTAAGTAGTATGTCCTGGTTCTTATAGCGCATAATTTTTCTCCGCATATCGATCCTGATGTCATGGTCAACCAAGAAGTCCACTCCCAATATGACTTCATCAGCGATCTCCGCCACAATGAATTTGTGTAGAACCATGACTTTTCCAATTAATACCTCACATACCACTTCGCCTTGTACTTGATTATACTCGCCTGTGACCGTACGCAACCTTGCTCCAGGTAATGACTTTACTCTCCTGTAGACCAAATCAGATCGAATCAAGGAATGAGATGCCCCCGTATCTACAGTCAGTACACGCTCTTTACCATCCACATTCCCTCTGATGGTAAGACTGCTTGATTTCCTTCCAATCTGCGACACAGATATCACAGGACATTCAATAGCCGGGGCAAGTTTTCGTTCTTTACATCCGACACGCTCTTGCTCATTTCCGCCAGCTTTGCGTTTATGGCCACCCACATTGTTGGAACTATTAGGACCAAGATCGCAATGACGTGCAATGTGACCTGGGTTGCCGCACTTGAAACATTTAATAACTCCGGCATTCTTCTGTTGAGATCCCTTCAGTGCTTTCAAAATTGTGTCTACCCACTCTGGCCTTTCTACTTCCACACGGCGTGATTTGAAAACTGGCTTACACAGAAGCGACGCTGTTTCCTGAATCAGAGCATGCGATACCGTTTCAGCAAATGTTAGTTTTAGATTCGCATATGTAGCCCGATTCGTTTCCACATCTCGTATGCCATTTATAAAGCTCTCAATCTTTACCCTTTCAGTGTATTCCACGGGTGCATCCGTATTCGCTAAATGTGCTAGCCTTTCGATATCCGACGCAAACTCTTGCAATGTTTCACCAGGCCTCTGGAAGCGGTTCAGCAACTCCATTTGGTATATCTTTCTCCTATGCTCAGTTCCGTATCGTCTCTCTAAAGCGCTCATCAATGTTTCGTAGTTGTTCCGCTCGTAATCTGGGATGGTCTGTAAGATTTCCGCAGCTGGTCCTTTTAAAGCTACGAACAATGCAGCAACTTTATCTTCAGCATTCCAGTTGTTCACTGTTGCGGTCTTCTCAAATTGTAGCTTAAAGACCTGGAAAGGAACAGAACCGTCAAAGGATGGTGTTTTTACCTTTGGATTACCCGTTGAAACTGCTGGGCGATTTAGTTGCAACTGCTCGATACGTCCTCTCAAAGCATCCACCTCGGCTTCGATTTTTTCCTCAAACTGCGTTATTTTCTCGTCCATACGTGCTTCGAGTTTTGATGATATAAGCGCCTCTTGCGCTTCGAGTTGTACTGTTATGCGTGCCTCTTGTTCTTTCAGTTGTGTCTCCATCTTTGATGTAATCTGTGTCGACATTTCTGCTATACGTGCTTCTTGTGCTTCAATCTTCGATGTTATGCGTGTCTCCTGCGATTCCATCTGTGATGACAGTTGAGATGTAATATCTGTCTTTTGTGATTCCAGTTGAGAAGCCACTGTCGATGTTTGAGCAGATATTGCAGCCAAAATCATGTTCAAGTCTGTGCTCGTAACTGTCTCTTCCATTTTTGTTGTTTCCTCGCCTTCAAGATGAAAGTCATACTCTTCCACGTCAATTCCTTCTAATTCCAACGCCTTTCGTAGTCGTGCCTGAAGTTCGAGTTTAATGCCGCTTGTATTCAATCCACGGCTCTCCAACTCCTTCTTTAGTTGCTGGATCTTCAATTCATTGAACTTTGCCATGTCCTTGTCGTCCTCTGGAATTTATTCAACAATTCCTCTTCTGACACCAATTGTAACGAATTTGCTGCAAATCCTCTTATTTGCCCTTTTGCTAGGTTCATATCGCTAAACTGTTCAATAAATAACTCCAATATTGAATAATGGAAATTGGCCTTTATTAAAATACTTCACAATAACTCTCAAACTGTGCAACGAATAGCTTAATAACCAACCTGATAGTTTAAATGAAACTGACTTTCAAAATAATACTGCTATTGCTCGCTAGATATCGCCTTAGTCGAAACTGCTTGACAACTCAAATCAAACTGAATTACAGCGCCTCTACATCTGTCGCCTTTTCTACTCTTTGGTTTCCTCGTTCGCATTTTCTAGAATCTACTGGCATTGTCCATGAGCTCTCAAACTTCTCAGCTGTAACTAAAATTGCACAATTTTATAGTTTTTCTCATTGCATACTTATAGGAGTATCTCAGATATATGCATGTATTTGTGCATTGACTCTCCGCTGCTCGTATACGTACATGGTACATATATGTAGACGCAGTTATTGTTTCGTTTATGTAGATACATGATGATTGAATTATTGATGTGCATTCACGTCACTGCTTAGCATCGACTTAGAGCTGGCAGCACTCCTTAGTTTTGCTAATATTCGTAACAATATATATATATATATATATATATATATATATATATATATATAATTTATATGCTGTCATGTTTACGGCTAAGCTCTGCTAAAGTTAAAAAGCTTAGAGCTTTTTCTTCTTTTGTTAAATAATAGGGTCTTACTGCCAAACACATTTACACTAATATCTGGATTATTTGATTCAAATATTTCAATATCTTTTAATTGTAATGGGAAACTTTAATTTTCAAAATTCACTACTTTATTATTAATTAAAGTTATAATGGAATCTTGGATATTTTAATGTGATATGAAGAACACCTTTGTCCGTGTGTTGAGGGTTGGTAAAGAGATGAAATTATGGCCCACTTAAAGCAATATATATCATTGTTAACAATATTCAGTTAAACAGAACGTATTATTTGTAAATATTTATTATTTCAACTCTTCCTTGTTTAGTTTACTGTTGAATTTTTCCGTAATCCATTCGAAAACGACATTAAAAATGTCTGAAATTTTGATTATGATATGCTCTAAAAATTATTGATAAGTCAGCGATTAGCAAACCCTTGCAAAAGATATATATATACACCAAATTAAAGGGCAAGCAACACACTTTTCTCTTCAATAATTTTTATATCGGACGCACTCGGACGACGTCACTTCTACTTTACGAAACCAGAACAATATTTTTAAAACCACATAATTTGATTAGCTTATTACCCCTGCGAATTTTAGACATGTGTATTTCTGTATAGTTTTTGTGCTAATACAAATTTTTATACACGCCCTCACGATAAGTTTCCAAAAAAGAAAACACATTTATCTTTAATACTGTAGCGAATTTACTTGCAAATCCTCTTATTTGCAATCCTCTGCTAAGTTCGAATCACTAAACTGTTGAATAAGTAACTCCAATTTGTAATAATGCAGAATGGCCTTTATTAAAGTACTTCACAATAACACTCAAACTGCGCAACGAATAGCTTGCTTAATAACCACACTGATTGATAGCTCAATGAAACTCTACTATTCAAAATAATACTGCTATTGCTCGCTAGATATCGTCTTAATCGCAACTGCTTGACAACTCAAATGAAACTGAATTACTTTTTACTCGCTTGTGCCGCTTTTATAGTTTACGCTGCATACATCTAGGCTCTTCTATTTCCAGAACTTACCAACTATTTCGAGTGTTTATAGTTCTCATATAGTTTCTACTTGTTTACAATTTTCTACTTTTCAGCGTCTCTCAGATATATGTGAGTTTGTAGTTTACAGTGTCTCGCACACACATAGGCGTATAAGTAACTGCATCTGTGTGTGACATATCTCGGCTGCCTTATATATGTGTATACATGATTTGATTATTGACGTAAACACTGCTTAGCATGGCCTTAGTGATGGTATAGTTTAGTGATGCTAATATCCGTGACAATACTTTTCATTTGCCACAATTTCAACTTTTACTGGTTTTTATATCAAAACTAGCTGACCCGGCAAACGTTTTTTTGCCATATAAATAATTTTTGAGTAATTTCTAGTGATACCAAAAATAGCTTACTTATTGTAAGTGTGTAAGAATGTGGTATATGCGTGAAATAGGCATGCAGCGCTGTGAACGATGAAGGAATATAAAAATAACAAAAGTCCAACATTATTTTTAAGTTATAATAATTTATTCCTTAAAATGATATATCATTAATTAATCAATTAAGGCAGTATAACTAACAAACAATATCAATTTCTTAATGCTATAGCGCGAACAATATTTTTTGTTAGTCCATCTTTAGCCAACACAAACAAACTGGATGGTTTACCCACTCGAGAGCATGCCACGTATAATTGTCCGTGTGAAAAACATGGTGTTCTCAAATCTAAGCCACAAATAGACATCGTTTGACCTTGGGATTTGTTGATAGTCATTGCAAATGCCAATCTAATCGGAAACTGAATACGTTTGAATTGAATTGGCACATCTGTAGGTATAATAGGAATCCGTGGTATTAATATATTTTGACCTCGGAACTTGCCATTTAAAATGCTGGCTTCGATCACGTTTTTCATTAATTTTTGAATGACTAATCGCGTACGGTTGCACAGCCGGGACGGGTTCAAATAACGAAGCAAGATAATCGCAGATCCAACCTTTAATTGTTAATTATGCGGTGGCATGCCTGGCAAATCCAGTGAGTTCAAAAACTCTGTTGGAAAATTTACTGCTTCGCTGTCGTCAAAAACTGTATCAATAGATTTATATGATACCAAGTTCCCTGGCAACAACATTTGTATCTTCAGATTTAAATTGTCAACGTCTACATTTTTTGCCGCTAAAATTGCTCTTTCTGCAAGCCACTCATAATTTATGTACTGTGTGTGTACATCGGGAAATATATGTTCAATGAGAGTATCTTGCGAATCAACGATTGTGCAGAAATCGGTCTGTAATTTTACGTATCCAGTTTCATCTATAGCAACTTTTCCATCACCGATATCTAAGAGTTGTTTTGAAAATGTTTCAGCGGATGGACCTTGAAGCATTTGAACGCGCATATTTACTTTCAGGTGGACTTTTTCAATATTACGCCACAATGGAGATGATTTTAAGCAAGCGTTGATCTCATCAGCGTATGTTGAACGTGGAATGACTGGAAGTGTTTGCCTGAAATCACCTGAAAGGACCAACAGAGTTGCGCCAAATAGTTTGTCGTTGTTTTTAATATCTTTCAATGTCCTGTTCACTAGGGTAGGCACCTTGTCGTTGGTGTGAGGGCTTAGCCGAACTCCATAGCGCCCGACTATGAGGCGGAGCTGGTTAGGACTGACATCTACGCCGTTACGCCTCATACGAGGGCGGCGGGATGTCGGTGACCAAGAACTGCCAACCCCCTAATCCAGGGTGTTATGCGGACCGTGCCTATTGGACGATTTGCAGCCAGGGGATAAATCCGGCTGTATTCGAACGGAGCCTTCCCGATACCGGGCCACCTCGGGAAGTATTAATGGCCTTACCACAGCAAGGGGCGCTGCTGTGGCGGACTGTTCTTTCCCCGTATATAATACTGGACTGCTGAGCCCGCCTTGTCGGCCAGGTGGTCGTACGACCAAGATGAACGACTCATTAACTGACTGTAATAAGGACGATGTAAAGAGGAGGACTGAGTCGCAATCCAAGGACGACAAATACGAATTAAGCGATGCGTCGGACTCGGGGAGCGAGAGTTGTGCTGATTCAATGAGCTCCGTGTTGGAGAAGCACACAAATGAAAACGGAGTAGAAGAGTGGAGAAGGGTACGGAGCAGAGGAAGTAAAAGAGCTCTCTCGCAGTACCGTGCAGCACTAAGAATTGATCAACGCTTGGGAGCAGTGGTCGACCCAACAGAACTGGAGATCGAGCGCTTGGAATGGGCCCATGAAGCGGTAGAAGTAGGTCGAAAGCAGTTCAAAAGGTTTGCTGCGAGAAACCCTCGGTTCTGCAACCGGTACGAGGAGGAAGAAGCGTCGAATGGCAGAATGAAGAGGCAGCGTTCGGCGGAAGGCGACAAGCCTGCTTTCAAGAGACAGAAAGGACCCAGTCCTACAGCCGCGGGGCAGGGCAGTCGCATAGACAAGACAAGTAGGCCCAAAGCCGTAAGACAGATGGGCTCCAATAGCGAGGTAGCAACTACCTCGAAAGCTGCGAGTCAGAGGGAAGTTCCAATTAAGGAAGTAGGAGATAAGCCAAAGGGAGATAACGCTAAGACTCCGGCTTTCTCGGAGGCGCTAAAGGGAGTTAACGCTAAGACTCCGGCTTTCTCGGAGGTGCCAAAGGGAGATAACACTAAGACTCCTGATTTTCCCGAGAAGATGAGTGATGTGGCAAAGCAGTCACTGACTGTGACGCTGGTTGATCGTAGCAGTCCTTTCGGACAAATGACTACTGAAAGGTGGAGATCTGTGGAAAGGGAGCTTATTAGCTTAATGCTTAAGATGATGCGGGAACAACCAAGTAAGCCCCTTCCAACCTTTGATTCAGGGGGATGGTATAACGGTGTGAAGATGATAGCGTGCGACAACATCGCGAGCTTGCAGTGGCTGGAGGAAGTGGTTCCAAACCTCCAAAGGCAAGGCACGAACGCGCGGTTTCAGGTGGTGGATAAAACGCAAATCCCCACGGTACCAAAAGTTAAGGTATGGATACCATGCGTGATGAAGTCGGAAGATACACTGCGACTTCTGCAGAATCAGAATCCGAACATACTGACACAGGATTGGAAGATACTTACTGTATCTCGGCCTACCGAGAATGGTCAGTTCTACATCTTCCAAATAAACAAGCACGCGGAGGATATTTTGTACACGCAGCTTGGTAAAATGTCCTTTGGCACTGCCAAAATTTACATGCGACTCAGGAAAAGAAGTCCCGAGGATAAAAACTCTAACACGCTAGAGGTGGGCGAAGTCGAAAAGGACCTCAAAAGCCTAAGGGAAAAAAGACAAGTGGAGGTCCCCGACGTCACCACGAACGTGCTAGAAGAGGAGCAACCACTAAATGGTGCTGTGACTCGCACAGAGGAACACCCTGCACAAAAGTCACGAGAGGCTGAAGGGGGCCTCGAATACTCTAAACCAAAAGGGCAAGGGGAGGACGACGACGTCAAGATGAAGGTGCTGGAGGGGGACAAACAGCCCAATGGTGCTGCGAGTCCTACAGATAAACCTCCAACACAGTAAATTGGCGTCGAGCGAACTCCTCCTAACCCTTGAGGAGGGTTCGTTTGACGTGGCGCTGATCCAGGAGCCGTGGCTCTCATCGGGAGGAAAGGTTTCTGGACTTAGCGCGCGCGGGTTTGGCGTTTACTACGCGCAAACGGAAGGACGAGTGCGAGCTGTAGTAATGGTAAGGAAACAGCTGCATTCATATATGCTGCCTAATTACACCACTGAGGATCTCGTAGCGGTGGCCGTTGAGCAAAAGAATTAGCAGGCATTTATCCTGGCGTCCTGCTACATGGCCCATGCTGCGGAGGTCCCACCGATGGAGTGCAAAAGGCTAGTACAGGAGGAAGGGCGCAAAGGGCGGTTGGTCATAGGCGCAGATGCAAATGCGCACCACAATGCGTGGGGAAGAGCAGATACGAACGAGAGAGGCGAATCTCTGTTTTGTTACATCCTGCAAACCAATTTGCAGATAGCCAACAGGGGAGATGTCCCTACATACATTGGTCCAACATCCAGCAATGTTCTGGATATTACATTGAGCTCCGAGCGTGATATATCAAGGTATGATTGGATGGTTCTTGATAGACCATGCGTATATCAGCTTCAACATCCCCCTAAAGAGGGTAGAGAAGGGAAGATCCTTTAGAAACCGTAGGTCAACGAAGTGGACTAAATTCCAGAAACATGTAGAAACAAAACTGGGACAACCCAAAGAGGTTGCTAATGTAGAGGAACTGGAAGAGTCGAATGAATTCCTAACAAGGACGCTTATGACTGCGTATAACAAAGCTTGTCTTCTAAGAAGATTCAGAGGAAAAGCAAAGCCGCCATGGTGGAGCAATGAGCTGAGTCTTCTAAGAAGACGGGTTAAAGAAATGTTTAAGCTCGCAAAGACCGCGGAAAGCGAAGCGTGTCGGGACGAGTACAGGGATCTACTGAGGATCTACAAGCGTGAAATTACCAGGGCGAAGAGAAACTCATGGAAAAGTTTCTGTACGGACATAGAGTGCTCCAGCGAAACAGCACGGTTGAAAATAGTCCTAGCAAAGGGAAACATAGTCCAGGGACTAATAAAGAAAGAGAACGGGGAATGGTCACGCAATAGTAAGAAATCCCTTGAGGTGCTTCTCGGCACACATTTCCCATCAGGAGACGGTTTAGAAGAGCCAGCAGACATCACTCACACTTCGATCATGGAGCTAGTAGTGCCGGCCTTGGTGACCGATACCAAGATAGAATGGGCAGTGAAAACGTTTTCTAAGTTTAAATCGCCGGGCCCAGATGGTATATTCCCGGCCATGCTACAAGTCTCAAGTAGGGCGGTCGTGGAATTAAAATAATATTCGATGGGTGCATACGGCTGAATCATGTACCGCACTCTTGGAGAACTGCTCGTATAGCTTTTCTACCAATGGCGGGGAAGATCGGTCACATGTATTCCAAAGACTATAGACCCATTAGCTTAACATCATTTCTGCTCAAAACTTTTGAGAGGCTGATAGATGTGTACATAAAGTCCAACGTGGATGAAAAGCTGCTCTCCACAACACAGCATGCGTACACCAAAGGCAAGTCGGTAGACACCGCATTGCATAGGGTGGTAATAAGCATAGATAAATCCCTGGAATATAAGGAATATGCTCTAGGAGTCTTCTTGGACATTGCCGGGGCTTTCAATAATGTTGCAAAATGGGCGATTATGGATGATCTTAATTACATTAAAGTACATCCTGCCTTAATCAGATGGATCGGCTGCATGTTAAATTGCAGAAAGATTACATCACAATGTGGATTGTACGAGGCCACGAAATCAGTGGACAGGGGCACGCCGTAGGGAGGGGTGCTATCACCTCTGCTGTGGACGCTGGTCATCAACCAACTGCTCAGGCAATTCGATGAGGGACCCGTAAAACTTACGGCTTACGCAGATGACGTTGCAATTGTCATAAGTGGAAAGTGCCTTCCAACGATTAGTTCTTTGATGGATCGGGCGCTTCGCGATATTCATACCTGGGTATCTAATGTCGGGTTGAAAGTCAATGCGGAGAAGACGGATATGGCCTTGTTTACAAAGAGGTACAAGGTCTCAAATTGGACCAGGCCTAAGTTAGAAAGGGTGACCTTACAGGAGAAACCTTGCACAAAATATTTAGGAATCATCCTAGACAGTAAGCTGTCATGGAAGCTCAACGTGGAGGAGAGGGTCAAGAAGGCCTCAACGGCACTCTACGCATGTAAAAGAATGCTGGGGTGTACGTGGGGCCTATCGCCCTCTCTTTCTCATTGGGTTTTTACAGCGATTGTAAGCCCTATTCTATACTATGGAGTTCTTGTTTGGTGGAAAGCCACACAAAAAACAACATACCTCAAAAAATTAGAGGAGGTATGCAGACTATCGATGCTTAGCATTACGGGAGCCCTGAAAACAACTCCGACGGCTGTACTGTATGCCATTTTGCACATCTCACCTGTAGACCTGGTAACAAAGAACAAAGCGTTAACGACCGCAACCAGGCTCGGTGCTTCGGGGCAGCTTGAGCGCCGACCATATGGCCATAGTAGTATAGCGTCATCAATCACAAGACGAACAGATTACATGATTCCCTATCTGCGCTTCGAGGGACATCTTAAGGCCACAATAGAAGTGGACGGTTGGCGCAAGGGTGCGCAAATGGCGGACGAGGCGATACATGTGTACACCGATGGTTCCGAAGTAGTGGAAGGAGTAGGGTCTGCGGTATGCTGCGCTGATCCGGAAATAAGTAGATCCTACAGGCTGCCGGATTAGTGTAGCGTTTTCCAAGCGGAAATATTAGCCGTAACCAAAGCAGTAGAAACCCTGGAAGAGAATAGCTTAAGCTGCAACCGTGTTAACTTTTATATTGACAGTCAAGCAGCAATTAAGGCAATAATCTCGCATAGCACAGCATCTAAATGCGTGTTAGAGTGTAAGCAGTCTCTGGAGAGAATCGGGACAGGGAGAAGCATACATCTATATTGGGTCCCAGGGCATATGGGAATAGATGGGAATGAAAAAGCGGATGAACTAGCTAAAAAGAGTGCATCCTTGAAGCTTGCTCCGTAGATGTCCCAATTAAATTGGGCGAGATTAAGCGAAGGCGAGAGGTGCACATGATCGACCAAGCGGGAAAGGCGTGGGTTCAAGCGCGGGGTTGTAAAGTGTCGAAGATTATGTGTAGGTCTTACAACCTTAGACTAACACAGTTGCTCCTATCATTAAAAAGAGAGGACTGTAGACTCATGACGGGTATTCTGACTGGACACTGCCTTCTGGAGTCACATGCCTTTAAACTAGGCTTGGTCAGTGATAGGAGATGTAGGAAGTGCGGGTTGGAGGAGGAAACGATCGAGCACGTTCTGTGCTCGTGCCCTGCACTTGCCAGGCTAAGACTCCAGCTATTAGGAGTGATACAGCTGTCAGATCTAGAAGCAGCAAGTGGCTTAAGTCCTAGGAAGCTTCTAGTATTTGCTAAGAGGACGGAGTTATTTTATAACATAGGTCCTGGTTTTTGATAGGGTTTTTCAGTTTGGTCGTTAAAACAAACTTCTGGTAACACTACGGACTCAATCAGTCTATGTGAGGTCCTCATGGACCGGCCAGTTCAACCTACCTACCTACCTGTTCAACGCCTCAAGCGAATGTTTGTGTGCCATAGTACATTCATCCCAACTGATAATTTTACACTGTTTCAGCACGGTGGCCATGGACGATTGTTTCTTAATGTTGCATACTGCGTCAGGGTTATTCTGAATATTTTGTGGCAGCTTAAATACTGAATGAGCTGCTCTGCCTCCATCCAATAAAGTTGCTGCAATGCCCGATGACTTTCTTCATAATGCGATCATAAATGGTTCTTTGTTCCTCATTCATTAGTGGGACATTGCGGGCAACAATCGCTGCCATTTCTATAGTGCTGTACTGCAGTTCACGATTCATTTCAGTATTCATTAAATCAGATGCAGTTCGATTTGGCGAATTCATACCGAAATGACTGAGTGGTAAGTTGGCAATGACAATGCAAAGATCCTCAATAGCAATTAATGCTTCATCGTACATTGCGTCGCTGAATGTTATGGTTAGATCGTGGCACCGTGTACGATGTTGATGCAATATATCATCAGTCATTGAATCTTTGTGGTTATGCGACAATATATGTACTCGGGCTGGGAAACATGTAGTCAACACTATAGCGAATAGTAGACGAATTTGTATTGCTGTACAGTTCAATGCAGCTTCAGCAAGCATACATTCCCACTGGTTGTCGTCTTCGAGCAATCCGAGTGCAAGGCATGCATCTTTATACGTTGGATAGTGTTGCCCATTCACTTTACGTATATCTTTAAATGATAATGGGCCAGTAACATTAACCAACAACAGTCGAAGATAAAAGCACTCAGTGTGTCTTGGATTGACTAGTGAGCCTTGCTTGCGGGGCATCCATTTTTTTGTTTGAGTCCATGTGAAATAGCGTGGTACTTGTGAATAGAGTAATGTTCGTGCAAAGCACCAAAATCATCCGCACGATTACACAATTCAAAAAATTCAGTGAGTGTAGTTTTAGGTGGATTTATTGCACGATCAATCGCTGTCTCGTTCGTGAAAAATACGCGCTGACCGTTTTCAAGATGGACGGCTAACTGAACAACTGGTGGTTCCCGTTCATGAATTGGAAAACCAAATATACGCCAAGCTGCTTCATTGGAGCTGATGTACCGACCAATTTGGTAGAGCGTTATTTCATCGTTTTTATTCACTGGAGGAGCATTCACATTAGTATTTTCCACTCTAAACACAGCCATATCACTGCTTTTATGGACATACTTGCAAATGTATTTGATGCTCTTCACAGAACTGCAGAACTCAACATTAATATGAGCATTGTATGTCTAGCTCAGAAGAGGCGAATATGGCACCACCCAACGATTGTCAATATCAATGTCTGTGTTGCTGATATTTTTAATAAATGATTGTCCGCCATTATCGGGATTTCTCCGACGATATATTCGGTATCCGTCGACATTTGTGACCGTATCATTAGTAAAATCTTTAGGGAAATTTTTAGTACATTTTCCATCTGCCATGCAAGGCGATGAACTATTAAGAGTACCACATGGACCATGGATCATGTTTGTTGTAACAATATCAAACAGCAGTTGGTCAGTGGACGGATTTGGAATTTCCGCAGAAATGATACTATCGATTTCTTCAGGACGGATTTTGTCGATTAACCAAAGCAAAATGTGTGCATGAGGTAATCCTCGATTTTGCCACTCAACCGAATACAGCCAGCAACGTGTGGGACCGAATACATGTAATTTAGTAATGAAACTTATTAAAGACTTCAGCTTTTGTCTGAACACACGTGCTGTAATGTCATGGCGATGTATTGCATTTTGGCCAGGCAATAGCAAAGATGCAATCTCTGGCCATTTTGGATTACATGTGAACGTGATAAATAAACATGGTCGTCCATATTCGCGCACGAATGTCAGAGCATCCTGTATATATTCTTGCATATGACGTGGACTACCTACGTACGATGATGGTAAAATGACATGGTTACCAATTTCGGCGACGTCGGTGTTGTTGTTGATAGCGTCTCGCAAATGAATGTACTCTTCCGCACGCAGCTTTAGCTGATTATATCGTAAGTATCGTAGTCGTTCGCCCTCAATCTTCGCGTACATGTCGACCATGAATTGTTGACAAAGCTCACTACATCATAGAATGACGTTGTCCAGGCCACGTCTAATAATTAACCGGTACGCATAATAATCCTTTGAGCTGACGTTCTTGTTTGTTTCAGCTCCTGTAATAATATATTCATAAAAATTTATTTAAATTAATTACGTTAAATAATTGAATTGTTTTGTTAAATTATTAATGACCAAATTCATAATCAATGAAGTACCTGATACGGGATCTCTTTGTTTTATGTTTATGCAATATCCGTCTTGTCCCTTCCAGAATATTAGTGGATATTGGAGAGCGTCATATGAACGATGTGTATCAGCAATGAACTGAAGATTATTATTTCTTCTACGAATCACAATTTCTCGTGCACCTGGACGATCGCCAACCATGATTCCAGCAACGTCATCAACAACGGGTGCATTGAATCTACGAATATGCTCTCCAGCTGATGTTTTATCAGGATTAATGACGATAGCGTGATTATCGCTTTGTAATTTGTGCATGTGTGATTTGAATATTTTCAAAAATTCGGTGTGCTTGTTCAATAGAGCATCCAGCTCGCTGACGATGCGTCTGGCATAAAATGAATCAAGGTTATTATAATGACAACTTGCATTCACGCGATTGGTAAGTGCGCTTCCGGAATCCTCGCCGCCCATGAAGTAGATTTGTAAAAATTTATGTGGTTCGTTTGGCATTGGCAGCAGTGAACCCATTTTATGATAAACTTGGCCTCTGATTTTGAATGTAGAATTGTATTGTTGACCATTTGCAATAGTATTTCGAACTATTTCTGTTGCTCCGAGCGATGTCATTTGAAAGCATGAATTGAATGTTCGAATTGACTTTAGGAACACGTTAGAATCTGGATCCGTGCCGATAAGTAAACCGTTCAATGGTTCAGGTGGCGTTTCAATTTCAATTAGTTGCACTTTTCCTGACGCGCAACACATCCCAGGTGGCTCATTTTTAAATTTCAGAGCATGACAATGCGGACATTCCTTGTCCATAGCACCAATTACCACTTTTGAATGAGCATAATATTCAATATCGGGCTCATACTGGAATGCTAGACGCAGGAATGAATCATATGTAAATGCTCGATGAACTTTTTGGCGTTGTTGGTCATTTGTTCTACGTCTGTCGACTACGAATCTGCGCATTTCTCTCCGTTCTAATAGTCTTTGTTCGTTTCGTACATCTCGTCTCTCTTGTGATTGTGATGCACCTAACTGCGCCATGTTTATACGCGCATCTGCATTGTTTCGTTGGACTTGTTCCCTTGATCTTTGTGCTCTCCTATTTTCCTGGCCTCTATTTCGAATTGTTCGACGACTCAAATTGGTCCCTATGCGTCTTGCAGGCATTGTTGACTGTACATAAAACACAAACATAAATCATTGTGTTTGTTTTCATTGCTCACGATGTGACTTACATTTCACAATAATAAAAGACTAATATTTATTAAACACGTACACGTTTGTTTTTTGATATAATTTTTTCTTAATCAAGAATTATTGCACTGCAAACTAAGGATTAATTCACGATAATAGTAAAATTAACACTATATTTTCACAGAAAAATTGATAATACATATAACATTCACTATTCCGTATTACAACGGGTACAAATTTCAAATAATATTTAATTCAAACTGAATTTTAAGTCGCCGCTACTTGTTGGTGCTATGAAAAACGCAAAGTGCGGCGGTTCGAATCTCACTGGCACTTGTTTTTTATAATTTTTTTTTTATTTACGTTTAAATCTAAGAATAAATTTTAAAGGGCAGATGATCTGCGGTAAATTTTTCCGCCCGGTAATATAAAAAGAACTTGGGCAAACGAAAATTCACTTATAGGCAGGATAAAGTTATCGCTAAAATTAAAGGCTAGATGACAAAACGGCTCTTAAGCTAACATCAACAGCGTCCATTGGGCATGAGCCCATATTTTACAAACACATCCAAGGGTTACCCGGCTCCACGTTTTGGTCTATATCTCGAGACCACAGTCACCCAGTGGCATCAAAAATACTCTTTACTAAAGCACACATCACGGCTTAAATTTGATACCCGTAATGTAAACACACTTCCTAGTGTTACCCTGATCCACGCTTAGGCCTATATCTCGAGACCTTAGTCACCCAGGGGTATAAAAATTACCCTCTACTAAAGCACGCATCAACAGCCTTCATTTGTTATCCATATTATATAAACACATTCTAGCGGTACCCGGGTCCACGTTTTGATCTGAAGACCCTAGACACGTAGCGAAAAAAAGGTAGATGTTGGCCGATTCTCATACCTACGCAATATGCTGACAAAATTTCATGAGAATCGGTTCAGGCGTTTCGGAGGAGTTCAGCCTCTAAAACCGTGACAGGGGAATTTTATATATTAGATAATCACAAAATTTACTTAGAAAAAACGGTTGACTTCAGGTGGCTATATCTTATACGAGAGTTGAAAGAGAACAAAAAAAATGTATATTCGCAATGTATGGTATATTTACTATTCAGAGAAAATACAATTTTCCCAAAATTCGGAACTAAAAAAATCGACTTTTGGCCGCAGAACATGGTCATTTAAACCATAGTGCATTGCCCGACTCATTTTCCTTCCGAAACATTGAAAAGTAAATTTGATTACAGTATTATCAAATGATGTAATCCTAAAATCAACCTCAAATTGGACGAGCCTCAGTTTTTAGAGATAACGCCAAGTGTAACGTCTGAAAATGAAGGCACGTTAGCTCATCCTGCTAGTATAGAAACATCGGACGATGAATCTATTGTCACTACCACGGAACTGGACGTTTCGATAACATCGGAGAAAACTTTGAGTATAATACCGCCTTCAGATACTGTTGAGAGCATCGAAAAATCAGGATCAAAACAAGCGGACATTATTCCTGTCCTTCAACAAGTTATCCATTTCAACGAATCTTCATCCTGGCCGTGCATTACAGATAGCATGAGAATAACTTTGGTTTTGCATGGCCCAGATCTAGGAAAAAACATCGATTTCAGAAATATCGACAAAAAGGATGGTCGTCGATTTCTTCCTCAGTGGTTTCAGAAAAAAATGCCCAACGGTGAAACTGTTGATAGAAATTGGATGATGTATTCTGAGAAAAAAATGCCATATTCTGCTTTCCTGCTGCTTATTTGAATGTCAGTCATCTCAAATACCTGCAATCGCCAATCGTCATAAAGGGTTCTCGGATTGGAAAAGTGTAGGTCGTATTGAAGACCACGAGAATTCATCAGATCATAGAAAATTTGTTCTCCAATGGAAAACTTTGGAAGCCAGATTGAGGAACTCAAAATGCATTAATGACGAACTGCAAAAAGAAATTCTTTTAAAAAAGGAGCGATGGCGTCATATCCTTCGAGCTGTTTTAAATGCTATCATGTTATGTGCCAAAAACAATTTAGCGTTTCGCGGATCGACAACGGAAATCAGCACACAAGGATGGGGAGTGTTTTTGGATATCATAGAACTGCTCAGCAAGTACGACAAAACATTAAAAGAGCTCATCTCAGATCATAAAAAGGAAGCAGTTAACTATTTGTCACCACAAATTCAAAATTAGTTTATCAATTTATTGGGACAGAAAGTTCGGAATGAGATTTTATCAAGGATAAGGAAATCCAAGTATTATAGTTTACTGTTTGATTGCACGCCGGATGCCTCTCACAACGAATAGTTGACAGAAATAATTCGTTACGTCTACATTGACAATGGGAAAGTCTCTATAGAAGAAAGTTTCATTGAGTTCATTTAAAAAAAAAAAAAATAAATGTAAGGCGCGATAACCTCCGAAGAGATCTAAGGCCGAGCTTCTCTTCCAATTTGCGTCGTGCTCCTCTTGATTTTTCCCTACAAATTGGCCGGACGGGACCTACATGTTTTATGCCGACTCCGAACGGCATCTGCAAGGCAGATGAGTTTTCACTGAGAGCTTTTCATGGCAGAAATACAATCGGAGCGCTTGCCAGACACTGCCGAGGGGCGACCCCGCTTAGAAAAATTTTCTTCTAATTGAAAAATCTTATTTCTAAAATTTTGATGTTGCTTTGCCCGGGAGTTGAACCCAGGGCATACGGTGTGATAGGCGGAGCACGCTACCATCACACCACGGTGGCCGCCATTGAATTCATTTGCACGGAAAAAAAAACTGGCGAAGGATTGGCATCTGATATAATGAAGAAATTAGAAGAGGATAAGCTCGAAATTCAAAATGTGAGAGGTCAGGGTTACGATAATGGTGCCAATTTGTCGGGTAAAAATTGTGGTGTGCAAGCACAAATACAGGAGAGAAATGATCTCGCGATTTATGTACCATGTGCGAGTCACAGCCTCAATTTGGCAAGGTTTCACTCCGCTTCAGTCAATGCAGCAATGAAACAATTTTTCGAAATTGTGGAAAGCATCTTCAAATTTTTTTTCACTTTCTACAAATCGTTGGACCAGCCTCATGAAAACATTGAAGATTTCATTGAAAGGGCAATCGGACACACGATGGGCATCAAAAGCTAATGCCGTCAAATCATTGAATTCCCAAATTGAGGCAGTTCTTGGAGTACTTCAAGATATAAGCGCCAATCCAAATAATCCTGACACCGAATCATCTGGCGAAAATCTGATCAAAAATATTGATTTAAGGTCTCTTCTCTTCCTCGACGTCTGGGATCAGATATTAAGTCGGGTTGATCGCATTACGAAAGCTTTGCAAACGAAAAGTTTGACTTTGGAAAAAGCTGCACATTTGATTCAGGGTTTGAAAAATTCACTACAAGAACTTCGCGACACAAAATTCAAAGAAAATTTTAAGCGTGTTACTGCATTAGCTACTAGTCTACTAGCAAGCAATGTCAGCAAGCGGTCAAGGAAGAAGAAAAAATTGGAATTGTATGAAGGAGAAGACGACGCACCCGAAATTCTGGATAATCAAAAGTTTCGCATTGATATCAACGAGGCAGTCGATAGGTTCATAGTTGAAATCGACTGGAGGTATAAAAAGATAATGGATGTGGCCAATGATTTCGGATTTTTGTCTGGCGAGTCTTTGAAAAATATGAGTAGCACGGAAGTGAAAAAAGCAGCGATGTATTTGGCAATCAAATACGAAAAAGACATCAATGGCGCAGAATTTATTGAGGAAATTTCAGATTTCAAGCATGCAACTTTGTCAATCATCCCTGATCGTCTCGAATCCACGACTGTTATAGAACTACTCCAAATGATTCAAAACTATGGTTTAAAAGCATCATACCCAAACGTTGAAACTGCTTTGAGAATTTTTTCGACGATTCCTGTAACAATCGCTACGTGGGAACGTAGCTTTAGCAAACTCAAACTCGTTAAGAATTATTCGAGATCAACAATGGGCCAAGAAAGATTGTCGAACTTGGCTATTTTATCGATAGAAAACGAAATTGCCAGTAAAATTGATTTCGACAATATTATTGACGAATATTAGCAAAACTAAGGGGTGCTGCCATCTCTAAGCCGATGCTAAGCAGCGCCTTGCATGCACATCCATAGATCAATCATTATGTATCTACATAAACTAATCAATCATTATGTCTACACATATGTAGGTACACGCAGCTGAGAGCAACGCACAAGCACATGCAGATATCTTATCTGAAATGCTCCTAAAGGTATGCAATTATGATTGTGGAAATGTCGCTCAAGTGCATGGGGTATGAGAGAAGCTATAAAAGTTATACAGCTGTAGTTGTAGCTGAGAAATTTATAACTAACTAAGTAAATTCTGGAAGCGCCTAGAAGATGCCACGAGGAAATCACAGAGTATAAAAGCATCAGCGGTAGAGGTGCTATGGGCAGTTTTCAGTTAAGCAGGCTATCTGTCGGGCAATAGATCAGTTTCATTTAAGCTATCAGTCAGTTTGGTTAGTAAGCAAGCTGGTTGCAAAGTATAAGTGTTATTGTGAAGTACTTTAATGAAGGCCATTTTTCCATTATTCAATATTGGAGTTATTTATTCAACAGTTTCGTGATTCGAACTTAGCAGAAAATTGCAAATAAGAGGATTTGCAGTAAATTCGTTACAATACACACGATTATCACTCTCCTAGCATAAGTGATGCCGATTTTATAAATTATTGCTCAACGTCCTAGGTAGCACTTGTGAACTGTCTAATTGTAAAATTTTTATACTCAGTTGAGCAGAGCTCACAGAGTATATTAACTTTGATTGGATAACGGTTGGTTGTACAGGTATAAAGGAATCGAGATAGATATAGACTTCCATATATCAAAATCATCAGTATCGAAAAAAAATTTGATTGAGCCATGTCCGTCCGTCCGTCCGTCCGTTAACACGATAACTTGAGTAAATTTTGAGGTATCTTGATGAAATTTGGTATGTGGGTTCCTGGACACTCATCTCAGATCGCTATTTAAAATGAACGATATCGGACTATAAGCACGCCCAATTTTTCGATATCGCAAATTTCTAAAATCGAAAAAGCGCGATAAGACCCAGAATAGAAAATAAGTAAAATTTTGGACAAAGGGCGTGGCACCGCCCACTTTTAAAAGAAAGTAATTTAGAAGTTTTGCATGCTGTAATTTGGCAGTCGTTGAAGATATCATGATGAAATTTGGCAGGAACAGTACTCCAGTTACTATATGTATGCCTAATAAAAATTAGCAAAATCGGAGAACGACCACGCCCACTTAAAAAAAAAATGTTAAGTCAAATTAAAAAAAAAAAGTTAATATCAGTACAGTATATAAGTAAATTATGTCAACATTCAACTCCAGTAATTATATGGTGCAACAAAATACACAAATAAAAGAAATTTTCAAAATGGGCGTGGCTCCGCCCTTTTTCGTTTAATTTATCTAGGACACTTTTAATGCCATAAGTCGAACAAAAATTTACCAATCCTTGTGAAATTTGGTAGGGGCTTAGATTCTAGGACGATAACTGTTTTCTGTGAAAAAGGGTGAACTCGGTTGAAGCCACGCCCAGTTTTTATACACAGTCGACCGTCTGTCCTTTCGCTCGGCCGTTAACAGGGTAACTTGAGCAAAAATCGATATATCTTTACTAAACTCAGTTCACGTACTTGTATGAACTCTCTTTGTATTGGTATAAGAAATGGCCGAAATCCGACTATGACCACGCCCCCTTTTTCGATATCGAAAATTTCGAAAAATGAAAAAAATGCCATACTTCTATACCAAATGCGAAAAAAGGATGAAATATGTTAATTGCATTGGTTTATTGACGCAAAATATAACTTTAGAAAAAAACTTTGTAAAATGGGTGTGACACCTACCATATTAAGTAGAAGAAAATAAAAAAATTCTGCAGGGCGAAATTAAAAGCCATTCGAATCTTGCCAGGAATACTGTTCGTGGTATTACATATATAAATAAATTAGCGGTACCCGACAGATGATTTTCTGGGTCACCCTGGTCCTCATTTTGTTTGATATCTCGAAAACGCCTTCACATATACAACTACCACCACTCCCTTTTAAAACCCTCATTAACCTTTAATTTGATACCCATATCGAACAAACACATTACAGAGTCACCACTGGTTCACCTTCATGGCGATATCTAGAAAAGGTGTCCACCTATAGAATTAAGGTCCACTCCCTTTTAAAATACTCATTAACATCTTTTATTTGTTACCCATATCTTACAAACAAAATTTGAGTCACCCCTGGTCGACCTTTATGGCGATATCTCGAAAAGGCGTCCACCCATAGAACTAAGGCCCATTCCCTTTTAAAATGCTCATTAACACCTTTCGTTTGATACCCATATTGTACAAACGCATTCTAGAGTCACCCCTGGTCCACCTTTATGGAGATATCTCGAAAAGGCGTCCACCTATAGAACTAAGGCCCACTCCTTTTTAAAATACTCATTAACACCTTTCATTTGATACCCATGTCGTACAAACAAATTCTAGAGTCACCTCTGGTCCACCTTTATGGCGATATCTCGAAAAGGCGTCTACCTATAGAAATAAGCTCCACGCCCTTTTAAAATACTCATTAACACCTTTCATTTGATACCCATATCGTACAAACAAATTCTAGAGTCACCCCTGGTCCACCTTTATGTCGATATCTCGAAAAGGCGTCCACCCATAGATCTAAGGCCCACTCCTTTTTAAAATACTCATTAACACCTTTCATTTGATACCCATATCGTACAAACAAATTCTAGAGTCACCCCTGGTCCACCTTTATGGCGATATCCCTAAATGGGTCCACCTATAGAACTATGGCCCACTCCCTCTTAAAATACTCTTTAATACCTTCCATTTGATACACATGTCATGCAAACACAGTCCAGGGTTACCCTAGGTTCATTTTCCTTCATGTTGATTTTTCCTTATTTTGTCTCCATATCTCTCAACTGAGTATGTAATGTTCGGCTACACCCATGGTACAATTACCAGGTAGAAGCATTAGCGAAAATGCAACCCTCCCGTGTATTTTGTTGTTGCCGATTGTATATAAACTGTCAATCGTTCTTTCAGTTTCTTCTGTCAAAAGTGATGGAAGAAGAAAAATATCACATGTAATTTTCGTCAACAAAGCCAAAACAAAAAAGAAAAAAGTTGGTTTGCTGATGAAGCTGGAGGAAAAAGGCATTTTAAATGGAAAATAAAGGTAATTAGCTGATTTTTAAATTATATATATTTAATTTATTGTTATTATTTATTTACATATAGCAGCTGAATCACTTCTTCAAGGTTTCCAGCGAATCAACTCTTGGTAATTTTATACGGCAGCATGACACTGATAATATGCGTCCATAAATATCGAGAGAGGTGTTAAAAGATGCGCATTGACCTCGACAACAATAATCAGAAGGCGGAAGTAAAATATTTTGTTTTGGACAAGAGATATTTGGAAAAGAAGTTGAAAATTTTCAATTGAAAATTTTCATGTGCGCGTTGTAATGTTGGTGATATTTGTACCCACAAAAAAAATTGTGGACATTTTTTGCGCAGATATAGTTTTGGTCTCCAAACCGGTGTTGGACACACCCAGATTGATTTTTTATAAGCGCGGCCGAAGGCCGCCAGCGCAAAAATACTATGGAAACCACCCCAGTCTCGAAGCACTCCGGGGTCATTTTTCGGTTTTTGGGAATATCTTTTGAACGAGCTAAAATTTTTCTTTTCCGCCTTCGGATTATTGTTATTGGATTTGGTGCTGCATGTTATCTTGCACTCAAAGAAATGGAATATGATAAGAAATTTATAGATTTTCTGTCGAAACGTTTATATGATCGAATCACTTAAAGATTATCACATTTTATATGTATGTAATGGTGATCCAGAGCAAAGGTATAGTGCTTTATTAAATTTATCATTACTTATGGCCTTAAAAGATGTGGCGTTCTCTAGTGCTTCAGCATGTACATCTGCATCACTGGAACCTACGTGCGATTGGAACTGATGAGGATTTGGCACATAGTTCGATAAGGTATACGAGTTTACCGTACTGAATTGTTTAGTTAATTTGAAAGTAATTTATTGTTAAATTTTTATAGATTTGGTATTGGTTGTTTTACCACCATTGAAGAGGTTGATTATATTACCGATACCTGCATCAAACATGTCGAACGTTTACGTGAAATGTCTCCATTATGGGAGATGGTGCTAGAACCAATTGATTTGAAAAATATCCAATGGTCGCAAAATTAATTTTGTTTATGATATATAAATAAGGGACCGTTTTGTATTGTATGCATCTTTTAGTGTATGTATTTATATTCCAAGGCAGTTTCATGTAAAGTGAGATACAACTTTTTTGGAATTATATTGTTCCTACTTTATCTGCCTAAGGTCGTTATTTTGTAGTATTAAAATTATATTGGGAAATGCTATTGCTAAATGTTTTTTGTAGTGGACCTTATTTTCAATACATGTATGTATGAGTGCTAACGTTACTGTCTCCAAGAGATGTTGAAAATTTGGGATGAAATTGTATATAAAATTCTGAGTTACTAGTATGTTCATGAATAAGTACTGATTTATTTTAAAATTTCATATATTTTGTAAAGTAAAAATTAAGTAATTCAGTAACCCAATAAATATCGAAGATACATATATACATAACAACGTTTAACGTTGGAAACTCGTCGTGTCGGTATTTGAGGTGCAGATTTCTTTGAAGAATATGTACTCCATGTCTTTAGATGTAATCTTTTTTAATTAAAAAAGCAACGTTGTGTTGGATACTAGTTCGGTTGTAGTGCCGACTTCAATTACGGTTCCGGGTTTTCCTTCTGGCTCTAGCCAGGGGGCTTTTGTAGCATTTCGGCTTTAGGTTGGATCTGGTATCGGTACCTGCTACGGTAAAAGTTCGGCTTGGAATATTCCCGTTTTCAACTCCAGTATCAGTTATACTCCAGTTTTTTCTGTCATCATATGGGTGATATAAATATTCCAAAAGTAGATCTATAGCATGTAAAACATAATTGTCTAGCAATATTTTCTCTTCGCAAACTGTTTGTGGCCCTGATAAGGGCAGCTTTTCGTAGGTATAATTGTTTAGCATCTTTTTTTCTCTTTGTTGACTAGTGGTGGCCCTGATAAGGGCCGCTTTGCGTATACTTGTATAGCATATTTTCTCTCTTTTAAACTAATGGTGGCCCTGAAACTAGGGGAGGTTACTGCGTCTGGGTTTCACGGCTTATACGCTGTTCCGTGCGAAGTATTGACCTTTCGCTCCAACGGTGTCACTTAAAAAAAAGCGAACATGTAGAAGGGACTTTATTATTTTTCCTTCGTCCTTCGGTCACGTTGTAGCGGCGAAAGTATTGTCCAATATTTTGGTAGATAACTGTAGGAATGACCGTTGGGGACGATGAGACAACTTCCGTTTTTTGCAAACTCTTGATTAGCACTGCTAAGTCATACATAAAATTATATTATATTTTTTATCTTACAACATTCGGAAAACAATATTTACATCAAAGACGGTAAATATAGCGATGGAGTGGAGTTGGGCATCAAATTTACTCTCTGAGCTCCCACAATAAGGTCACAGGCCTGAAAATGGAGCGAAAAAGTTAAGCCATTTTAGGGAAGCTAACGCCACAAGCTTTTTCCCAATTTTTCCTCTTCCTTGATTTTGCGGGGTAATTCTTTACTTAATTCACAACTGCAAAAACTCGTGCAAAAATATCGGACGGTGTCAAAAAAATGCGTTTTGGACTCAGGACGACGAATCCGAAAGCGAAAATTAGAAATTTTATTTCTGTCAAAAAATATTCCCAAAAAACTGAAAAATGGCACCGGAGCGCTCCGAAACCGGGGGTGGAATCCATAGTATTTTTGCGCTGGTAATAGTCTAGTTGAGAGGTCGACTGCTAATATGCTACAAAAAATATCTGGAGAGGTGTCAAACGACGCGTCTTGACATCAGTATTAATAATCCGAAGGCAAATAAGGCAAGGAAAATAAAAATTTTAATTCGTTCAAAAGATATTAACGAAAAACCTAAAAAAGACCCGCGGGTAACTTCGAAACCGGGGGTGGGATCCATAGTAATTTTGCGCAGAACACCTTTCTGCGGTGGCGGCCTTCGGCCGCGCTTATAAAAAATTACCATGGGAGACCAAATCTATATCCACGCAAAACACTTTTACCCACAGTTTTTTTTGTGGGTAAAAAACACCATCAAAATTACAACAGCCACATGAAAATTTTCAACTTTGTAAATATATCTGGAAAGCAATAAAATAAACAATTTCCGTTTTCGGATTCGTGGTCCTGGGTCCAAAGCGCGTCTTTTGACACCTCTCCCGATATTTTTGGACGAGTTTTAGTAGTTGTGAGCTAAAGTAAAGAATTACCTAATAAATTTTCACATCAAAAGTAAATAAACCAAAAATGTAAACATAAACAAAGTTTGACATTTTATGACCACCTTCGAATGAAAAAACATGTAAAATGCAACTCTGATGCTTTTACCTGGTTATTGTACCATGGTTACACCCGAACTTAACCTTCCTTACTTCTTGTAAGTGATTCTAATATCAATTTGAATAATAGCTCAACTTATAGCATACAACTAATTGATCTACTCAAATCATATTCAATGAATCAAAAAGATGATACCCGTATAACTGAGACATCAAAAAATAAAATTGATTTACTCTTTTCGAATACTGAGAATATCGTATGTGAAAAGTTAGATGGACACAAAATATAAGGTCATGAAGCCATCCAATTTAAATATAAAAGCAGCCCTACGTCAAAATTGAGAAGCCTTAAAAAAATTACTTCATGCGAGTATTATAACACGGAAACATTCATTAATCAATTGATCGAGGCAAATACCAAATCTAGCAGGAAAACAGTTAGAAAAGCGGAAAAGGATTTTTTAAATATGAGTTGGAAAGCTTATACTCCAAGAAGGATGAGATAAATACCGAGTTATTATCTATCCATTTAAGAATGGCTGAACTACCAACGACTGCAATAATGGAATGTTTCCACCGCATTAAGACAGAGGTCGATCAGGAACTACAACAAAAATACAGGTCGCTGAACCGGAAATTGGACAAGCTGGCAGGATGACGAGAGGGTAACAAAATCCAAAAAACTCACCAGTTTCATGACAAGTTCGTTAACCTCACAACAGTGGCCATTACGAAGGATGAGGCACAACTTCTGAAAAAGGGCCTGAAGCACAATATCATGGACCAAAATACAGTAAGAAAAACGGAGCAGGCGATTGTAGATGCTGAGATCACAATATCATTGATACCACAGGAGGAACAGGAGCACGCAAGACACATGTGCAGGAAATCATTAAAAAGGAGTTGAAAGCACAGGAAGGACAAAAATCGAATACAGAGGAGAAAATAATAAGAAATCTACGGCATAAACTAAGGAAAAACAATATTGTCACAACGAAAGCGGACAAAGGAAACACCACTGTGCTAATCGAAAAAGAGAAATATATATCCAAAACCGAAGATCTCATAGAGGAATTGAAATGTCGTAGAATAAGAGAGGGTTCCACAGATAAATACCAAAAACAAATCAAAGTTGCTATAAAAAATGCAACAAATATAGTAGATTCTATCATGGCACATACTTACTTACTTACTTAATTGGCGCTTAACCGTCTAAAGGTTATGGCCGTCCAACAAGGCGCGCCAGTCGCTCCTTCGCTCCGCCAATCGGCGCAAATTGGTCACACCAAGGGAGTTTAAATCGTTTTCCACCTGGTCTTTCCAACGGAGTGGGGGCCGCCCTCTACCTCTGCTTCCATAGGCGGGTTGCGATAGAAACACTTTCTTGGCCGGAGCATCATCTTTCATTCGAATAACATGGCCCAGCCAGCGCAGCCGCTACGTTTTAATTCGCTGGACTATGTTGATGTCTGCGTATAGCTCGTACAGCTCATCATTAAATCTTCTTCGGTACTCGCCATCGCCAACGCGTAGAGGTCCATAAATATTTCGAAGAACTTTTCTCTCGAACACTCCCAAAGCCGCTTCATCTGCTGTTGTCATGGTCCATGCTTCTGCCCCATATAGCAGGACGGGTACGATAGGTGACTTGTAGAGTTTGATTTTCGTTCGCCGAGAGAGGACTTTACTTTTCAATTGCCTACCTAGTCCAAAGTAGCATTTATTGGCAAGATTGATTCTTCGCTGAATTTCAGTGCTGATGTTGTTGCTAGTGTTGATGCTGGTTCCCAAATAAAGGAAGTCTTTTACTATTTCGAAATTATGGCTGCCAACAGTAGCGTGGTTGCCAAGGCGCGTATGCGCTGACTCTTTGCTGGATGACAGCATGTACTTCGTTTTGTCCTCATTAACCATCAAACCCATCTTTACCGCTTCTTTTTCCAGTTTGGGGTAAGCAGAACTAACAGTGCGGGTGTTTAGGCCGATGATATCAATGTCATCAGCATATGCCAGTAATTGCACGCTTTTATAGTATATTGTTCCAGTGCGGTTAAGTTCTGCAGCTAGTATAATTTTCTCCAGCATCAAATTAAAGAAATCGCACGATAGGGGGTCACCCTGTCTGAAACCTGGTTTAGATTAGAACGGCTCGGAGAGGTCCTTCCCAATTCTGTCTAAGCTGATGATGTTGCTCAACGTCATTTTGCACAGCCGTATAAGTTTTGTGTGGAAACTGATTTCAGACATAGCGGCATATAGGCGGCTTTAAAAGTCGACGAAGAGGTGATGTGTGTCGATTCTCTAATCACGGGGTTTTTCCAAGATTTGGGGCATTGTGAAAATCTGGTCGATGGTAGATTTACCAGATCTGAAGCCGCACTGATAAGGTCCAATCAGCCGGTTCACGGTGGGCTTCAATCTTTCGCACAATACAATTGAAAGGACCTTATATGCGATATTAAGAAGGCTGATTCCACGATAGTTGGTGCATTTTGCAGTATCCCCCTTCTTGTGGACTGGCAAAGAATACTTAGATTGCAACCGTCGGGCATGCACTCGTCCGCCCATACTTTGCTAAGAAGTTGCTGCATGCGCCTTACCAACTCCTCGCCGCCGTACTTGAATAGCTCCGCAGGCAATCCATCAGCGCCCACGGCTTTGTTGTTTTTCGATCTTGTTATTGCTATTCTAACTTCGTCATAATCGGGCGGGGGGACATATATTCCATCATCATCGATTGCGGGATCGGGTTCTTCATCTCTGCGTGGTGAATTGCTGCCTCCATTTAGGAGAGCAGAGAAGTATTCCTTCCATAATCTAAGCACTATCTGCACATCAGTTACAAGGTCGCCGTTTTCATTCATACAGGAGTTTGCCCCGGTCTTAAAAACTTCCGTCTGTCGCCGTATTTTTGGTAGAATTTTCGGGCGTTATTCCTGGTGGCTAGCAACTTAAGCTCCTCGCACTCACGCCTTTCTGCTTATGCTTTTTTCTTCCTGAAAAGGCGTCTTGCTTCCCTTTTCAACTCACGATAGCGTTCACACACTTCTCTTGTCGCGCTCGCTTTTAACGTAGCCCTGTAGGCAGCGTCTTTTCTTTCGGTTGCAATGCGGCATTCTTCATCGTACCAGTTGCTTTTTCGTGGCCGCCAGTAACCAATTTTTTCCTCGGCGGCAGTACGAAGTGCTTTGGGGATATGCTCCACTGCTCCTGTATTCCTTCAGGATGAGTTGTGCTCTCAGAGAGCAGGTGTGAGAGTCGAGTTGCGAAATCATTGGCAGTCTGTTGTGATTGAAGCTTTTCGACGTCTAGCTTTCCTTGTGTTTTTTGTTCCTTGGTTTTAGCCGCGTTGAGGCGGGTGCGTATTTTGGCTGCAACGAGATAATGGTCCGGGTCGACGTTAGGTCCTCGGATCGTGCGCACATCTAAAACACTGGAGGCATGCCGTCCGTCTATCACAACGTGATCGATCTGATTGCGGATATTTCGATCAGGAGAATGCCATGTAGCTTGATGTATCTTTTCATGCATGAACCTCGTGCTGGATATGACCATGTTTCGAGCACCGGCAAAGTCAATCAGCCTCATTCCGTTAGGAGAAGTTTCATTGTGTAGGGTGAACTTTCCGACTGTAGGGCCAAAAACAACTTCTTTGCCTAACCTGGCGTTAAAGTCGCCAAGCACGACTTTTATATCATAACCTGGGCAGCGCTCGTATGTGCGTTCTAATTGTTCATAAAAAGTGTCTTTCGCCTCGTCGTCGTTCTCCTCTGTCGGCGCATGGGCGCAGATGAATGATATATTAAAAAGTTTTGCTTTTATTCGGATAGCGGCGAGACGCTCGTCCACAGGCGTGAACGCCAGCACTTGGCGACAAATTCTCTCTCCCACCACGTAACCGACGCCGAAACTGCGATTATTTGTATGACCACTCCAATAGATGTCACAATTTTTGATCTTCTTTCTTCCTTGCTTCGTCCAACGAATTTCGTGGATGGTGGTGATTTCAGATTTTGCTTTGACGAGGACATCAGCCAGCCGGGCATCTGCACCAATCCCATTCAGGGAGCGGACGTTCCAGGTGCATGCCCTCAATTCATTGTCCTTCAAACGTTTGCCATGGTCGTCATCAATAGAGATTGTATTTATCTGAGGCTTGTTGTTATATTTCATTGGAGTATGGTTGTACGTGGCGGGTCCCAAGCCCAGCGCACTACCCGCTCAGCGGGGGTGAAAATATTATTTACAGGTTTATATAGCGAGCCGCTTGTTCCAAGACAGACTCCCGTTTACAGCCGCACCTAGAGGTGTACAGACGCTGCCGATGAGATCTCCCCCGGCTAGCCCTTAAACCGGTTATGTCAGAGTGGCCTAGCCAGGTTGTCGCCTTCTCACATTAGCTCACCGCTAAACGAATATTTAGTGACTACCCAGAGGATACTTGGCCGCAAGCGACCGGCAGTAGTGAGCTGCTTGAACCGCATGCAAAAAAGCGCTCTGGCCATTCCCAGGTGAATGGCGGTCAGAAGCTTTCCCCACTTTCGTGGACTTCTACACACGGCCCCACCCTCCATCATGGCACATAGATTGGTCCAAATGAACCCTTCGGCTCCTCCACTGATTGCGCTACCAAAAATCCACAAGCCGTACACGCCAATGAGGTGCATCATTAATTATACTCAGCTGAGCAGAGCAGAGTATATTAATTTTGTTCGCATAACGGTACCCCGTAACGGCATAAACTAATCGAGATAGATATAGACTTCTATATATCAAAATGATCTGGGTGAAAAAGAAATTCATTTAGTCATGTCCGTCCGTCCGTCGAAATAGAAAATTAGTAAAATCTTGGGCAATTGGCGTGGCACCGCCCACTTTTAAAAGACGGTAATTTATAAGTTTTGCAAGCTTAATTTGGCAGCTGAGTAGGTAATGTTCGGTTACACCCGAAATTAGCCTTCCTTACTTATTTTAAATAGGCACCATGTTACAAACTGTCCAAATATTTAAAAACGATATTGAAAGATACTCTAGAGCTTAGGAACGAATATGCAATAGCTAACACACCAGAACTAATAGAGAAACTTGAGACCGTAGAGCTAACAAAGAACAGCAAATTGGTATCATTTGATATAAAAGATGTATACCCATCAATGCCACTATCGAAGACTTTGGACATAGTTAGCTCTACAATAGTTCATAATACAAAAAACAAAGTGAAAAGTATGCAAATCCCAAATACGCTAAGAACCACTTTACGTCAAAACTATTTTCAATTCAATAATAAAATATATAGACAAACAAACGGTCTTGGAATGGGAAGCCCCACATCAGCAATTCTTATGGAACTGATCATGCAAAATCTTGAAGAAGAGTACATACAGGAGATAAAGTCAAAATTAGGCGTGCCATTTTATGCTAGATACGTGGATGACATAATATGCGTTTTAACTACTAATAACGAAGAGCTTGTACTGGAGTACCTCAACAAGTAGCACGGAAATATAAAATTTACAATGGAAACCGAAAAAGACGGACGAATCGATTATCTAGGCCTCACGATAAATATTGATAAAGAAGCCAAAAGATTTAACTATGACATATATAGAAAGCCAACGGCCACCGACACAATAATACATAATACCTCAAATCATCCCCAACAGCATAAAAATGCAGCATTAAGGCACTTGGTACATAGACTTGAAAGAACACCTCTTACACAAGAGGTATATAGGAGAGAACTTGAAGTCATATATAATATCGCTGCAAACAACGGATATAAAAAAGCACTATTAGATAAGCTCAGAAGGACAAATGGAGAACCAAAAAGAAATAACGAAAAGCAAAATAATAGCTGGACGACTATAACTTATACTGGAAAAGCAACATATAAATTGGCAAACTTTTTTAAAAAATACAACTTTAACACAGCATTCAAAACATCGAACAATCTAGGACGAAAACTAAGAACTAACACTAATTCAGAGGACCCGTTTAGCAGCCACGCCATACAAAAGCTTACCTCCGAATGCCAACATAGTTACATAGGACAAGGAGGACGGCAAATAAGAGAGGTTCAGAGAACATATTAGAGATTACAACAAAAAAATACGGAATCCAAACTGTTTAGGCAGGATGCCTAACTTTTCCGCGTCGACTTAATATATAACCACCCACACCATCACCGCCATATGCGTGTGCGTGCATTTACATGCACGTGTATGGGTGCCTTTTGTCAGCACTCATGCATATGCATGTCGGGGTTGATGTGTGGGTGCATTTCCCCTCCAAAACGGAGGATTTTGCGGATCAACGGTTGTCGCCTTCAATACAGCCGCTCTCTTGGATTCTAACAGCCAACCAGCTGACATCTGCCGCCAGCGATCTCCACTGTTTTCAACAATATATTCAGGTAATATTGTAATCAGGTTATTTATATATTCACATAATAAATTACATCCATTATAACGAGAAATCTCGTCTACTTTCTTATTTCTCTATTTCCATACGCATATTGCCACTGAGATCGACCCGGTGCGCCCACCTCTCGCAAGTCAGACGCACCCCGGCCGAACATTTGGTCCTTCGAGCCGGCAGGTTATTTATATATTCACATAATAAATTAAATCCATTATAACGAGAAATCTCGTCTACTTTCTTATTTCTCTATTTCCATACGCATATTTCCACTGAGATCGACCCGGTGCGCCCACCTCTCGCAAGGATCAGACGCACCCCGGCCGAACATTTGGTCCTATTTCCCCGAGAAAGGAATTAAAGCACCTAGATTACAGTCCAAAACAAAGTATCATAGCTGACCGCACACATTTAAAAATTCCTCACAAAAAGTTATCCGAAAAGTCATTTGCCCATCAACAGCTATACCACAAAATTTGGAAAGTCTATTATTTAATACCAGCGTGCAAAACACTGAGCAAGCGACAGCCAGCTAAAGCCACTGCAACACATCAAGTCATCTTGCCACATCAGCACCATAAAAATCACCAAAAAGTTCAAAGTAAGTGCAATATTTCTTGCCACATTTTTTTTGGTTAAAATTAAAAATAAAATAAAACCGTCTAAAAAATATATTCCATGTGCCACACGCGTAGTGACTGTGATTAACCGCGAAAAGTGTGAAAATTTTATTAGTGTCGAAAAACAAATTAAGTGAAAACGCGCCACATTAACGTTGTCTTAAATTCCTTGTGACTATCTGCTCTGTCCCCCCACCAGCGGTAAAGCTCTCCAGACACAGGACAGGGAAGAGGTGCACATAACCTCACGTTCACACAAAAAAATTCACGCCATTCGACTGCGGCAAAATTCAATTTCTTTTGCGTCACTATTATTTTCACTAATTTCTCTAATTAATTTTGTTACGCAGTTTTGTTCTTTGTTGCATAAGATTTATTTCACGGTTTCACACTTTTCGTCGAGTTTATATCAACGCGCGCACTTATTTTATAATAAAATTGAAGGTTGAAGTGGCGAGTGCCCCCCCCCCCCCCTTACTTTACACAGTACACATCGGTGTTGCTCCCCCCCCCCCCCCCCTGCGTTCTGTTTTAAGGCACAAAATAATCTGCAAAGTCAGAAAAAAAAATTTATAAATAAAATAAATTTTTTCGTATTTAATAGTGGTTGGTTGGGTTATTCGCTCAGTTTTTTCAGTTTATATCCCTGTTTTAATTCACAACTTTTAATCCATAAATATGGAAGCCTACCGATTTTAATGACATTAGTGCGGCTCTGCACACAGTACACAGTCTTGCAATACAGCAAAAAGAGTTACAAGCTAAGTGGGAAAAATCAGAGACGGCCATCGAGGAGTTACTTGACTCTGACACGCTTGACGCAAAAAAAATTGCAGCGGTCAAGATCAAGCATAAAGCGGCATATGCCGTATTCCTGCGATGCATGTCTAACATGGCTGAACTTCAAGCTAAATTGAAGCAAGATAGGGAGGTTCGTCCTGAAGCAGAACGCGGGCGCGAACATAGTATCCGCCTGTCAGCTTGTGATACTGAGGTATTCAAGGGCGACTACCTATCTTGGCCGACGTTTCGTGACCTGTTCACGGCCATATACAAAAACAACTGTCGCCTAAGCACAGTAGAAAAGTTGTTCCACCTTAACCAAAAGATTCAAGGTGAGGCAAAGGACATTGTCAAGAAATGTCCTTTGATAAATGAAGGCTTCGAAACAGCCTGGAAAAACCTATGTGAGAGATACGAGAATAAACGGATTCTCCTAAACTCACAACTACAAATTTTGTTTAATCTCAAAAAGATAGATAGCGAGTGCGACAGCTCAATCAAAACCTTACAGCGCGACATAAATAATTGTTTGGCATCCTTAAAAACCCATCAGATCGATGTTTCAAATTGGGATGCGATTATAACTTATTTATGTTCTGATAATTTTGATTGAGCTTTAGGCCAGATTATTGAATAAAACTTCTTTTTTAGTAGTATTCAAAATATATTTATTTTTCGATATTTCGACTTCAATCTGAAGTCATCATCAAGAATCTACGAAAAGAAAACAATTAACATTTTTAAACATACATTTCAGTAGCAAAAATACGACTTACACATATGGATATGTATGATCGACTGAACAGAAATTATGACAACATAATTTTAGTAAAAACAAAAGAGCGAAAAATATAAATAAAGATAAATCAAAAACTCCCGCGAATATAAACAATTTCATGTACCGCAAGTGTAAACAAAAAACATATGTATACAATAAAAAATGTGTCAACAAAAGTTAAAAAAAAATATATATATGTATGTATGTACGTATTTAATGTATGTTATGCTCTCAGCATTGCTAGAGTTATTGTTCTAGCTTAAGTTTAGTGAGTGTGCTTAACTGACAGCAGCGTGATGTTGTTGTTTTAAGACCAAATTTCTGTAGGTTTGTGCACAATGGTCTACATCTGATTTAAAATTCATTTTTATATCATTAGGGGTGTTCAAAATGTGTAAGGTTTCTAAAATGAAGCGCTTATTATAATGTTTTTCATGTTCCAGAATGGTTACGTTTTCAAAATCTGGATAGTGTCCCGTGTCTTTGCAATGCGCAGCCAATGCTGTCTTGTTTTCTGGATTATTATTTCTCAATTTAATATTCGATTTGTGGGCGGAAAGCCTAGTCTTTAGTTTAAGTTTAGTTGTCCCTACATATACTTGTTCGCATACGTGGGACCCGTCGCCGTTGCATGGAATTTTGTACACCACGTTGGATTTCTCATGATTTGGTATTTTGTCCTTTAAATTACTATAAATTGGTCGTAGAGTGTTGTTGTAAGTAAACGCGATTTCATATTTCTCTTTGTCATATAAATTTGAACCCTTGATTCTTTCAGAAACTCCCGGGATATATGTCATTGATTTATAAATTTTATCACCTTTCTCGGTTGTATTATTATTGGCGTTCGCTGTGTGATGTTTGTGAATCAGTTTGTTTATAAGGGACATGGGAAAAGAATTTTGTTCCAGGGTTTTTCTAATTATGGCTATGTTTTTGTTGTGAAACATCTTATCACTTATGTTAAGAACCCTTCTTATAAAATTTTTCGCTGTGTTCAAAATAGTGTTGGGTGCGTGTTTGGAATTATAATTGATAAGTCTACCCGAAGCTGTTTGTTTTTTATACCAATCAATGTATAACTTATTATTATTTTTAATTATTAATGTCTGTTGTTTTTCTCCACTTCCATAGTAAATCTCATGGATTTGTAATATGTATTAAGTAATTTAAGCATGTTTTCCATTTCGCTCGTTTTGACGATGGCAAATAAGTCGTCAACATATTTGGTTAGCAATCGGGGTTTGCTTTTTGATTCCATCTCGAATCTTGTTAGCAGTTCATCTAAAACAATGTCAGCTATCACTGGGGAGGCTGGAGATCCCACTGGCATACCTGATCGTTTGTGAGAGGATATGGACAAATTCTTATCAAATCGTTTTCAGACACTTTAAACCGTGATGGTTTTACAGGGAATGCCACTTCTAAAGTGCAAAAGTCAAACACGTCGCGCCTGTCGACAGAAAACCCTACAAAAAGTCTTGGTGCTTTTCAAACAAAAGTAACCAAGCAAACAACAAAATCAATGTGTAAAATGTGCAAATCTACGGAGCACAGATTACGCAACTGTTCACGTTTTTGCGATTTAAACCCGGTAGAAAGGATTAAACTCGTCAAATCCACAAATGGCTGCCTGAATTGTTTATCCCCAGAACACACAGTAACGAGGTGCACCAGTTCGTACAACTGTTCCAAATGCCACTGTTGTCACCACACGCTCCTGCATGCGGACACACTTCAGCAACCGGCGGTGCGCAATTCTTTCAAAGATGCGGATAATACCCCGTCAACTTCGGCACAGGCAAGGAAAAGACAGGAATCGGGACAACCATCTTCCTCTGCGAATCAGAATGTCAAATCCTGCCATGCCAATTCCAGCACAGGCGTGCTATTAGGAACTGCTCACGTACACATCCACCATAATGGTAACGACTTCTCCGCGCGGGCACTAATTGATTCAGGGCCTGAATGTTCTTTTATTACTGAGAGACTAAAACGTAGAATCAAATTGCCAGCGAGGAAAATACATGCCCAGGTTTCAGGCATCACAAATGCGGTGTCAGCGCAGGTGAAAAGGCATCCAACATCGAATTACGTTCACCAGTGGATGCCTGCTTCAGCCTGACTGCACCCGTTCTCGTCCTAGCTAAACTCACTGGGAATCTTCCAACCTGCATTATCAACGCAATGACTATGCAGGCATTCCCAGACTTGGTTTTGGCAGACAGGAGGTTCTACGTCAACGAAGACGTAGACCTCATACTTGGCGGAGACATATATCCCCAAATTATAATGAACGGGATAAAAAAGAATGTACTATACACACTCTTGGCACAAGAGACAGTGTTCGGTTGGATACTAACCGGTCGAATAGAAGCACCGAATACAACGAAGAGCATCATGTCTTTCTACAACGAAGTTGCGTTAGACAATCAATTAAAAGCTTTCTGGGAGGTAGAAATCTACCCAAAAATAAAATATTAAATGAAGAGGAAAGGTACTACGAACAATTATTTAAGGAAACAACGAAACGAAATGAAGATAGAAGATACACCGTATCATTACCATTCAGGCAGGATTACCCTAATAATATTAATTTAGGACCGTCCCTGAAACGCGCATGCTCTCAATTCTTCCGGAATGAGGGGCGGCTAATAAGAAACCCAGATTTAGGTAAAGAATATGTTCGAGAGTTGTCAGAATATGATACGCTCGGACATATGAGAAAATTAAAAAAGAATATCATCATTACTTCCTGCACCACCACGCCGTTATTAAAGCAGAAAGTACCACTACAAAGGTACGGGTAGTATTTAATGCCCGAGCCCTACGGCCAACGGCAATAGTTTAAACGATATTCTCCTACCAGGCCCAGTTCTATGAGCCAATGTACCCATCCTTATCTTACGCTGGAGACTATACCGCTTCGTATTCAATAGCGACATCGAAAAGATGTATCGACAAATTTGGGTGAACGAAAATCACACAAAATTTCAATGTATTGTGCATCGCACTTCCCCGAATGACCCTATTAGTCTTTACGAGTTAAAGACGGTTACCTTCGGAGTGAACTGCGCTCCATATCTCGCGATAAGAACGCTCTTACAACTGGCAGACGACGTATCAAATTCACACCCTACAGCGGCTAACATACTGCGAGAATACATGTATGTAGATGACGTGTTAGCGGGTGGACATACGATCACATCGACCATTAAAGCCAGAGAAGAAATTCCTCAAGTCCTACACTCAGCGGGCTTTTCACTTCGCAAATGGACATCCAATTCAGAGGACATTCTAAGGGACATCCCCAAAGCAGACCTGATCAGTGAAAACTTCCTGGCATTCGAAGATACCAGTTCAGTTAAAGCATTAGGCATTCGATGGAATGCCCACTCCGATTTATTTTATTTTAAAGCAGGGACGTTGGACAACCCGGAAAATATTACGAAGAGAGCGATACTATCAGCAATCGCCAAACTCTTCGATCCCTTAGGATGGCTGGCACCAATGGTCATTCTGGCCAAAATACTCATGCAGAGTATAGAAGACACCGCTTGGGACGAACCAGTATCGACCAGTACGCTGGAACGATGGAAAACCTTCACCTACCAATACCATGAGATCGATAAAATCAGGGTACCTAGATGGGTCAACTTTTCACCAGGAACCGACACCGAGATTCATGGATTTTGCGACGCATCCGAGAAGGCGTATGCAGCAGCCGTTTACGTGCGCGTGAAAACAGATGATGACATCTGCATAAACCTACTCCTTGCGAAAACTCGAGTAGCCCCAGTGAAAACTCTTTCGCTTCCACGTCTGGAACTTTGCGGAGCCGTGCTGTTAGCGGAAATCACCGAATCAATTTTCAGGAACCTCAAATTGGGACCAGTGAAACGCCTTTGGACGAATTCAACTATCGTCCTCGCATGGATAAGGAAACCGCCCTGTTCCTGGTCCACTTTCGTCGCACATTGGATCACAAAGATCATCGACATGGTCGGAACTAAGGATTGGTTCCACGTAAACTCAGAATCAAACCCAGCAGATTTACGAAGTAGAGGATTACCTGCGTCTGAGTTGGTCAACAATTCGTTGTGGGGGCAGGGACCTTCTTGGCTGCAAGAAGACAATTCCCACTGGCCAGCACAAGATACCGAATATAACACGTCAATTGAGGAAAAGCGGATAAAGGTTCATGAAGCGTCAGTAAATAACATCCTTGATAGGTTCTCCTACCTTTCAAGGGTGCTGCGGGTTATATCATAAATTTTTCGTTTTGCCCGCAGAACACATCCCAAAACTTAAATTTCCTTCAACAGGCAGTCTCATACAATCGCACCTGATGAAATCGAAACCACGTCACAAAGATTGATAGCTATATGCCAAAGAAAATACTATCAAGCAGAGTATGCCAACTTGAAGTCAGGGAAACCAATTCATGGGAAGAGTGAGATTTTACCCTTAAACCCATTTTTCGATACTGAAGGTATAATCAGAACTGGTGGTAGGATTGACGCATCCAAAGATATGCCCTACAACGAACGACACCCCATTATCCTGCCGTACACTTGTAGGTTACCCAGACTCCTAGTTGAGTTTATACATAAGATCTCCCTCCATGGAGAAAACCAGCTGGTGCTGCACTTTATTCGCACTCAGTACTGGATACCGCGTGTTAAAACCATGATTAGGTCTGTCATCCACAACTGTAAAGTTTGTACTATTTACAAGAAGCGGGCACAAACTCAACTCATGGGAATCCTTCCAAAGGAGAGCACCACCTTTGCTAGGGCCTTCACAAATACAGGGGTAGATTTCGCCGGACCATTTGACATAAAGTCCTACCGGGGGAGAGGGTGTAGGACCTCAAGGGGATATGTCTGCTTGTTCGTCTGCTTTTCGACGAAAGCTATTCATCTGGAAGCGACAAACGACCTTAGTACCGGGTGCTTCCTGGCTGACTTCGCCAGATTTGTATCCAGACGAGGATGCCCAAAAAACATCTACTCCGACAATGGTACTAACTTTGTCGGAGCGTCGCGATCCTTCCGATCTGAGTTCAAGGCATTTCTGCGGCAAGCAAGGGACGATACCATGAATAGATATAGCCATCAAACTCTCACTTGGCATTTCATACCCCCAGGTGCTCCTCAAATGGGAGGCTTGTGGGAGGCAGGGTTAAAAAGTTTTAAAACCCATTACAAGAAGATCGCGTCCGACCACAAATATACATTTGAAGATTTTACGACCCTCTTATGCCGAATGGAGGCATGACTTAATTCCAGACCACTGAGTCCCTTGTCAAATGAACCTTCCGACCTGGAGCCGCTTACTCCAGGCCACTTTCTCGTGGCTGGGCATCTGTTAGCTCCACCCGAACTCGACTGTGACGAGAATCCTGCCTAAATAGACAACAGATGGCAGAAAATGAAGGCCTTGCACCATACTTTCTGCAAAAGATGGAAATCGGAATATCTCACCGAGATCCAGAAACGCTACAAGTGGAAACATCCACAATCTAGTCTAAAACCCGGAGACCTCGTCGTTATCAAGGAGGATACCCTCCAACCCAACGAGTGGAGAATGGGGAGAATCGTCAACGTATACCCAGGCTCTGTTGTTTTTGGTGTTGTAGCAATGCTCGCCCCACCTAATAGCCGCGACCGATCACAAATTGTCATCAATATCCTCTAACGGGAGTCCAAGGAAACTTGCCGTTTCAACAGGGGTGTACCATAAGGAAAGGGGTGTTAGAAGCGTTGGTTCCACATTACAATTGAAGAGATGGTTGGTGTCATGTGGGGACACGTTGCAAGCGGGGCATACATTTTGTATGTCGGGGTTGATTCTGGATAGGTAAGAGTTTAACCTGTTACAGTATCCAGAACGAAGTTGAGCAAGAGTGACACGCGTTTCCCTGGGGAGTATGTGTTCCTCTTCCGCAAGTTTTGGATAATTTTCGTTAAGCACTGGATTCACCGGGCAATTCCCGGCATAAAGGTCCGACGCCTGTTTATGGAGTTCATCAAGGACCTGCTTGTGTTTTTTCACTTCATACGGCTGGGTTCTCAGGTGCCGTATTTCCTCAAAATGCTTACGGAGATGACTCCTTAAGCCCCTAAGCGGTGCTGGTTCATCAATCAGATGTCTGTTGGTATGCCCAGGATTCTGGGTATTCAACAGGAACTGTTTGGTCAGCATCTCATTTCTCTCCCTGATGGGGAGTATTCTCACCCCATTATGCAGATGGTGTTCTGGGGACATAAGAAGACAGCCCGTGGCGATTCTGAGAGCAGTATTTTGGCAGGCCTGTAGTTTCTTCCAGTGGGTGATTTTTAGGCTTGGCGACCATATGAGTGACGCGTAGCACGTAATCGGCTGGCTAATTGCTTTGTATGTAGTCATGAGCATTTCTTTATCTTTTCCCCAAGTACTGCCAGCGAGGGATTTGAGGATTTTGTTACGGCTCTGAATTCTCGGAACAATTGCGGCTGCGTGCTCACCAAAATTTAGACCCTGATCAAACGTCACACCCAAGATTTTGGGGTGTAGGACAGTCGGTAGCGTAGTGCCATCGACGTGGATGTTCAAAATGGTCGATATTTGGGGCGTCCATGTTGTAAATAAGGTCGCGGAAAATTTAGTCGGTGATAATGCCAGATTTCAAGAGGCGAAAAAACTGGAGAGATCAGGGAGGTAGCCGTTTATTTTATTGCATAGCGCATCGATCTTTGGGCCTGGGCCTGTAGCCATTATTGTGCAGTCATCGGCGTAGGAAACGATTGTGACTCCTTCCGGTGGTGAAGGTGGCTTAGATATGTAGAAATTAAACAAAAGTGGGGATAGGACACCACCCTGTGGTACCCCTTTGAATATGGTTCTATATGGTGGTTATGGGATAGCGCCGCTGCGCAAGGGAGAGAATTTTCCACTTAAATAAAATAACAACACTGCACTTTAAATACAATGGCACTTCATGAGCTTTAATATGAACTTTATTTAGCTTTAAATCACTTGTACGACAACTTGTATTGACAAATATAATTGCGATGCGGACGCGGCGGTAGTTAAAGACAACTAACTCAATTTATCTGAAGGGAAGAACAACTAGAGCGGCTTTTGACCGCTTACGATTTTGAAAGGACCGTTACGTGACTCTCTTATACATTTTTTTATATAGGAAAAATATGAAAGGGTAGGGTTGCCGTCCGCACGCAATTTATACATAAATACAAGGGATTAAATTAATTGAGACTCATGTCTTCAACATGGCGGCCCGCCTGCGCCGTTACGCGGTGAAGCAGCTTCTGCAATTTCTCCCTTGTGGTCACTGCCTGGTTGAGCTTTAAATGCTGATGGTGGCTGCGGGTGGAGGGATCGTGTATCTTCTATCTGGGCTGTTGATGGGAGTGTGTCGTTCGTGACGAGATGAGAAGTAGGGATCTCTGCGTCGGGAAGTAAGCATAACTTTATTATGTTACGCGTGACAGTCCCTGCCTGCGTGCGAATATCAGCAACGCGGGTATTTTTGTCACGACCGGGATGGAGTTTTACAATGCGTCCGAGTCTCCATTCATTTGGGGGGAGTAAGTCATCTTTGATGACCACGAGATCTCCTTCCTTGACATTGGGTTGTTGGTGCTTCCACTTATGCCTTTTGTGAAGTTCCTTGAGATACTCGCTTTTCCATCGGATACTAAATTGCTGATGAATGGCTCTCAACTTCTGCCACTTATGAGTGAGGGACAGGTTGTCAGCGTTGGGCTCGGGTATAGAGAGCAGGGGGGCCCCACGCAGAAAATGGCCGGGTGTTAAGGCCAGGAGGTCACTGGGGTCCTGAGACATGGGGGAGATCGGTCTTGAGTTGAGAACCGCTTCGATGCGAACGAGAAGGGTGGTGAATTCTTCGAAGGTAAACTTGGTATTCCCTGCGGTCTTCGTGAGGTGTATTTTGAAACTCTTGACGGCAGCTTCCCAGAGACCGCCCATGTGAGGTGCATATGGAGGGATAAAGTGCCAAGAGAAGCCATGGGTCATGTATTTGTGAGAAATTTCGTTCGCGGTTTCTTGAAGAAATTGAGAGAATCCCTTTTTCAAGCTTCGGTTAGCTCCTACAAACGTTTTTCCGTTGTCTGACATAATTTTTGAGTGGAGACCACGGCGTCCGACGAATCGGGCAAAGGCCGCCTTGAATGCTTCTGTGGTCAAGTCGGAGCACAATTCCAGATACACGGCTTTGGTGGAGAAACATACAAATACACACACATACGCCTTGGAGTAGGGAGCCCGACGTAGTGTGGATGTTTTAACCGAGAATGGTCCAGCAAAATCAACACCTGTGGTGTGAAAGGGAAGTGAGTAGGTACATCGCTCAGGGGGGAGTGCGGCCATAATCTGTGTGCGCATTTTTTGTTTGTAAATGGTGCACGTCTTACAATGCAATATGCATTTCTTTAGCTTTTGTTTCAACCGGGGAATAAAATATTCTTGTTGTACCATCCGAACCATTAACTGCTTTTCAGCATGCAGCATTTCTTGATGGAGAAAAGTGAGCAGCAGCGAACAGAATTTTGAGTTCTCTGGAAGAATAATAGGGAAGCGTTCATTACGACTGAGGTCAGCTCGGGATAGACGGCCATCGACTCGCATGACTCCAAATCGATCCAACATCGGGTTTAAGGTGAGCAAGGAGCTCTTGTTACTGACGGGGGTTGATGCTTGTAGTGACTGCATCTCACGTGGGTAATGAATGGTTTGCGTTTGAGTGATAAGACGCATTTTCACTTGCTTTACTTCGCTATGAGTCAATTTCAGGGACGTAGGAATTGCCCGTTTCCTCGAATTGTTAATAAATCTGTACACATATGCCATAACGCGAAGTGCTCTAGGGAGGGAAGAGAAGCTTTCGAGAGGATCAACATATTCCACGGTATGAAATGATTCAACGCGGCGCTGTTCAGGTGGAGAAGGATAAATTGACAAGGTTTTCGGCCACACTGAAGGGAGTTTTTGTAGCCATTCCGGGCCTTTCCACCATAAATCGGACATCGAGAGTTCTTGTGGATTACAACCACGGGTACCGAGGTCGGCGGGGTTATCGCCACTCGCAACATGTCGCCAGGTAGCGTTGCTCACATGATCGAGAATGAGAGAGATCCTGTTGGCCACGTAAGTTTTCCAGGTGTGAGGCGGTTTCTCTAGCCAAGCTAACACAATAGAGGAGTCTGACCAGAGAAAGAGTTCGCCTGACTGTAATTGTAGCTCCGACTGAATTTGCTTGACCAGCTTTGAGAGTAATACGGCTCCGCAGAGTTCGAGTCGTGGGAGGCTGACCGTTTGCAGGGGTGCTACTTTACTCTTCGCTACGAGTAGGTGGGACGAGAAGGAGGTTTCATTTTGTTGAACGCGGAGATATACACAGGCACAGTATGCTTTTTCCGAAGCGTCTGAGAAGCCGTGCAGTTGGACGTGCCGGTTTGGGGAGAATCGGACCCATCGGGGTATGGTAATTTGATTGATTGCGGGGAGGTTGTTGCGCACCGTTGTCCATTTGTGAAGTGCGCCGGGTTTAACGTCTTCATCCCAATCAGTTCCTTCCATCCACAGCTGTTGAAGGAGCATTTTCGCAGTGATCATTATTGGCGTTAGCCACCCTTGTTTAATTCTCCTTGGTTTTGATGCTTCATTTCTAAATTGCACCGATGCCTGCCGACCACCCAGATAATTTGCGGTCCACCTTTTAAGACATGGGGGAAGGGTAGGCCCTTCCAGGTCCTGCAGTAACGAGCCATGGTTGACCGTATCGAAAGCTTTTGATAGGTCCAGCGCTACGAGTACTGTTCTATGGTGGGGGTATTGATTTAAACCGCAATTTATCTGGGTGCTAATGGCATTTAGCGCGGTGGTAGTGCTATGGAGTTTTCTGAAGCCATGCTGATGAGGGGCTAGCTGCAAATTTGCTTGGAAATAAGGGAGAAAAATGGCTTCAAGCGTCTTTGCCACTGGCGATAGGAGAGATATCGGACGATACGACTCACCTATGTTAGCTGGTTTCCCAGGCTTTAGTAGCGGGACCATCTTGGCCATTTTCCATTTCTCAGGTATGACAAAGGTGGAAAGAGACAGATTGAAGATATGCGCCAAATATTTGAAACCCTCTTTCCCTAGGCTTTTAAGCATCGGCATGGCTATGCCGTCTGGGACCACTGCTTTGGATGGTTTAGCACGACCAATGGCGTCCTCAACCTCTTTAGCGGTGATGGTGATTGGTGACGCGCTGAATTTGTGTTTATGTGCGTGTCTATTGGCTCTCCGTCTATCTCTGTCGACCGTAGGATGCATTATATATTGTCGGCAGAAAGCGCTCGCGCATTTTTCGCGTCCGACAGCACTTTGTCGCCAAAGGCGATGGAAACTTTGTCTTTGGGCTTAGTCGGATTCGATAGGGACTTTACGGTGGACCAAATTTTACCCACACCGGTAGAGAGGTTACAACCTCTTAGGTGCTCCTCCCATTTCGCCCGCTTGTGTTCATCCACAAGCAATCTGATGCGTTGGTTTATATCCCTTATTTGGTGGTCGCCTGGATCAAGCTGTCTTATAAGGTCACGTTCTCTCGCTAAGTTTGCGGCCTCCGCCGGAAAGTGGGCCGGATTTCGGGAATTCTCCCGGCGGGAATGAAATGTGCCGAGGCGGATTTAATGACCTTACGGAAGGCACGCTCCCCTTGGCGGGCATCAGTCGGGATAGGGAGGACAGCAAAGCGGCTGCCTGTAAAGGATTTATATTCTTCCCACTTTCCTTTTTTGAAGGTTATGAAAGTGCGTTTTTCAGTGACGATGAAGTCGGCGGTACGCTCAAGCAAAATAAGTATGGGCAGGTGGTCGGATGCCAATGTTACCATCGGCTGCCAGTTGACGCAGTTTTCGAGTTCTGCGCTCACGATTGCGATATCTGGCGAGCTGGGACAGCTTCCTACCATACGTGTGGGGGCGTCTCCGTTTATTGTGCAGAACGTCTTTTCTTCTATTTGATCCGCCAACATCTCACCCCTACTGTCCGCGCGCAAGTTTGAATGCCATAGATCATGATGGGCATTGAAATCACCTAAGATAATGCGATTGTTGCCAGTGAGTAAGGGCCTGATATTAGGGCGGTATCCACTGGATCAACAGGTGGCAGGAGGGATGTAGATGTTGATGATTTCTAGGTTTGCATCGCCTGACCGGACAGATAGGGCTTGACGTTCTAAGACATTGTCCCTGCGGTCGATGACAGGATCAAATATATAATATTGCACAGAGTGGTGTATGATAAACGCGAGACCGCCTCCATTTCCGCTCTCGCGGTCTTTCCTGTGGACGTTATACCCAGAGCAGGTCTGCAATGCAGATCTTGCTGTGACTTTAGTCTCTTGAATCGCAGCAATGCGGATGTTGTGCCGCTTCATGAAATCGACTATCTCCGTAATCCAGGACGCAATTGCTGTTGTGGGCCTGGGACTGGGCGTCCTTGGGCAAGCATTGGGGTACCCGGATGATTTGGGTTTGCGACCTGGCAACATGGCGCGATGAAACCCGTCGGGGGTTGCCGTCGCGGAGCCCAGAACATCTGGGAAAGTGGCACCACCCAAGGCAGGAGCTGCATTGGGCGGATGTCGCAAACCTATATATTCTGTCCTGGTAGACGGTGCAAACGGAGGTAGGGACTAAGAGTCTGTTTCCCTGACCTGCACGATTGCTGCCGGAAAAGAGAGAGGGAGAAGACGGGGGCAGGGGCTGATGCTCAACATTGCTACCAACTCTACTACGAAGGTAGTAGTTATGAGTGGTATCAGCTGTTTGAGTTGTTAGCGCCGTGGGGCGCGAGCAGCAGCGGGTACTTGTTGTGGCTTGCTGAGCAGCGGGGCTGCTGGAGGGTAGTGGGGGGCGCTAAGGCGTAGACTACGGGACGCCCTTGGGCGTGAACAGCAAGGAGCCACAAAAGATTTATAAAAGTTAAGTGGACGACGGGTTTTGGGATCAAGCCCAGAACAACCTATCCGATGCAACCATCCCTTGCACGAGACACACTGAACAGAGTATGACCGTCCTAAAAAGATTCTTTTCCCGCAGATGCAGCAAAACCATTTCTCAGGACCGGGGCCAGGAGACGGACCCGGATTGGATTCGATGCCTTCCGGGAGTAAGAGAATATAGAGCAGTCCTGCTGCAAGGAGCTGCTGGGAGGATGACAATTTGTGGGAGGGACGAAACAAATTAGATGGGGTCACACTGAAATGACAGTCCTTGGTCGGGAAAAATCCCGAGTCGCTCCGGTACATAGAATCGACTGCCTTGGGAAGCGCTCTGATAACCGTGTGCGTGTTATTGATGTCCATACAACCAAGGGACAAATAACTAGACCAATTACGAAATTGGTACTCCTTCCGTCCCACGACAAAGAGGATTAAAGATAAGGGGCCAAATTCCGCCGAAAAAACAAAATTCTATTTCCCCCGACTACCTAAAATCAGAGGCCCACGGTTGGTGATAGCATAGAAAGCATATTAAGGAACCCGCGTCTTCGTGTCTCTCTATCCCTAAGCCTGCGTTTCTCCCGAGCCATATATTATAATCAACCCCCCGGTCTCGTGATGGTGTGAGTCTACCGGAGGGGAATCCTAAAACTTACTACGCGATGGCAATGGGGAAAGGGAGCGCGAGACATAAAGACGCGTTCAAACACGCGCCGTGATACCCCGCTATCCCTAAGCTTGTGTTTTCCCATGAGGCCCTAATTATAATCAACCCCCCGGTCTCATGCTGGTGCGATTCTACCATGAGAGCTTATCAAAAGCTCGCAAAACCAACAGGCAAAACTTAGGCTTCATAATAACACTAACCGCCCCTTGAAGAAACCATCCCACAAGTCACTCGCTCACCCAGAGCGAGGACACCAGAAAACACCCAAATTCACTCACTCCCCCGAGCGAGGACGCCAGAACCAGGACGCAGATCTTCTATCTGCAACAGAACATAAACGCACTCGGCCAGAGGCACAAGGCCAACATAATTCATCAAATTTCTCATACCAGAATCTTGAAATAACTATTAAAAACAAACAAAGCAAAGCTTTACAGAAATGGACATTGAGCTTACAAGATGCTGATTTCTCGATTAATTTTCCTTTTTTTTTTTCTCAGACATTATGTCAACGCTTATTTTGTAAACGTACTTAACGTTAGTTTTAAATAGCACTTCAGCCAGCCTTTTTTGAAAATTGGGAGCCAAGAAAATATTCAAATGCCATACCTCACGACGATTGAAACGTTCACATTTGAAAGTATTTTCTGTTTGTAATTTAAGGCATCGTAGAAAGAAAAAAAAATGTACCTAAAATGTAGATATTCTTGAATAATCATTTACGATTCATAACTCGAAACGCTTTATTCAAACCTGATGTCACTGTAAAAGTGAACTTTAGTCGTTTTAGAATAATACTCGACTCCTCCCACAGTCATTTGCAGACAACATTCGTGAACATGGTTTCCAACAAGTGTAAAACCAATTATTCAATCAACAAGGATAGTCAGAAAAGATTCAGAAAAATGAATGGAAAATGATTAAAGAGTTTCAATCACCTAAAGGAACCACATAGATTCAAATAGGATTCCACCATATGATTGGAAAAGTCCATATGTTCAATTCTTTTAAAAACATTCTAAATATTCATATCTGACTATCCCTGTTGTTAAATTATATGATAACTCATTTTTTACTCAATATTCAAATGTAGGCTGAGTCAATCCCAATGCAAGGGCTATTCACCTACATGCTGAGTGGGCAATAGCTCTGAAATGCTGAATTGGATTAAGAAATAGGCTAAATAGGGATTACTCATATTGACGAACGGATTGACGGATTCGCAGTTAAGATCATCCGAAACACCCACGCCCTCAAAGAGGGACACCCACTCTTTTCGCTAAATCACGCTATGCACTTCCTCAAATGCCCGCGACCCACAATAAAATAAAACTGGCAACACGCATCGTCATTCGCATAATGTTGCACATAGATGTTCTGAAGGGTACAGACACCAAGGAACCGTGCACTTTCGAAAACCTATGAACATGCGAAACCTAAACCAATTCAAAATCCTTATCAATTCGTGAAATATTTAATAGAAAGCGAATTCTTTCCCCCAAAACCTGTTGGCATGTGCAAATGTCTTATCACTACTAAAATACTACTAAAATTTTCCCGATTGATTAAGTCGTTACATATTTTTGGACTATTTAGTTGATTACGAATGCGAATATAAACCCACAATTAAAAAAATCGTTTCGTAATTTCACATAAGTAAAAAAAAAATTTTTTTTGGAAGTGGGAAAAAGTTCCCTAACCTTGAGCAGTATCCGGTACCCCTTACCACTGGTGGGGGAAGTGCCAGACTTACAAAAGGTCGTTGAAAGCGGGAGTGCATCCCACCGGTGGATACTTCCCTTACCTCGGACAGTATCTGATACCCCTTACCACTGGTGGGGGGAAGTGCCAGACTTGAACGTGGCCTTAACAAACAAAACAAAATACATCACCCAGTATCTGCCACCCCTTACCACTGGTGGGGGGAAGTAGCAAACTGACGCAAAGTTTTCCCTACCTACGCAAGTCCTCTTGAATTTTGTAACTGAAACTCTAGAGCCTTGTGGCGGCAAATGGCACTGAGAACCAGACTTAAGGCGTATGTATTTATATAAAAAGGACTAACGCAGGGTCATACATAGACATCAAGCTCCATAAAGTGAGGAAGTCTGCATAGAAAAGTTAAAAAGGTTATTTTGTATTCGCACTACATTAAATCTCTGTTATATGTTAGATGACGAAAACCATGAACCACCCATACCTGCTACGATTATAAAACGTAAAATTGAGGACAGCAGTGAACCGGCAAAGCGCCCTACTCTAGAGCCGTCAACTAGTAAACTGGATGATGTGCAAGTAACAATGCTGCAAATTTATACGCTGAAATGGCTGAATCCATACTTGAAGATGAGGATTGGGAAGACATACCTCCACTGCCAGTGACAACAGCAGCATTGTCATCGGTATCTACATCTACTACCCAATCAATTAATCAAACAACATCGCGATTCATTTTTTCAACAAGCAGCAAAGATAAAAGCCAATATCGTTGTTTAAATTATTTTAAAGTTCACATTTTAATAAATTTAAGTTTACAATTTTAATGGCCGAAAGTTGTTGAAATTTACAGCTTTTAATTCAACATTACAAAATTATACTATTACAGAACAAAATAAAAACCCTTTTTCTTTTTTGTGCATTCATTTCCCATGGTTCGGGTTTTTTGGCGGAGGGGGGGGGGGGGGGGGGGGGGCGACTTGTTGTTTTCAACAACAAACATCAACAACAGTCATGAGTAAAGGTGCGGTACACAACAAGCCGAGTCCCGAAATGAGAAACAAAATTAACTTTTCTACGGCACTAGTGCGCCAGTTAGCAAGACAAAATTACATAATGTATATACATTCGCATGCTACAAATTCACCACATCAGCTCTATCAAAAAAAGAAACACGCGACAGGGTAGCAGATGGGTACGTAACATTCAGCATAATGGTAACTGCATATATAAAGCGCCGTGAAAAGCTTCACAAAGCTGGAAATTCATACCAGGCGACAGCAAATAACACAATTCTGCTTGGTGAAATGGTATTTAATATTCAACCACCTAGACTTGTTCAACCCCTTCATATCAGTACATGCACCCTGCATGACTAGTCATTTTACGGTCATAGGTTATATTCATAGTCACATTTGCATGGGCGTGATTAGGTTTTGTGAACTAATTTTGCGCAGGGCAGTTGGTGGATCTTCGAATTCAGTGGCGATTTTCGCTGTTCGTCATGAGGTTTCGCACACTATTAAACGCATCAATCCGTTGGCTTTTCACACTTCTCTGAAAAACAAATTCTTCGCTTCTAAGCACCGCAAAGACAGTGATTAGGGTGAACCGCCCCACATAATGAAATATCTACTGACTAACTTAAATACGCAATGACTTGAGTGGGTGGCTTGGAATCCCGTCCGTTCCGACCTCCCACGCTTGTCACCAAAACAAGCAATTTTGCGCGGGGGGCTGGGAACCACGTCCGTTCTAACCTCCCACACACCGCAATCTTACTGATTTTGTCAACTATGCATCAGCTGCTCGAAATCACGTCCATTCCGACAGCACTAACTGATAATATCATACATTATTTACAAATATTTGCACTGTAGCGAAAACGCGCCTCACCCAACCAACCTCACGGCCACTCGCCCTGGCACCTCAATAAGATGCCACACCTCCTCCAACAAAAAAGGCAGTCGCACGAGAGCAACACGATATGTTAGACGCTGGAACGGAGACCTCGGCCTCTTCGTCCAGTACTATTGACCTTCTACGTCATATTATTTTATTGGGCCTATATATCTAAGAATTACGTATAGACCAATGGCAAGAAATATGCACTTATATCTGTTCATAACCGCTAACTTTTCATCCTAGCTTAGGTGGCATGCTGAGCAAGTCGGGAAGGATTCCCGGCCATCCGCGACGCTGGCGAATTCTTCATCTAGATTAAGTTTAGTTTGTAAGGTATTTCTTTTTTTCCTCGTTCTATTTCAGCGGCCGGAGGTCATTGGCGGAAAACGATGTTGCGTATCGCAAGGGGGCCGGCATACCCGAGTCTAACTTCGCGAATCACATGGTCGAGAATGAATGTTCCCCAGCAAACATCAAAAAAACAGTTCGGGCTTTTCTCATACAAGCAAAAGGCCGACATCTCAGCGTACTCGAAAACATGGAAATCTACACTGAAAGAAAAGACTGGTAAAATATCTGTAAATTTTTATCCATCGCAACAAGATGTTGAATCAACTGCTCACAAATCGTTGATTCATAATTGACCGTTTTAGTAGTCAAATGAACAAAAAAAGTTGTTGCGACGGGTTTGTATGGAAGCACCTCTGTTGCCATATAAATATGTAAATAAACGTAAGGCGCGATAACATCCGAAGAGATTTTAGGCCGAACTTCTCTTCCAATTTGCGTCGTGCTCCTTTTTAATTTTTTCTTACAAATTTGCGGGACGGGAACTACTTGTTTTATGCCGACTCCGAACGACATCTGCAAGGCATATGAATTTTCACTGAGAGCATTTCATGGCAGAAATACACTCGGAGTGATAGCCGACCAATACCGAGGAGCGACTCCGCTTAGAAAATTTTATTCTAATTGAAAAATCTTGTTTCTAAAATTGTGATGTTGCTTTGCCCAGGGTGTGAACCCATGATCTTCGGTGTGGTAGGCGGAGCACGCTACCATCACACAACGGCGGCCGCCATATAAATACGTAAATATGTGAATACATTAACACGCACGTATGTAGTTGCCACACTTGATTGTTTCGAACAAAACTTGTAGCATAAATGTTTGACGTAACATTTTAAAAAGAGAACTTGTAAGTTATAGAAAAGTAAAGAATCAAATCGCAGGAAGGAAATTCACCACTGGAATAACTTTACATGTAATTCGGCAAGTTTAATTTTCGTAACACTTTAAGTTGAAACGATTCCAAAACAACTCAAACTTTTATTTCGTCGGAAACATCATTCGCGTGAGTGAAAATTCATAAAAACTTGAACCAAATGTTACTAACTTTGGAAAAATCCTGTTCGTTCAAGCAAAAGCTTTGCATTTCGCTTGGACGAGAAGTTGCAAAATTGTACCCGATAGATAGGTGTCCCGGTATCTCATAATTTTTTGAACAGTAAATTCAAAAAAGGGTTTTTTCGTTTTGTATTTATAACTGAAAAACTAGTTTTTTGTTGTTTTCCCATTTTGTGTGTTTTTTTTGATTTGAAGGTTTTCTTATTTTGGTGTTTTTTTTTTTTTTAAAGTGGCACCATCATCATAAGTACAAAGTAGAGAGCGCATTGAGCGTAAAATTCTCTTTGAAATTTGCTCATGCATTGAAAGTTGATCGCCGTTGAAATGACCTGTAAGATCAGTTGTGTTAACAGAAAAATCAGTTAGATTGATAAGGAATCTGTCAATTTTACAAAATATTGTTAACTTAAGAGCGACAATTTCTCTTCTGTTGAAATGACTAAACTAATTTCTTCGCTTGACAAAGAACTCAGTCGAATTAACCATAATTCGATCAATTTCACCGAATCTCGGTTAAGTCAAGAACAACAGACCCGATTTGTTGATTTTACTAACACCATTTCTTTCAGTGTACAAACAGAAAACATTCGACGGTAGAATAATAAACGAACAGATAAACACAATTTCTGACACAATATTCGAGCCTTTAAAACTTGTTTACAAGAAACAAAGTAATCACACAGGTACAACAGACAAACACAAAACTACAAATAAATACAGAACAATTAACGCACCAAAAAAATAAACCCACAAAGAAAGTCAATCGATTAAAATTAAGGATTTTTACCTGCCCCAGTCAGCCACACAAATCGATCAATAAAAACTACCCTCGGTTCTGAATGAACACACAGCACATACACATAACTAAATATACACAAGCATCAATTTTGACAATACTTGCGCATGTACCTACGAACTATAAATACAGGACAAACGAAAACAACAGATCAGAACGAAAATCGCCACTGACGATGGCACAACGCCGAAACCGGTTTGTCTCAAAACCAAATTTGACAAGGGATGACGGAAAATCATTCCAATATACCTCATTTATCCACCCTGTCGGAAAATCAACAAAACAAAATAAGTTCAATAGATTGCTTACCACAAGTGCGCAGAAATTTCTTCATCTTTCTCTTCTCCCTGGAAGCTACCAAAACAATAAAGCTAAATTTATAAAAATAAAAACCGTCCGTAAAGTAGATAGTGAAGAAAATTTCGATGCCTAAAAATCGATTCTACATTTCTAAAAAAAACAAGTAAGGGCGGGACTGTCTGACTGACTGTCGAAGACTTCACACCTTTCATGAATGGGGCTGAACAATAATCTTATTCCGTTCGTAATCTCCAAATAATCGGATGCATAAGATAAGAAATATATAGTGAACAGATGTACATACCTAAACGATTTTTAAGATAAATATAAAATAAAAAATGGCAAAAAACCCCCTTATCTGAACGATCGGTTGTATGTGATATATATTATATATAGCTCCGATCGAAATGATTTTTACAGGAAATCTTCTATGATATATTAGAATATATATCACCAAGTTTCACGTTTTTATATTAGAAACTAAGGGAGAAATGTCCAACAAGCTTTCTATCTGAACGATCGGTTGTATGGGATAGGTATATACTATATACATATAGCTCCGATTAAAGTGATTTTTTCAGGAAATCTTCTATGATATATTAGAATAAATATCACCAAGTTTAACATTTTTATATTGAAATTAAAGGAGAAATTGCTAAAAATCTTTCTATCTGAACGATCGGTTGTATGGGATATATATTATATATAGCTCCTATCGAAATGATTTTGTCATGAAATCTTCTATGATATATAAGAATAAATATCACCAAGTTTAACGTTTTTATATTGGAAATTAAGGGAGAAATTGCAAAAATATTTCTATCTGAATGATCGGTTGTATGGATATACACTATATATGGCTCCGATCAAAGTGATTTTTTCAGAAAATCTTTTATGATATATTAAAATATACATCACCGAGTTTCACGTTTATACTTTCTAAATTAAGGGAGAAATGGCCTTTATCTTTCCATTTGAACGATCGGTTGTATGGGATATAACTATATATAGCTCCGATCAAAGTGATTTTTCAGGATATTTTCTATGATATATTAGAATATATATCATCGAGCTTCATGTTTATACTTTCTAAATTGCGGCAGGAATGACCAAAATCGCCTTATCTGAATGATCGGTTGTATGTGAGATATATGTTATAGTGGTCCGATCCTACCGGACCCGACAAATGTCTAACATAATACAAAAATATATCCTTGTTCCAAATTTCATTGAGATATCTCAAAATTTGAGGAACTAGTTTGCATTCAAACAGACAGACGGACGGACATGTCTATATCAAATCAGTTCGTCGCACTGATCAATTCGGTATACTTAATGGTGAGTCTATTTTCTATATTTCCCAACGTTAAAAGCATCGGACCAATATACCATTTCATGCTCATGAAAGGTATAAAAAGATCAATTAAATCGATTAAGAATCCAGCTCTAGTTCGGGCAATACTTACCGTCAATCCAATTTCTGTCTGTCCTTTCATACCTACACATACTTACCCGGAATCACCTTAATCTATAAAACCAAATATTAAGAGATATCTGCTCATATGCATTGAATGTAAAAGTAATTTGCGTTAATAAATGTAAACTTAATTTTCGTTAACAAACCAATTTTTGACAGCAGAAAGTAGGTACATACATTAATGTTAGGATTAGGCCTAATTTAATGCTAGCTACCTTTTTACATACATATTCATACATACATGTTAAGATTTAAGACTGTGTTACAAACGTACATGTATAGACATCTTTGGTTCACCCAAGTGTTCCCACTTAATCTTCTCAACATTATTGTTTTCATTCTATGCACTCTCTTCTGTATATTTAATTCATAAAAATTTTCATGGCCAAGGTCATATTTAACAATTTGCAAAAAGAGATGTGATATCATTATTTGTCTTTAAGTAATTCCTCTCGAACTCTGCGAGCGTATACACCCTTTCACATATACATTTAATTTTATGTATATTACTAGCAGACCCGTTAGACGTTGTTCTGCCCTAAATTTGGTCTATCTACATAAATTTTAAAAAGCTTTTTCCGTCTAACTCTGCTCCCGCCCTCACTTTTTCTTAATCCTTTTATTCACTCCTCCCTCCGTCTTTCGCTTCATCTTTCTCTATCTTCGTCTCACTCTATCTCTCAGTCTCCTTCCATCTTTTCTCTTTTCTCAAGTTTTCCCATTCTTCTTCATCCCTTGTTGCCAGGCAAATCGAATAGGACGTATGTAAATAGTTATGTGGGTATTATTAATTCATGTCTTTATTTCGGCTTCGCATGCATATTTCTCACTTTTGCCAGGTTGATGCGACTAAGTCGAATATCACAATGAAAATTACTTTAAAGCTCTCAGCAACAGCTTCCATTTGATATCCCTATTACACACACATTCTATGGGTATCCGGGTTCAGGTTTTGGCCTATATCTTTAGACCCTAGTCACCCAGCGGTATAAAAATTACTCTGTACTAAACTACTCATAAACAGCTTTCATTTGTTATCCATATTGCATAAACACTTTCTAGGGGTACCCGGGTCCACGTTTTTGCCTATATCTCGAGACCCTTCACAAATAGGTATGAAAACTACCCTGTACTAAAGCACACATCAACAGCTTTCATTTGTTATCCATATTGTATAAACACTTTCTAGGGGTACCCGCGTCCACGTTTTCGCTTATATCTCGAGACCCTTAGTTACTCGCGGGTACGAAAAATACCCCGTATCAAAGTACTCATAAACAACTTCCGTTTGATACCCTTATTGTACAAACATATCCCAGGATTACCCAGATCCACGTTTTGATCTCAAGACCCTAACCAGAACGGTATAAAAATTATTCTATATCTGTCCCCTGGTTCTAAGCTACCCCTCCACCAATTTTCAGCCAAATAGGTTCATCCGTTCCTTCCTCTTCAATCACTCTTTATCTATTAAAAAAAGCGCATCAAAATCCGTTGCGTATTTTTAAAGGTTTAAGCAATCAAAGGTACATAGGGACAGAAAAAGCGACTTCGTTTTATACTATGTAGTGATGAACATCCATACATACCTATAAACCTACGCCCGAAGTTAAATAACGCAGCGAATGCTATATATGTACGTATGTATGTGTCGCATCATCCTCACTCAAAAGCAATTAGCGCGAACAGTTCACAGCGAACAACCATACAACCACATTTTTTGGTAAAAATGTTACTTTTGTTTAAACAATTTGGCTAATATAAGAAAGGAATCAAGTATTTTTTCGATGCAGATCGAAGGCAAGTATTTCAAGGTTTTACCGAAAAGTAGAATTTTTTAAATCCATCCATCCGTTTATGAGTTATAGCTGTGTAAACAAAAATTTTATGATTTTTTGCTACATTTTGGCAATTTGCCACGCCCCTATAATATATATCTTTAAATTATATTAACTGTAACATCTTACGTAGCTAAGCTTTGAAATGCAAGAAACCGTTTTAAAATCGGAGCATTCTGTGTGAATTAATGTGCATACATGGCATTTAGCGACTTTATTTTATAAGATTTATAGATACTGTTTCGTAAAAATTACTAGAGCTACTTTGCGAATCAAGACCTTTTGGTTTCGTAGAAAGCTTATTTTTTGGTCATCATACTTGATAACGAAAAACTAGTAAGTGCAGTTATGGAAAAGTTAGGCTTTATCATAATAATTAATTTGCCGTAAAAGTTTATCGTAACTTAGCAACGACGACGATCATGGAAGGCCTTCTACGTACCATCGATAATCAATGTAAGTACTTTTTACTATTATTATGTATCGCATTTAAATTTTCCATAACCTTAAAATTAAATATATATATGGGTGACGTAAAAGTGGAATGTAGTAAAATGTCTTAAGACGTAACTTGTCATTCTTTTTTTTTTACCCGTGATTCTAAAAAATGTATGTTTAGTTTCAAAACCTCAGTTTGTATTGTTAATACAATGAATATATATCCTTAGAGTTCCATTTGTTTAATTAAAGAGGTAATTCAAATTTATTTTCTTTAATTCCGAGTACTATTCACAGTACTTTTCTTATATATGACCAGTAGTATTCATATTTAAAGATCGTTAACAAAATTGTTTGCATTTTTTTATTCAATATAGATTACATTATCTTGATAACTTTTTTATTGGACGCTACTCTATAGGAATTTTTGCTGAGCGTGCACACCTCTTGTCTTTCTATATATTGTGACGAATATTAGTGACACTAAGTGATACTAACGTCACTAGTCTGATGTTAAGTAAATGAAGCCACAACAACAATAAAGCAGGCAGTCACTTGTATCTACACAAACGAATCAATCATTATGTCTACACATATGTACGTACACGCAGCGGAGAGAGAGGCAAAAACACATGCATATATATTATCTGAGATGCTCCCAAAAGTAGGCAATTATCTGCACGCGCATATGACAAGCTATAACGTGCATCTGTAGTTATGTTATACCTGGTAATTTTATAGCTTGTAGCAAATTCTAGAAATATGTCAATGAGGATTCCAAAAAGTATAAAAGCAGCAGTAGCTGAGGCTCAACGAATCAGTTTGATTTAAGCACGCTATCTGTCGAGTAGTAGAAGTGTTATTGTGAAGTACTTTATTACAGACCATTTTGCATTATTGAATAGTGGAGTTATTTATTCACCAGTTTGGTGATTGGAACGCTAGTAGAAGGTTGCAATAAAGCGGAATTTGCCTAAATTCGTTACAATATATAAAAATCAAATTTTGTGTGTATGTTTGCTATGGAAACGTATTTCCCACACTTCAATCATCACCAAATTTTGGTTATAGGTTCCTTCGATCAACTGGAAGGTTTTAGGCTAAAAATAATTTCGATATATAAAAGGGGCGTGGCACCTCCCATACAAATGGAATTTTTGGTACTGCATAACTTTGAAGGTATACATTCCAGAACATTAAAATTCAGTAAGGAGTTATATGACGTCAATCCCTAACACCACCAAGAAAATGTGGAATTGGGAAAAAGGGGGCGTGGCACCGCCCATACAAATGGAATATATTATACTGCATATCTCTGGATGTAGTAGTGGTAGTATAATGAAAATTTGTAAGGAGCTATATGACGTTAAATCCAAACCCTCCAGTAAAATGTGGAATGGGGAAAACCGGGACGTGGTACCTTCCCTACAAATAGAATTTTTCAGAGGTATGGCTGCCGTAAAAACTTAAGTTATTTTAACACCTAAAGTTTGACTGCATTGTTGAGTTTGTCTGTTATGCTTTTTGGACGTTTAGTAATCTGCCGCAGTTAAAAAATTTTTTTAGTTTCTGAAACTAAAAAAATTTGTTTCCCATACTTCAATCATCACCAAATTTTGTCTGTAGGTTCCTTCGATCAAGACGAAAGTTTTTCATATTTCATATTTCAGCATGATGTAATAAAGACAAGGTGGTATATGTAGTGACAGCTCATTTTGAAAACTCCCATACAATACGAATGATAAGAGAAAGGGGAAGAACAGAAGAGACCGTTTTGTGAAATAGTATTAAATATGTTACTTTTTTGTATCAAAGCACTAAGTGCATTTTTTTACATTTTTCATTAAAATATTAATACAAGTTTATGACAGGCTGTTCGAATATACTTCACGTTTGCCATACTACACATGAATTCAAGAATATTAGGTACAATAAGCATTTGAAGAAATGATAGAGACGGCCTTGCATGTTTCATGCAAACTCCAAACTGCATCTGATAGGGCTGCTAAGTTCTCGCTCAGACACTTTTTATAGCAAAACCAGAGATGCGTCGCTTAGTTTGTGTTCCGAAGGGCAAAACCTATATACATAAAAAGAAAGGCTAAAATGTGTGTTAGTTGGTCGCCGGTGTTTGAAGAGATGCGTCGGTCGATTTTGTTCAAAATTTCACATAAGTTGCGTATACCTCACGCGGTGGTTATGACATAGGTTTGGTCGCGATTGACGCACAAATGCTAGGGTCTTGAGATCAAAACATGGACCTGGGTAATCCTGGGATGAGTTTGTATAATATGGGTATCAAATGGAAGGTGTTTATGAGAACTTTGATACGGGGTATTTTTCGTACCCCTTGGTGACTAGGGTCTCGCGATATAAAATGAAAGCTGTTGATGAGTGCTTTAGTAGAGGGTAATTTTCATACCCCTGGGTGACTCGGGTCTCGAGATATAAGCCAAAACGTGGACCCTGATACCCATAGAATGTGTGTGTAATATGGATATGAAGTGAAAGCTGTTGCTGAGAGCTTCAAAGTAATTTTCATTGTGATATTCGATTTAGTCGCATCAACCTGGCAAAACTGATAAATATGCATGCGAAGCCGAAATAAAGACATGAATTAATAATACCAACATACCTATTTACATACTTCCTATTCGATTTGCTTGAAATTTGGTATATAAATTTGCTTATATTAGTATTTAGCATCCTTTTTTCCGGGAAGTAGACCAGAGACGGACTGGGACTAGGACTGGCACTGAGACTCGGAGTGGGACTGGGACTAGGAATGGGACTGGAACAAAATTCATACCACCCTCTGGGACTGGCAATAAGGGATGAAGAAGAATGAGAAGAAGAGAGAGGAGAAAAGAGAGAAGCAGGAGACTGAGAAAGTGATAAAATGAGACGAAGATAGGGATAGATGAAGCGAAATGACGGAGAAAGGATTGAATAAAAGTATTAGGAAAAAGTGAAGAGGGGGAGGGCAGAGTTAGACGGAAAAAGCTTATTAAAATCTATGCAGATAGACCAAATTTAGGGTAGAACAACGTCTTCCGGGTCTGCTAGTCAATTATAAGAAGAATAAACAGCGCACTGTATGGAGCAACTTAATGAAAACCACACTCCTGCCCTAATACTGCCGTTTAATTTAAATACTAGAGTTAGATGGTCATAGAATAATCAGCTACTTTGCGGAAATAACTTTCGCTATCTCGGACGTTTAAAAGAGCAGCGAGAGCTCCTTTTCAAGATGACGTATGATTGTAGATGCAGTGGGGGAAGAAGGTTCCATACCGAGGCGCTGACGATGAAAATACCACTGTGGTCCTATAGTTTCCAATGCGTCTGATGGGAGGTAGGGCTGATAATTTTACGTGAGTAATGAAGTACCCGGGTACTCAGGTGTCGGGATCCAACTGCCCGGGTATTACTCGAGTACCAAAAAACTCAGACACCAGAGCATTACGAAAAATCTGTGATCATGGTGGTTTCGACAAATTGTTTGGGCATTTCTGAATAAAGATAACGGTATGTATTTGTAAACTAATCCGAGCATGAGTTATTACGGAGTACCAGAAAGTTGGGATAATATCCGGCATTACCAAAATTACTCAGGCAGCCGGCTCCAATACGATCATTGCAGTTTGCCATGTCGAGCGGAGCATCGAATCGTTGGCGAACATCTCACTGCCCCATCTGAGATTCGCCCCGAAGCACAAAAACAATAACAACCCCTTATCTGCGGGGCTAAAGATTAAAGAATCTTGAACCTTAATAAAAAATGCACGCAAGTATGAAACTTTCTAAACGTCATCAGCATCAAATAACCTACGGGTAAACTGGCCATCAGTATAAAGATGTGTTTAAGGCTAAAACCAGGCAAGGTAATTTAGTCATAAACTATTTGAAGGTTTTCTGATGGGCCTTATTACAATGTGTAATCTAACACTATTGCTCGCAGACCGAGGTAGATAAGCTTCAATTTGGTGTCGGATCCGGGGGTACTTCTTTATCACATTAATCTACGCGCTTGCAATGCACATACAAGTACTACCTCTGCCACTAGGTACATAACACCACTTCTACTTGTATATAAAACCACACACTTTCCAACTTTAACGCGAGGGTTAACATAGGTGTACCTGGCCCAATAAAAATAAAACTTCTAAAACGAATCCCACCCAATGAATTGGCAATTCAATTTTGCAACCTCTGAGATATTGGCAAGGCGATAGTTTCGTCTTCCGACCATGTTGCGATAGGCTGAAGAAGAAGAACTTTCGGAAGATGCCTTAGAATGGCAAAAAGAGGAAAAAACACCTGGAAAGAAAAAGCAAATGACCCAATTTAGGAGAATCACTTTAATGTGTATTATAATTATTATTTCAAACAAAATACTTTCATTTTTATAAAAAAAAGTTGAAATTTCTATAATTTTGTTAGATAAACAAAATTATTTTATGAAAATTGTCACAACTTCGAATCATATAAAAGTCTACACAAAACATAATTAGAGAAAAAAGTGATGCCTGATGCATAATTTTCCAGGAAAATTTATTTGTGTGATTTTTAGTACGATTTTTCCTCTGAATGAAAAAGTAGTTTCGAAAAGAGGCAAATTGAATTTCAGAGTGGATCACCTTGTAATTGCATCATGATATTTCAGAATTAAGGATTTTAATTTTAAATGCCTTTGTTTTTTGGCTATACGAACGAACTATCTTAGCTTTTAAAAATTATCATGTTAAAAAAATCAACACAGTTACAGATGAAGATAAAATTGAATTTCTAAACTCCTTAGAACCAAAAGGAATGCCTGCGCATATATCAACTTTGAAAATTGGCTCACCAATCATGCTTCTTCGGAATTTAAACCCACAAAAATTGTGCAATGGAACTAGACCTTGCGTTTAGAAATTAATACCGAATGTAATCGAAGCAACAATCATCAGCGGTAAAGGCAAAGGTGAAGATGTTGCTCGTACCACGGATCCCAATGATTCCTTCAGATTTGCCATTCAATTTTAAGCGCTTACAGTTTCCTGTACGCCTTGCTTTTGCAAGTACAATCAACAAAGCACAAGGATAATCGTTTACTGTTGCAGACTTAAATTTAGAGGGTCCGTTCTTTCGCATGGCCAGCTATGTGTTGCTTGCTCTAGAGTTGGAACACCAGAAAGTTTCTTTATCTTTGCACCGAACGAATAAACCAAAACTATTGTGTACCAACATGCATTACAACAATAAGATACAAGAATAAAATGTTTTAACAGAAAATTTCACCAAATATGCGTACAAAATTCAATTCAATTTACAGAACATTAAATTAAATTATCAACGAAAAAAACGGAAAAAATAACGCAACATTCATTCGATCTCGGGCCGGGTAAAGCTAGTACATATATAAATCCAAACAACTGAGTTATTCTTAATTTCTTTGTACATATAAGTTATAACAGCAGTATCCAGTCGTTGACCCACTTACTCACGTTGCTGAGTATGTGACCGCGCTATGTTGCGTGTTGAAGTTTCGCTGACGCAGCACACGCGCAGAATAAGTGGAAGTTAATTGGGACAACGATTGGGGTAGTTGCAGAAATTGTCATTGAACAACATAATCTAGTTTTAGTTAAGTAAACTATTTTTTATACAATAATTGGTTAGCATAGCACAATTTCTTTAACACAAGAACTTAGCTGCTAGGTAAAATACTTTCTTCGAGTTAGTTCAATTTGGATCGTGCAAGAGCACAGAATAAATTTTGTAACGTTAACATATTTCTCGTGTTTATTTTAATTCGGTGAACTGTGCCTTATGAAATTTTGTTGTTTTTTCTCTCTTTTTGGGTAAACTCAATATGAATTTCGATTCTATTTTCCTAAATTTCTCCGTTATGATACCGTCTTTATTTCGTTTGACTACGCTTGTTAAGGCTATTCGACTAAAACTTATGGAGAGGAGTACATAGAGCCTAATATACCTCGGAAAGGGAGAGAACGGGTACAAGGCAATACGAGATAATACCAAATAGCCAGTGATTGAGCATATTATTGAAAAATTCATATCTCGAAAACAACAACAACTGTTCACTCAATATATAAAAATTTAAACAAAAAAAAAGTAACGTTTTTTGAGAAATTAATTTTTGAAAAAATTCATAAATTTTTACTAAATACCAAACAAAATTTTTTGTTTAAACTATATGCTATTGTTTATAAATTTAAATAAAAGTAAATATAATAACGAACATTTCAAAGAATCAAAAAATCATGAGAATCGGTTAATTTTTGACAAAGTTATTGACAGTTGAAAAAATAGGTGAATAAAATACAGACTGCATTTTATGGAATCCAATTGCAGATAAATCCGAAAAAAATTTATTTTGAGGCAAAAAAAAAAAATACACGTGTTTCATTATTTTGACCAAAGAACAACATATTAAACTTTCATCGAAATAAAAAATCATGTGGCCACAACCAAGCTATAGCGGAACAAAAAAGTCTTTGTGTGTGTAAAGTAAACGTAGAGAAAGTGCTCTTGCACTAAAGAAATATATATACTCAAAGCAAAAAAAAATGTATATATGTGAGCTATCAGTTCGCTGTTGGCAAATGCAAGAGCTTTTTGCTGGCAGAATGTCGCTTGTTTTTAAACGGTTTTATTTAGCTTGATTTGACAGGCTAGGCTGGTTGGTTGGCTTGCTGGTTGGCTGAATAGTATGTTTATGTATGTTCTGGATCAGATTTGGTATGGAAAACTCGGTGCATGTCTCACCCTAAAAACTCTTACTTTTGTTCCATGTCGGTCAGCAGTCTGGCCTTAGGAATGGGCCAGTTCATTATTTTCGGCACAGTCTGGGAAGAGTCTTGTGGTGTTAATGAGACCAGTTCTATATTTATATTGACCTGAAAATTTTACCACCTCTCAAGTTCATTTAAAAATTTCTTTGCCTAAATTTAGGCGCATACGTTCTTGCGGTTTGTGTTCTGGCTGATCTTCCGGTTTGTGTTCTGGCTGATCTATAAGAAAAAGCTTAGAGCTTTTTACATGAAAAACTCGGAGCATAACTCACCCTAACTACCCATTCTACATTCTTCTGGTTTGTGTTCTGGCTGATCTGTAAGAAAAATAGCTTAGAGCTTTTTTTTATTTTGTATAGAAACTCGGTGCATGCCTCACCCTAACAACTCATTACTTTCGGCGCAGTCTGGGATGAGTCTGCTAGTAGGAATGAGCTCAGTTCTATATTTACCTTGACCTGAAATTTATGTCACCTCTCAAGATCATTCAACAATTGCGTTGGCTAAATTTAGGCGCATAGGTTCATCAATGCAGGAGAGTATCGAGTTCAGATTTTTAAAGGGGGTCATATTTTTAAAAGATGGCTCCAAATTTTAAAGGGGCTCAGATTCGTACAGAGCCCCACGACTTTGTCTTGGCGCTCCGACATACCGCCCACCCCCATCCCCCTTTTTTCTCGTCTACAAAAAGGGTCAGTCGGATCACATCCGTACAACACATAAATATTTTTTAGCTTTTTAACTAAAGGGGGTCTTTATAATGAACTTGTCATTTCTTTATCACAAAGTTTTGTATTTTAATAGAACGTTGATTACAACCATTTGGGCTCCTTAAACATGACCGCATATAAATTATAAAATTTTTTAAATATGAAGATTGAACATTTTATTTGTTTTTTATTTGGTTATAAATTTGTATGTACATACTTACACATATGCATGTACGTGAGAGTTTCATGAAACGGCAAATAAATATGAAGGCTGAACATTTTGTTTGGCTTTTTTTAGGTTATAAGTTTGTATGTAAATAGTAACACATATGTATGTACAAGAGAAAAACTCAAAACATGCTGATATGAAACCTTAACTGTCCAACATTGAAGCATATTTACATGTATATAAGTAAATAAAACCACATGCCGTATTTCATTAGATTGTATGTTTGTATGCTTACATTTAGGCGCAAACGTTCTTAAGCTTGGAGCTTTTTGCATTTATATGGTTTTTGTTCTGGCTGATCTATAAGAAAAACTTAGAGCTTTAGGTTTGTATTCTGCCCGCAAGAAAAAAAGAGCTTAGACGTTCATCAATACAGGAGAGTATCGAGCTTAGATTTTAAATGAGGGGCCCTAAATTTGTAAATGCCCTCTTAGTACTTAACTGTAATACATTTAAGATAAGACAAAATTTATATTTTATATAATTTATTTTTATTACATAAAAATTTTAAACATAATTGACCACATATTACTGTGTTGTATTTTTGTTTCTGCTCATAATTGTAATGTATTGGTGGCTTCAGATAATTAACCAGTTCAATCGGTGGCTGTAAATTTCCAAAATTATCAAAATATTTTTATAATTTTTGTTTTTATAGTATGCTACCCAATGAGTGCCAGGACCATCAGCATCGTCTAAATTTAGAATTCCATATTCTTGATATTTCGGTTTATCCGGTAGGGAATTTCGCATAAAAATTCCTCTGAAATGTTTAAGATGTTTGCAATATTTCATTAAATCTACGTCTGTTAACGGTCTTTTGGGTAGGATTTTTATACGTTTTTTGGATAGGGTCGTAAAAATAAACCATATCCCCTTCTATACGGCTTGAGGAATAAACCCTTCCCCATAGCGATTGATTCCATATATCTATTATGAAGGCTAGCCTCAGCTAATTGCTCCTTTCCATTCCTGATATCATTAAAAACTTTTGTTATAGCTGATCCACCAGATACTATACCGCCAAGTGCACCTAACGCTGTTAAAATTAGAAATAGTGGTAAAATTCCGCCAATTTTTGGGACTGGAATTATTCTCGGTATATTAATTTCTTTATTTAAGCTAGACTCTATAGCATTCTTAGAAATGTTATAGGCCTCATTAAATGACTGAGGCTTCTTTTTGTTAAGTATGTTGATACCTTTTTTAACTGCCATCAAAAAATTTTTATTAGATGACACTTTACGGGGTTTCATCTTTTTCCGTTTCTTACATTTAGATGCATTTCTTTTGTTATTTTTTAAACCCATTCCCAATTTGAGTTTTACTTTCATTGCATTTGTAACAAACCAAGCGTTTGATCCTTCTTTGAAATCACTGTCCTTAGATGTTACACGTCGCCAGGCTTTCTCACATAAGACTTTATCAGCTTGATGTCGGTTATTTATATCTTTCGATTGGGAATATGCAATATCATGTTCTCTACAGGCTTCATCTAAAGGATTTATACCATTATCTCCTCTCTCTAACCGTTGACGGAGTTTCGTTCCAGGACCATAAAATTGATATCCAGGTAAATGAAGCTCAATAGGTAAAGAATTAATCAAACTATTTACAAAACCCTGTCCAACCTTTTTACGTATTCGTCCCATTAGGTGTTTGTTTTCTTCTTAATAATAATAATGAGAGTGAATATGGGTGAGGTATAATTAAATGATAACTTTATTATAAAGGCGATAATGATATAAACCTAGTAAACAAAATGAAAGTTGTTAAACAACGTCTCCAACTTAAGACTAATAATGCCGACATTTGTATAAATGTTAAAAATGTTACTAGACATAGTCCCTTTTTACCAAATTCCATAAGAGCGCTGATTGTAGGACCGTCAAATTGTGGAAAAACTAACGTTATGCTCAGTTTAATTGAAAACCCAAACGGGCTTAATTTCCGAAATATATACATTTATTCGAAATCATTATATAAACCAAAATATATCTATCTAAAAGGGCTTATTGATCCGATAAAAGGAATAAATCTTTATACATTTAGCGAAAATGTTGATGTCATCAAACCCGCTGAAGCTAAACCGGACTCAATTTTTATATTCGATGATGTAATATGTGGAAAACAAAGTACAATACGAGATTATTTTTGTATGGGCCGTCATAAGAACATTGATTCTTTCTATTTATGTCAAACTTATACAAAAATTCCAAAACACTTAATTCGTGAAAATGCAAACATGATTATTGTGTTCAAGCAAGATGAAATGAATTTTAAGCATATCTATAATGAGCATGGCGGCCTCCGTGGTGTGATGGTAGCGTGCTCCGCCTATCACACCGTATGCCCTGGGTTCAACTCCCGGGCAAAGCAACATCAAAATTTTGGAAATAAGATTTTTCAATTAGAAGAAAATTTTTCTAAGCGGGGTCGCCCCTCGGCAGTGTCTGGCAAGCGCTCCGATTGTATTTCTGCCATGAAAAGCTCTCAGTGAAAACTCATCTGCCTTGCAGATGCCGTTCGGAGTCGGCATAAAACATGTAGGTCCCGTCCGGCCAATTTGTAGGGAAAAATCGAGAGGAGCACGACGCAAATTGGAAGAGAAGCTCGGCCTTAGATCTCTTCGGAGGTTATCGCGCCTTACATTTATTTTTTTTTTTTTTTATAATGAGCATGTTATTGGAGATATGAATATAAAACATTTTTAAAAATATGTATAAAGTCTTGGAGAAATAAATACGGTTTTGTTGTTAAAAGTAAAGATGATCCTATAAATAAAGGTCGATATCGAAAGGGGTTCGATAATTCTATACAACTATAAAACATCTATAGAAGACATATACCACACCAGATTCTTATCAGATACATAGCTGATAGGTAACAGATTTATCAGATTCTTATCCGATACACCGCTGATAGGCAACAGATTTTTTTTCGTTCGCTCATTAAAAAATTTCAAATAATCATATGACTGTATTAGCAAATCTTGCTAAGACCAGGAAAGTATTAAAAGAAAAATTTAAAAGAATAAAATTTGGGAGAATTGGATAGAATCAACTTGTTGGAGGATACATTTAAAACCATTTCGAAACCATTAAAGAATTAGTTGATAATTTGAAAAACTCTAGTAATAACAAGTAAGGAAGGTTAAGTTCGGGTGTAACCGAACATTACATACTCAGTTGAGAGCTATGGTGACAACATAAGGGAAAATAACCATGTAGGAAAATGAACCGAGGGAAACCCTGGAATGTGTTTGTATGACATGTGCATCAAATGAAAGGCATTAAAGAGTATTTTATGAGGGAGTGGGCCATAGTTCTATAGGTGGACGCCATTTAGGGATATAGCCATAAAGGTGGATCAGGGTTGACTCTAGAATGCGTTTGTACGATATGGGTATCAAATGAAAGGTATTAATGAGTATTTTAAAAGGGCGTGGACCTAAGTTCTATAGATGGACACCTTTTCGAGATATCGCCGTAAAGATGGACCAGGGGTGACTCTAGAATGCGTTTGTACGATATGGGTATCAAATGAAAGGTGTTAATGAGCATTTTAAAAGGGAGTGGGCCTTCGTTTTATAGGTGTTCGCCTTTTCGAGATATCGCCATAAAGGTGGACCAGGGGTGACTTTAGAATTTGTTTGTATGATATGGGTATCAAATGAAAGGTGTTAATGATTATTTTAAAAGGGCGTGGGGCTTAGTTCTATAGGTGGACCCCTTTTCGAGATATCGCCATAAAGGTGGACCAGGGGTGACTCTAGAATTCGTTTGCGCAATATGGGTATCAAACGAAAGGAGCTAATGAGTATTTTAAGAGGGAGTGGGCCTTAGTTCTATAGGTGGACGCATTTTCGAGGTATCGCAATAAAGGTGGACCAGGGGTGACTCTAGACTTTGTTTGTACGATATGGGTATCAAATGAAAGGTGTTAATGAGTATTTTTAAACGGGAGTGGGTCTTCGTTTTATAGGTGTTCGCCTTTTCAAGATATCGCCATAAAGGTGGGCCAGGGGTGACTTTAGAATTTGTTTGTATGATATGGGTATCAAATGAAAGGTGTTAATGATTATTTTAAAAGGGCGTGGGGCTTAGTTCTATAGGTGGACCCCTTTTCGAGATATCGCCATAACGGTGGACCAGGGGTGACTCTAGAATTCGTTTGCGCAATATGGGTATCAAACGAAAGGAGTTAATGAGTATTTTAAGAGGGAGTGGGCCTTAGTTCTATAGGTGGACGCATTTTCGAGGTATCGCAATAAAGGTGGACCAGGGGTGACTCTAGACTTTGTTTGTACGATATGGGTATCAAATGAAAGGTGTTAATGAGTATTTTTAAAAGGGAGTGGGCCTTCGTTTTATAGGTGTTCGCCTTTTCAAGATATCGCCATAAAGGTGGGCCAGGGGTGACTTTAGAATTTGTTTGTACGATATGGGTATCAAATGAAAGGTGTTAATGAGTATTTTTAAAAGGGAGTGGGCCTTCGTTCTATAGGTGTTCGCCTTTTCGAAATATCGCCATAAAGGTGGACCAGGAGTGACTCTAGAATGAGTTTGTACGATATGGGTATCAAATTAAAGGTATTAATGAGAGTTTTAAAAGGGAGTGGTGGTAGTTGTATATGTGAAGGCGTTTTCCAGATATCGACCAAAATGTGGACCAGGGTGACCCAGAACATCATCTGTTGGATACCGCTAATTTATTTATATATGTAATACCTGCCAAGATTTTAAGGGTTTTTTATTTCGCCCTGCAGAATTTTTTTATTTTCTTCTACTTAATATGGTAGCTGTCACAACCATTTTATAAAGTTTTTTCTAAAGTTATATTTCGCGTCAATAAAGCAATCCAATTACCTTACCATATTACATCCCTTTTTTCGTATTTGGTATAGAATTATGGCATTTTTTTCATTTTTCCTAATTAGCGATATCGAAAAAGTGGGCGTGGTAATAGTCGGATTTTGTTCATTTTTCATGCCAAGATAAAGTGAGTTCAGATAAGTACGTGAACTGAGTTTAGTAAAGATATATCGATTTTTGCTCAAGTTATCGTGTTAACGGCCATGCGGAAGGACAGACGGACGACTGTGTATAAAAACTGGGCGTGACATCAGCCGATTTCGCCCATTTTCACAGAAAACAGTTAACGCCATAAAATCTATGCCCCTACCAAATTTAAAAAGGATTGGTTAATTTTTGTTCGACTTATGGCGTTAAAAGTATCCTAGACAAATTAAATGAAAAAGGGCGGAGCCACGCCCATTTTTAAATTTTCTTTTATTTTTGTATTTTGTTGCACCATATCATTACTGGAGTTGAATCTTGACATAATTTACTTATATACTGTAAAGATATTAAATTTTTTGTTAAAATTTTACTTTAAAAAAAAAATTTTTTTAAAGTGGGCGTGGTCCTTCTCCGATTTTGCTAATTTTTATTAAGCGTACATATAGTAATAAGAGTAACGTTCCTGCCAAATTTCATCATGATATCTTCAACGACTGCCAAATTACAGCTTGCAAAAATTTTAAATTACCTTCTTTTAAAGGTGGGCGGTGCCACGCCCATTGTCCAAGATTTTACTAATTTTCTATTTTGCGTCATAAGTTCAACTCATCTACCAAGTTTCGTCGCTTTATCGGTCTTTTGTAATAAATTATCGCACTTTTTCCGTTTTTCGAAATTTTCGATATCGAAAAAGTGGGCGTGGTTATAGTCCGATATCGTTCATTTTAAATAGCGATCTGAGATGAGTGCTCAGGAACCTACATACCAAATTTCATCAAGATACCTCAAAATTTACTCAAGTTATCGTGTTAACGGACGGACGGACGGACGGACGGACGGACATGGCTCAATCAAATTTTTTTTCGATCCTGATTATTTTGATATATGGAAGTCTATATCTATCTCGATTCCTTTATATATGTACAACCAACCGTTATCCAATCAAACTTAATATACTCTGTGAGCTCTGCTCAACTGAGTATAAAAAGGATTATCATAGCTACATACCATATCTGCAATCGTTTCAAAACAATGATGAAATTCTGGGCCCTATACAAAATCAAGACCTATATGTGCAACCTAGTGAGAGTATTTTATACATTGAGGGATTCATATCAAATAGTAATTCACAAGTTTCAAAAAATGTGCAGTCGCCTAATAATAGTATGGCGTATTTATTCGAGGAGATTCCATATGAAATTAATGGAATAGAAATTGATCGCACTAGAAAGTTGGGTATAACAACAGCAGTTAAAAATTATGTATCACTTAACGAATTTGAGAGTAAAAATCTAAAATATGCAGGGTGGTGTCCATTTGAAAATATTAACTAAATACTGGAAATTTTAATTTTTGTATACCGTTGAAAACCCTGCTTGGATTCGCTGAAGATTTTTATAAAATTATTGTTAATTGTAAACATGAATTAATCTTAATACGAGCCAAAGAAAATGATGTTGTTATGATGTCAACTACACCATCAGAAAGCTTTTATTAAAACTTTTAAATATTACATGGAAAGTGCCACATGTTCAACTTTCAGACTCGTATCGGTTAACTATGTTGAGAACAATTAATAGAAAGCAACCACTAAACATTTCGTTTAGAAGTTGGGATGTTTACCATAACCCGTCTCTACAGGAAAGCGCTAATATCTTATGGGATGTCATACTGGTTGGTGAAAATGAAAGACCTCGCTATATTATTTTAGGATTTCAAAATGAAAATAAATTTACACATTGCGAATTATTGGATGTTAAAGTTTACTTCAACTCCACTATATATCCATATGATGATCTTAATATTAAATTTGATCGAAATCGGCATGCTCTATTATATGACATTTATTTGAAATTTCAACAAAGTTACTGCACTGCTGCTTATTGTATACTCATCCATGACAAAATGTATGAATATATTCCATTTACAAATGCGGTTAAAAAGATAATTTAAAAAGAGTGGTAATTTTCTGAAACAACACACAAGGAGATTACTCATTGCTGCTTATAATAATATATATAGATTGCTACTCACAATTTTTCTTATCACACCCAAAAAATTTCACAAAGTACTTTATCGTTCTATTCTTCTACTAAAAAAGTTCAGCTCAGCTCTACTTTACATTATTCAAACTATTTATTTGAAGTGATTAAGATGAACGTATATATGGAATTAGAAAACTTTAATAATGGCTATAGAGAAGAGGATCATATTATCATAAAAACTAACCTGGAAAACGACATAGGACATTTCAACGCATTATATCATCAAACATCAGAAAATATCGATTTTGACGCCGTCCTTAGGAGACGCTGAAGAGACGCCGATTTATCCTTCAAAATCGGAGACTTGGCAACGGAATTTGTTAAAGGGATCATAACAGCAAGAATGGAATGTCAATACTATTTATTGACAGGAGTTTCCATTCTAGAGCTAAGCCAGGAGGATTTCCATTCCATTATAAGGGTTACCGTCTCATGGTCTGAAAGAGACGATGATACTATTAGTATGTTTAAGTATGTAGATACTTTACCTATATTTGAGTTTGTTTGTGAAATAAACTTTGATAATATTAGGATAATTGAAGAAACAATAATAAAAATTAAAAAAAAGATAAAAATTGTATTTATTTATTTATTTAAAAGATTTATTTGAAAAAAGTAAGTATTTACAGTTAGAATTTATTTACAATATTTACAACGAAGTTGATTACAAATTTTTGTATAAGTGTTCATAATTTTGTGGGCTTCCTCATCCAAACGCTCGAGGTGTGAGCAATTGCAAGTGTCTGGCCATCTGTGCTATTAGAATTCGATCAAACACAATTTTCATAATGTTCACCGAAATGATTCTTTATTTTATTTAATTTATCTCTATACTCAATTTGCGAGTTTCGAAAAGTCTTTCCTTCTGCTCTTCAGGTAAAATATGTTCAAATTGTTTCAGAAAATTAAATATGTCTACTGCTGCACGATGATGACGATGACATGTCTGCGATTATTGAACCTTATATGCAATGTTTGATAATAACGATCAACGTGAATTATTTTTGGATTTATATCGTATGAAACGTGCTCATATAATGCTTCTCGTTTATGTAATGCCTCCGTATTGTTTTCCGGAAATTCAAAGCAATAGATATTCAAAGTACGCTATATATAATTGCTGTAATAAGAGCATTTAATTCGTATTTCACAATTCTCGTAAACTAAATTGAAATGTCTATAAAAAACCTCTGGGCTTTCAAGAATGCCTCCTACTCTCTTTCCTTTTTATACTCAGAGAGTATACTCACAGAGTATATTAAGTTTGATTGGATAACGGTTGGTTGTACAGGTATAAAGGAATCGAGATAGATATAGACTTCCATATATCAAAATCATCAGGATCGAAAAAAAATTTGATTGAGCCTGTTATGAATCCACACTCGATAAGTTTTCTTCATTTAAATACCGAACACTGGCAAGAGTATTTCGTTTCCTTCTGTTATTTCGTTTACTGTCATTACAATTTTTGTTCTCAATGTTCTAAAATATTCATGTAAACTCACCACACTTTGCGTTTCTCCTTCGTACGAGCGCAATTGCTTACTTTAAAAGTAGTTGAATGCCATTGGCATTGTTTACTATATAGTTTGGCAGCTTAAGTAGAGGTTATGTTGCGAATAGAGTGGAAGGCAGTGGACTAGGCAGTCGAATGTCATATAATGAAGGAATGGTGTTCGGAGTTTTTTCAAAGGTAAAAAAAAAAATGATAAAAGCTTTAATATAAATAAAACCATTGTTTTAATAACAACAAACACGCCATATATATTCTGTATACATAAATTTGTAAGGATTATCTCACTTTAAAATTTGAATTAAATAATCTAAATTTTTTTTTGAAACTGAGTCGAGAACTGTGCGTGTGAATGTGCGAATTTTCACCGATCAGCTGTTAGTTGCGCTACTTGGTAAAATTTACAATGGCCATTGGTGTCGCAACAAGTTAAGAAGGAGGACGTGAACTGCGGTGAGTATTTCAGAAAATGTGCCCAATATATAACGTTGTATTAATTTATGTATTTCTTCAGAAATAAACGTATGGGAAATCATTAACTAAACAAATTTAAACGTTTCCCGTTGATTTCAATAGTCCAATTTTTAGCTGCGACGCCACAGAGCCGTGTCCGTCCGTCCGTCCGTTAACACGATAACTTGAGTAAATTTTGATGTATCTTGATGAAATTTGGTATGTAGGTTCCTGAGCACTCATCTCAGATCTCTATTTAAAATGGACGATATCGGACTATAACCACGCCCACTTTTTCGATATCGAAAATTTCGAAAAACCGAAAAAGTGCAATAATTCATTACCAAAGACAGATAAAGCGATGAAACTTGGTAGGTGAGTTGAATTTATGACGAAGAATAGAAAATTAGTAAAATTTTGGACAATGGGAGTGGCACCGCCCACTTTTAACAGAAGGTAATTTAAAATTTTTGCAAGCTGTAATTTGGCAGTTGTTGAAGATATCATGATGAAATTTGGCAGGAGCGTTACTCCTATTACCATATGCACGCTCAATAAAAATTAAGAAAATCGGAGAAGGACCACGCCCACTTTAAAAAATTTTTTTTTTTTTAAGTAAAATTTTAACAAAAAATTTAATATCTTTACAGTATATAAGTAAATTATGTCAACATTCAACTCTAGTAATGATATGGTGCAACAAAATACAAAAAATAAAGAAAATTTCAAAATGGGCCTGGCTCCGCCCTTTTTAATTTAGTTTGTCTAGGATACTTTTAATGCCATATGTCGAAAAAAATTTCACAATCCTTTTGAAATTTGGTAGGGGAATTGATTTTATCACGTTAACTGTTTTCTGTGAAAATGGGCGAAATCGGTTGAGCCACGCCCAGTTTTTTTACACAGTCGTCCGTCTGTCCTTCCGCATGGCCGTTAACACGATAACTTTAGCAAAAATCGACATATCTTTACTGAACTTAGTTCACGTACTTATCTGAACTCACTTTATATTGGAATAAAAAATTAACAAAATCCAACTATGACCACGCCCACTTTTTCGATATCGAAAATTACGAAAAATTAAAAAATGCCATAATTCTATACCAAATTCGAAAAAAGGAATGAAACATGGTAATTGGATTGGTTTATTGACGCGAAATATAACTTTAGAAAAAAACTTTGTAAAATGGTTGTGACACCTACCATATTAAGTAGAAGAAAATGTAAAACTTCTGAGGGCGAAATAAAACACCCTTGAAATCTTGGCAGGTATTACATATATAAATAAATTAGCGGTATCCAACAGATGATGTTCTAGGTCACGCTGGTCCACATTTTGGTCGATATCTGGAAAACGACTTCACATATACAACTACCACCACTCCCTTTTAAAACTCTCATTAATACCTTTAATTTGATACCAATATCGTACAAACACATTCTATAGTCACCACTGGTCCACCTTTATGGCGATATATCGAAAAGGCATCCACCTATAGAAATAAGCCCCACGCCCTTTTAAAATACTCATTAACACCTTTCATTTGATACCCATATCGTACAAACTTATTCTAGAGTCACCCCTGGTCCACCTTTATTGCGATATCTCGAAAAGGCGACCACCTATAGAACGAAGGCCCACTCCCTTTTAAAAATACTCATTAACACCTTTCATTTGATACCCATATCGTACAAACAAAGTCTAGAGTCACCACTGGTCCACATTTATGGCAATATCTCGAAAAGGCGACCACCTATACAACTACCACCACTCCCTTTTAAAACCCTCATTAATACCTTTAATTTGATACCCATATCGTACAAACACATTCTAGAGTCACCCCTGGTCCACCTTTATGGCGATATTTCGAAACGGCGTCCACCTATAGAACTAAGGCCCACTCCCTTTTAAAATACTCATTAACACCTTTTGTTTCATACCCATATTGTACAAACGCATTCTAGAGTCACCCCTGGTCCACCTTTATGGAGATATCTCGTTTTGATGGATTTCATATTAACGAATACGACTAAATTACTTCCATAGTTATTTTAAATAAAAAAGAAAAAAACAAAAAAAAAAAATGAGCCCCATGGCTTGGAAATATTTTAATACGAAACATCAGCTTAGAAAAGAAGGTTTTTAATAAGTTTTTCGAGCTCCCAAAATTTTTTTTGGTGGAAGAAACATGGATCGAAGTATGTCCGTACGTTTGCTCAGAACATTTTGACAAAACATACACGTTTGTCAATTGCTTTCTCAAAGGAGGTCCTAATAAACCGACACCGCCATTTCTTGATAAATTGGCTACAAGTCCTCATTTTTTATTTTTTTATTTGTTGTATAATTCAAGCGTTGCGCTTTAGGAGGGAATTGCTAAACCATTTTTTAGGGAGGCCAATACCCTGTAGCTCTGCAGGTTAGCCACTAGTTATGAGAGTGTTTTTGCCCGTTGTATCAGGGGTCACCTTGGGCAGACCCGCCTATACATATTCTGTGCCCTTTTAGCACTGACATATATGTGCAGACTTTGGAGGTAAACTTTTTCTCAACATGCCTTGAGAAATATCCACTATAGGGGCATGATAATAGGGCCATGCTAGAACAACAATATTTTTCGTGTATTTTCTGTCTAGTGGTCAAGCTGCTATAAAGATATGAGTCGTTAACCAATGTATGAGTCATTATCCACTATTTTTCAATAAAATTGCATATTTTACTGTATTCTCAATCGATATATATATGCACATAAATCGTGCTAAAGCATATTATTATTGTCTCAGATGACCATTGTGTTTTCATCCTAAAGGAAAATTCCATCTCGAAAAACCACAATTTCGCCTTAAACAGTAAAAGTATGGCAACGCTTCTGGAAAAACAACAAACATGAAACTTCAAAAGTCCCCAAATACGTCATAAATTTTTGAGTGGAACTACCTTCTTTTTTGTATCATGAACGCAAGCGCATTACTATCTAGGTTTTCCCAAAATGGTGCTCCGTAGGTAGTTTTGAAAAGAAATAATAATAAGAATGAGATATAAAATTTAAAATTCATTGTGATATATCCCTTTGTTCACTTCAATTAAAATTGAGGTTGATATTGGAAAACAATGCATTTATATACTTACTTTTCTTCTTCTTATTCTCTCCCTCTAAAAATAAAAAAAACACTAAAGTTAAGATTTCTAATTCTATTTTATTTCATTATAAATTTCTACTTAGTTTGCTAAATTCATTCGCCTTTTTGGGGAGAAAAATGGATAACTGCTTTAAATGCAATAATCAATGTTTACCGAATGACTCTATAATATGTGGCATTTGTTCTAACAAAGTTCATGTGAATTGCTCTAATATTATGGGTAATGCAATTAATTTGCTCAAAAACAACAAAAATATTGTGTATAAATGTGACAAGTGTGTTGCTTTATTTTCGCGCGCCAAAATATTCAAAGCTCTCAAAAGTGTTGATATGCTACAAGATTTCTTTAAAATTCTCACAGCAAGTGAGAGGCAATCTGAGCTTACTGTCGATTCCAACAATGCAATCCGTACGCGCTCACAAACTAAGGTTGGCGCACCTAAGTCAATGCAAAAACAATCATCTCCTCTGCCATCTCCTGCTGCTCAGCTTGTGCATTCTGCTGACAGCGCTAAGAGAAGTTCACTATCTAATCTACCTGTGGGTGCTAATGATAATATTAATTGTATGACTGCAAACAATGAACCTCTGCATTCTGCTGAGATCGCTGAGACAAATAAATTACCTACTCTACTTGAGGGTGTTAATAATAATTCTGCTTGTGTTACTACAAATAATGATGCTGCTAACTCTATTGGTGTTATCTCTCAAACATTTGCGGGTGCCGCTGCCTCCGCTGCTGATCGTTTTCCATCGAATGAAGTTGGTATACAGGGACACAGAAAAATGTCGTTTAAATCAAACGCTGATAAGCCATATAATGTTGTTAGTGGTACTAATGTGAATGCTGATTTGGATGTTTTCGTGCGGTATAGATGGCTTCACTTATCTTCTTTTAAGCCGTCTGTTAAAGAGGATAACATTATTCAATATATTTCTCAACATACCAACATCGATCCATCAACAATTGCTTGCTTTAAGCTGATCAAAAGAGATGCTGACTTTAACTCTCTCGTAAGAGTTTCTTTCAAATTACGTGTTTTATCTACTGACTATAGCAAAGTTTTTGATGCTTCTCTGTGGCCAATAAATGTGTCTGTTAGACCTTTTAGGTTTTTTCCAAAGCGAGACCAAAATATGCAGGAAACATAGATACAATTGAGACCCTACAAGTTAGTCATAATAAGCGAATTCGTAATATTCATCTTAATCAAAATCTCAAAATTTATTATCAAAATATATCTGGTATGAGAACAAAAGCCAATTCTATTTATGCTGCTACATCTCAATGTGATTATGACGTCATCGTGTTGGTAGAGACATGGCTTAATGCTGATTTCTGCAGTGAGGAGTTCTTTAATAGGAGCTTTTATTCTGTTTTTCGAAGAGGCAAAGATGGTGTGGCAACGAATACTATGCGTGGGGGAGGTGTTTTGATAGCAGTAAAGTCCATTATATGTGCTGCTGAAGTAACTTTAAGTAATATTGATTCCTGTATTGAACAATTGTGTGTGTCAATTTCGAATGGTGATGATTTGCTTTTCATTTGTGTTTCTTATATTCCTCCTAATCGCTCTGATAATTTGTATTTTGATCATATTGATAATATTTTAAATTTAAATCTCCCCAATGATAATGCGCAACTCTGAGTATTGGGTGATTTTAATTTAAATAAAATTGCGTGGTCTACTATTGCTGATGAAGATATGCTTATTCCAAGTAATGTGAATAGGTGTAGTGAAATATGCGTAATTGATGGGTTATTTGGTATACAATTAATGCAAATTAATGGTTTTCTAAATGAGTTGAGCAGGATTTTGGATCTTATTTTCATTAGTCCTGATTTAAAATTTCAATTGTATAAGTCTGAGGTTCCTTTATCGGTGACTGATAAACACCACATTCCACTTATCTTGGATCTTGAGTTTTATAAATATCCAAATCTTTGCACTGACTCGATGCTTAAATTCGATTACTCGCGGTGTAATTTTGATCTTGTTAATGATCTAATATTAAGTGAGAATTGGCCAACCCTATTCGCAGATCGGTCTCTAACTGATTGTTTTGATATTTTTAAGAGTAAAATAAGTAGTATATCTTTCGGAAATATTCCATGTTTACCGCCAAGGGTCCATAAACTACCCTGGCATAATCGGAGCTTAAAAACATTAAAGAATCTTCGCAATAAATTTCATAAGCTTTATAAATGTTCTGGTAATTTGCAGCGGCTAAAAACAAGGAACAAAAAACACAAGGAAAGCTAGACGTCGAAAAGCTTCAATCACAACAGACTGCCAATGATTTCGCAACTCGACTCTCACACCTGCTCTCTGAGGGCACAACTCATCCTGAAGGAATACAGGAGCAGTGGGAGCATATCTCCAAAGCACTTCATACTGCCGCCGAGGAAAAAATTGGTTACCGGCGGCCACGAAAAAACAACTGGTATGATGAAGAATGCCGCGTCGCAACCGAAAGAAAAGACGCTGCCTACAGGGCTACGTTAAAAGCGAGCGCGACAAGAGGAGTGTGTGAACGCTATCGTGAGTTGAAAAGGGAAGCGAGACGCCTTTTCAGGAAGAAAAAAGCAGAAGCAGAAAGGCGCGAGTGCGAGGAGCTTGAGCTGCTAGCCACCAGGAATAACGCCCGAAAATTCTACCAAAAAATACGGCGACAGACGGAAGGTTTTAAGACCGGGGCAAACTCCTGTAGGAATGAAAACGGCGACCTTGTAACTGATGTCCAGAGAGTGCTTAGATTATGGAGGGAACACTTCTCTGCTCTCCTAAATGGAGGCAGCAATTCACCGCGCAGAGATGAAGAACCCGATCCCGCAATCGATGATGATGGAATATATGTCCCCCCGCCCGATTATGACGAAGTTAGAATAGCAATAACCAGATTGAAAAACAACAAGGCCGTGGGCGCTGATGGATTGCCTGCGGAGCTATTCAAGTTCGGCGGCGAGGAGTTGGTAAGGCGCATGCAGCAGCTTCTTAGCAAAATATGGGCGGACGAAAGCATGCCCGACGGTTGGAATCTAAATGTTCTTTGCCCAGTCCACAAGAAGGGGGATACTGCAAAATGCACCAACTATCGTGGAATCAGCCTTCTTAATATCGCATATAAGGTCCTTTCAAGTGTATTGTGCGAAAGATTGAAGCCCACCGTGAACCGGCTGATTGGACCTTATCAGTGCGGCTTCAGACCTGGTAAATCTACCATCGACCAGATTTTCACAATGCGCCAAATCTTGGAAAAAACCCGTGAAAAGAGAATCGACACACATCACCTCTTCGTTGACTTTAAAGCCGCCTTCGACAGCACGAAAAGGAGCTGCCTATATGCCGCTATGTCTGAATTTGGTTTCCCCGCAAAACTTATACGGCTGTGCAAAATGACGTTAAGTAACACCATCAGCTCAGTCAGAATTGGGAAGGACCTCTCCGAGCCGTTCGAAACTAAACGAGGTTTCAGACAGGGTGACCCCCTATCGTGCGATTTCTTTAATTTGATGCTGGAGAAAATTATACTAGCTGCAGAACTTAACCGCACTGGAACAATATACTATAAAAGCGTGCAATTACTGGCATATGCTGATGACATTGATATCATCGGCCTAAACACCCGCGCTGTTAGTTCTGCTTACTCCAAGCTGGAAAAAGAAGCGGTAAAGATGGGTTTGGTGGTGAATGAGGACAAAACGAAGTACCTGCTGTCATCGAGCAAAGAGTCAGCGCATATGCGCCTTGGCAACCACGCTACTGTTGGCAGCCATAATTTCGAAATAGTAAAAGACTTCGTTTATTTGGGAACCAGCATCAACATTAGAAACAACATCAGCACTGAAATCCAGCGAAGAATCAATCTTGCCAATAAATGCTACTTTGGACTAGGTAGGCAATTGAAAAGTAAAGTCCTCTCTCGGCGAACGAAAATCATACTCTACAAGTCACTTATCGTACCCGTCCTGCTATATGGGGCAGAAGCATGGACCATGACAACAGCAGATGAACCGGCTTTGGGAGTGTTCGAGAGAAAAGTTCTTCGAAAGATTTATGGACCTCTACGCGTTGGCGATGGCGAGTACCGAAGAAGATTTAATGATGAGCTGTACGAGCTATACGCAGACATCAACATAGTCCAGCGAATTAAAACGCAGCGGCTGCGCTGGCTAGGCCATGTTATGCGAATGAAAGATGATGCTCCGGCCAAGAAAGTGTTTCTATCGGAACCCGCCTATAGAAGCAGAGGTAGAGGGCGGCCCCCACTCCGTTGGAAGGACCAGGTGGAAAACGATTTAAACTCCCTTGGTGTGACCAATTGGCGCCGGTTGGCGGAGCGAAGGAGCGACTGGCGCGCCTTGTTGGACGGCCATAACCGTTTAGACGGTTAAGCGCCAATTAAGTAAGTAAGTAAGTAATTTGCAGCATAGAGTAATGTATGAGAAATACTTGACTGAGTTTAACTGTCTAAATAAATTTCTTTATAAAAATTATTTACTCGGGTTTGAAATGAATATTAAATCTAATCCCAAGGCTTTTAGGAGTTTTGTAAATTCAAAACGTTCTTCGTCAGTTATTCCGTCCAAAGTGTCTTACAATGGCATGAGTGCAAGCACCGCTAATGAAAGGGCAAATCTGTTTGCTGAATTTTTTAAGTCTAATTTTTTTGATAATTGTGTGCAGATTGATACTTCTAGTGCTGGGCAATTAGCTTCTTCGCTTGATTTTGGCTCCCTAGTTTTAACTGAGGATGATATTTTCGCAGCTATAAAAGACCTAAAATGCTCCAAGCAATTAGATGCTCATAATATCTCTGCTTTTTTTTCTCAAACAATGCACGTCATCTATAGTGTATCCGCTACTTTTGTTGTTTAATTTGTCTCTTAGGTCAGGTCATTTTTTAGATGAATGGAAAGTGACTTCTGTTACTCCAGTTTTTAAGAGTGGGAGTAAGAATCTGGTTTCGAACTATCGTCCTATCTCTAGAACTACTAATATTGCTAAATTATTTGAAATTATCATTAGCTCTAAATTGTCATTTGCTATCGAGCCCTATATTTCGTATACTCAACATGGTTTTATACCGGGCAGATCTACGGTCACTAATCTGTTTTCTCTAATTTTTGTTTTTCAGCCTTTGTTGAGGGCTCTCAGGTAGATACAATCTATACTGATTTGTCAAAAGCTTTTGATAGAGTGTCTCACGACTTATTAATTAAAAAACTTGAAAATTTTGGCTTTCATTCTACTTTCTTGTCATGGGTAAAATCATATCTAATAGATAGAATTAACTATGTTGTTGTTGATGGCGTAAAATCATTTTCATATAGAGCTACCTCTGGGGTTCCTCAAGGTAGTATCCTTGGTCCTCTATTTTTTGTTATTTTCATCAACGATTGATCAGAGTGTTTTTCCTTGTGTGAACATCTACTTTATGCCGATGATTTAAAAATTTTTAAAAAAATAACAAGCTTCTCTGATATTCAAATTATGCAAAATGAGGTTAACAAATTCCAGGAATGGTGTGATCGAAATATGCTTATGATCAATATCGAAAAATGTTGCTCGGTCACCTTCAACAAAATTAGATTGCCACTCATATCTTCGTACTCTATTTCTGGCTCTGTCCTCAGTTCTAGTTACAAAATCAAAGACCTTGGGGTTGTTTTTGACTCGAATTTCACGTTTATTGATCACTTGAATTACATTATACCTAAAGCATATTCCTCTCTAGCTTTCATTAGACGGAATAGTTCTGAATTTAAGGATCCTTATACTAAAAAATTGCTATTTAGTACATTTGTAAGGTCCAAATTGGAATATGCTTCTATAATCTGGAATCCGTTTTATGATGTGCATTCCAATAGACTTGAGCGTATACAAAAAAAGTTTCTAAAATTTGCATTATCCAGTATTAGGTTTAATATACCTATTCCATCTTATGTTCTGCGGTGCAGACTGATCAGTCTGCATACTCTTGCCAGTAGGCGATTGATATCTGGCTTAGTTTTGATTCGTGATGTTCTCAATGGAACTATTGATTTTCCGTTTTTATTGCGTTGTATTAAACTCAATGCTCCAGCCAGAAACTTACGACTTCATGATTTATTTGCTATTGACCTCTGCAAAACCAGGTATGCTCAAAATGAACCAATTATCAGACTGCTATCGGAATTTAATTTGTTATGTAGAGAAATAAATTTAGATATATTTGTAAATCGCAATGAATTTAAAGAAAAACTTTATATGTACTATTTTCAATATAATTAATAATCTATGTACGTTTTAGTCTATAAGGTTTCTAAACCATAGACTTAATAAATAAATCTAAATCTAAATTTAAATTACTATCAGATATGTATTTTAACAAAATATATGCTGATTTTAAAGCACAACGAATTTGTCGTTGGTTGATTTTCACATTACAATCAGTATGAAAATGATATTGACAACGCACAACATCTGGGTGTAAACTATATAATCTAGAGAAATTCATTCCATCACATCCTGTACTCTCCTCTTAAATGTTAAACACCGGTTTTGGAGGAACTCTGCTATCCATACACTTTTTTCTTGCCCCTTAACATAAACTTTTATGTTCTTCAATGTTGACATCAAATAGTTTTTTACAGATTAAAACTATCGCTTCCATAGGACCATAAAAAATTATGGTGGTGTAACATTAACCAATTATCTTGTCGTTGATTATCCTTACTCAGATCCAAAAATTCAAATGGAGCATATCGGAGCGCCAAGACAAAGTCGTGGGGCTCTGTATAAATCTGAGCCCCTTTAAAAATCTGAGCTCGATACTCTCGTGCATTGATGAACGTATGCCAACGAATTTGTTGAATGATCTTGTGAGGTGACATAAATTTCAGGTTAAGATTATTATAGAACTGGCCTCATTCCTACGACCAGACTCATCCCAGACTGCTCCGAAAGTAAGGAGTTGTTAGGGTGAGACATTTTTCCATATAAAATGCATACAAGCTCTAAGTTATTTTTCTTACAGATCAGCCAGAACACAAACAGGAGGAATGTGGAATGAGTAGTTAGGGTGAGTTATGCTCCGAGTTTTTCATACAAAACGCAAAAAGCTCTAAGCTTTTTCTTATAGATCAGCCAGAACACAAACCGGAAGATCAGTCAGAACACAAACCGCAAGAACGTATGCGCCTAAATGTAGGCAACGAAATTGTTGAATGATCTTGAGAGGTGGTAAAAATGCCAGGTCAAGATAAATATAGAACTGGTCTCATTCCTTCGGTCAGACTCAACCTATACTGTTCCGAAAATATTGAACTGCGCTCATTCCTAAGGCCAGACTGCTGACAGACTGGACCAAAAGTATTGAGTGTTTAGGGTGATACATGCACCGAGTTTTCCATACAAAATGTGATCCAGAACATACATAAACATACTACTTGGCGGGCTGCCATGAATTTTGTAATTGAAATTTAGGTAACTTCCCGATAAGCTACAAGTTTGAAACTTGGAATATAGTTCAGAACCCGATGACAATGCAATAATAAGAAAAAAACGTCGCTAGGTTGCGCAAGGATCGAGATATTCATAAAAATCGTCTTTCTGGTCCGATTTAGCTCACATTTGGAACACATAATACATACAAGAATATAAAGCGACCTATGAAAAAATTGCCGCTAGGTGGCGCAAGGATCGAGATTTCCCAAAAATCGTATTTGTGTTCCGATTTGGCTCATATTTGGAACACATAATACATACAAGAATAGGAAGCGACCTATGAAAGAAATCGCCGCTAGGTGGCGCAAGGATCGATATTTTCACAAAAATCGTATCTTTGCTCCGATTTGGCTCATATTTCGAAAGCATAATACATACAAGAATAGAAAGCGACCTATGAAAAAAATCGTAGCTGGGTGGCACAAGTATCGAGATATTCACAAAAATCGTATTTGTGGTCCGATTTGGCTAATATTTGGAACACATAATACACATAAGTGTATAAAGCGACCTATGAAAAAAATCTCCGCAGGGTGGCACAAGGATCGAGATATTCACAAAAATTATATTTGTGGTCCGATTTGGCTCATATTTGGAACACATAATACACTCAAGAATAGAATGCGACCTATGAAAAAAATTGCCGCTAGGTAGCGCAAAGATCGAGATATTAAAAAAAATCGTATTTGTGGTCCGATTTGGCTCATATTTGGAACAAATATTAAAAGTCGAGTAAAGTCTTTGGAAGGATTATGTATTGAAGATTGTAACAAATTGTCAGGAAAGAGTCCATGTAATAATGAGTCACTAATTGAACTAAATGGAATGAGAAATAATAGACAATTAAATAGGGACTAAAAACTTGAAAATAAAATAATTACAAAAAAATTTTTAAGTTAAACGGTTTTATTGAAAACAATACTTACATGAAGTAATAATAATACTAAAACCTAAAAAATAATCAGTTAGGTCCTAGGTACTAGTCATCGCACTCCTCATCAATCTAGGGCGTTGCTCAGACAATTAAATAAAAGCGTTGGACGCACCAAATTTCTATTGATAGTCATATATAAGCCCAACTGAACCTTAATCAGGTTACGCTACGCCTCACATTTGTAGAAAATTCACGCGTCCAACGCTTTTATTTAATTTTCTGATCAACGCCCTAGATTGATGAGGAGTGTGATGACTAATACCTAGGACCTACCTAGTTATTTTCTAGCTTTAATATTATTATTACTTCATGCAAATATGGTTTTCAATAAAACCGTTTAACTAAAATTTTTTTTAAAATTATTTTATTTGCAATAAAAGACACATTAGAGGGACTCATTAAAGCATATAAATTTATAAAGTGTAAAATTATATCCGTTTACACTGTTATATGATAAACTTAATTGTCGATAAGCTGTATTATTTAAAAAAAAATGTATGATTATTACACAAATAAAAAAAGCCAAGATGGAGTGAGAAATCAAAGCTAAAACGTCGGCACAAAGCTATTCTTGTAAATTACTTGCTGATGTTGGAAATTTCTGAAGAAAATGACGGAGATTATATCTCCCAGGTTGCATTCCTTTAAGTTTAGCGCATTTACACGATAAAATGTTAGCGTAAATTTACACAATTGTGTAAATGAATTTTCATACAAAATTTGACAGTTCGTTTACGCACTAGATAAATTTATACTTTAACACTTTATAACGAATTTATAAGGTTTAATTAGTCCCCCTGTTATATGTAAAAGAAAACCTAAATCTGTTTTGCTTTGTTTTTGTTTTGCGAAAAATATTGAAAATCAAAACAGTCAATTCCGTACAAAGCAACACGTATGTATGTATGTAGTTTAAACATCTATTTAACGCACTATTTCTTGGCGGCCGCCGTGGTGTGCTCCGCCTATCGCAGCGAAGATCACGCTCCGCCGAAAGCAATATAAAAATTGTAGAAACAAGTTTTTCCAATTAAAACAAATATTTTCTAAGCGGCGTCGCTCCTAGGCAGAGTTTGCCAAGCACTCCGAGTGTATTTCTGTCATGAAAAGCTTATCAGTGGAAACTCATCTGCCTTGCAGATGCCGTTCAGAATCGACATAAAACAAGTAGGTTCCGTCCACCCAATTTGGATAAAAAATTGAAAGGAGCACGACGCAAATTGGATGAGAAGCTCGGCCTAAAATCTCTTCGGAGGTTATCGCGCCTTACATTTATTTATTTTTATTCTTCATGGTAATTTATTTTTTTTATATGGAGACAAAACTATAAAGGATATCAGCTTGCCTAAATATAACCGCGGCATATCAGACGTAGAACTCGAGTAATATATGTACGTTATAGTTCTGCTTCAGTGTAAAAGAAAATGCTGGAAACATTTTTCTTATAGATGCGCCTGGGGGACACATAAAACCTTTGCGACTTGACTTATTTTAGCTAACGTTCGTGTTGGAAATAAAGGTGCTATTAAAGTTGCTCCTTCAGGCATTGCTGCTTCTCTTTTACAGGGATGAAGAACTTCTCAAGCCAGCTTTAAGCTGCCACTTAATTTTTCACCGCAACAAAAGTGTGCATGCTCGATTAAATAAAAATTTTCCCACGGCTGATGATCTTATTAACAGATTGCCAAATATATTGTAACGAATTTTCTGCAAATCCTCTTATTTGCAATCCTCTGCTAAGTTCGAATCACTAAACTGTTGAATAAATAACTCCAATATTGAATAATGGAAAAATAGCCTTTATTAAAGTACTTCACAATAACAACACAACTACGTGCACAAATTATTGCTCTCTCTTGTGACAACTCAGATAAGATATATGCATGTGTTTGTGCATTGCCGCTCCGCTGCCCGTATACGTACATATGTGTAGACGCAATTATTTATTCGTTTATGTAGATACATAATGGCTGAATTATTGATGTGAATGTTTGAAGTTTACAGTCTCTCGCGCATACATAAGCGTATAAGTAAATGCATCTGTGTGTGACATCTTTCGGCTGCCTTATATATGTGTATACATGATTTGATTATTGACGTAAATACTGCTTATCGTGGCCTTGGCATCGCCTTAGTGATGGTATAACTTAGTGATGTTAATATTCGTGGCAATATGTATAACTAGTTTGACGAAGTGACAGATAATGAATACGTTGTTCACTATACAACGGAGTTTCATAGCTCTCTCAACCCCTCCGGGCTACCACCATATGAAGTAGAATTGGTATTCCAGTAATACTTCTGCAAAATCTCAAGTCTTCCAATTTATGCAACGCTTTATGTTAGAGGGGTCCTGTTGAGTCGCATGCAGTTGGCAGATATTCCTAGCGTTAAAATCCAAATAAAACACCAATTGATGATAGCGCTGAAATCTTTATTAATTTTCAGTAAAGATTGCATATTAAATATTCAATTGTTTAGAACAGGCATCGGCGTTTCATACATCTTAAGATGGTGAGCAGCTCACACAGATAGCCTGCGCTCTTTGTTTAGTGAATGGTTCAGTCTGCAATGAGCAGTTGGCGTGTCAACATCGAGTGTTGGTATCGCTAGTTGCGCAGCGAAAAATGTATGCACGTATTTACGTAAATACATTTTATTAATATGAATTAATTTAACTAATTTAATATGAAAAAATGCAACTCTCCTCAAAAAGTTTTAATTTTTTTGTTGCATTCAACTTATTTAAGTTTTTATGCGAACTTTCAAACTGTCGTTTGATGTTATTTACATACGTCGCTGAAAATATTTTGTAGCATAAACCCCATTGAATTTGCCCAAAGGCGTTGTTCAACATAAAATATTCGCTTGCCATTGTGCGCATCAATAATTTATTATTTATTGCGTGCTTAGCCGTTGCAGTTTTACAAGCGAATGATCAGTGAATCAATTGGTTCGTATGATCAAAGCGCTCTCACTAATACATCCACACAACATTTTTGCCGACACTTGGTTTAGAACTTACATTTGTGCTCTCTATGTGCTATATATATTTATGCACACGCTCACTCTTCAAATTCTCAAGACTGAATAATTATGATGAAAGGGCAAAAAATCAATTTAGCTTTCAGTAAAGGAATTTTACCTAGCGGTCAACTAACGGCTGTATATGTCGGTGAATATATTCGAATTGCAGCGTATGTACATGCATTCGTACATTTGTATTTGTACACAAATATGCACGTACATATGGGAATACAAGTATACAGGTACATATGAACATATGTATAAATTATGTGGACCGAAATTGAGGCGATGGAGAGCGGATAGTAACTAAAAGTGAGAAATATCAAAGGCTGCAGGAAGTATCTTTTACTATTTCGAAATTATGGCTGCCAACAGTAGCGTGATTGCCAAGGCGCGTATGCGCTGACCCTTTGCTCGATGACAGCAGGTACTTCGTTTTGTCCTCATTCACCATCAAACCCATCTTTACCGCTTCTTTTTCCAGTCTGGAGTAAGCAGAACTAACAGCGCGGGTGTTTAGGCCGATGATATCAATGTCATCAGCATATGCCAGTAATTGCACGCTTTTATAGTATATTGTTCCAGTGCGGTTAAGTTCTGCAGCTAGTATAATTTTCTCCAGCATCAAATTAAAGAAATCGCACGATAGGGGGTCACCCTGTCTGAAACCTCGTTTAGTTTCGAACGGCTCGGAGAGGTCCTTCCCAATTCTGACTGAGCTGATGGTGTTGCTCAACGTCATTTTGCACATCCGTATAAGTTTTGCGGGGAAACCAAATTCAGACATAGCGGCATATAGGCAGCTCCTTTTCGTGCTGTCGAAGGCGGCTTTAAAGTCGATGAAGAGGTTATGTGTGTCGATTCTATTTTCACGGTTTTTTTCCAAGATTTAGCGCATTGTGAAAATCTGGTCGATGGTAGATTTACCAGGTCTGAAGCCGCACTGATAAGGTCCAATCAGCCGGTTCACGGTGGGCTTCAATCTTTCGCACAATACACTTGAAAGGACCTTATATGCGATATTAAGAAGGCTGATTCCACGATAGTTGGTGCATTTTGCAGTATTCCCCTTCTTGTGGACTGGGCAAAGAATACTTAGATTCCAACCGTCGGGCATGCTTTCGTCCGCCCATATTTTGCTAAGAAGCTGCTGCATGCGCCTTTCCAACTCCACGCCTCCGAACTTGAATAGCTCCGCAGGCAATTCATCAGCGCCCACGGTCCTGTTGTTTTTCAATCTGGTTATTGCTATTCTAACTTCGCCATAATCGGACGGGGGACATATATTCCATCATCATCGATTGCGGGACCGGGTTCTTCATCTCTGCGCGGTGAATTGCTGCCTCCATTTAGGAGAGCAGAGAAGTGTTCCCTCCATAATCTAATCACTCTCTGGACATCAGTTACAAGGTCGCCGTTTTCATTCCTACAGGAGTTTGCCCCGGCCTTAAAACCTTCCGTCTGTCGCCGTATTTTTTGGTAGGATTTTCGGGCGTTATTCCAGCTCAAGCTCCTCGCATTCACGCCTTTCTGCTTCTGCTTTTTTCTTCCTGAAAAGGCGTCTCGCTTCCCTTTTCAACTCACGGTAGCGTTCACACACTCCTCTTGTCGCGCTCGCTTTTAACGTAGCCCTGTAGGCAGCGTCTTTTCTTTCGGTTGCAACGCGGCATTCTTCATCATACCAGTTGTTTTTTCGTGGCCGCCGGTAACCAATTTTTTCCTCGGCGACAGTACGAAGTGCTTTGGAGATATGCTCCCACTGCTCCTGTATTCCTTAAGGATGAATTGTGCCCTCAGAGAGCAGGTGTGAGAGTCGAGTTGCGAAATCATTGGCAGTCTGTTGTGATTGAAGCTTTTCGACGTCTAGCTTTCCTTGTTCCATTGCATGGTCGCCAAAATATCGATCGAACGCCACACCCAGTATTTTTGGGTGTAAGACAGTCGGTACCGTAATGCTATCGACGTGGATGTCCAATATGGTCGACATTTGCGAGTCCATGTTGTAAATAAGGTCGCTGATGATTTGGTCGGTGACAATGTCAGGTTTCGCGAGGCGAAAAAATGGAGAGATCAGGGAGATAGCAGTTTTTTTTCTGACAAAGCTCATCGATGTGTGGGCCTGGCCCTGTGGCCTTTATTGTGCAGTCATCGGCGTAGGACACAATAGTGACTCCTTCTGTTGGCGAAGGTAGCTTCGATATGTAGAAGGTAAACAAAAGGGGAGATAGGACACAACCCTGTGGCACCCCTTGTTTAATTCTTCTGGGCTTATATGTTAGGTTAGGTTAGACTGATTGAGTCCGTAGTGTTACCAGAAGTTTCTTTGAATGCCCAAAATGAAAACCCTATCAAAAATCAGGACCAGGTTATAAAATAACTCCGTCCTCTTGGCAAATACTAGAAGCTTCCAAGGACTTAAGCCACTTGCTGCTTCTAGATCTGACAGCTGTATCACTCCTAATAGCTGGAGACTAAGCCTTCCAAGTGCAGAGCACGAGCACTGAACGTGCTCGATCGTTTCTTCCTCCAACCCGCACTTCCTACATCAGCTATCACTGACCAAGCCTAATTTAAAGGCGAGACGCCAGAATGCACTGTCCAGTCAGAATACTCGTCATGAGTCTAAAGTCTTCTCTTTTTAATGAAAAAAGAAACTTTAGACTAAGGTTGTAAGACCTACACATAATCTTCGACACTTTACAGCCCCACACTTGAACACACGCCTTTCCAGCTTGGTCGATCATGTGCACCTCTCGCCTTCGCTTAATCTCGCCCAGTCTAATTGGGACGTCTACGGAGCAAGCTTCAAGAGATGTGCCCTCTTTAGATAGTTCTTCCGCTTTTTCATTCCTATCTATTCCCATATGCCCTGGGACGCAATATAGATGTATGCTTCTCCCCAGGGACTGCTTACACTATAACATGCATTTAGATGCTGTGCTATGCGAGATTATTGCCTTAATTGCGGCTTGAGTTGTTCTCTTTCAGGGTTTCTACTACTTTGGTTACGGCTAATATTTTCGCTTGAAAAACGCTACAGTAATCCGGCAGGCTATAGAATCTACTTATTTCCAGATCAGCACAGTATACCGCAGATCCTACTCCTTCCACTATTTTGGAACCATCTGTGTACACATGTATCGCCTCGTCCGCCATTTGCGCACCCTTGCGCATACCTTCTACCTCTATTGTGGCCTTAAGATCTCCCTCGAAGCGCAGATAGGGAATCAGGTAATCTGTTCATCTTGTGATTGATGACGCTATACTACTATGGCCATATCGTCGGCGCTCAAGCTGCCCCGAGGCACCGAGCCTGGTTGCAGTTGTTAATGCTATGTTCTTTGCTACCAGGTCAAACAAGTACTCCATAATACAGAATAGGGCTTACAATTGCTGTTAAAACCCAATAAGAAAGAGTTGGCTATAAGCCCCACGTACACCCCAGCACTCTTTTACGTGCATAAAGTGCCATTGACGCTTTCTTCACCCTGTCCTCCGCGATTAGTTTCCATGACAGCTTACTGTCTAGGATGATTCCTAGATATTTTGTGTAAGGTTTCTCCTGTAGGGCCACCCCTACTAACTTAGGCCTGATCCAATTTGGGACTTTGTACCTCTTCGTAAACAAGACCATATCCGTCTTCTCCACGTCAACTCGACATTTGATGCCCAGGTATGAATATCCCGAAGCGCCCGATCCATCAAAGAGCTGATCGTTGGAAGGCACTTTCCACTTATGACAATTGCAACGTCATCTGCGTAAGCCGTAAGTTTTACGGGTCCCTCATCGAATGGCCTCAGCAGTTGGTTGATGACCAGCGTCCACAGTAGAGGTGATATCACCCCTCCCTGCGGCGTGCCTCTGTCCACTGGTTTCGTGGCCTTGTACAATCCCCATTGTGATATAATCTTCCTGCAATTTAACGTGCAACCGATTCATCCGGTTATGGCTAGATGTACTTTAATGTTATTAAGACCATCCATAATCGCCCATTAAAAACATTATTGAAAGCCCTGGCAATGTCCAAAAAGACACCTAGAGCATATTCCTTATATTTCAGGGATTTCTCTATGCTTATTATCACCTTATACAACGCGGTGTCTACCGACTTGCCTTTGGTGTACGCATGCTGTGTTGTGGAGAGCAGCGTTTCATCTACGTTAGAATTTATGTACACATCTATCAGCCTCTCAAAGGTTTTGGGCAGAAATGATGTTAAGCGAATGGGTCTATAGTCTTTGGGATATACGTGACCGATCTTCCCCGCCTTTGGTAGGAAAGCTACACGAGCAGTTCTCCAAGAGTGCGGTACATGATTCAGCCTTATGCACCCATCGAATATAATTTTAAGCCATTCCACGACTGCCATATTTGGAACTTGTAGCATGGCCGGGAATATACGATATTGGTCCGGCGATTTCAACTTAGAAAACGTCTTCACTGCCCATTCGATCTTGGTATCGGTCACCAAGCCCAGTACTACCTGTCCGTGATCGAAATTTTAGTGATGTCTGCTGGCTCTTCTAAACCGTCACCTATGGGATATGTGTGTTGGAAAGCACCTCAAGGGATTCCTCACTATTACGTGACCATTCCCCGTTCTCTTTCTCTATTAGTCCCTGGACTATGTTTCCTCTTGCTAGGACTTTTTTGAACCGTGCTGTTTCGCTGGAGCACTCTATGTCCGTACAGAAACTTTTCCATGAGATTCTCTTCGCCCTTGAAATTTCACACTTGTAGATCCTCGGTAGATCCCTGTACTCGTCCCGATACGCTTCGCTTTCCGCAGTCTTTGTGAGCTTAAACATTTCTTTTACCTGTTTTCTTATAAGACTCAGCTCATTGCTCCACCATGGCGGCTTTGCTTTTCCTCTGAATCTTCTTAGGGGGAAAGCTTTGTTATACGCAATCATAAGCGTCCTTGTTGGGAATTCATTCGACACCCCAGTTTCTCCACATTGGCAACCTCTTTGGGTTGTCCCAGTTTTGTTTCTACCTGTTTCTGAAATTTAGTCCAGTTCATTAGCCTAGGGTTTCTAAAGGTTCCTACCTTCTCTAGCGTCTTTAGGGGGATGCTTAAGCTGATATACGCATGGTCGGAGAAGGATGGTCTATCAAGAAGCATCCGATCATTCTTTGATATATCACGATCGGAGCTCAATGTAATATCCAGAACATTTCTGGATATTGGACCAATGAATGTAGAGACATTTCCCCTGTTAGCTCTCTGCAAATTGGTTTCCAGGATGAAACAAATAGAGATTCACCTCTCTCGTTAGTATCTGCTCCTCCCCACGCATTGTGGTGCGCATTTGCATCTGCGCACATACCAACCGCCCTTTGCGCCCTTCCTCCTGTACTAGCCTTTGCACTCCATCGGTGGAATCTCCTCAGCATGGCCCATGTACCAGGATGCCAGGATAAATGCCTGCTTATTATTTTCGTCAACGTCCACCACTACGAAGTCCTCAGTAGTATGATTAGGCAGCATATATGAATGCACCTGCTTCCTTACCATTACTGCAGCTCGCACCCGTCCTTCCGTTTGCGCGTAGTAAACGCCAAACCCGCGCGCGCTAAGTCCAGAAACCTTTCCTCCCAATGAGAGCCACGGCTCATGGATCAGCGCCACGTCAAACGAACCCTCCTCAAGGGTTAGGAGGAGCTCGCTTGACGCCACTTTACTGTGTTGTTGGTTTAGGACTCTCATCACCATTGGGCTGTATGCTCTTCTCCAGCACCTTCGTCGTGACGTCGTCATCCTCCCCTTGCCCTTTTGGTTTAAAGTATTCGAGGCCCCCTTCAGCCTCTCGTAACTGTTGGGCCGGGTGTTCCTCTGTGCGAGCCAGAGGACCATTTGGCGGTTGGTCCTGTTCTAACACCTTCGTGATGACGTCGGCTACCTCCACCTGTGTTTTATCTCTTAGGTTTTTGAGGTCCTTTTCGACTTCGCCCACCTCCAGCGTATTAGGAGTTTCATCCTCGGGACTTCTTTTCCCGAGTCGCATGTAAATTTTGCCTGTGCCAAAGGACATTTTGCCAAGCTGCGTGTACAATAGATTCTGCGCCTGTTTATTTGGAGATATAGAACTGGCCTTCGTCCGTAGGCCGAGATACAGTAAGTAGGTACCTTTCAATCCTGTGTCGGTATGTTCGGATTCTGATTCTGCAGAAGAGCCAGTGTATCCTCCGACTAAATCACGCATGGTATCCATACCTTAACTTTTAGTACAGCCGGTATTTGCGCTTTATCCACCACCTCAAACCGCGCGTTCGTGCCTTGCCTTTGGAGGTTTTGAACCAATGCCTCCAGCCACCGCAAGCTCGCGATGCTGTCGCGCGCTATCATCTTCACGCCATTATACCATCCCCTCGAATTAAAGGTTGGAAGGGGCTTATTTGGTTGTTTCCGCATCATCTTAAGCATTAAGCTAACAAGCTCCCTTTCTACAGATCTCGACCTTTCAGTAGTCATCTGTCCGAGAGGACTGCTACGATCAACCAGCGCCACAGTAAGTGACTGCTTTGCCACATCACTCATCTTCTCGGGAAAAGCCGGAGTCTTTGTGTTATCTCCCTTTGGCACCTCCGAGAAAGCCGGAGTCTTAGCGCTAACTCCCTTTAGCACCTCCGAGAAAGCCGGAGCCTTAGCTTTATCTCCCTTTGGCTTATCTTTTACTTCCGTAGTTAGAACTTCCCTCTTACTTGCAGCTTTCGAGGTAGTTGCTACCTCGCTATTGGGGCCCATCTGACTTACAGCTTTCGGCCTACTTGTCTTGTCTGTGCGACTACCCTGCCTCGCGGCTCTGGGACTGGGTCCTTTCTGCCTCTTGAAAACAGGCTTTTCGCCTTTCGCCGAACGCTGTCTTTTCATTCTGCCATTCGACGCTTCTTCCTCCTCGTAGTGGTTGCAGAACCGAGGGTTTCTCGCAGCAAACCTTTTGAGCTGGCTTCGACATAGTTCTACCGCCTCGTGGGCCCATTCCAAGCGCTCAATCTCCACTTCTGTTGGATCGGCCACTGCTCCCAAGCGTTGTACAATTCTTAATGCTGCACGGTACCGCGAGAGAGCTCTTTTACTTCCTCTGCTCCGTACCCTTCTCCACTCTTCTACTCCGTTTTCATTTGTGTTCTTCTCCAACACAGAGTTCATTGAATCAGCACTACTCTCGTTCCTCGAGCCCGACTCATCGCTTAATACGTGTTTGTCGTCCTTGGCTTGCGACTCAGTCCTCCTCTTATCATATTGCTTATTATAATTAGGTAATGAGTCGTTCATCTTGGTCGTACGACCACCTGCCCGACAAGGTAGGCTCAGCGGTCCAGTATTATATGCGACGAAAGAACCGTCCGCCATAGCAGCGTCCCTTACTGTGGTTAGGCCATCAATACTTTCCGAGGTGGCCCGGTATCGGGAAGGCTCCGTTCGAATACATGCGAAACTTTCCCCTGGCTGCAAATCGCCCAATAGGCACGGACCGCATAACACCCTGGATTAGGGGGTTGGCAGTTCTTGGTCACCGACTTCCCGCCGCCCTCCTATGAGGCGAAACGAACTAGATGTCAGTCCTAAACAGCTTCGCCTCATAGTCGGGCTCTATGAAATTCGGCTAAGCCCTCACACCAACTACAATGTGCCTACCCTAGTGGGGGAGGCTTAGATGTTACGTTCGTGAAATGCACCGAGGCCTGTCGCTAGATAGATTATTTGCGGTCCACTTGAAGCAAGGGAGAACCATTCGAAGTCTTGCAGTAACGTGCCGTGTTTGACTTTTGAAAGGTCTAGCTCTTAGAGTACTGTTCCGTGGTGGGGTTTTTATTCAATCCGTAATCATTTGTATGTTGATGAAGTTTAGCGCTGTGGTAGTTCTAAGTAGTCTTCGAAAGCCATGCTGATGGTTCGAAAATCGTAAGTTTGCAGTGAAATAGGGAAAAGAATTGCTTTAAGTGTCTGGGCTACTGGTGCTTAGAGAGATACCGGACGACAAGATTTTCCTTTGTTGTCTGGTTTCTAAGGCTTTAGTAGCGATGTCACCCAGGCTGAAGACATGCGCTAAATATTTAAATCCATCTTTTCCAAGTTTTTTAAGCATCGACATGGCTATGCCGTCTGGGCCCACTGCTGTAGATAGTTTAGTATGAACGATGGCATATTCAACCTCTTTGGATGTGATAATTACAGGAGACCTGCTGTGTTAATACTTGTGCGCGCGTCTGTTGGCCCGCCGTCCGGCTTTGTCTACCGTGAGATGCATTACGTACTGTCGACAGAAAGCGAACTCGCATTTTGCCATTTCAGTGTAACCCCATTTAATTTGTTACGTCCCTCCCAAAAATTTATATATATGTAAATGTTTTTACTTAGAAGCAAAACGAAAACGTTCGATCTTGGTGCTTATACAGTTAACGCAAAAGCTTAAAATGTCATTATTTACATCTTGTTCCTAATTTTAAATTAGGGATATTCTCTTTGTCCAGAATCCACAGAATACGTGAAAGTTTTTAATTTTTCTGTCAAAAGTTTTATACGCCTAACAACAAATTAAATTTCTGAAATATTTCTACGGTGTCTACGTTTTTTTAAACGGCTTTATTTAGCTTGACTTGACAGACTGGTTGGTTGGCTGGCTGGCACGAATTTCAAAATTGAAATTTAAGTAATTTCCCGATAAGCTACAAGCTTGAACAAGTTCAGAACCCGATGACAATGGAATAATAAAAAAAAAAAATCGCCGCTAGGTGGCGCAAGGATCGAGATATTCACAAAAATGGTATTTGTGGTCCGATTTGGCTCATATTTGGAGCGCATAATACACACAAAAATAGAAAGCGACCTATGAAAAAAATCGCCGCTAGATGGCGCAAGGATCGAAATATGCCAAAAATCGTTTTTTGGTCCGATTTGGACCATATTTGGAACACATAATACATACAAGAATAGAAAGCGACCTATGAAAACAATTGCCGCTAGGTGGCGCATGGATCGAAATATTCCAAAAATCGTATTTTAGTCCAATTTGGCTCATATTTGGAACACATAATACATACAAGAATAGAAAGCGACCTATGAAAAAAATTGCCGCTAGATGGCGCATAGATCGAGATATACCAAAAATTGTATTTTGGTCCGATTTGGCTCATATTTGGAACACATAATACATACAAGAATAGAAAACGACCTATGAAAAAAAATCGCCGCCAGGTGGCGCAAGGATCGAGATATTGAATGATGATTGATATGAAACTTGGAATATATTTCGGAACCCGATGGCAATGCAATAATAAGAAAAAATCGCCGCTAGGTGGCGCAAAGATCGAGATATTCACAAAAATCGTATTTGTGGCCCGATTTGGCTCATATTTGGAACACATAATGCGTACAAGAATGGAAAGCGACCTATGAAAAAAATCGCCGCTAGGTGGTGCAAGGATCAAGATATTCACAAAAATCGTATTTGTGGCCCAATTTGGCTCATATTTGGAAAGCATAATACACACAAGAATAGAAAGCGACCTATGAAAAAAATCGCTGCTAGGTGGCGCAAAAATCGAGATATTAAAAAAATCGTATTTGTGGTTCGAATTGGCTTATATTGGGAACACATGATATATACAAGAATAGAAAGCGACATATGAAAAAAAATCGCCGATAGGTGGCGCCAGGATCGATATGTTCACAAAAATCGTATTTGTTATCCGATTTGGCTCATATTTGGAACACGTAATACATACAAGAATAGAAAGCGACCTATGAAAAAAGGCGCCGCTAGGTGGTGCAAGGATCGAGATATTCACAAAATTATATTTGTGATCCGATCTCGCTCATATTTGGAACACATAATACATAAAAGAATAGGAAGCGACCTATGAAAAAAATCACCGCTAGGTGGCGCAAGGATCGATATATTCACAAAAATCCCAGCTTGTCCCGGCTTTATATCTGCTTCTTCTTTGTTCCACTTCATACGCTGCTGAAGCTCTCGCAAGTAGTCGCGTTTCCATTGTTGCCAAAATTGATTTTTGAGAAAGGTAAGTTGTTGAAAAGATGTCAGTGAAGCCATGTTTCTATTAATATCGACTTTTTCAAATGGTATAACCGTAAGTGGTTTCCCTATTGCCCTGGCGTTAACGCAGGCTCGTCGTTGACGTCTGTCGAAAGTGCAATTATGGGACGAGAATTTGGAATTGCTTCAATTTCTACAAGAAGCGTTTGAAGCTCTTCGTATGCTAATTTTGCCTGCCCCATGTTTTTTACTAAAAGTGTTTTTGCTGATTTCACCGCTGCCTCCCAGAGGCCACCGAAGTGTGGAGCTTTAGGAGGTATGAATCGAAATTCTAGGCCAACTTCGTTGTTGTAATGCAACACTGCATCCAGACACTTTTCGTTAAAGTGATTAGTTTGAATTCTTTGAGTTTATTATGCGCAACCACAAAGTTTGTTACATTTTCGTAATATAAACGAGATGGTGTGCCACGCCGAGATACGAATCGTTTTAAACACAGCAAAAAGGCATTCGTTGACAAATTGGAGACAAGCTAAATGTGAGTGGCCTTTGAAGAAAAACATACGAAAATGGCCGCATACGTCTTATATGGAGGCTTGCCTCGAATACGAAACGAAGTAAGAAATGGGCCGCAAAAGTCTACTCCACATACGGCAGAATGAATCTGAGCAGTTAGGCGATCTGCAGGCCCCATGATTTGGCTCATAAGTTTGGGTTTATAATGGAAGCAATGTTCGCAATTGCGTACTGTTTTACGCACAAGTTCGCGGGCATTGATCACCCATACTAAGTAAAATCTTTGCTTCTGCATGTAGATTTGATTCATACAAAAATGAAATATACAAATGTGTGAAATGGTGAGTTGAGTTTTCGGAAGAAGAGCTGGATGCTTCTCTTCATAAGGTATGTCAGCATTTCGAAGACGACCACCAACTCCAAGGATGAGGAAGCTTCTGTTCCCAAATCTCATATCATGGAGAAACGGGGAAAGACGTTGAAGATTTGCCGTTAAAGGTTTGCCCTTCTTAAGGCTTTCGATTTATTGTTTGTATTCAAGACTTTGTTTATAGGATACGATTTGCCAGAAGGTTTGGTCAAGTTCACTTGAAGCTGCATGAACTGCCTTCTGTGTGAAGTAGTTTGCTCTGGGCGGAACCCGATTAAAAACGCGATATATATATGAAATTATGCGAAGAACTTTACGAAACGAGGAGCAGGATTCAATGATAGTGTTAAAAATGGCTTCTTCACTATTAGCCGTGTTTTTTAACACGCGTATATCCGTTTACGCTTAAACTTTATATTGACTACTAAGTGACAAACTATAAATACACCTCTGAAATTGCTGCGCATAAATTTTGTCCCACTAAATTTCAATACGCATTATACTCAGATGTAACTGAAATATGTGTCTTTGTTTCACCCTCTACACTAATTCTATGTATTCTATGTGTGTCCACAATTCATCGCAACTGATTCAGCTATATGTAATACCCTATGGCCATCAGAGCGTTGCGTCTCCGCTTTTCGGTACACCCTGTTGCTGTAGCTAGTTGTTTAACCACAGCCGCTAGATGGGTCTCCTAAGCATTATCTAAGCGAAGATAGGCGTTTTTTTACACGCGCAAACGAAACGTATACGCGCGTGTTAAAAAACACGGCTATTATCAATGTTACACTTGAAAGTTACCGTTATTGCTACCGCAGTATATTTTACAATTTTATTTCATAATAATGGGGTGTACCCTAATTTATCTTTATGCAAATGCAATTTTGGATCATTTATATTTCTTACATATGTATATATAGTCATGAATTCTCACTTAAATATTCGAATTCTCTCATTTTGATCATATTATAGCACATATATGTACGTGTATACATTCCCAATTGCACAATTTTATAGTTTTTCTCATTGCATACTTATAGGAGTATCTCAGATATATGCATGTGTTCGTGCATTGACTCTTCGCTGCTCGTATACGTACATGGTACATATGTGTAGACGCAATTATTGTTTCGTTTATGTAGATACATAATGATTGAATTACTGATGTGCATTCACGTCACTGCTTAGCATCGGCTTAGAGACGATAGCATCGCTCAGTGCTGCTAACATTCGTTACAGTATAATTTTATTCAATCCCTCAAACAATTTAGTTGAAAAATCTCTGTATTAATACCGTTTGTTTGAGTAAGCGTTTTTCGCTCAACTTTTTGTTTCTAAAGTTATTTCCATGATATTTTATTTGCGAACCACTTTCAGCCGAACCCAGGACCAACGACGGGAACGTAGTGGTTATATGGTCCCATTTGTTTTTTTTTTTTTTTTTTGCTTTTTATAATATTTTTGTATTTTCTTTTATTTTATGTTTTTTTTATTTTTTTTTGTTTTTTTTTTGTATTTTTTTTATTTTATGTTTTTTTTTTTTTTTATTTTTATGTCTTTATGTAGAATCATAAGTGGAGAGAAGAAAATTCAACTACCGCTATTAATAATTGTGTTGAATATGACTTATGTTGAATACTTGTTACACTATAACGTTTCCAGAATTTCATAAAATCACGATGCATAGACTCTCCGCTTTGCTCCGACCAATAGCCTAATCCATTATTGTTATCTATAAAAAGTAAACTTTCTTTATTGTGAGAAAGAATTATATGAATTTTTAGTGTTTCAGTAAGTTTGTCGATGCTTTTCAAAGCATAATCTAAATTTTTTATATGAGTATCAAGTAAGCTCCCAACTTTTCCAGATGTAAAACAGCAATCGAGAATTTCGTTCATTTCTTTTAAAGCATTAACATAGGGTATAAGTTTGTAAATACCTACCTTTTCGTATATTTCTAGATCTAAGAACTTGACTGCCTCTTTTAATAACGTTCTACAAGCATTTCCTTCGAATGCATCTCCATGGTAGTTTTTAGAAATCAGATTTAGTTTCTTAGGCCACAATAAAGCTTTCTCTTTACCCACAAGACCAACTAATCCCTTCCAGAAAAGGTGGTTTACAAAACCATGTAAAATATAAAGCTCAGGTATAATGCACTTTTGTAAAACATAAACATAGTCATCTTCATCAAAAATAGGAGGATTCGCTGTACTGTGACTTTCCATACTAAACTTTTTATTCTTACCTGAAAGACAATACTTTTCATAATCAGCTCGTAGATTTCCATAAGTTTTTAATTGCATACAATTATTTATTTCTGAAGCATCCGTTGCATCCGTTAAACTCATTGTGTCAATATCACTTTCAGTACCTCTTAAAGTTCTTAATGAAACAAAACAGTATGGACAGGGATACATAGAAGTTGCCGTTTGCTGCCCATTAATTAATAACAAGAGCTTAAAATCTGCAACAAACTTTAATGAAATATTATTAATCTTTGTTAAGTCAACTAAAAGTTTAACATTATCATAACTTTTTTTATTTGTGGAACTATACATAATAATATCAATTTATCGACACTAGCCAACTTACTTTTTTTCCAACAGTTCCACCTTCAGAGTAAAGCGATCTATTAGCATATTCGTTTGAATTATCTAAGCTAAACTCGTCATTTTGAGGACTTGTACAATTTAATTTAGGCGAATAATTTTCAGGCAGGATTGTTAAGCTAATCTTAAAAAAACCTTGACCTGAATCAGCCATAACTTTTACAATGCAATTTTCTACCAAATTCCTACTGTCTATAACCGAAGCAAGCAGTTCTTCAGCATTAGCAAAACCGACTGGCCGTGCCTGCTTGTTTGCTGTACCTTCCCAGTCAAATTTATACGAATTTACTTTATATAAATTGCTTAGAACTTTTGATGGAAGAGACATATGCTGTTTATATTCCTTAGGAATCGACTTTCTGCCTACATTACATCTTATAAAATGTGTTATTACCTTCATCTGATTTTGCGATGCTGAGATTTTTACTCTAAAGCTATCTAAACTGTCATTACTAAAAGACAACTCTTTTTATACTCAGTTGAGCAGAGCTCACAGAGTATATTAACTATGATTGGATAACGGTTGGTTGTACAGGTATAAAGGAATCGAGGTAGATATAGACTTCCATAAATCAAAATCATCAGGATCGAAAAAAAATTTGATTGAGCTATGTCCGTCCGTCCGTTAACACTATAACTTGAGTAAATCTTGAGGTATCTTAATTAAATTTGGTATGTAGGTGCCTGCGCACTCATCTCAGATCGCTATTTAAAATGAACGATATCGGACTATAACCACGCCCCCTTTTTCGATATCGAAAATTTCGAAAAACGGAAAGAGTGCGATAATTCACTACCAAAGATGGGTAAAGCGATGAAACTTGGTAGGTGAGTTGAACTTATGATGCAGAATAGAAAACTAGTAAAATTTTGGACAATGGGCGTGGCACAGCCCACTTTTAAAAGGGGGTAATTTAAAATTTTGCAAGCTGTAATTTGGCAGTCGTTGAAGATATCATGATGAAATTTGGCAGGAATGTTACTCCTATTACTATATGTATGCCTAATAAAAATTAGCAAAATCGGAGAACAGAAAAAATTTTTTTAAAGTCAAATTTTAACAAAAAATTTAATATCTTTTCAGTATATCAGTAAATTATTTCAGCATTCAACTCCAGTAATGATATGGTACAACAAATACAAAAATAAAAGAAAATTTCAAAATGGGCGTGGGTGGCTCCGCCCTTTTTCACTTAATTTGTCTAGGATACTTTTAATGCCACAAGTCGAACAAAAATTTACCAATCCTTGTGAAATTTGGTAGGGCTTAGATTCTAGGACGATAACTTATTTCTGTGAAAAAGCACGAAATCGGTTGAAGCCACGCCCAGTTTTTATACACAGTCGACCGTCTGTCCTTGCGTTCGGCCATTAACACGATAACTTGAGCAAAAATCGATATATCTTTACTAAACTCAGTTCTGAACTCACTTTGTACTGGTATAAAAAACGGCCAAAATCCGATTATGACCACGCCCACTTTTTCGATATCGAAAATTACGAAAAATGAAAAAAATGCCATAATTCTATACCAAATACGAAAGAAGGGATGAAACATGGTAATTGGATTGGTTTATTGACGCAAAATATAACTTTAGAAAAAAACTTTGTAAAATGGGTATGACACCTACCATATTAATTAGAAGAATGAAAAAGCTCTGCAGGGCGAAATAAAAAACCCTTGGAGTCTTGGCAGGAATACTGTTCGTGGTATTACATATATAAATAAATTAGCGGTGCCCGACAGATGATGTTCTGGGTCACCCTGTTCCACATTTTGGTCAATAACTCGAAAACGCCTTCACATATACAGCTACAACCACTCCCTTTTAAAAGACTCGTAGAGTCACCCCTGATCCACCTTTATGGCGATATCTCGAAAAGGTGTCCACCTGTAGATCTAAGCCCCATGCCCTTTTAAAATACTCATTAACACCTTTCATTTGATACCCGTATCGTACAAACATATTTTAGAGTCACCCCTGGTCCACCTTTATGGCGATATCTCGAAACGGCGACCACCTATATAACTAAGGCCCACTCCCTTTTAAAAAGACTAATTAACACCTTTCATTTGACACCCATATCGTACACACAAAGTCTAGAGTCACCCCTGGTCCACCTTTATGGCGATATCTCGAAAAGGCGTCCACCTATAGAACTAAGGCCCAATCCCGTTTAAAATACTCATTAACACCTTATGTTTGATACCCATATTGTACAAAAGCATTCTAGAGTCACCCCTGGTCCACCTTTATGGCGATATCTCGAAAAGGCGACCGCATATACAACTTCCACCACTCCCTTTCAAAACCCTCATTAATACATTTAATTTGATACCCATATCGTACAAACAAATTCTAGAGTCACTCCGGGCCCACCTTTATGGCGATATCTCGAAAAGGCATCCACCTATAGAACTAAGCCCAACGCCCTTTTGGAATACCCATTAACACCTTTCATTTGATACCCGTATCGTACAAACATATTTTAGAGTCACCTCTGGTCCACCTTTATGGCGATATCTCGAAAAGGCGACCACCTATATAACTAAGGCCCACTCCCTTTTAAAAAGACTAATTAACACCTTTAATTTGACACCCATATCGTACACACAAAGTCTAGAGTCACCCCTGGTCCACCTTTATGGCGATATCTCGAAAAGGCGTTCCCCTATAGAACTAAGGCCCAATCGCGTTTAAAATACTCATTAACACCTTATGTTTGATACCCATATTGTACAAACGCATTCTAGAGTCACCCCTGGTCCACCTTTATGGCGATATCTCAAAAAGGCGACCGCATATACAACTTCCACCACTCCCTTTCAAAACCCTCATTAATACATTTAATTTGATACCCATATCGTACAAACAAATTCTAGAGTCACTCCGGGCCCACCTTTATGGTGATATCTCGAAAAGGCGTCCACCTATAGAACTAAGCCCCACGCCCTTTTGAAATACTCATTAACACCTTGCGTTTGATACCCATATTGCACAAACGCTTTCTAGAGTCACCCCTGGTCCACCTTTATGGAAATATCTCGAAAAGGCGTCTACCTATAGAACTAAGGCCCACTCCCTTTTAAAATACTAATTAACACCTTTAATTTAATACCCATATCGTACAAACAAATTCTAGAGTCACCCCTGGTCCACCTTTATGGAGATATCTCGAAAAGGCGTCCAGCTATAGAACTGAGGCACACTCCCTTTTAAAATACTCATTAACACCTTTCGTTTGATACCCATATTGTACAGACGTATTCTAGAGTCACCCTTGGTCAACCTTTATGGCAATATCTCGAAAAGGCGACCACCTATACAACTACCACCACTCCCTTTTAAAACCCTCATTAATACATTTAATTTGATACCCATATCGTACAAACAAATTCTAGAGTCACCCCTCGTCCACCTTTATGGCGATATCGCGAAACGGCGTCCACCTATGGAACTAAGGATCACTCCCTTTTAAAATACTCATTAACACCTTTCTTTTGATACCCATATTGTATAAACAAATTCTAGAGTCACTCCGGGCCCACCTTTATGGTGATATCTCGAAAAGGCGTCCACCTATAGAACTAAGCCCCACGCCCTTTTGAAATACTCATTAACACCTTGCGTTTGATACCCATATTGTACAAACGCATTCTAGAGTCACCCCTGGTCCACCTTTATGGAAATATCTCGAAAAGCCGTCTACCTATAGAACTAAGGCCCACTCCCTTTTAAAATACTAATTAACACCTTTAATTTAATACCCATATCGTACAAACAAATTTTAGAGTCACCCCTGGTCCACCTTTATGGAGATATCTCGAAAAGGCGTCCAGCTATAGAACTGAGGCACACTCCCTTTTAAAATACTCATTAACACCATTCGTTTGATACCCATATTGTACAGACGTATTCTAGAGTCACCCTTGGTCAACCTTTATGGCGATATCTCGAAAAGGCGACCACCTATACAACTACCACCACTCCCTTTTAAAACCCTCATTAATACATTTAATTTGATACCCATATCGTACAAACAAATTCTAGAGTCACCCCTCGTCCACCTTTTTGGCGATATCGCGAAACGGCGTCCACCTATGGAACTATGGATCACTCCCTTTTAAAGTACTCATAAGCACCTTTCATTTGATACCCATATCGTACAAACCAATTCTAGAGTCAACCCTGATCCAGCTTTATGGCGATATCTCGAAAAGGCGCCCACCTATAGAACTAAAGCCCAATCTCTTTTAAAATACTCGTTAACACGTTTAAGTTAATACCCATATCGTACAAACAAATTCTAGGGTCACCGCTGGTCCACCTTTATGGCGATATCTCGAAACGGCGTCCACCTATGGAACTAAGGATCACTCCCTTTTAAAATACTCATTAACACCTTTCTTTTGATACCCATATTGTATAAACAAATTCTAGGGTCACCCCTGGTCCACCTGTATGGCGATATCTCGAAAAGGCGTCCAGCTATGGAACTAAGGATCACTCCCTTTTAAAATACTCATTAACACCTTTCTTTTGATACCCATATTGTATAAACAAATTCTAAGGTCACCCCTGGTCCACCTTTATGGCGATATCTCGAAACGGCGTCCACCTATGGAACTAAGGATCACTCCCTTTTAAAATAATCATTAACACCTTTCTTTTGATACCCGTTGTTTGGAGCAGCAGCCGACATTGAAAATCAATAGAATATATTCACATACTGAAGTCCAAAATTTTAGAACCACCCTAATCTAACTATTACAATTTAAACTTATGTACATACGTGCGATAACCTTTTTGCATATTTTCCTATTCCCTCATTAGTAACACACAAACCTATTGTAGAAACATATGAACATAGGTACGTTAAATGCAAAACAATTAGGCGCATAAATATTGATGTGCGTAATGTGTGTATATCCACACAAGCAATATATGGGATGGAATGCATTTACTTAGAGCTCCAAAAAAACAATTGTTTAAGAATATATAAAAACAGTTTTGGGACACTTTCCTTTGTAATTGGAATCATCGTAAATTAGGAAATATAAACGCAAAATAGTTCTTAAGTCATTCGTTGTATAACTTTTCTGAAATAAAGTAGTGCAAATCGGAATCGCGTCTTTTACTTGATTTTGTATAGCTGCTAAAAAGGCTTAGTAGCTCAACACCCATATCGTAAAAACAAACTCTAGGGTCACCGCTGGTCCACCTTTATGGCGATATCTCGAAACGGCGTCCACCTATGGAACTAAGGATCACTCCCTTTTAAAATACTCATTAACACATTTCTTTTGAAACCCATATTGTATAAACCAATTCTAGGGTCATCCCTGGTCCACCTTTATGGCGATATCTCGAAAAGGCGTCCACCTATAGAACTAAGGCCCAATCTCTTTTAAAATACTCGTTAACACCTTTCGTTTGATACCAATATTATACAAACGCATTCTAGAGTCACCCCTGGTCCACCTTTATGGTGATATCTCGAAAAGGCGTCCACCTATAGAACTAAGCCCCACGCCCTTTTGAAATACTCATTAACACCTTGCGTTTGATACCCATATTGTACAAACGCATTCTAGAGTCACCCCTGGTCCACCTTTATGGAAATATCTCGAAAAGGCGTCTACCTATAGAACTAAGGCCCACTCCCTTTTAAAATACTAATTAGCACCTTTAATTTAATACCCGTATCGTACAAACAAATTCTAGAGTCACCTCTGGTCCACCTTTATGGCGATATCTCGAAACGGCGTCCACCTATGGAACTAAGGGTCACTCCCTTTTCAAATACTCATAAGCACCTTTCATTTGATACCCATATCGTACAAACCAATTCTAGAGTCAACCCTGATACACCTTTATGGCGATATCTCGAAAAGGCATCCACCTATAGAACTAAGCCCACGCCTTTTAAAATTCTCATTAACATCTTTCATTTGATACCCGTATCGTACAAACAAATTCTAGAGTCACCCCTCGTCCACCTTTATGGCGATATCTCGAAACGGCGTCCACCTATGGAACTAAGGGTCACTCCCTTTTAAAATACTCATTAACACCTTTCATTTGATACCCATATCGTACAAACCAATTCTAGAGTCAACCCTGATCCACCTTTGTGGCGATATCTCGAAAAGGCGACCACCTATAGAACTATGGCCCACTCCCTCATCGTTTGATACACATGTCATACAACCACATTCCAGGGTAACCCTCGGTTCATTTTCCCACATGGTTATTTTCCCTTATCTTGTCACCATAGCCTCAACTGAGTATGTAATATTCGGTTACACCCGAACTTAACCTTCCCTACTTGTTTTAGATTATTATTAACAGCGATTTTTCTTATAATTCGTTTTCGTTCAATTCAATATAAGTTAGAATATGCTGTTATACGCTAGCGTGAAACCACAAGTTGTTATGCGAAAATGTTAAAATGCGCATAACTCGCAAAAGGGAGCAGCTAGGATTTTAAATTCAAGTGATTTTAAATGTCCAAACAATGTAGAAACCTCCTGCTATAACCGATTTCGAGTCCATTTTAGTCAAACTTCCGGCCGCTTCAGGCACACCGTGTAACGAGCTTGAAATACCATCTAAAAAATGCAGAGTAATTAGTTCCAACATCAGCCGCCTCATCACACATAATGTAAAACGAACGGCTGCCGGAACTCAATACCCATCGCTGCCGCGTTATGAGTAACATAACCTCATGTTTCAGGTGACTCTTCAGATTCGTCACAGACTTTGTTGTGGAAGAAATATAAAATATTACTGGTAATACAAGAAGTCACAAAGAAATTTGTGATTTGATACGAAGCGCATCCTTGTTTTAAAATTCAAATCACTGGCAAAGCGCAATTCACATGTTAACAATACCTCACTGTATCACATGATAATGAAATAAAGCATGAAAATTGTAAAAAATTATCTGGAAATGTCTTACGGAACTTAGTCTACGGAGTTTGTAAAATGTGAAACGTGTAAAACAATATATGGGTAGGGGGAGGGAAATCATCCATTGCCCCGGGCGCTCAATATTCTAGGTACGCCACTGAGCGGAGCGATACATCCGACACACCTGGCAACAATGATATGAATTTAGCAATTTCCCTAAGCTATTCCGCAAAATTTTCTACGGTAGGAAAGGGGTTAATACCTGCCGCGCGCTGACTCCACTCGTATTGCTTCGATGGAGGCAATTTCGCAACTAAACACTCAAGCAATGTAGGATTCATTAGATGATGAGCACACCTTGCCGACTTAAAATATTAAATGCAACCATATTTCTGGTGCGGTTAGAAAAATCTAAAATCTGATCTAACCGACTCTCATCTGTAGATGTAAACCTCTGCACCCTCTGTATTTGGGCTTTTAAAAGAAAAGAAAAGTGGCCAGTCTTCCGGATTACCATCAAAATTTGGCAACGGAAAAAGCTTGGCGGCAGAATTGTCCATAAATGTTAACGTACCTGTATTGAATGTTTGCGTTGGCAGCATTCGTGTTGGTAAATATGTAGATGACAAAGGCTATTGTGTTTGTGGTGGTATATGTATTGACGACGAAGGCAGATGTCTCTGCGATGTTAAATACGTTGATGACGGCAGCGACTGCTGGAATTGTGTCGTCGAATAAGTTGGCATATGGATTGACGACGAAGATTGCTGTGTTTGTGTTGTTAAGAACGTTGACGATAGTGGCTGCTGTGTCGGTGCTGGCTGTTGAACAACATGCGGTTGTAGCTGCTCTGTTGACGATTGCGTTTGCGGTGACGTTTGTAGCGGTGGCTGAGCATTGTCGGACCGAACAGCGTTGGCAGAGCTGTCTCCGACTACATGCTTACTACGGTTGGCGTCAATGCGCAGCTCCTCGACACATTCACGAAGCGATTTAATGCTGGACACCAATAACGCTATTTGATCAGCAGGAAACGCTATTGGATGACTTCCACCTGCAGCTTCTTGTTGTGATCCATCCTTACCTTGTCCCTGTTGTTCTTCCGCGCCCAAGTGTTCACTTATGGATTCTGAGCTTCCTGTTACTTTCTTGCGTTTCTTATAAGCGGCATTTTTTTTTTTGTAAATGACACCGAGAAAACAAATTTTAAACAAATGTAGTGACTTATCCTAGCAAATGAAACTCAAAGGAAGAAAGTATTACTTGCTGTTAATGGATTTATTTGACAATATTAAAATTTGATGTTTTCTCGGCGGTGTCAATTTGTGAATGTTATAATTTTCACAGTTCTTCGAATCAATCCATTTTAACTCTAACGGAATATATTTACAGAAAAATGGGAATGTATACACATACATATATGTGCTATAATATGAGCAAAATGAGAGGATTCGAATATTTAAGTGAGAATTAATGACTATATATACATATGTAAGAAATATAAATGATCCAAGTTGCATTTGTATAAAGATAAATAAGGGTACACCCCATTAGTATGAAATAAAATTGTAAATTATACTGCGGTAGCAAGTTACTGAAGTGTAACATTGAAAATAGTCAAGAAGACATTTTTAACATTATCATTGAATCCTGCTCCTCGTATAGTAAAGTTCTTCGCATAACTTCATATATATATCGCGTTTTCAATCGGGTTCCGCCCAGTCCAAACTACTTCGCACAGAAGGCAGTTCATACATCTTCAAGTGAACTTGACCAAACCTTCTGGCGAATCGTATCCTATAAACAAAGTCTTGAATACAAACAATAAAGCGAAAGCCCTAAGAAGGGCCAACCTTTAACGGCAAATCTTCAACGTCTTTCCCCGTTCCTCCAGGAAATGAGAATTGGGAACAGAAGCTTCCTCATCGTTAGAGTTGGTGGTCGTCTTCGAAATGCTGACATACCTTATGAAGACAAGCATCCAGCTCTTCTTCCGAAAACTCAACTCACCGTTTCACACATTTGTATATTTCATTTTTGCATGAATCAAATCTACATGCAGAAGCAAAGATTTTACTTAGTATGGGTGATCAATGCCCGCGATCTTGTGCGTAAAAAAGGAAGCAATTGCGAACATTGCTTCCATTATAAACCCAAACTTATGAGCCAAATCATGGGGCAGTTACCTGCAGATCGCGTAACTGCTCAGATTCACTCTGCCGTATGTGGAGTAAACTTTTGCGGCCCATTTCTTACTTCGTTTCGTATTCGAGGCAAGCCTCCATATAAGACGTATGCAGCCATTTTCATATGTTTTTCTTCAAAGGCCACTCACATTTAGCTTGTCTCCAATTTGTCAACGAATGCCTTTTTGCTGTGTTTAAAACGATTCGTATCTCGGCGTGGCACACCATCTCGTTTATATTACGAAAATGTAACAAACTTTGTGGTTGCGCATAATAAACTCAAAGAATTCAAACTAATCACTTTAACGAAAAGTGTCTGGATGCAGTGTTGCATTACAGCAACGAAGTTGGCCTAGAATTTCGATTCATACCTCCTAAAGCTCCACACTTCGGTGGCCGCTGGAAGGCAGCGGTGAAATCTGCAAAAACACTTTTAGTAAAAAACATGGGGCAGGCAAAATTAGCATACGAAGAGCTTCAAACGCTTCTTGTAGAAATTGAAGCAATTCCAAATTCTCGTCTCATAATTACACTTTCGACAGACGTCAACGACGAGCCAGCGTTAACGCCAGGGTACCTTTTAATAGGGAAACCACTTGAGGTTATACCATTTGAAGAAGTCGATATTAATAGGAACATGGCTTCACTGACATCTTTTCAACAACTTATCTTTCTCAAAAATCAATTTTGGCAACAATGGAAACGCGACTACTTGCGAGAGCTTTAGCAGCGTATGAAGTGGAACAAAGAAGTAGCAGATATAAAGCTGGGACAAGCTGGAATTTTTTGAATATCTCGATCCTTGCGCCACCTAGCGGTGATTTTTTTCATAGGTCGCTTTCTATTCTTGTATGTATTGCGTATTCCAAATATGAGCCAATTCGAACTACAAATACGATTTTTTTGAATATCTCGATCCTTGCGCCACCTAGCGTCCATTTTTTTTATATGTCGCTTCCTATACACGTATGAATTATGTGTACCAAATGTGAGCCAGATCACAAATACGATTTTTGTAAAGCTTTTTGTGGATAAAATATATTTCCCTCTTTGGAACTTTGCAATTTTTTTGAGATAGTTTTTCTTATCATTAATAACATAATATTGTGACGAATATTAGCAACACTAAGGGATACTATCATCTCTAAGCCAACACTAAGCAGTGACTTGTATGCACATCAATAAATCAATCATTATGGCTATACATATGTCCATATAAGCAGCGGAGAGTAACGCACAAACACATGCATATATCTGAGATACTCACAAAAGTATGCAATCATTTATGTAAGAATCACTGACATATACACGCGCATGGGTTGTGAGAGGAGCTATAAAATCGTGCATCTGTAGTTATAGCTGAGAAATGTATAGCTGCCAACTAACTAGTAAATTCTAGAAATAGGAGCGCCGAGAAATATGTCAACGAGGAAATCAAGCAGTATAAAAGCAGCAACAGTTGAGGAACGCCAATTCAGTTTGATTTAAGCACGCTCTCTGTCGAGCAGTAGAAGTGTTATTAATAATGGCCATTTTGAATTATTGAATAGTGGAGTTATTTATTCAACAGTTTAGTGATTCGAACGTTAGTAGAAGGTTGCAAATAAGAGGAATTGCACTAAATTCGTTACAATATGATGAATAATTTCGATATGTTTTGGTTTCAGATAAACCTAATAAAAACAGAATAAAATGAAGAGGAATAAACCCAGTGGTGCGCAGTCTCGAAAAATGAAAAAGCAGAAACTGCAGAATTCTGCGAGGTCAAAAAACTTGATGGAAGCTTCATTAAAAAAGGAACCATTGCACAAAGTCCTACTTCTTCGAGTGGGGACTCGACTTCAGCTGAGGAAACTGGCATCGAATGCGATAAGGATGCAGATGAAGTCAGTAAGAATATTGAAGAAAAATCGGAGAAACATTTTTCAAACGTATGTGGAACCAGCGATGGACATGATATTTCCTCACATCTCCCTGAAGATAATATTCCTTGGCGTGATCCTGCAAATGATGTTAACCGATGTGATCCTGAAGAAGACGACAAGAGTCCAAACGCAAGTGGTTCAACTGCTACTTTTACACAAGATGTAGGAGCTTGGCTGGATAAAATCGATTCATCTTTTCGCAATTTGTTGGTTAGACAAGGCAAAAGCATACTTCAAAATATTGATGCAAAATTTCCACAGGATGGTACCGGACGATCTTTATCCAAAATTTGTTTCGAGATAACTTTGAAAAATTGTGAACAGATCACTCGCACCTGGGTGTGTTTTTCTCCGATCAAAAATACTTTATTTTCTTTTTGTTGAATCTTGTTCCCACAGAAGAATTGTCAGAGCAGCCAGAGTAACTTTACCAATGCTTCGGGGTCTTCATCGTGGCGTAAACTTAATCCACGTGTCCAAGATCATGAAAATGGCCCTTCTCACCGTTCAGCTTTCTTAGAATGGAAAGAATTAGAACGAACTCTGAATCAGGGTGGAGGTATCGATGATGATTTACAACGCCATATTGCTAAAAAGGTAAAATATTTGAGAAATATACTCGGAAGAATTATTGCAACGATTCAAATTTTTGCTCAGCAAAATTTGGCTCTGAGAGGATACCGCGAGTCTCTGCTGAAATATTTGGCCGAATTTGATCCTGTCATGAAAACTCACTTCGAACGCATTTCTTCACAACCAAGTTGCATATCATATTTTTCTCCTAAGATTCAAAACGAACTTATCGTTCTGATGGGGAACAAAGTGCGTGAGTTTCTCATTTCCCAGTGTAAAAATACGAAATATTACAGTTTGATGTTCGATTCAACTCCGGATTCCGCACATGAAGAACGGATGTCTCAAATTATCAGATTTTTCGAAGTTAAACCAAATTCAGTCAAAATCAGAGAAACCTTCATTGATTTTATACCTTTGAAAATCAAAACAGCAGAACGAGGTACTGAAGCTATTACGAACAAACTAGACGAAGATGGATTGATCCTGAAAGATTGCAGAGGTCAGTCGTATGACAATGCACCAACAATGGCCGGTATCTATACAAGAGTCCAGCAGAGAATCGTCGACCTGAATCAACAAGCTGATTTCGTTCCTTGTGATAACCATTCACTCAATTTGGTTGGAGACAGGCAGCCCTCGTCAATGTCCGCGCAGTAACATTTTTTGGAACAATACAGCGTCTCTTTACTTATTTCTCCTCGTCCACCCACAGATGCGACGTTCTTAAAAAATATGTGAATATAACGGTCAAAAGGCATTGTGAAACGTTCTTAAAAAATATGTGAATATAACGGTCAAAAGGCATTGTGAAACTAGGTGGAGTTCGGAAGCTGAAGCTGTAAAACCACAATCAGCACAATTGGACGAAATCATCTTAGCTCTGGAACAATTGAGGGACACGATCACTGAATATATTGATACCAGAGAAGATGCTGCGTTAGTTATCAATGATATGGAAACATTAGATTTCTCTTTTGTTTTTTTGGGCAGAAATTCTCATATCATTTGATAGGGTTCAGAAACGGTTACAGGAAAAAGGAATCAGTTTCACTCATGTACTGGGACAACTGCAGATATTGACAGACAAACTGAATGGTTGGAGAATTGACTTGTGCGACCGTGCTATTTGCAAGGCTAAAGAAAAGTGTAACGAGTTGGGTGTGAGTACCATCAAGAGAATTCCAGAAAGCGAAATATGCCAGGAGAGACATTTGAAGATGCTGGATTGAATTCAGAAGAAGAAATGCGACGATCTTTGGTTGATATTTTGGATAAATTTTCGATGGAAATATCTACACGTTTCACAAAATTTTTTGAAGAGGCTCAAAGAACGTTTTGGCTTTCTTTGTGACTTTGAAAAAATAATACCTCTTCCCAGAGACTCATACCAAGTTAAGCTTCTCAAAATAAAAGAAAAATGCGAGAAACTTGCAATGTTTTATCCAGATGACTTAGACAACGAGGAATTGTTCAACGATATTCAAGACGTCCTACTTTTACTGAAAAGAGCGAAAAGGAAATTGGATTCTCGTCTGAGCAACTTCTGTTATATATTTCGTCAATGGGACGAGAAGCTTACAAGACATTAGCGACAGCTTTGCAAATATTACTAACAATATCTGTTTCAGTTGCTTCCTGTGAAAGATCATTCAGCAAACTCATATTGATTAAATCTTGCTTGAGACCAACCATGAGTCAAATTAGATTAACAAATCTTGCAATTCTTTCGATCGAAAATGAAACTGCTGCAATGCTGGATTACGAGGATATAATATGTAGCTGTGCAGAGATTAAAGCCAGAAAAGTTAGCTTTTGAGTTTTTTAATTGTGTAAGAGAAAAAATTATAAGATTGTAATGTTTCATTTTCCATTAAGAATTGAGATCCAATGTTGATGTAATATTTCTCTGAATGTAAAACTCGATTTCTCAGTAATAAAAAATTTGGTGTAAACAATTTTTTTTCGAGTATAATTTCTTCATCTTACGGAAGAGCAAAAGTCGTCTTGCCGCCCCCAAATCATTGCGCCCGGGCAACCGCCCCCCCCCCCCCCCCCCCCCCCTTCCCCACCCTAGGTATGCCACTGGCTCCGCTCCATCAAAGCTAACGTTATGCAGGCAGCGTCAACTACGCAGTCAAAGAGCGTTATTCGTTCTAGTGCAAATAATGCACGTCGTGTATTGCCTAACAAAGAAGTGCAGCCGGCAACGAAGGGTTTATGTTTAAAATGTAGTCAGCCTCATAAAATAGGTGAATGTGAACAATTTCTTTCGCTTGATCTCCCAAGAAAGTGGAGCTTTTTCAAAAAATTTTTTGGCGCAAAGGCCATATTCTAGGCAATTGCCGCCAACGTAAGGAATGTACGGTTGATGGTTTTAAGCGCATGCATCACACGTCGCTACATCAAAGTGTATCAGAATCCTCTCCTGTGGCCACCGAAGAGGTAGAATGTATTTTAAACTGTTCCTCTGATGGGCAGTCGATACTTTTTAAAATCGTGCCCATCACATTATACGGTCCAAACGGAAAGTTGTCTGCATACGCAATGTTCGACGAAGGGTCGTCAATCACGTTATTAGAAGAAAATATTGCCAACCAATTAGGTCTTCGTGGTAGGACCATGCCACTTACATTGCAGTGGTATGGCGAAAGTCAAGTCAAAGAACATTCCAGAGAAGTATCGGTTGCCATTAACGGTAGTAAAACAGAGTTTTATCTTAAAAAAGTACATACAGTCAAGTCACTGAATTTGCCAAATCAAACTTTTGACAAACAACAATTTGCACATTTACAGTCTTTGCCAAAAGAAGTTATACAAACGGTATTGTTGTTAGGTCTGGACAACAGTTAACTTGGTATAGGTGACAGCACGGTAGAGGCAGGCCCGAAGCAACCAATTGCTACAGCCACGCGATTGGGGTGGGTGGTGTATGGACCCCGCCAACATAAGCAAGTTTCGCACGTTCGTCAGTCACAGTCATTACAAGAGTTGCATAGGTTAGTGCAAGAGCACTATTCGGTAGACAACTTTGGGGTACGTAGCACAAACGTCGTGATGAAGTCAGATGATGCCCGTAGAGCAAGGGCAATTTTACAAAACACCACCAAAGAAATTGGTAAAAAATACGAAGTGGCTTTGTTATGGCGAAGTGATACAACCATACTACAGCCTAGTTATGATATGGCTTTTCATTGTTTAAAAAATCTGGAGACACGAATGCTCAAGGATGTTACTTTTGGTGAGAAATATAAAAACGAAATGGAAGCGTATATAAGTAAAGGTTACGCCCGGCCATTGCCACAGGAAGAAAAGTTAAAGTCAGGATCTACTATCTGGTATTTGCCGCACTTTGGGATGGTTAATCCCCATAAACCAAACAAATTACGAAACTTTTTGTCAAACGATAAGGCACTTCAAAGTATACTATGGGGTGAAATAGAAACGCCGATGACGTTCGTGAACATGGAGCACGAGCCTACTGTAGATAAGGTCTTGGGTATGTTTTGGAACACACCCAATGATTCTTTCGAATTCCACATCAAATTTCATAAAATGGCTCGAGACGTGTTGATCGGTAACCGTCCACCAACGAAGCGTGAACTTTTTTTACGATATATTTGGACTTTTAGCCAATGTTACCATTTACACGAAGCTGCTTCTACAATCACTCTGGAAATGTCAAACGCAGTGGGACGATCCACTACCACAACAGCTCAATCACCAATGGATATCGTGGTGGGAAAATTTTCAAAATGTGTCGTAATTTTCCGTACCAAGGTGCTACTCACCCGTACTAATGTCAGCTGATAAAATCCAGCTGCACGTTTTCGTCGACGCTAGCTCAAGTGAATATGCAGCAGTTGCCTATTTGCGTATGTGCAAAGGTAGTACACTTGATGTCGCCTTTGTTGCAGCTAAATCACGATGCGCCCTGCTGAAAGGTATGACGGTACTTCGTCTAGAGCTTCAGGCAGCTGCCTTAGGGTGCCGCTTCTCAAAATCCGTACAAGATTGCCATGAATTTAACATTGATAAAATCGTCTATTGGAGCGACTCTAAAACAGTGCTGTTGTGGATCAGGTCAACCACACGGGAGTATAAACAATTTTTCGCATGAAGTGTAGTTGAAATTCTTGCTTCAACAGAACCGTGTCAGTGGAGGTGGTTACCAATATCGCTAAATGTGGCTGACGACGCCACACGAGGTAAACCTGTGTCAGAATTTAATCCAAATGGTAGATGGATAAAGGGACCAGACTTCTTACGATCCGGAGAGGAAGAATGGCCGCCAGAACCCAGTTATATTGTCGCAAAATCACTATTTCACTCGCTTGATCGTTGATCATTTCCACAAAATGTTCCACCATCAAAACGACAACTTAACCATAAACTGAAAGTTGCGATCACTTTCGTTAATTAAAAACTGCCGATACATTTTCGCAATATCGGCTGTTAAAGCGTAACGATTCAAAGAAGAAGACAACAGAGTTATAAGCAACTCCTGTTGAATGGTGGGTCCTACCATCAAAATGTTATTGAGTGAACGATGAGATGAAGTTGAGGCTGAAGCATCGGAAACGACTCGAAGCTTTGTAGTGGGACTTTCTGGGCGTAAAACGCAGTGATGTGGAATAACATAGTGTAGACGCTCAAGATTTGTTTTACTGACTATCGAAATGTGCCCTAAACTCTCGTATTCGTGCATGAACTCGCAGTACACTTGATGAGAAATCTTTTACGAGCGTTTTAAAATAAGTTTCCGAAAACTTTTGGGGATTCTTTAAAGGGTAGGCTAACTTGAAAGCGGCCTCTAGCAGTGACTGCCACATTGTCACAGAAATGTTTTTCACCTCGCCTTTCTTCTTCCGTTAATGGCGAGGAGTGTTAAGCCACTTCCTCCACCTAACAGAATTTGCGTAGCAATTCGTCCAGATTTCGGGACTCCACAGCTACGTTACATATAAGCGATCGAGGCAGCGGGGTTTTGAACTCAACTTTTCCGCCAACTATCCACCCTAACGCAATGTTTGTTAAGGAAGGTAAACCTTTGCCTAAGGAAATACTTTCGGGATAGAGAATTTCGAAAAATACTTCTGTGCTAATCAATATATCAATTCGTTTGTTATTGTTATTGAGTTGCAAGCCTTTTGCAGTTTCTTCAGTTGTTTAGGCAGGATGCCTAACTTTACCGCATCTGATTGCGACCCCCTAATGCAACTCTGCAACTCGATACTCGATACACCATCACCGCCATATGCTCGTGCATGCAAGTACATGCACGTGCATGTGTGCTTTTTTTCAGCACTCATGCACATGTACGTCGGCGCTTATGTGTAGGTGACCTTCCCCTCCAAACGGAGGATATTTTCGGGCCAACGGTTGTCGCCGGCGATACAACCGGCCTCTTGGATTTCAACAGCCAACCCGTGCACATCTGCCGCCAGCGATCTCTGCCTTTTTTCTGCAATACATTTAGGTAATATTGTAACCTAGCCATTTATATATTTACTCAATAAAATCTAGCAATTTATAACGAGAAATCTCGTCTATTTATTTATTTCTCTATTCCACACGTCATATTCCCATTGAGATCGACCCCGGTGCGCCCACCAACTCATGAGCAAACGCTCACCGGCCGAACATTAGTCATGAAATTTACTTAGGAACCGGAATCTAAAAGCGCGCGAACGGGCTGAAAAATTCCAAACTTGTCTTTTACCATGACAATAGCAGTGGGTATTATGGCTCTTCTGAATGACTGAGTAACCATGAACGTAGTAATATGCGGTATAATAGCTTTGGCGCCGAAAGAATGTTTTGCATTAAATTTAGTAGTGCTGAATGTTTAGTGATAGAAAAAACATGTAAATGTGTGTGGTGATATGATTTGCGTAGACGGCATTTACATGTAGATGGGCATTTCGAGACTGCATGTCCTTTGCGCAAGCAGTTCAAACACATTCCTGAACGCTTGACAAATTCAAATCGCTCATTAACGGGGAGCGCAAGGGACTCAGAGCAACTTCCTATGACATGTTCTTTGCGGTTACAAAATACGCACGCTGACTTGGAGTTGACGATGGAATGAGATCTTTTCGGGCTGAATTTTGCTTTGACCTCGCGTTGAGGTTCGAGAGACTCATAACCTTTAATACGACTTTCTAAAAGCTGACAACGCCTGTTAAGTATGGTATAGCATGGATCCCAAGTCGGAAATGAAGTCTGTTCTTGTTATTCCTCATACATAGTCTTTGAGCCACTATATAATTTTGAAAGAACTATATGAATTATAATTGCGTTTCAAACATCAATTTGTCATCCTAAGGAGAACAAAGATGAGCGCATAGCAGAAACGTTGTCTATGATCGTGCGTAAAGCAGTGGGATCAGCTTTGGTCATTGCTTGTAGACCAAACAATGAAGAAATATAACCTAAAAAAATTAGAACATTATTGTCATAAAGTTCCTTTAAACGCGCCAGAGCCTTATGGTAATTCTCCTCTGTTATCTGAAATGGTTCTACTATTACCAATGCTTGTCGTGATAGAAAATTTATCAATTGAATTATTGAACTTTTCCATCCTCGGAATGGTGGGATCGTCGTTGACAAGATTGGTAAATGTATGCGAAAATCGTTTACATTCGCAATATTTGCCATCAAATTTGGGTAATTTTAGTTTTGATAATCGACTCTGAGGGAGGGTGGAGCCGTGTGTTGAAGTCCATGAAAGTGGGGAAAGCTTCTGACCGCCATTCACCTGGGAATGGCCAGAGCGATTCTTTTGCATGCGGTTAAAGCAGCTCACTACTGCCGGTCGCTTGCGGCCAAGTATCCTCTGGGTGTTTAGCGGTGAGCTAATGTGAAAAGGCGACAACCTGGCTAGGCCACTCTGACATAATCGTTTTAAGGGCTAGCCGGGGGAGATCTCATCGGCAGCGTCTGTACACCTATAGGTGCGGCTGCAAGCGGGCGTCTGTCTTGGATCAAGCGGCTCGCTATATAAATGTGCAAGTAATATTTTCACCCACGCTGAGTGGGTTGTGCGCTGGGCTTAGGAACCGCCAGGTAAAACCATACTCCAATGAAATATAACAACAAGCCTCGGATAAATACACTCTTTATTGATGACAACCGTGGCAAACGTTTGAAGGACAATGAATTGAGGGCATGCACCTGGAACGTCCGCTCCCTGAATGGGATTGGTGCAGATGCCCGGCTGGTTGATGTCCTCGTCAAAGCAAAATCTGACATCACCGCCATCCAATAAATGTGTTGGACGAAGCAAGGAAGAAAGAAGATCAAAAATTGTGACATCTATTGGAGTGGCCATACGAATAAGCCCAGTTTCGGCGTCAGATTCGTGGTGGGAGAGAGACTTTGTCGCCAAGTGCTGGCGTTCACGCCTGTGGACAAGCGTCTCGCCGCTATCCGAATAAAAGCCAAATTTTTTAATATATCATTCATCTGCGCCCTCGCGCCGACAGAGGAGAAAGACGATGAGGTGAAAGACACTTTATGAACAATTAGAACGTACATACGAGAGCTGCCACCGTCATGATATAAAAGTCGTGCTTGGCGACTTTAACGCCAGGGTGGGCAAAGAAGGTGTTTTTGGCCCTACAGTCGGAAAGTTCAGCCTACACAATGAAACTTCTCCTAACGGACTGAGGCTGATTGACTTTGCCGGTGCTCGAAACATGGTCATATCCAGCACGAGGTTCATGCATAAATAGATACATCAAGCTACATGGCTGTCTCTTGTTCGAAATACTCGCAATCAAATCGATCACGTTGTGATAGACGGACGGCATGCCTCCAGTGTTTTAGATGTGCGCACGATCCGAGGACCTAACATCGACTCGGACGATTATCTCGTTGCAGCCAAAATACGCACCCGCCTCAACGCGCTAGACGTCGAAAAGCTTAATTCACAACAGACTGCCAATGATTTCGCAACTCGGCTCTCACACCTGCTCTCTGAGAGCACAACTCACCTTGAAGGAATACAGGAGCAGTGGGAGCATATCTCCAAAGCACTTCGTACTGCCGACGAGGAAAAAATTGGTTACCGGTGGCCACGAAAAAACAACTGGCACGATGAAGAATGCCGCGCTGCAACCGAAATAAAAGACGCTACCTACAGGGCTACGTTAAAAGCGAGTGCGACAAGAGGAGTGTGTGAACGCTATCGTGAGTTGAAAAGGGAAGCGAGCCGCCTTTTCAGGAAGAAAAAAGCAGAAGCAAAAGGCGTGAGAGCGAGGAGCTTGAGCTGCTATCCTCCAGGAATAACGCCCGAAAATTTTACCAAAAAATACGGCGACAGACGGAAGGTCTTAAGACCGGGGCAAACTCCTGTAGGAACGAAAACGGCGACCTTGTAACTGATGTCCAGAGAGTGCTTAGATTATGGAGGGAAAACTTCTCTGCTCTCCTAAATGGAGGCAGCAATTCGCCACGCAGAGATGAAGAACCCGATCCCGCAATCGATGATGATGGAATATATGTCCCCCGCCCGATTATGACGAAGTTAGAATAGCAATAACCAGATTGAAAAACAACAAGGCCGTGGGCGCTGATGGATTGCCTGCGGAGCTATTCAAGTACGGCGGCGAGGAGTTGGTAAGATGCATGTAGCAGCTTCTTAGCAAAATATGGGCGGACGAGTGCATGCCTGACGGTTGGAATCTAAGTGTTCTTTGCACAGTCCACAATAAGGGGGATACTGCAAAATGCACCAACTATCGTGGAATCAGCCTTCTTAATATCGCATATAAGGTCCTTTCAAGTGTATTGTGCGAAAGATTGATGCCCACCGTGAACCGGCTGATTGGACCTTATCAGTGCGGCTTCAGACCTGGTAAATCTACCATCGCACAGTGTTTCGTGTAGAACAAGCTAGCTGGAAAAAATTATTTTATGAGATTTTCCGTTTCATATGCAGTCATTTATTACAACTACGTCATTTTTTTCAGCCATATGTTCTTTTTTTATTGTTTTCCAAAATTTTACTTCATATGCATACATTTGCTTATTTCATATACAGTAACTCATGTGAATAAGTGACATAGGTCCAAAAAAATTTAAAGGACTTAAGAATATTACTTTATTGTACTTAAATTAAATGGACTACAAATCTCAATACTCTAAAAAAATTTAAAAATTCGGAAAAAAATATTAAAATTTTCTATGAAAATCCGCCGAATTTTTCAAACATTTTTTAAATATAATTTAGTTTTTGTTATAGATCGTGACAAATGTTCTTATGGGAAATTAGTTAAAATAAATTTGCGAAAGCGAAATTTGTAAGAATTGTCCAAAAAGGGGTGTCTTCTTATTTATGTGAGTGACTGTACATATGTACATTCATATTTTGTATTTATTTGAGTATTTATCCTGGCACTACAATTTTTACAAAATTATTTTATAGTACCAGTCAGGAATGTAAAAGTGAATTACAATAATAATAATAACAATGTAAATAATTAAATTAATTTTGTGAAAATTACTTATTACAAAAACTTAAAAGTAAAGTATCATACAAAGTACAAAAACAATAGATTTAAATTAAATAAAACCTGATCCAACAAAAAGTTATAGAGTAGTATATCTTTTATAATTATGTTATTATTCGCTATCATCACTTTCTTTCGATGAAATACTTGTGGAATAGTCATGAGCATCAGCAACACTAATGTGAAAGCATGAAACAACTGGGGTATTTATTGACTCCTCAACATTATCGGGGGACAGTAAATTTAAGACTTCTGAAGTCAGACTTTTAAATTTTTTCTTAGGTATCTCCCTAAAACTTTTAACTAAAGGATCCGATGTTATAAGCAACATATTCATAAGATCTCTATTCGTGGCTTCACGCGACGGCCTTTGTGTGTTATCATCCCTGAATCGTCTCAAATCTTTGTTATGGGCTTCCTGTGCTTCCTCAGAAAGTTAACCAATAGGTAAAATTGCTGATTTTATAATATCAGTACTATGCACTAAGATTTTATGAACTGTAACAGGCATATAAAACAATGGATAGAGGTCTATGTATAGTTTTTTAGTCTCGACCGCAAATTTTTCAAATCTTTGGATATTTATATTGTACCCAGATGCTAATGCGCGAAGGAGAGTTTCAAATCTTTTGATGAGCGTTACATCCAATCCCATAATCTCAGCACTAGCCTCAGAATTTTCGAAAAACTTACGAGCAGTGTTGCCGTCATTGGTATTGCCGAAACCTGGTTTTGGTTTATCTACTATCAATCCAAGTACATTTTTAAATTTATTCTGGATTTCGTTGGAACGTAGTTTTACACTCTCTTTATCTGCCTCATCCCTAGGCTGCCATTTTTTTACTTCGAGGCGATAACTTATGTGAAGCAAGCATTCAAAACATCTTATCCATGCATGGAGAGTAGACAAACCAAAACCAAGATTATCTCGGTTAGGCGTAAAGTCTCGTAACTCATTATTCATATCTTTTGGAGTTGCACCACAAATATAACACTTTTGTGCGGAAGAAGTTTCAGTCAAAACATTGCAAACATTTCCGTCAATCATTGTTAGAAGCATATTGTGATTTGCGGAAACTTCGTATTCTTCGAGCATGTACTTTGTTGGCAACAACGCATTTAACTCCTCTAAAACTTTGTTCGTTTCAAAAACAATAAAATCTTTTGTTTCTTTAGATGGTAGCGTGCTCCGCCTTCCACACCGTATGCCCTGGGTTCACATCCCGGGCAAAGCAACATCAAAATTTTAGAAATAAGGTTTTTCAATTAAAAGAAAAATTTTCTAAGCGGGGTCACCCCTCTGCAGTGTCTGGAAAGCGCTCCGAGTGTATCTCTGCCATGAGAAGCTCTCAGTGAAAACTCATCTGCCTTGCGGATGCCGTTCGGAGTCGGTATAAAACCTGTAGGTCCCGTCCGGCCAATTTGTAGGGAAAATCAAGAGGAGCACGACGCAAATTGGAAGAGAAACTCGGCCTTAGGTCTCTTCGGAGGTTATCTCGCCTTACATTTATTCATTTATTTATTCTTTAGGAAAAATATATTTAATTTGACGACAACACATGGTAGAAGAAGGTCGAAGATTCTGCCAAACAATGTTACCTTTTTCATCCTGTAATTGCAGAGGAACGAAAGAAAATATAAACAAAAACTCATCAGTGTCAGAACTGCATGTAAACTTTTGCTTATATGTGCTATGGCCAGAGCTGCCATCGCAACCCCACTTGCTGATTAAAGTATACGTCAAGTTTGTAGGTAATAAACTAACAAAAACTTCTTGATTTGCTAAAACTAAACGCTCAACAGTTTTATCTAATACGGACTGGACTAAAATTTCCGCAAGTGTTTCACCCACATCAATTTCATTTGGATAGCATTCTGCCTTAGCTTTGCTTAAACTATAAAATGATGGATAAACCTTATGGCCTGCCTTGATTCTCCACTTCCGAGTCGTTTGGTACCCATGAGTCTTCGACTTGCTATCTACGTAGTATGCTAAAGCTTCTACAATGCTCAAGCATCTTGCATCTGGCTCACATGTCATCTTTTTGCCGGATATTTGAGTGGTTTCCTGTGATTTTTTTATAATGTTAGCAACACTTCTGTTGCCGGACATACGCGTTGAGACTTCTGCCGCATAAAGTAACTCACCAGGACTTTTAGATTGCAAGAGGTCATCCACTCGACGCCGTTTGGTTTTTTCACTGCAGCTAAAGTCCTTCTTTCGTCCTCCGTGGCCGGGGTTACTTGAAGAAGTGGTTGGTTGGTCTTATGGCAACTTTGAATCCACCGTTATTGTAAATGTGAAGTCTGGACCCGAAAGCCACTCCGAGGTTTTATTCAAAAATCGCTCCTTGTGTCTTCCAGAAGTGTTCCACTTTTGATCCAGCTTCGACGAATATGCCGATATTTGTAAGCTTAAACTTTTTATCGAATACTCGGCTGCTTCGCTTAAATCGTACCTAAGTACAACAAAACTCCATAATTCTTTATATCTGGTTTCCTATGAATGTTGAACCCAAATGTCAAAAAACTCCGTTCTTGGTACGGTTATAAATAAACTGCTTTGTTTTGTTGTTTCTCCGACAGGGTGAATAGTTGATGATTGTTGTGCTGCCATCTTAAGTGTCGTTGATCGTTCTGATTAGTTATCAGTTGTGCAGTATTTATAGTACATTCAGTATTGGCGTAGATGCTACCAAATGGGGTTGTTTTGTGTAGCGGTCCTGTGTGGCTATACCTGCATTAGGATTGCTTTGTACTGTCACGGATATTAGCATCACTAAGCTATACCATCACTAAGGTGATGCTAAGGCCATGCTAAGCGGTATTTACGTCAATAATCAAATCATGTATACACATATATAAGGCAGCCGAGAGATGTCACACAAAGATGCATTTACTTATACGCCTATATGTGTGCGAGAGACTGTAAACTACAAACTCACATACATCTGAGAGACGCTGAAAAGTAGACAATTGTAAACAAGTAGAAACTATATGAGAACTATAATATATAATAGGTGTTTATTCCCTGTACCTGGGAATTGGGTTTTTCTTTCGACTATTAGAGAATACTTGCGACTATAACATATGTAAAATTTAGCCGGGATGTCCGCGGATGTATGTAACTTTTTTGTCCCTAAAGTTAAAAATATAGAGAAAAATACCTTTGCTTCTTAATAACGGAATGTTAAATATATTGAAAATACTGTACTTGCGAAAGAATTACTATTAAAAAATTTTACTTACCTTCGAGCTTAGAATCCATCAAACAAAATTTTATAAAAGTGTTCACTTAAAAGAAATATGAAGCTTACAAGAATTTTTCAAATTAATCAATGCTTTTTCCGGCCACTCCTGCCTTCTTACTTCAATTACTCAATATATATGAGCAAAAATATAAAAAAAAAGCAAAAATCCCGTTATTTTGTTAATTTTCTTTCATTTCTCATTACACTTTTCTTGGAATAAGGAATTTGTTTTTGTCCAGCTAGCTTGTTCTACACGAAACACTGTACATCGACCAGATTTTCACAATGCGCCAAATCTTGGAAAAAACTCGTGAAAAGAGAATCGACACACATCACCTCTTCGTCGACTATAAAGCCGCCTTCGACAGCACGAAAAGGAGATGCCTATATGCCGCTATGTCTGACTTTGGTTTCCCCGTAAAACTTATACCTTTGTGCAAAATGACGTTGAGCAACACCGTCAGCTCAGTCAGAATTGGGACCTCTCCGAGCCGTTCGAAACTAAACAAGGTTTCAGACAGGGTGACCCCCTTCTTTAATTTGATGCTGGAGAAAATTATACTAGCTGAAGAACTTAACCGCACTGGAACAACATACTATAAAAGCTTGCAACTACTGGCATATGCTGATGACATTGATATCATCGGCCTAAACACCCACGCCAGTTAGTTCTGCTTACTCCAAACTGGAAAAAGAAGCGGTAAAGATGGGTCTGATGGTGAATGAGGACAAAACGAAGTACCTGCTGTCATTGAGCAAAGAGTCAGCGCATATGCGCCTTGGCAACCACGCTACTGTTGGCAGCCATAATTTAGAAATAGTAAAAGACTTCGTTTATTTGGGAACCAGCATCAACACTAGCAACAACATCAGCACTGAAATCTAACGAAGAATCAGTCTTGCCAATAAATGCTACTTTGGACTAGATAGGCAATTGAAAAGTAAAGTCCTCTCTCGGCGAACGAAAATCATACTCTACAAGTCACTTATCGTACCCGTCCTGCTATATGGGGCAGAAGCATGGACCATGACAACAGCAGATGAAGCGGCTTTGGGAGTGTTCGAGAGAAAAGTTCTTCGAAAGGCTTATGGAACTCTACGAGTTGGCGATGGCGAGTACCGAAGAAGATTTAATGATGAGCTGTAAGAGTTATACGCAGGCATCAACATAGTCCAGCGAATTAAAACGCAGCGGCTGCGCTGGCTAGGCCATGTTATTCGAATGAAAGATGATGCTCCTGCCAAGAAAGTGTTTCTATCGGAACCCGCCTATGGAAGCAGAGGTAGAGGGCGGCCGCACTCCGTTGGAAGGACCAGGTGGAAAACGATTTAAACTCCCTTGGTGTGACCAATTGGCGCCGGTTGGCGCAACGAAGGAGCGACTGGCGCGCCTTGTTGGACGGCCATAACCGTTTAGACGGTTAAGCGCCAATTAAGTAGATAAGTAAGTAACTAATCGACTCTGATGTGTAAAGAGATGATTCGTAGAAGCATTTGCAAAACTTGCTTCGGCTACGCTTGTACGGCGCACCTTATTCAACAACCGCATAATCTTTTCTATCTGACCCTGAATGTGGCTTATTTGCTTAAAATGAGATTCTGCTATTTGCAGACAACATTCTAACGTGATGGAATCTGCCCACTCCCCTTCTTTTTCTACCTTAATTTTCATATTTGTTATGTTTCGCTTCATAACAGAGCGTTATTGTTTTAACGTTGATACAGCGTCGACACTTGGTGGTTGGTCATATTCATTTCCCATTTCAAAGAAAGGTTAATGTAACAAAATTTCAAAAAAAAAAAAGGACTTATACAACGTAATTGTGTAGCTCTTCCTTTGAAAATGAATAAAAAGTGAAACTAGTGGAAGCTTGAGCCTAATCAATTGGGTGATGGCAAAAAGGGAAAAAAGAAAAAGTTATGCGAACACGATAGCGAGTGTCACCGCCGCCAATGTCTGCCGCTTATGATGCAACCAGAATGCTGACGACAATAAATATGCGCGAATATTATTTTTGTCCCTAAACCGTAGAGAATATATTAGATGAGAGCGTTACAGAGATTCGAATTAAATTTTAAAACTTCGATTCTTAATTATTTCGATAAGTTCTTCCTACGTTTATCATCTAATATACGCACTGCTTAATATATATAGACGGTACAATGTAATTTCAAAAGTATACACATATACATTTTAGAACAATCAACTTACAACAACTGTGTGGGTATGTGTCTACCGCTACCTTCATGCTGCAATGCCGACGGCAAATGGAATGCTCTTGCTGATGTTGATGATATGATGATGCTGATGGTTTTACCGCCAATTGAGATGATTGTTTGATGGCAGGCAGCTTTATTGTTCACCTTTTGTGTGCGCCAAGTGACCACTTGATGTCGAGGATGCCTTGATGCCTTGGTGTAGCTTTGATAAAATGGGTTAAGGAGCAGTGCTGCTGCATTCGATAATATGAGCCCAATGTTAAATGGAGGGCCGAGCCTTCTAATTAATATAATATTACGTTGACCTTGTATTTCCGATCTGTAACACTATGGTGGACGGAATGTTATATAATTGGATGTCCAGAGCATTGTTGACCTGATGGTGGTACTTTGCCGTCAATATAGATGACCCAATGATACGCTTGAGGACAGCAGTATTGTATAAACAAATTTTAATTTATTTTACAGGACTGTCCTGTCACGGTCATGAACGTTTCCATCAAACTTCTTCACCGTTTATTTGCTTTTAGTAAACTAACTTGTAATTATAATGAAATGATATTTAATTTAATTTAATTTAATTTAATTTAATTTATTTGGATTAAAGTCGGCACAGACACAATGCGGTCGACTACTAAGATATATAAAACATAAAATTAATGTTAGAATTAAAAATATTTAAATTCAACCATACATAGGAAAGAAAGTACAAAATATCAGGCCAGACGTGACAGTATTGAATTATGCAACTCGGAAAACGAACATTCAAAACTGATGCAGTTATACAAGTTGTTGTAGTGCGAACACCAGCTTCGCAGTGGATTATTTTTGGCAAAATTTTGCCGGCAAAGTGGTAAATAAAAAGGCACAAAATGCCTGGACGTTCTACCAGGAACAGCAAAATTTAGTCGACTAACAAGATCAGATGAGTCGATCTCGCCCATAATGAGCTTGTGAATGAACATTACCCCGAGTAAAGTTCTTCGATTTTCTAAAGTTGGCAGATTTATAAGGAGAAGCCTATTATATATGGTGGCAAATGCACACTAGAATCCGATTTAAGACCACGTAGTGCAAATATAATGAATTGCTTCTGTACTGACTCAATACGCTTTATAAAGTTTTGATACCCTGGGCACCAGACACACGAACAATACTCTAAGATTGGTCGTACCAACGATGTGTAGAGGGTCTTAGTCAGATACGGATCATTAAACTCCTTAGCCCATCGCTTCACAAAACCGAGTATACCCGTTGCTTTGCTTACCAATGATGAGATATGCGTATTAAAAGTCAGTTTAGGATCAAAAAGAACGCCTAGATCACTTACGACAGATATACGCTCCAAAGGCGTGCTGTTTAACGTATACGATGTCAAACTTGGCTTCACTCGGTGAAATGTCATTAGTTTACACTTCGAGCAATTCAAAACTAGTAAATTTGCAGTACACCAACATTGAAATGAGTCCATGTCTGCCTGAAGAAACTCCACACGGGAAGACTCCGAAGGCAAGTATGAGTAACAAAGTTTAACATCATCTGCATACATAAGAGTTCGGGAATGTATGAGAGTTTGTGGTAAGTCATTTATAAACAAGGTAAAAAGTAACGGACCCAAATGACTACCCTGAGGCACACCAGACGTCACATCAAACAGCCTAGAAAAGCTGTTTTTAAACAAAACTTGTTGAGTCCGATTCGCGAGATAGCTTTCGAGCCATGCAAGCAAATGCTTTGGAAATCCAAGCTAAGTAGAAAATGTATGTATGTAAATCTTAATATAAGAGAGAGCATAATAACGAGCAATGCTCTATAACAGCGATGGGCAAAATGGCTCGTACGAGCCTTTTGCTCATACGGGCACGCTTTGCACATTTAAGTGCCGGGTAAGGGACTATTAAGTGCAGGTATGTGGGGCGAAGAACACAGGAAGAGAATAATATACAAACACACATAAAGCCGGAGTCATTGGTGCCGTATGTCGTGATGTGGCTATGTGGAAAATAGAATTGCCAACGCTCTTATTATGTTCAAATTATTAAGGGTTTAGGATAAACTAGCCTTTACCGGCGGCTTCGCTCGCACTAAAGGCCACAAATATGTAATATCTCTTTTAACAACAATTTTTGCAGGATAGATTTAACGATATATGTATGTGAGCTGAGGACGTTTGAAAATTCCTCCATAATTTGAAATTTATTATGAAAGCAATTAGGTTTATAATAAAACTGGTAAAATTAGTCGTTGTTTATGCGATTGGTATCTTTTTTTATTTGTAAACTGCTACATTTCTTTCTAGGCTCACGGCAACATTGTCAACAAATCTGAAAAGGGTTTCGTTTTCACACGATTGTATAGGAGACGCGCATTAGTACGTTTTTCTACCACTATTTCCTCTAATGCTACTACTTTAAAAATACTTTTTTAAATACTTATGTATATATTGCAAAATGAATCGGCTTGCATATAATTAAATGTATGTGAAGGCGAAATCAATGTCAATAATGCGCTGCTTAACATAAAGTCGACTTCAGTCTATGGTTATACCGTTTTTCGTATTTCTTGCCAAAAAATGTATGTGTTTGTTTTCGTACTATTGCAACACAGTTTGGGAATTGGTTTTCGAGGTTGAGAGAGAATCAACCCTATTCTGCATTTCGATTACGTTCTCGTTCTACGCTCCGCTTTAATCGAAGTTGGGTATTCTACATTACGACGGAATCAGCTGTTTTTACGGAATTTGTGAACATTGGAACAAAATAAATTAAAGAAAATTTGTAAAAAACACTGAAAAACGTTTATATTTTATTATCCACGCCATTTTGTACAAAAAAAGCAATATAATATATTGCCGCCGTGTTATATTTCTTTGAGTGAAGTGCTTTCATAATTGTAAGTGTGTTTTTGTCGTTATTTTGGCTAATTCCCTGCCGTGGCCACCAAGTTTTGTTAAAACGGATTCCTGCTCGAATACAGTTGACGTTTTCTGAATTTTATGGATGCTAATTTCATTGCACTGGCCAAAAATACTTTATGAAAATTTATTTATTCTTTGCGCAAGGATTGTTTACGTTTTCGCTTCACCTTCCTCTACTACGGCAGCTTGCTTTGGCATATAAGTGGACCCAACGAACATACAGAAATTATAGCTGTCTATTATAATGGAATCAATAGCCGCGGCATTATTTGTACAGTTGGAAAGCAACGCATACGAAAATGACCAGGCGAGAATGGAAAGGCAGATATTGCGAGATTTGTGTAATCTATTTGAGATGAGTGACGAATTGTAAGAAATTGAACTTAAAAGTGGTAAAATTTAATGACTTATTTTCTTATTTAGGTTCAAAAAAAACTTTCGACTTAATAAGGATGCTTTCAAGTATGTGTTAGATACTTTTGCGGGGCAAATACGTCCAAGGACTTCGACATCGACATGTTGTTTTTGACCTGGAAACATATAAAAAACAATCATCATCAGAAGGCTCTACGTTTCTTAACAAGTTTTACTTACATTTTTGTTAAAATTCTGTGGTAAATTGAAAAAAAATAAAAAGAAAATATTTTTCCGCCAACTGATTTGCAGCTTAGAAAAACGGAACTACGATCGAAATGCAGAATACGTAAAATCGAACGATTCGAAGTTGGATCGAAAGAGATTGGAACATAGAATACCAAAATTGCCAAATCGAAAAAATTCCTATCCAAGTCGAAATGCAGAATAAGGCTGAATATTTTCATTTCATTTCTGAAGTGTTTCCGCAACCTTCTTGCGTATTTTTTTACTCCCTTAACACCCCAAAACACACAAACGTCTCACCAAGCACTCGCTGGCACTGAAACTGATTTAGGAGCCGAAAATAGGCCCATCCCTGCCCTATAACCTTTAATACAGGCATTGACTTCAAATGACGGTATAATACATGATTTATTTTTATGATACAGTTAGTGCGTGAATAAGTAGAGTGCATACATGGGCACTATCTTAACGTCAGTAGTGCGTAAAGAAATTGAATGCACAAATGGGCACTCTCACCCAACAGCATCAATATATGGTGAAAAAAAAGTTTAAAATTCAAAAAATCATATTTCGGAAGCAACGAATTTAGGCTAACTGGCATTTAGCCAAGTTGAAATATATGCTGTTTACTCAGTATAGAAAATGATTAGGCAAAAAAATAAGCTTTTTTTTTGAAATATTAATTTTTACTATATACTAAAAAAATTTTTTTTTGACCTATATGCTATTTTTTATAAATTTAAACTAAATTAAAAGTAATAGCGAACATTTCAAAGAAAAAATCATGAGAATAGGTTAATTTTTGACAAAACAATTGTATGCTGATATGCATTGGATCAATATATAGGGGGAAAAAATTTAATATTCAAAAATTCATATCCCGAAAACAACGAATTCTGGCTAATAGGCATTTAGCCAAGTTGAAATATAAACTGTTCACTCAATGTGGAAAAAAGTTTAAACAAAAACAAAAATAACCTTTTTTGAGATATTAATTTTTGAAAAAAGTCATAAATTTTTACTAAATACTAAAAAAAATGTTTTTAAACTATCTATACATCTTATAAAATAAAGTCGCTAAATGCCATGTCACACAGAATGCTCCGATTTTAAAACGGTTTTTTGCATTTGAAAGCTTAGCTACGTGAGATGGTACAGTTAATATAATTTGAAGATATATATTATAGGGGCGTGGATTTAAAAAATTCTACTTTTCAGTGAAACTTTGGCTAAGAAGCAGCTCACATTCAAATGTTGTAGTTCCTGCTTCTCGTACCACCCTGTTTCGCAACTTCTACACAATAGTGTCCGGCATGGTTTTCAATAAGCTTCCCGAAGCTATACAAAGCATTAGGAGACTATCCGTTTTCTTGAAGGAGGTGAAATTATGGCTCCTTTGTTTGAATCATGATGATATAGAAGTTCTGTTACGGCCTGTTACGTAAAGTATTTCCCATCAAAAATTTTAAAATTTAAGAAATTTTATAATTAATTAATATAATATAATATAATATAATTACTACTATTTTCATTATATTTTTTGTCTTTCACTACCTCTGTATAATTCTTTCGTAGTAAGCACACTTGTAAATTGGAATTTGTTTAATTCTTCAACTTCTGTAAATATTTTTTCTTCATTACATGGATTTTGTATTGCACCCCACAATGTACAACATAGATTTATAGTTATTTAAGGAAATGGTGTTTTCTCTGTCCTGTTATTTGGACACTAAACACCATTAACTGTAATCTTTTGCTAATTTTATATACATAAGTATACTTCTGTTTTATGAATTGTATAAATTTAAGATTGCACAAGATAATAATGAATAAAAATGAATGAATGAATGAATGACTGAATTTACCTTCGATCTGCATCAAAAAAAAAAAATACTTGATTCCTTTGTTATATCAGCCAAATTGTTTAAACAAAAGTAACATTTTTACCAAAAAATGTGGTTGTATGGTTGTAAGCTGTGAACTGTTCGCGCTAATTGCTTTTGAGTGAGGATGATGCGACACATACATACATACGTACATATATAGCATTCGCTGCGTTATTTATCTTCGGGCGTAGGTTTATAGGTATGCATGGATGTACATCACTACATAGTATAAAACAAAGTCGCTTCTTCTGTCCCTATGTCCATTTGATTGCTTAAACCTTTAAAAAATATGCAACGGATTTTGATGCGCTTTTTTTTAATAAAGAGTGATTGAAGAGGAAGGAATGGATGAACATATTTGGCTGAAAATTGGTGGAGGGGTAGCTTAGAACCAAGAGACAGACATAGGATATTTTTTATCCCGTTCTGGCTAGGGTCTTGAGATCAAAACGTGGACCTGGGTAATCCTGGGATATGTTTGTACAATATGGGTATCAAATGGAAGCTGTTTATGAGTACTTTGATACGGGGTATTTTTCGTACCCGTCGGTAACTAGGGTCTCGAGATATAACCGAAAACGTGGACGCTGGTACCCCTAGGATGTGTTTACAGAATATGGATAACAAATTAAAGCTGTTGATGAGTGCTTTAGTACAGGGTAGTTTTCATACCAATTGGTGACTAGGGTCTCGAGATATAGGCCAAAACGTGGACCCGGTTCCTCCTAGAATGTGTTTATACAATATGGATAACAAATGAAAGCTGTTGATGAGTGCTTTAATAGAGGGTAATTTGCATACGGTCTCCAGATATAGGCCAACACGTGGGCCCGTGTACCCCTAGAGAGAAATTATACAATATGGATATCAAATGAAAGCTGTTGAAGAGTGCTTTAGTAAAGGGTAGTTTTCATATCTATTGGTGACTAGGGTCTCGAGATATAGGCCAAAACGTGAACCCGGGTACCCCTAGAATGTGTTTATACAATATGGATAACAAATGAAAACTGTTGATGAGTGCTTTAGTACAGGGTAAGTTCCATACCTATTTGTTACTAGGGTCTCGAGATATAGGCCAAAACGTGGTCCCGTGTATCTACCCCTAGACAGAGTTTATACAATATGGATATCAAATGAAAGCTGTTGATGAGCGCTTTGGTACAGGGTAAGTTCCATACCTATTTGTTACTAGGGTCTCGAGATATAATAGGCCAAAACGTGGGCCCGTGTACCCCTAGACAGAGTTTATACAATGTGGATATCAAATGAAAGCTGTTGATGACTGCTTTAGTACAGGGTATGTTTCATACCTATTGGTGACTAGGGTCTCGAGATATATGCCAAAACGTGGATCAAGGTAACACTAGGATGTGTTTTTACATTATGGGTATCAAATTGCAGCTGTTGATGTGTGCTTTAGTAGTTTCCATACCTACTGGTGATTATTGTCTCGATATATAGGCCAAAAAGGGGGTTAAGATACTTGGCTTGGATATCATACGTGGTTCGAGGCTCTGGATCAGGGACTGGTATCAGTCTTAGGCCGGCCATAGCGACGAATTGTCACACGTGATTGGTTGTCACGACCTGCACGAGGTGCCCCTGCTTCTACTGATAATGGCGGATCTAGAGAGGACAACTCGATAAAACCCGCACCCCTGAGTCATTGTGCCGAGCTCAGGGGAGGGAGGACCCTGTTAAGGGTCAAGATCGGTACTCAACGGTGACGAACTGGATTGTTAGGGACTTGATTTTGACTATGGATAGGAATTGATGACTTTGGGCTGGTAGGTGCAGTATTCTGCCACCTTAGTAGGTCGGGGTGAAACCCTATCGAAATGCCTGGTAGGCTAATGCTGCACCTGCCCACGTCCCGTTAAAACCGTGGCGGGCCTCAAGGTACGTTCCGACTCCGTCGCCGTTAAGTTGGTGGTGTAGGTGCGGTTGAAGATTTTCCCGCTTTGCGTCCGGTCTGGCTCTGAACGCATTACCCATAAGGTAATGCGTCAACCCTCGCGTGACCTCCCTGCGCAGCATAGATAACCACGGGACCGTTGAAGGGCGACTACACAATCGGCTCCGGATAGCGGCCTTGAGGGGGGACTTCTTAGAATGGACACGAAGACGAACAAAAAGGAGGGTAGGAGTGACGGCGAAGGTCGTCATGGTGCGAGGGACGCGACAGGTGCGGAGAGTGCTCCGAAGCAGGTCGCCGCCAGCCGGGAAAGCTCCCGGCGGGTCAAAAGGGCTGATCAGACGGATCAGCGCAAGGGTTTGGTTTCAAACCCCGTAGGTACGGGTAGTTCGGGTAGTGGAGGGGTGTCGAAATCGACACCCAATGCAGGCCCATATGGGGCTGTGACAGGGAAATGCAGAGGTCCGGCGAATGCGACGGACCAGCCCAGTACTAGTAAGAAAGCCCTGTCGCGAGGAGCTTTCCCAACGGGAGCCCTGGGGTCGAAGCCTGCCGGGAAAGGTAGGCGATCAACGCCGCGTAGGAAAGCTCTGGGTGATCGGCGCCTAGCTGAGAAGATCTTGGAGCGCTACGGCGGAAGGGATGCAGCTCAGATGTCTGAGAAGCATTCCCGGACGCTGGAGTGGGCCAGGAGCGTCGTAGCTTGCGACGACCACACACCGGTGTCGAACGATGCGGGTGAGCAGCAGGGTTTGGGGGCTATGAAGCGGCAAAGGTCGGATGAGCGGAATGCCTCAACGACAAAAAGGGCCCGAGGAGGTGGGGACGCAATTTCGTTTAGCGAAATCGCTAAACGAGCGGGCTCCATCACCCTCGGGGTCCTGGATAGGAGTAGGGAAGATGGTGCCACCTCCCGAGAGGAGTGGCCGTGGGTCGCCAGCGCCATATCAGCGGCCTATATGACCGCTGTTATGGAGAGCCCAGGTACGCGGCTATGCTTCGAATACTCGGGGTGGTATCATGGTTTTAGACTGATTACTTGTGCTGACGAGCGGTCGGCCTGTATCTTTAAGAAAATAATTTCTTTGGTTGGTGAGGTCTGGAGGGGAGCCAGACTCGAGGCCGTGGAACGGAGGGATCTCCCCCTTCGACCGAGGGATCGGGTGTGGTTGCCTGCCGGGCCATCTCAGCCGGAGAAAATACTTGAATTAATGCGTTACTGCAACCCGAACCTTCCGACGCATAACTGGAGGGTCCTCAGAGTAGAGGAGGCTGTTGGGCCACGTCGGCAAGTGCTGATTCTGCTAAACGCAGAGTCCACCGGTCCTCTCTCTGACACGAAGAGGGTTATCTCCTATGGCCTCGAGCGTGTGGTTCTCAAAATCTACCACGCCGATTCCAGGGGAGATGGTTCCTCTCCCACAGAGACTGTTCGGGAGGTGGAGGCGTCCGCAGGGGAGCCAGTACCCATGGTTGTGGATGCTGACTCCGCTAATTTGGACAGCGAAAGCACTGTTGACGTCCCGTCAATAGCGGGATCTGTCATCAGTGCTAGTCGTCTGGCTGATAGGGCCGAGGAGGAGCTCCTAGCCTCCGAGGGCGAATCATCGATGGCGGGATCCGTCATCAGTGTAAGTCGTCTGTTGGGGGGGGGGGGGGGGGGGGGGGAGGAGGATCTCCTAGTCTCCGAGGGCGAAGCCGCCAAGGATGGGGTGCAGAAGAAGAAGGGTGGTGTTGATGGAAATCCGTCAAATCAATCTTCAGCATTCTAAGGCGGCTTCCGCAAACTTGTTGCTCTGTCTTGAGAAAGGCGGAGTGGATATAGTCCTTGTCCAGGAGCCGTGGCTGAGTAGTAACGGCGGAAAAATTTCTGGATTAAGGACGGGAAAATTCAACACCTTGGTGCATGGGGAGGCAGGTAGGCCTAGATCCTGTGTGCTTGCTAAAAAGGAATTTAAAGCTTTTATTCTCTCTAATTTCAGCAATGCTGACGTAACCACGGTCTGCCTCGAGCGAGGCAGTAACGAATTGTGGGTGGTCTCAGCGTATATGCCCCATGGAGACGTAACGGGACCATCGCCTGTGATACTGGGCGAAATCACAGCTGAAGCAAGGCGGAGTGTTGGCATAATCATAGGTGCCGATGCTAATGCACACCATAGCATATGGAGGAGCTCGTATACGAACACCAGAGGTGAGTCTTTATTTACTTTTATTGTAGATGAGGGACTTTGTATATGTAATAGGGGGAATGACCCGACTTTAATTACTGCGGCAAGGGAGGAGATCCTGGACCTCACCCTGGTTAGCAGAGAACTGGAAGATCGGATATCTGGATGGAGGGTTCTCAACGAGCACTCTTTCTCTGATCACCGATATATTCAGTTCTCGGTGAATGAAGAACGTCCCGGTAAAATATCTTTTAGGAACCCTAAAAGTACCAACTGGGACTTGTATTGTAGGAAGTTGGGAGAGCTATTGCCTGAGGCGCCTATCGTTGGTTCGGACCTGTCCGAATCTGAAATAGACGGTCTGGTGGAAAACTTCACCTTGGCAAGCAATAGCGCCTTTCAACAGTCCTGCCCACTGAAAACTTATAGGGGGAAGGGCAAGCCGCCCTGGTGGACTGATTCCCTTGACGACCTAAGAGCGTCCAGTAGGCGGCTCTTTAACAGAGCCAGGAGGAGTAAACTACCCTCGGACTGGGAGCTCTATAAGGTGAGTCTGGGGATTTATAAATATGAAATAAGGTTAGCCAAGCGAGATTCATGGCGAAGCTTCTGCGAAAACGTAGAGGGCTGCAATGAATCCGCGAGGCTTAGAAAAATACTCTCTAGGAATCCCGCCCCTTGGGGGTATCTGAGAGATGATGGTGGGGACTGGTCGATGAGTAGCGAGGAGTCCCTGAGACTTTTACTGGACAATCATTTTCCCGATGTCCCAGTTGCGCAGGGATCTTTGCTTGCGTGGTCGGCGGTTGCTGGCCATGCAGAAATGCCTGCCATCCCACTACGGGAAAGTCAAATATCCTGGGCTATAAATTCGTTCAAGCCTTATAAGTCACCCGGTCCGGATGGCATCATTCCTGCGCAACTTCAAAGGTCTTTAGGGATTTCCTGCCGCTGGTTGGCCATCATCTACACTAACTGCCTCAGGCTTAACCATATCCCTAAGTCGTGGCACGCGGTTAGGGTCATCTTCATTCCGAAGGCCGGCAGGAGCTCTCATGTGTCACCTAAGGATTTCAGGCCAATCAGTCTCTCGTCGTTTCTTCTTAAGACGTTTGAGCGGCTGATTGACCTGTACCTACGAGAAAGGATACCTGGGGGGTTACTGTCGGCTTCACAGCATGCGTACTGCAAAGGCAGATCGACGGAAACGGCTCTCCATTCGATTGTAAAGCAAATAGAGGGGTCTCTAGAACATAAAGAGTATGCTCTGGGTGCCTTTCTAGACATCGAGGGGGCTTTTAACAATGTCTTACCGGGGGCAATGGAAAGAGCTCTGGTGGGTTTAGGAGTCGAAGCGGCTCTGGTTGAATTTATTAGCAAACTTCTATGCGGCAGAATTGTCGCAGTGGAGTTGGAAGGAGCCATAATAAGGAGGAAGGTGTGCAGGCGCACGCCACAGGGGGGTGTCCTATCTCCTCTGCTCTGGGTTGTGGTAGTCAACGAGCTTCTTGTGGAGCTGGAAGCCAATGGTTGTCGGGTGGTTGCCTATGCAGATGACCTCGCTATCCTAGTCAGGGGCAAATTTCTGGGCACCCTGCGCGATGTTCTGCAGGGATACCTGGATACTGTGGCTAGGTGGGCTGAGTCATGTGGATTGGCGGTCAACCCGGGAAAAACAGAATTGGTTCTTTTTACAAGGAGATATAAGATACCCGACTTCAGAACTCCTTCGATTGGAGGGGTACCGTTGGTACTTACTGACAGTTTTAAATATTTGGGAATTGTTCTGGACAAGAAGCTGTCCTGGAGGCCCAATGTGGAAGATAGGGCCAGGAAGACCGCGGTTGCCTTGTACTGCTGCAGGGGGGCTATCGGAAAGAAATGGGGGCTCTCACCAGGAGTAGTACACTGGCTTTATGAGATGGTGGTCAAACCGATTCTGCTATATGGGGTGCTGGTATGGTGGAAAGCACTGGACACGGCGAGCACCTCCAAAATGCTAGTGTCAGTGCAACGGACGGCGCTTATCGGTATCAGTGGCGCTATGAGAACAACACCTACCTTGGCACTGAATGTCATGCTGAATATACATCCAGTAGATATTGCGGGAAAGGCAGCCGCGGCCCGGTCGTTGGTCAGGCTTCGTGATATGGGTTATATGCTTTCTGATTTCGGACACTCTAGCCTTCTTACTAGTTTCGACTTTATGCCGGTGGCCGCTCCCTATACAACCTTCACCCCAGTCATTCCCCCGAGGGAGGAGTGGGGAAGAGGAATTATCTGGGGCATGTGACCGGTTAACTTGTTCACGGATGGGTCGAAGTTGGACAGAAAGGTTGGCGGGGGGGGGGGGGGGGGTCTTTTGTCAAGAGCTAAATGTAAGCCGCAAGTTTAAGTTGGCTGATCACTGCAGTGTATTCCAAGCGGAAGTTGCTGCGATTAAGGATGCGGTGGATGAAATGCTATCCAGCGCTACTACGGTTAGGGAATTTAACATCTACTCTGATAGCCAAGCGGCTATAAAGGCCTTGAGCTCAACTACAGTGCGATCGAGGGTGGTCTGGGAGTGCCTGACCTCACTTGCGATTGCATCGAATTATTTTACAATTAAGGTTATCTGGGTCCCGGGCCATAGTGATATTCCGGGTAACTGTCAAGCGGATCTCTTAGCCCGAATCGGTACAACTGAACCGGATGAAGATGGCTGTAGGGATTTCGGGATTCCGCTAGACACCTGTGGATTGCTCTTCCATAACTGGGCCTCGAGTCAGCTCAGCAAACGTTGGGCGGACACTATGTCTTGTAGGATATCAAGATCTTTCTCTCCGAAAGTGAATGGCAGGAGGTCTGCTGAAATAATTGGGTTCACTAAGGCTCACCTATCAATGGTCATTGGGGTTTTGACAGGGCACTGTCCCATGGGTATCCATGCGGTACGTCTCAATATATTGGAAACTCCATCCTGCTGCAGCTGTATGGAGGATGATGAGGTGGAATCACCAAATCACTTTATGCTTGACTGCCCAGCTTTTGCCAGAACTAGGCGAAAGTATTTCGGTCGTGACTCACTTGGATCTCCCGAGGAGCTATCCAAGGTTGAGATCGGGATCATTCGGAACTTTGTCGTTGCTACCCAACGATTCTCTAAGTAGTTATATCTACGTCACCGTTAGTTTAGTTTATTATATGTGGTATCACAACGGACCGTCATGTTGTCCAAGTGAGCTTCCTCTATCAGGGAAGCTACCACCCAACCTAACCTAACCTATAGGCCAAAACGTGGACCCGGACACCCCTAGAATGTGTGTGTAATATGGATATCAAATGAAAGCTGTTGCTGAGAGCTTTAAAGTAATTTTCATTGTGATATTCTATTTAGTCGCATCAACCTGGCAATACTGATAAATATGCATGCGAAACCGAAATAAAGACATGAATTAATAATACCCACATACCTATTTACATACGTACTATTCGATTTGCCTGAAATTTGGTATATATATTTGCCTATATTAGTATTTACGATCCTTTTTTCCGAGAAGTAGACCAGAGACGGACTGGGACTGGGATTAGGACTAGGACTGGGACTGAGACTGAGACTGAGACTCGTAGTGGGACTGGGACTCGGAATGAGACTGGAACAAAATAGATTCCACCCCTTGGACTGGCAATAAATGATGAATGAGAAGAATTTGAGATAAGAGAAAATAGGGAAGGAGAAGGAGACTGAGAAAGAGATAGAGTGAGACGAAGATAGAGATAGATGCAGCGAAAAAGACGGAGGGAGGAGTGAATAAAAGGATTAAGAAAAAGTGAAGAGGGGGAGGGCAGAGTTAGACGGAAAAAGCTTATTAAAATGTATGCAGATAGACCAAATTTAGGGCAGACCGATGTCTGCCGGGTCTGCTAGTATAGTATATGTCTCATACAACCGATTATTCAGATAAGAAACTTTGCGCAATTTCTGCCCCATTTTAAAAGCTAGAAGCTTAAAATTTCACCAAATGCATACGTATATAGCATATATTGTTGTCTCAAAAAGTCATTGAGATCGGTGGTATATATAGTATATATCTCTTACAGTCGATTGTTCAGATAAGAAACTTTGCGCAATTTTTGCGCCATTTTAACAGCTAGAAACTTCACATTTCACCAAATGCTTACGTATATAGCATATATTGTTGTCTGAAAAAATCATAGAGATCGGTGGTATATCTATCTATAAATCTTATAAAATAAAGTCGCTAAATGCCATGTATGCACATAACTTCACACAGAATGCTCCGATTTTAAAACGGTTTTTTGCATTTGAAAGCTTAGCTACGTGAGATGGTACAGTTAATATAATTTGAAGATATATATTATAGGGGCGTGGCAAATTGCCAAAATGTAGTAAAAAATCATAAAATTTTTGTTTACACAGCTATAACTCATAAACGGATGGATGGATTAGAAAATCTACTTTTCAGTGAAACTTTGAGCTATTTAACTTCGATCTGCATCAAAAAAAATACTTGATTCCTTTGTTATATCAGCCAAATTGTTTAAACAAAAGTAACATTTTTACCAAAAAATGTGGTTGTATGGTTGTTCGCTGTGAACTGTTCGCGCTAATTGCTTTTGAGTGAGGCTTGATGCGAGACATACATACGTACATATATAGCATTCGCTGCGTTATTTATCTTCGGGCGTAGGTTTATAGGTATGTATGGATGTACATCACTACATAGTATAAAACGAAGTCGCTTTTTCTGTCCCTATGTCCCTTTGAATGCTTAAACCTTTAAAAAATATGCAACGGATTTTGATGCGCTTTTTTTTAATAAAGAGTGATTGAAGAGGAAGGAATGGATGAACATATTTGGCTGAAAATTGGTGGAGGGGTAGCTTAGAACCAGGAGACAGACATAGGATATTTTTTATCCCGTTCTGGCTAGGGTCTTGAGATCAAAACGTGGACCTGGGTAATCCTGGGATATGTTTGTACAATATGGGTATCAAATGGAAGCTGTTTATGAGTACTTTGATAAGGGGTATTTTTCGTACCCGTCGGTAACTAGGGTCTCGAGATATAACCGAAAACGTGGACGCTGGTACCCCTAGAATGTGTTTACAGAATATGGATAACAAATTAAAGCTGTTGATGAGTGCTTTAGTACAGGGTAGTTTTCATACCAATTGGTGACTAGGGTCTCGAGATATAGGCCAAAACGTGGACCCGGTTTCCCCTAGAATGTGTTTATACAATATGGATAACAAATGAAAGCTGTTGATGAGTGCTTTAATAGAGGGAAATTTGCATACGGTCTCCAGATATAGGCCAACACGTGGGCCCGTGTACCCCTAGAGAGAGATTATACAATATGGATATCAAATGAAAGCTGTTGATGAGTGCTTTAGTAAAGGTTAGTTTTCATATCTATTGGTGACTAGGGTCTCGAGATATAGGCCAAAACGTGAACCCGGGTACCCCTAGGATGTGTTTACAGAATATGGATAACAAATGAAAGCTGTTGATGAGTGCTTTAGTACAGGGTAGTTTTCATACCTATTGGTGACTAGGGTCTCGTTATTGAGGCCAAAACGTGGACCCGGGTACCCCTAGAAAGTGTTTATACAATATGGATAACAAATGAAAGCTGTTGATGAGTGCTTTAGTATAGGGTAGTTCTCATACCTATTGGTGACTAGGGTCTCGAGATGTAGGCCAAACCGTGGGCCCGTGTACCCCTAGACAGAGTTTATACAATATGGATATCAAATGAAGGCTGTTGATGAGTGCTTTCGTAAAGGGTAGTTCTCATACCTATTGGTGACTAGCGTCTCGAGATATAGGCCAAAACTTGGACCCGGTTTCCCCTAGAATGTGTTTATACAATATGGATAACAAATGGAAGCTGTTGATGAGTGCTTTAATAGAGGGTAATTTGCATAGGGTCTCGAGATATAGGCCAAAACGTGGGCACGTGTACCCCTAGAGAGAGTTTATATCAGCTGCGGTGGACTGTATGGGGGTAGCGGCTTACCAATAGTATCCAATTAAATAAACGAATGCTGACTCGATACGATATTCATTAATTGTATAAATTAACAATGTTTATTTAATTATATTAAAATGGTTTAGAACACAATGAATTCTGCTGGCGGTAGTTGCAAGGATAAGACAGTAAGTAAGTAATAACAACGAAAAAGATATGAAGTAAATGTCAAACATATGATTGTTATGCTTGCGCATTAACCCTTTATAAACTAAAATATAATATTATAAATAATGTGATTATGAACTCAACATACCGCCGCCCTTGAACTATCTAAATATAAGCAAGATACGTTCAAAATTAAGATTACAATGCAGAGTTAGAAAAAAAAATATTGGAAATATGCAAAAAATAAAGTTGAAAATTTTTGATTTCATGGTGACGATTCTTTCTTTTCGCAAAATAGATCTGCCTTTGTTGGGAGGAGGCATAATTTAGCAATCGGCCGAACGTATTCTCCGTTAGCAGTCTTTACTGTCACGACTCGCACGCGACCATCAGCTCCAGGATGACATCGTATTACCCTAGCGAGTATCCACTTTGTGGGGGGAGTAGTTTCACTAAATACAGCTACAACATCTCCTTCTTCGAAATTGCGTGAAGGACGATGCCACTTGGTGCGGCGCTGCAAACTGACGAGATACTCGTATCTCCAATGACGCCAGAAATGCTGTCTTGTGGCAGATATTACCTGCCGTCACTGATACAAATTTCCACAGAACCCTTAACCCTCAGGTTCTGGGATTGACTTGAGCGGTTCACCAATGATGAAATGACCAGGTGTTAAGACTTCCAAGTCGCCAGCGGTTGTAGTGTTGTCACAAAGCGGTCGAGAATTTACGCACGCTTCGATGTCAGTCAATAGGGTGTTGAATTCCTCGTAGGAAAGCAGAGTTTCCCTTAATGCGCGCTTTAAGTGATAGTTTACTCGTTTTATGCCGGTTTCCCAATAACCGCCCATGTGTGGTGCAGATGGTGGATTGAAACTCCACTCGATGTTTGAATCGGCGAAGAACGATTGTAATCTGGTATCAGCCATACACTGCTGAAATGCGGTTCGCAGTTCCTTTTCAGCACCAACGAAATTTGTGCCATTGTCTGACGACATGTGCTTGCAGTAGCCTCTGCGGTTTACGAACCTCTTGAAAGCGCAGAGAAATCCTGGTGTCGACAGGTCTCCAACAAATTCCAAATGCATAGCGCCCGTGCACATGCATATGAAAGAACATATATATCCCTTGGTGCCCTTTGCTCCTCTGCCGTGAGTGAATTTATACATGTGCGGCCCAGCGAAATCAACCGCGGTGCGGGTGAAACACCGAGCGTAGGTAGTACGAGTTGTAGGTAGATCTCCCATTGCTTGTGTGGCGAGATTACGATTCAGGCATGTGCATTTGACGCATTTGTGATAGATGCTTCGTATCAAGTTTCGAGCGCCAACAACCCAGTATCGGCGTTGTAAAAATGTCTGCATGATGCGGGGTCCAGCGTGTAAAGTATATTCATGAATATCGTGGATAATCAACTTCGCAAGAGGCGCGTTTTTTGGTAAGATAATGGGGTTTCGGACATCAGGAGATACTGCCGCGTTCTTTAACCTACCTCCAGCGCGCAATACATTTTTTTCATCGAGATATGCTTGCAAACGCACGAGACAGCTGCGCCGCGGAATAGGCTTTTTTGCGCTGCAAAGAGAGATCTCGTTAGAAAAGAAGAACCTTTGTGTATACCTAATCAATCGCATTTCGGCTTCATATATCTCCAGGCGGCTGGGGGACCAACTCGTTTCGCAACCGGGAGGGTAGTGGCAGCTCGAGCGTTGGCGACAAATCTTAAGACGTAGGCGATGATACGACGAAATTTCGAAAACGACGAATACCTAGTCATAATGGACCAATGTTCGTTGGAACTAGTGACATGCGTAGTTACCTTGCTTCTAATGCCTAACTCGGTTGTGTGATGGCTTGTACTCGTTTGCTGCCAGAAAGGATTTTCGCTCTGCAAGAACTCTGGACCAGTCCACCAAAGATGGTGATGCAGTAACTCAGATGGAGTGATTCCTCTAGAAGCACAATCTGCAGGATTCAGCTCCGAGCGGACATGGTTCCAACATTCAGGAGGAATAACTTCCTGGATGTCAGCAACGCGGTTGGCAATAAAAGTCGTCCATCTGCTAGGGTGGGCTTGTAGCCATGCCAAGGTGATTGTTGAATCCGTCCATGCAAATATAGGATATTGTAAATCGTGCCAACTCTGTCGAATGCTACGCACCAATTTAGCGGCTAGATGCGCACTACACAATTCTAATCGCGGCAATGTGGTTGCTTTGAGGGGTGCCACCTTGCTCTTTGACGAGATCAGAGCAACAGTTACCGTGCCGTCGTTTCTCATGGTCCGGGCGTATGCAACCGCAGCGTATGCTCGCTCGGATGCATCGGAAAATATGTGCAACTCCGTGATCGAGCCATTCGTACCTAAGCCAAGCCAGCGGTTAACCTTTAAGTTGGAAAGAATTTGCAACTCAGAGCGGTGTTCCAACCAATTTACTGCGATGGTTTCTGGGATAACGTCATCCCAGCCAACCTTGCTCCGCCAAACCTCCTGGAACCATATTTTTGGTTTGATACCTGCGGGAGAGAGTAGCCCCAGAGGATCGAATAGAGTGCTTGCGTCCGATAAAAATGCTCTTTTTGTCAGAGTAGTAGGCGATTTTCGCAGATTAACTGTAAACGTCAGGTAATCTTCCTCTGTATTCAACATTACACCCAAAGCGTGAACCTCCTTACTATCGACTAGGTAATAAGATATATTTTCTGACGCGTTCGAAATAGCCGCGCCCAACTCGGCGCAATTCGAAGCCCACTTTCGAAGCTCGAATCCACCTTCTTTCAAGATCTCTGAAACATTCCTTTGCAAATTCACCAGATCCTTTTTTGATGACGTGCCGGTGAGAAGATCATCCATATAAAAATCATTAAGAATGACGCCGACAGCTTTCTTATAAATGTTAGTGGAGTTTTTTGCAGTTTGTTGCAGGGATTTTACGGCTAGGTGGGACGCAGCTGCCACACCATAAGTCACTCGTAACATGCGAAAGTCTTGTATGGGTAAGGACGGATCACGACGCCACACGATTCGTTGTAGGTCGACGTGTTTCTCAGAGACGCATACTTGGCGGTACATTTTAGCTATATCTGCTGTTACTGCATATCGATGAGTTCTAAAGCGTGTCAAAATTGAAAATAAGTCTTGCTGCAATTGTGGACCAACCAGCAAAGCGTCGTTCAGTGAATTCCCATTCGTAGTTTTAGCCGATGCATTGAAAACAACTCTCAACTTAGTTGTGGTGCTTGACTCCTTAAGGACGGGATGGTGAGGCATGCAAAAAGTTTGCTTTTCTGATTTTCCTGCAGCCTCCATGTGGTTCATGTTGATGAGTTCCTGCATGAACTCATTGTAGCGTGCACGTAGATCGTCGTCACGAGCCAGGCGTCTCTCGTTGCGTAGTAGACTTCTCACAGAAAAATCTCGGAACTCTCCTAAGAGCACGTCAGACTTCATGGGTAGCTCCACAATGAATCGACCGTCGGATGCTCTTGTATACGTTGCTTCAAAAAGTTCTTCGCAGAGGCGTTCTTCGGAGGTGAGGTGGTGCTTTTGAGGTGCTTCCTCTAACTCCCACAATCTGGCAAGCGCCTTATCCAATTGAACCTCACAATGCAACGACTGTAGACAAGTCGTAGTATCTTCGGATCCGTCGACACAACCAAACAGCGTCCAACCGAATACAGTTCTTTGAGTCATGGGCGTACCAGGTGGACCCTTCCGGAATTCGGAGTAGAGAAGTTGTTCCATAACATCCATGCCGACTAGAATATCGATGCGACCAGGATTCATAAATTGCGTATCGGCTAAAAACAACCCTTGTATGTGCGACCATGATGCGATTGCTAATGTCTGGTTTGGCAAGTTGCTTGTAATTTTAGGGAGAATTAACGCGTTTACGGAGAAGCACCGATCTGAACTGTATGAGGACAGCGTAAGTAATGCTTCGCCTCTAGAGCGACCTCCTTGTGAGGAACCTATACCTGTGACAACTACTGCAGAAGATTTTCGCGGCACACCCAAGCGTTGAACACAAGCCTCAGTAACGAAGGAGGCATGTGAACCAGAGTCGAACAGCAAGCGGCTGATTGCCAGTGTCCGGAGCAATCGCGAACTTTGACAATGGCGGTTGCCAACAGTACAGCTTTCTCCTTTGGAGTCGGCGAATTGGCCACGGGGTTTAAAGATGAAGACATCAATGCGGTAGCGCTACTTGTAGACGGATCAGTACTAAATGAGGTTTTATGTGCTTTGGGTGCGGTGAAATGTGCGGCGGTTACAGCGGCATTGGATGTAGAAGCGGTGTTATGTAAAAGAGTGTGATGGCGTTGATGACAAACCCTACATCCAGACGAACTATTGCATTTAGCTTTGTAATGACCTGGGCTCAAGCAGTTCGTGCACAAGCCAGACTCCATCACAAACTTCGATTTCGCGCTTAAATCGAGATTTTTAAACTTTTCACAGCTATAAACCTTATGTGGGCCCTTACAGTGCACACATTCCACACTGTTGTTGTTGTTGTTGTAGCGATACGGTTGCTCCCCGAAGGTTTAGGGAGTGATCGATGTGATGGTCCTTTGCCGTTTACAGATCCGGTACGCTCCGGTAGCACAGCATCATTAAGGTGCTGGCCCGACCATCTCGGGAACGATTTATATGGCCACATTAAACCTTCAGGCCAATCCGGTATTTTAGTCGCCTCTTACGACAGGCATACCTACCGCGGGTATATTCTAACCCCCTGACCCGCTGGGTTCACATTCCACACTCTTCTGGGTTTGTACAGCGTGAAAGACCTTAGTTGATTTGCCAGTAACCTTCGGTGTTGCGGGCTTCCCTATTGATACCTGAGTAGCAGGCGTGCTTAGCATAGCCAATGACCGGCACCTAATTTCCAAAAACGACGTCAGCTGTTCAAAGGTTGGTGGTTCTTCACTAACAAGTGATAACTCCCACTGCTTCCGAGTCTCGAACGCTAATTTGTTGACGACCTCATGAACCAACCAATCGTCCCAGAAATCGACTGGCCTTCCTAGTGCTTTGAGCTCTCGTATGTGCTGATGGAATGAATTTAGTATGCTCTTTATAGCATCCGCAGTATCACTCGTAGCCTTTCGTAGATCCGCTATCGCTGTGAGGTGCGCTTCGATGATAACGCGCATAACCTTGTAGCGTGACTTAAGTAGGTTCCACGCCTCAGTGTAGTTTGCGTCGCTAATCTTAAACCCACTAATTATACTCAGCGCATCTCCCTTTAAGCAACTACGAAGATACTGCAACTTGTGTCCGCCTGACAAAGCAGCATTGCTATCTACTAACGAGCAGAAGGCATCGTAAAGGGCTATCCATTCAGTAGAATCGCCAGCGAATGTTGGAAGGTCCATTTTAGGCAATCGTATTGACGCAGATATAGTGGCTAGCGAGTGAGGTGTCGGAGAAGATTCAGCTCTGCATTTTTGCACGCTTCTAAAATTGGACAAAGCTGTGGTATACCACGTTTCAGCCTGTATGCGCGCGTTCTCCTCCACCTCAGCGTTTTCAGATCCACATGAAGTTTCCACTGCATCTTGCGCGGTGTTGAAACGAGCCCATTGCTCACTCAACAACGCCAAATAGCTTTCGACACCCTCAACATCCAGAATAAATGCGTCGTCCATACTTTTTGTCATATACCTCTTAATTGAGTTAAGGGCAGAATCGCGCGTTTTGACAAAAGCAGAAATTTCGTGAAAATAATATATTTAGCGTACCAACTTATGCACCCTTTACTAATTTATAATATTATAGATGTGTGTATGTATGTATGTGGTTACTTCTGCTCAGGTTTAGATTGTTGCAGCTTGCAGAGGGCAAATCAAAGGCGGTACGAATTATGCGAAAAGGTAGATAACAAATTTGTAGCGGGCAGATCAATGTCACGGCAGATTTCAAATATAAAAATTATGCACCTGCTCGAAGTTTCTTGTTTATGCTTAATGTTGCACTTGTTGCGAGTTTTGCGAATGAAAATCCGGCTCGAAGGACCAAAAAAAAATGGTGATGCGGTTTATCAGCTGCGGTGGACTGTATGGGGGTAGCGGCTTACCAATAGTATCCAATTAAATAAACGAATGCTGACTCGATACGATATTCATTAATTGTATAAACTAACAATGTTTATTTAATTATATTAAAATGGTTTAGAACACAATGAATTCCGCTGGCGGTAGTTGCAAGGATAAGACAGTAAGTAAGTAATAACAACGAAAAAGATATAAAGTAAATGTCAAACATATGATTGTTATGCTTGCGCATTAACCCTTTATAAACTAAAATATAATATTATAAATATTGTGATTATGAACTCAACAGATATCAAATGAAAGCTGTTGATGAGTGCTTTAGTAAAGGGTAGTTTTCATACCTATTGGTGACTAGGGTCTCGAGATATAGGCCAAAACGTGAACCCGGGTACACCTAGAATGTGTTTATACAATATGGATAACAATTGAAAACTGTTGATGAGTGCTTTAGTACAGGGTAAGTTTCATACCTATTTTTAACTAGGGTCTCGAGTTATAGGCCAAACGTGGGCCCATGTACCCTTAGACAGAGTTTATACAATATGGATATCAAATGAAAGCTGTTGATGAGTGCTTTAGTACAGGGTAAGTTTCATACCTAGTGGTGACTAGGGTCTAGAGATATAGGCCAAAACGTGAACCCGGGTACCCCTAGAATATGTTTATACAATATTTGTTACTAGGTTATCGAGATATATGCCAAAACGTGGATCAAGGTAACACTAGGATGTGTTCTTACATTATGGGTATCAAATTGAAGCTTTTGATGTGTGCTTTAGTACAGGGTAGTTTTCATACCTACTGGTGATTATTGTCTTGATATATAGGCCAAAACGTGGACTCGGATACCCCTAGAATGTGTGTGTAATATGTATATCAAATGAAAGCTGTTGCTGAGAGCTTTAAAGTAATTTTCATTGTGATATTCTATTTAGTCGCATCAACCTGGCAATACTGATAAATAAGCATGCGAAACCGAAATAAAGACATGAATTAATAATACCCACATACCTATTTACATACGTACTATTCGATTTGCCTGAAATTTGGTATATAAATTTGCCTATATTAGTATTTACGATCCTTTTTTCCGGGAAGTAGACCAGATACGGACTGGGACTGAGACTCGTAGTGGGGCTGGGACTCGGAATGGGACTGGAACAAAATAGATACCACCCTCTTTGACTGGCATTAAATGATGAATGAGAAGAATTTGAGATAAGAGAAAAGAGGGAAGGAGAAGGAGGCTGAGAAAGAGATAGAGTGAGACGAAGATAAAGATAGATGAAGCGAAAAAGACGGAGGGAGGAGTGAATAAAAGGATTAAGAAAAAGTGAAGAGGGGGAGGGCAGATTTAGACGGAAAAAGCTTATTAAAATGTATGCAGATAGACCAAATTTAGGGCAGAACAATGTCTGCCGGTTCTTCTAGTATGCTATAAAAGAAAAAATATAATGACGAACATTTCAAAGAAAAAATCATGAGAATCGGTTAATTTTTGGCAAAGTTATTGAAAAAAAAGTTGAATAAAATATGGATTGCATTTTATGGAATTCGATTGCCGATAAATCCGAAGAAAAACACGTGTTCTATTATTTTGACCAAAGAACAACCTATTCAAATTTCATCAAAATCAAAAATCATGTCCTGCGCGGACCGGATGTCTTGAAATGGAATGAGCCTATTAAATGTGCACTCAGACAAAAACACTGACCTAAAATGATGAAAACAATTCCGGAAAAAATTTCTTTAAATTGAGGAAAATGTTCTCCCTCACTAGGGTAAGCACCTTGTCGTTGGTGTGAGGGCTCAGCCGAACACCATAGCGCCCGACTATGAGGCGGAGCTGTTTAGGACTGCCATCTACGCCGTTTCGCCTCATAGGCGGCAGGATGTCGGTGAGCAAGAACTGCCAACCCCCTGCGGACCGTGCCTATTGGACGATTTGCAGCCAGGTTATAAATTCGGCTGTATTCGAACGGAGCCTCCCCGATACCGGGCCACCTCGGGAAGTATTGATGGCCTTACCACAGTAAGGGGCGCTGCTGTGGAGGACGGTTCTTTCCCCGTATATATTACTCGACCGCTGAGCCCGCCTTGTCGGGCAGGTGCTCGTACGACCAAGATGAACGCCTCATTAACTGATTGTAATAAGGACGATGATAAGAGGAGGACTGAGTCGCAAGCCAAGGACAACAAATACGCATTAAGCGATGCGTAGGACTCGGGGAGCGAGAGTAGTGCTGATTCAATGAACTCTGTGTCGGAGAAGCACACACAAGAAAACGGAGTAGAAGAGTGGAGAAGGGTACGGAACAGAGGAAGTAAAAGAGCTCTCCCGCAGTACCGTGAAGCATTAAGAACTGTACAATGGTTGGGAGCAGTGGTCGACCCAACATAAGTGTAGATCCAGCGCTTGGAATGGGCCCATTAGGCGGTAGAAATAGGTCGGAGGCAGTTCAAAATATTTGCAGCAAGAAACCCTCGGTTCTGCAACCGGTACGAGGAGGAAGAAGCGTTGAATGGCAGAATGAAGTAGCAACGTTCGGCGGAAGGCGACAAGCCTACTTTCAAGAGGTAGAAAGGACCCAGTCCTAGAGCCGCGAGGCGCGGAAGTCGCATAGACAAGACAAGTAGGCCCAAAGCTGTAAGACAGATGTGCCCCAATAGCGAGGTAGCAACTACCTCGAAAGCTGCGAGTCAGAGGGAAGTTCCAACTACGGAAGTAGGAGATAAGCCAAAGGGAGATAACGCTAAGACCCTGGCTTTCTCGGAGGTGCCAAAGGGAGATAACACTAAGAGTCCGGCTTTTCCCGATGAGATGAGTTATGTGGAAAAGCAGTCACTGACTGTGGCGCTGGTTGATCGTAGCAGTCCTTTCGGACAAATGACTATTGAAAGGTGGAAATCTGTGGAAAGGGAGCTTATTAGCTTAATGCTTAAGATGATGCGGGAACAACCAAGTAAGCCCGTTCCAACTTTTGATTCGGAGGGATGGTATAATGGTGTGAAGATGATAGCGTGCGACAACATCGCGAGCTTGTGGTGGCTGGAGGAAGTGGTTCCAAACCTCCAAAGGCATGGCACGAACGCGCGGTTTGAGGTGGTGGATAAAGCGCAAATTCCCCCGGTACCAAAAGTAAAGGTATGGATACCATGCGTGATGAAGTTGGAGGATACACTGCAACTTCTGCAGAATCAGAATCCAACATACCGACACAGGATTGGTAGGTACTTACTGTATCTCGGCCTACCGAGGAAGGTCAGTTCTACATCTTCCAAATAAACAAGCAGGCGGAGGATATTTTGTGCACGCAGCTTGGAAAAATGTCCTTTGACATTGGCAAAATTTACATGCGACTCAGGAAAAGAAGTCCTGAGGATAAAAATCCTAGCACGCTAGAGGTGGGCGAAGTCGAAAAGGACCTCAAAATCCTAAGGGAAAATGACAGGTGGAGGTCCCGACGTCACCAAGAAGGGAGTTAGAAGAGGATCAACCGCCAAATGGTGCTATGACTCGCACAGAGGATCTCCCGGCACAACAGTTACGAGAGGCTGAAGGGGGCCTCGAATACTCTAAGCCAAAAGGAAAAGGGGAGGACGACGTCACGACGATGGTGCTGGAGGGGGACAAACAGCCCAATGGTGCTGCGAGTCCTACAGGTAAACCTCCAAAACAGTAAATTGGCGTCGATCGAACTCCGCCTAACCCTTGAGGAGGGTTCTTAGCGCGCGCGGGTTTGGCGTTTATTACTCGCAACGGAAGGACGGGTGCGAGCTGTAGTAATGGTAAGGAAACAGCTACATTCATATATGCTGCCTAATTACACTACTGAGGACCTTGCAGTGGTGGCCGTTGAGCAAAAGAATAAGCAGGAATTTATCCTGGCGTCCTTCTACATGGCCCATGCTGCGGAGGTTCCACCGATGGAGTGCAAAAGGCTAGTGCAGGAGGAAGGGCGCAAAGGGCGGTTGGTCATAGGCGCAGATGCAAATGCGCACCACAATGCGTGGGGAGGAGAAGATACGAACGAGAGAGGCGAATCTCTATTTTGTTACATCCCGCAAACCAATTTGCAGATAGCCAACAGGGGAAATATCCATACATATATTGGTCCAACATCCAGCAATGTTCTGGATATTACATTGAGCTCCGAGCGTGATATATCAAGGTATGATTGGATGGTCTTGATAGACCATCCTTCTCCGACCATGCGTATAACAGCTTCATCATCCCCCTAAAGAGGGTAGAGAAGGGAGGAAACTTTAGAAACCCTAAGTCAACGAACTGGAATAAATTCCAGAAACAGGTAGAAACAAAACTGGGACAACCCAAAGAGGTTTCCAAAGTGGAGGAACTGGAGGAGTCGAATGAATTCTTAATAAGGACGCTTATGACTGCGTATAACAAAGCTTGCCATCTAAGAAGATTCAGAGTAAAAGCAAAGCCGCCATGGTGGAACAATGAGCTAAGTCTTTTAAGAAGACAGGTAAAAGAAATGTTTAAGCTAGCAAAGACCGCGGAAAGCGAAGCGTTGCGGGACGAGTATAGGTATCTACTGAAGATCTGCATACGTGAAATTTTGAGGGCGAAGAGAATCTCATGGAAGTTTCTATACGGGCACAGAGTGCTCCAGCGAAACAGCACGGTTGAAAAAAGTCCTAGCAAAGGGAAACATAGTCAAGGGACCAATCAAGGAGGAGAACGAGGAATCGTCACGTAATAGTGAGGAATCCCTTGAGGTGCTTCTCGACACACATTTCCCATCGGGAGACGGTTAAGAAGAGCTAGCAGACATCACTCACACTTCGATCACGGAGCGGGTAGTGTCGGGCTTGGTGATCGATACCAAGATCGAATGGGCAGTGAAAACGTTTTCTATGTTTAAATCGCCGGGACCAGACGGTATATTCCCGCCATGCTACAAGTTTCAATTATGGCGGTCGTGGAATGGCTTAAAATAATATTCGATGGGTGCATAAGGCTGAATCATGTACCGCACTCTTGGAGAACTGCTCGTGTAGCTTTCCTACCAAAGGCGGGGAAGATCGGTCACATGTATCCCAAAGACTATAGACCCATTAGCTTAACATCATTTGTGCTCAAAACCTTTGAGAGGCTAATAGATGTGTACATAAAGTCCAACGTAGATGAAAAGCTGCTCTCCACAACACAGCATGCGTACACCAAAGGCATACATAGGGTGGTAATTAGCATAGAGAAATCCCTGGGATATAAGGAGTATGCTCTAGGAGTCTTCTTGGATATTGCCGGGGCTTTCAATAATGTTTCTAAATGGGCGATTATGGATGGTCTTAATTACATTAAAGTACATTCCGCCTTAATCAGATGGATCGGCTGCATGTTGAATTGTAGGAAGATACATCACAATGGGTATTGTACGAGGCCATGAAATCAGTGGACAGGGGCACGTCGCAGGGGGGGGGGTGCTATCACCTCTGCTGTGGACGCTGGTCATCAACCAACTGCTCAGGCGACTCGATGATTTTATATCGTTCATTTTAAATAGCGATCTGAGATGAGTGCCCAGAAACCCACATACCAAATTTCATCAAGATACCTCAAAATTTACTCAAGTTATCGGACGGACGGACGGACGGACATGGCTCAATCAATTTTTTTTTCGATACTGATGATTTTGATATATGAAAGTCTATATCTATCTCGATTCCTTTATACCTGTAAAACCAACCGTTATCCAATCATATTAATATACTCTATGAGCTCTGCTCAACTGTGTATAAAAAGGAGCAAGGAGATTTGAGCCAAGGAAACATAACTAGTAAGAGAACGATACGAGTACTGAGTGAGTAGCATCGATACTTTTCCAAAAAATACTAGAATACTTCGTACGCGATGTTTTTACCAAGTACGGATTAATGTATCGATAATACAACTCGATACTTTACCAAGTGCCGATGGTCTACAGGTTTAAGGTTAACAAAATGCAGCCCACTAACACCATAACTCGAGCAAAACTGAGATATATGCACCTATTCTGGTACACGAAATTATGTGAACTCAAGGTACCGTCGACGATGTGGTAAAATCTTCACTTTTTAAATAAAACGCATTTTTGATAAGTAATGGCGAAATCGGAGACGATTTCTGCACATGGTTGTAGAAGAAAAGTACTGTTTTAAAAGTTTTGCAAGCAGTTGATAGTGAACTTTAAAACTTTCATTATTTAAGCAAGTACTGAACTATATTATTCTATATTACTAATTTCTTTAAATAAACAGTATACTAAGAATATATTATTTTAAAACACAAAAAAATTATAAAATGGTTCCAAAGGTAAAAACTTTAGTGAAAAATCTTACGGATGAAGTTATTTCATTATCAAATAATCTAAGTGAAAGTTTCACAATTTTTTATTATATGATAAGTTTCCTTAGAACACTCACCCACATTTCGCAGATTTTGGCAGCTTTAGGGAAGCACATAAAATTGACTTCCATTTTCATACGTTAGCGACCGTATTATTATCGTGTACATTTCGAATTATACAAATGGAAAAAACTTAACTTTTGAACCTAGGACGGCCAGACAGAATGCTATCGAATCATAAAGAAAATTATATAACTTAAAATTATATGTACTTTGTTATCGGATGAACTTCAAACACGTACGATATATATTTACAAGATGAGGATCTGTCGACCATAAACTGGCTGCAGGGGGTAGGTGTTAGGAGGTTCAAAGTATTACAATCTAAATTTTTGCACGAGAACCGGCCTATTTAGGTAGTAGAAGAAAAATCAAAAAATTTGGCCATTCTGAAACGTTCTAAAATGTATGCTTAATAGCAAAAATCAATAATTCCATAAAATTTTTACATTTTTTGAGTTGAAAATTTTGTTAAGTTTATATAAATGGGGATACGCCGATTACTGTCGATCTAAGAAGTACTTTAAGAGTACTTAAGGGGTATACGAATACTCTATAACTCACCCTCATATGTATAAAAAATGTGGTCCAACTTGCATTGCAATGTCCCGGACAAGGATCACCTACTTTAGCAAGGAATACTCCTTTAGAGTAATACAAGGAACACCTTCTAAAAAATCCCAAGAAATTACTTATGGGACTACTCACAAGTAGCGCTAGGGCTGAGCCATTTACTAATAATATCACAAAAATGGTACACATGACCCAAACTAAATTCTATTCACACCAAAAAAATAAATAAATACAAAGCGCGATATACCTAAGAAGATATTTATATTTTTTCCTACAAATTGCAAGGCAGATGAGTTTTCACTGGCAAGCTTTTTATGGGAGATACACTCGCAGTGTTTGCCAAATGACTGTCGAGCGGCGACTCCTCTTAGAAAATTTCTTTCTAAATTTTTCATGTTGCTTTTCCGGGACTTGCATCCAGGATCTTTGGTGTCGTAGGCGGAGAACGCTACCACCACACCACGGCGGCCGCAACACTTCATACCAAGGTACATAAAATCCAAACCAAAACACAATAATTCCAAAATATTTCAAACCAAAAGAGAATTAATAAATTTTTTCACACCAAAACGCAATAATTACAAACCTAACTTAAAATGTAAGAACTTGTTATGATTAATGTTGTGATGTAATTTCACTTGAAATAAGTATGCACGCGTTATTCTTCGATCTTCTTATTATTCTATAAATTTAACTCTAAGGAAGGTAAAGTACGGGATGTGAAGCAATATGTAAAACTCGCTAGTACTCTGGTGTTGTTGCCAGACTGTTTGAATAATAATTAAAGTGAGACATAACAATCTCCCACGCTTAATTGGACTCATTATGTGATAATGAATTAATATATAATCGATTTACATATCTGAATATTAAATATATATGTAAATGAATACGAGTAAATATTGAAATTTTGTTTCTATACGTAGTCTATTAAGTGTAGGGGTTTCTTCTTCGAACGTGCATATCTACGGACGACTGGTTCTTGACCTCTTTGCACTTCATCAGGCGTTGATTGTTTGACAATTCAGTTGGTTGGTTATTTGAATCGAGTTGAACTTGTGGAATAATTGGCTCAAAATTGTATTGATTATAATCGTGGGACGGTTGTGGTGAAGTGCCTTCTTCAATATCTGGAGAAAAATGAACTCTTCCTTGTTGAACCTTGGTGGATTTTAATTGATCAATGTGTCGTTTTATTTCGTAGCCGTCATCTAGCTTGACTAAGTAATGGAGATTACCAAACCTTTTTAGAACGGTACCTGTTTTCCATGCCGTTTTGTTATAATGCCTGAACCCTTTCTCCCACGCTTAGTTGACGCACGCCTGGAATAGGGTTAGTTGATTTGTTTTCCGTGTTTGGTTTTAACGCATCCAACCGGATTCAAATTCGTCCATTGAGATATAATTCTGCTGGACTTTTTCCGAATTAAGTGGTGTTGCGCGGTATCTTTGCATAATTTCGTTCATTTTGTGGTGTAGAGAGCCTGGCTCTGCTGACATCGCCTTCAATTTTCGTTTGAGGGTTTGGACATTGCGTTCCGCTAACCCATTTGTGCTAGGATATCCTGGTGCTATAAGTTTTTGAAAAATTCCGTTGGGACTGCAATACGTTTTAAATTGATCGCTTGTGAAGATGGTTGCATTGTCGGATACCATTATCGAAGGAAAGCCGTGAGACGCAAATATATTTGAAAGTAGATTTATTGTTGTTGTGGTCGTAGGAGCATCGAGTAACACTCGTACTTCTGCCCATCTGGATTTCGCATCCATGACAATTAGGAAAAATTTATCTTGAAATGGGCCTGCATAGTGTGTGTAGATTCGGTCCCAGTTTGCATCTGTCTTCTCCCAATGATAGAATGGTGCCTTAGCGGGTTTAGACTGGACTTTCATGCAAGCTTCGCAAGCCTTAACTGTTGTTTCAATGTCACGATCGATGCCTTTCCAAAAGCAATATCTTCAAGCAAGCTGTTTCATTCTAGTTATTCCCGGATGGGTATGGTGAAGTTCTTATAGTATTTGCGGTTGTAGCATTTTCGTAATCAACACTCTTTGACCTTTAAATATAGTTCCGTTATTAAGTGTGTATACATTTTCATTTTCATAATTGTTAAGTAAACTTGACTTAAGGTTCGATTCGAGCTCAAGGCCAGAACAATAATTTTTTTTCCTAATGATAATTATTGTTATTTTTTAATTTTTCTAAATTTGAAAAATTGTATTTTGTTTTTGGAATAGTAAGTAGAAAATGTTTCAGACAACCTGCCATAGCTGCGCATATAGATCCATTTCGAAGGGTGCTAAGCCTTCATCATCAGTACGCTTTAGGAATTCTGCGCTAACCATTTAGCTATACAGCGGTGGTTTGTTTGACTGGCAAATTTGCTACTTCTATTCCTTTTTACCAAATATATTTATTCAGTGTTCCGCCATCTGGTGCAAAGCACTGATAATGCTGGATTTTTGTTTATTGTCAATTACTTTGTTTGACATTCCCAAGTGCTCATGGTTTATTAACAATTGTTTTTGTTTTTATCGGCCTATTGATAAATGTTTCAAGGTTCGATTCGAGCTCAAGGCCAGAACAATAATTTTTTTTTCTAATGATAATTATTTTTGTTGTTATATCGGCCTACTGATTTTAAGATCGCGGGTTCGAATCGAGCTCAAGGCCTAACAATAATTTTTTATCATTATTATTGTTATGATAAATTTTTTCTTAATTGAAAAAATTTTTAAATTAGAATAGAAGAAAGAAAAAATTTTAGACAACTGCCAAAGCTCGTTGTATAGATCCATTTCGGGAACTGCTAAATTCCTTCATCGGCAACGTTTAGGCGCCGCTGCTATAACCATTCAGCTATCACAGCGGTTTTTTGTTTGTCTTCATTAATCCTACTTCTTTATTAATCCTACTTCTTTATTATTGTTCTAAATTATTGTTCTGGCCTTGAGCTCGAATCGAACCTTGAATCATTTATCAATAGGCCGATAAAAACAAAAACAATTGTTAATAAACCATGAGCACTTGGGAATGTCAAACAAAGTAATTGACAATAAACAAAAATCCAGCATTATCAGTGCTTTGCACCAGATGGCGCAACACTGAATAAATATAGTTGGTAAAAATAAAAAAGACTAGAAGTAGCAAATTTGCCAGTCAAACAAACCACCGCTGTATAGCTAAATGGTTAGCGCAGCATGCCTAAAGCGTACTGATGATGAAGGCTTAGCACCCTTCGAAATGGATCTATATGCGCAGCTATGGCAGGTTGTCTGAAAAATTTTCTACTTACTATTCCAAAAACAAAATACAATTTTTCAAATTTAGAAAAATTAAAAAATAACAATAATTATCTATCATTAGGAAAAAAAAAAAATTTATCGAATCGAACCATGAATCATTTATCAATAGGCCGATAAAAACAAAAACAATTGTTAATAAACCATGAGCACTTGGGAATGTCAAACAAAGTAATTGACAATAAACAAAAATCCAGCATTATCAGTGCTTTGCACCAGATGGCGCAACACTGAATAAATATAGTTGGTAAAAAGGAATAGAAGTAGCAAATTTGCCAGTCAAACAAACCACCGCTGTATAGCTAAATGGTTAGCGCAGCATGCCTAAAGCGTACTGATGATGAAGGCTTAGCACCCTTCGAAATGGATTTATATGCGCAGCTATGGCAGGTTGTCTGAAAAATTTTCTACTTACTATTCCGAAAACAAAATACAATTTTTCAAATTTAGAAAAATTAAAAAATAACAATAATTATCTATCATTAGGAAAAAAAAATTTATCGAATCGAACCATGAATCATTTATCAATAGGCCGATAAAAACAAAAACAATTGTTAATAAACCATGAGCACTTGGGAATGTCAAACAAAGTAATTGACAATAAACAAAAATCCAGCATTATCAGTGCTTTGCACCAGATGGCGCAACACTGAATAAATATAGTTGGTAACAAGTAAGGAAGGTTAAGTTCGGGTGTAACCGAACATTATATACTCAGTTGAGAGCTATGGTGACAACATAAGGGAAAATAACCATGTAGGAAAATGAACCGAGGGAAACCCTGGAATGTGTTTGTATGACATGTGTATCAAATGAAAGGCATTAAAGAGTATTTTATGAGGGAGTGGGCCATAGTTCTATAGGTGGACGCCATTTAGGGATATAGCCATAAAGGTGGATCAGGTTAACTCTAGAATGCGTTTGTACGATATGGGTATCAAATGAAAGGTGTTAATGAGTATTTTAAAAGGGAGTAACCCTTAGTTCCATAGGTGGACGCCGTTTCGAGATATCGCCATAAAGGTGGACCAGGGGTGACCCTAGAATTTGTTTGTACAATATGGGTATCAAAAGAAAGGTGTTAATGAGTATTTTAAAAGGGAGTGATGCTTAGTTCCACAGGTGGACGCCGTTTCGAGATATCGCCATAAAGGTGGACCAGGTGTGACCCTAGAATTTGTTTGTACGATATGGGTATCAAATTAAAGGTATTAATGAGGGTTTTAAAAGAGAGTGGTGGTAGTTGTATAAGTGGTCGCCTTTTTGAGATATAGCCATAAAGGTGGATCAGGTTGACTCTAGAATGCGTTTGTACGATATGGGTATCAAATGAAAGGTGTTAATGAGTATTTTAAAAGGGAGTAATCCTTAGTTCCATAGGTGGACGCCGTTTCGAGATACCGCCATAAAGGTGGACCAGGGGTGACCCTAGAATTTGTTTGTACAATATGGGTATCAAAAGAAAGGAGTTAACGAGTATTTTAAAAGGGAGTAATCCTTAGTTCCATAGGTGGAGGCCGTTTCGAGATATCGCCATAAAGGTGGACCAGGGGTGACCCTAGAATTTGTTTGTACAATATGGGTATCAAAAGAAAGGTGTTAATGAGTATTTTAAAAGCGAGTGATGCTTAGTTCCACAGGTGGACGCCGTTTCGAGATATCGCCATAAAGGTGGACCAGGTGTGACCCTAGAATTTGTTTGTACGATATGGGTATCAAATTAAAGGTATTAAGGAGGGTTTTAAAAGGGAGTGGTGGTAGTTGTATAGGTGGTCGCCTTTTCGAGATATCGCCATAAAGGTGGACCAGGGGTGACTCTAGAATGCGTTTGTACGATATGGGTATCAAATGAAAGGTGTTAATGAGTATTTTAAAAGGGAGTAATCCTTAGTTCCACAGTTAGAAGCCGTTTCGAGATATCGCCACAAAGGTGGACCAGGTGTGACCCTAGAATTTGTTTGTACAATATTGGTATCAAAAGAAAGGTGTTAATGAGTATTTTAAAAGGGAGTGATGCTTAGTTCCACAGGTGGACGCCGTTTCGAGATATCGCCATAAAGGTGGACCAGGGGTGACCCTAGAATTTGTTTGTACAATATGGGTATCAAAAGAAAGGTGTTAATGAGTATTTTAAAAAGGAGTGATGCCTAGTTCCAGAGGTGGACACCGTTTCGAGATATCGCCATAAAGGTGGACCAGGTGTGACCTTAGAATTTGTTTGTACGATATGGGTATCAAATTAAAGGTATTAATGAGGGTTTTAAAAGGGAGAGGTGGTAGTTGTATAGGTGGTCGCCTTTTCGAGATATCGCCATAAAGGTGGACCAGGGGTGACTCTAGAATGCGTTTGTACGATATGGGTATCAAATGAAAGGTGTTAATGAGTATTTTAGAAGGGAGTTATCCTTAGTTCCATAGGTGGACGCAGTTTCGAGATATCCCCATAAAGGTGGACCAGGGGTGACCCTAGAATTTGTTTGTACAATATGGGTATCAAAAGAAAGGTGTTAATGGGTATTTTAAAAGGGAGTAATCCTTAGTTCCATAGGTGGACGCTGTTTCGAGATATCGCCACAAAGGTGGACCAGGGGTGACCCTAGAATTTGTTTGTACAATATGGGCATCAAACGAATGGTGTTAATAGTATTTTAAAAGGGAGTGGGCCTTAGTTCTATAGGTGGACGCCGTTTCGAGATATCGCCATAAAGGTGGACCAGGGGTGACTCTAGAATGCCTTTGTACGATATGGGTATCAAATGAAAGGTGTTAAAGAGTATTTTATGAGGGAGTGGGCCATAGTTCTATAGGTGAACGCCAACCCATTTAGGGATATAGCCATAAAAGTGGATCAGGGTTGACTCTAGAATGCGTTTGTACGATATGGGTATCAAATGAAAGGTGTTAATGAGTATTTTAAAAGGGAGTAATCCTTAGTTCCATAGGTGGTTCGAGATACCGCCATAAAGGTGGACCAGGGGTGACCCTAGAATTTGTTTGTACAATATGGGTATCAAAAGAAAGGTGTTAATGAGTATTTTAAAAGGGATTAATCCTTAGTTCCATAGGTGGACGCCGTTTCGAGATATCGCCATAAAGGTGGACCAGGGGTTACCCTAGAATTTGTTTGTACAATATGGGTATCAAAAGAAAGGTGTTAATGAGTATTTTAAAAGGGAGTGGGCCTTAGTTATATAGGTACACACCGTTTCGAAATATCGCCATAAAGGTGGACCAGGGTGACTCTAGAATGTGTTTGTACGATATGGGTATCAAATTAAAGGTATTAATGAGAGTTTTAAAAGGGAGTGGTGGTAGTGGTATATGTGAAGTCGTTTTCCAGATCGCGACCAAAATGTGGACCAGGGTGACACAGAACATCATCTGTTGGATACCGCTAATTTATTTATGTATGTAATACCTGCCAAGATTTTAAGGGTTTTTTATTTCGCCCTGCGGAACTTTTTCATTTTCTTCTACTTAATATGGTAGGTGTCACAACCATTTTATAAAGTTTTTTCTAAAGTTATATTTCGTGTCAATAAACCAATCCAATTACCTCAACATGTTTCATCCCTTTTTTCGTATTTGGTATAGAATTATGGCATTTTTTTCATTTTTCGTAATTTTCGATATCGAAAAAGTGGGCGTGGTCATTTTCGGATTTCGTTCATTTTTCATACCAAAATAAAGTGAGTTCAAGTAAGTACGTGAACTAATTTCATTAAAGATATGTCGATTTTTGCTCAAGTTATCGTGTTAGCGGCCATGCGGAAGGACAGACGAAGGACTGTGTATAAAAACGGGGCGTGGCATAAACCGATTTCACCCCTTTTCACAGAAAACAGTTAACATCATAAAATCTATGCCCCTACCAAATTTCAAAAGGATTGGTTAATTTTTCTTCGACTTATGGCGTTAAAAGTATCCTAGACAAATTAAATGAAAAAGGGCTGAGCCACGCCCATTTTGAAATTTTCTTTTATTTTTGTATTTTTTTGCACCATGTCATTACTGGAGTTGAATGTTGACATAATTTACTTATATACTGTAAAGATATTAAATTTTTTGTTAAAATTTTACTTTAAAAAAATTTTTTTTTAAAGTGGGCGTGGTCCTTCTCCGATTTTGCTAATTTTTATTAGGCGTACATATAGTAATAGGAGTAACGTCCCTGCCAAATTTCATCATGATATCTTCAACGACTGACAAATTACAGCTTGCAAAACTTTTAAATTACCTTCTTTTAAAAGTGGGCGGTGCCACGCCCATTGCCCAAAATTTTACTAATTTTCTATTCTGCGTCATAAATTCAACTCATCTACCAAGTTTCGTCGATTTATCTGTCTTTGGTAATGAATTATCGCACTTTTTCGGTTTTACGAAATTTTCGATATCGAAAAAGTGGGCGTGGTTATAGTCCGATATTGTTCATTTTAAATAGTGATCTGAGATGAGTGCTCAGGAACCTACGTACCAAATTTCATCAAGTTACCTCAAAATTTACTCAAGTTATCGTGTTAACGGACGGACGGACGGACGGACGGACATGGCTCAATCAAATTTGTTTCGATCCTGATTATTTTGATATATGGAAGTCTATATCTATCTCGATTCCTTTATATATGTACAACCAACCGTTATCCAATCAAACTTAATATACTCTGTGAGCTCTGCTCAACTGAGTATAAAAAGGAATAGAAGTAGCAAATTTGCCAGTCAAACAAACCACCGCTGTATAGCTAAATGGTTAGCGCAGCATGCCTAAAGCGTACTGATGATGAAGGCTTAGCACCCTTCGAAAGGGATCTATATGCGCAGCTATGGCAGGTTGTCTGAAAAATTTTCTACTTACTATTCCAAAAACAAAATACAATTTTTCAAATTTAGAAAAATTAAAAAATAACAATAATTATCATTAGAAAACAAAAAAAAAAAAAAAAATTATTGTTCTGGTCTTGAGCTCGAATCGAACCTTGAATCATTTATCAATAGGCCGATAAAAACAAAAACAATTCTTAATAAACCATGAGCACTTGGGAATGTCAAACAAAGTAATTGACAATAAACAAAAATCCAGCATTATCAGTGCTTTGCACCAGATGGCGCAACACTGAATAAATATGGTTGGTAAAAAGGAATAGAAGTAGCAAATTTGCAAGTCAAACAAACCACCACTGTATAGCTAAATGGTTAGCGCAGCATGCCCAAAGCGTACTGATAATGAAGGCTTAGCACCCTTCGAAATGGATCTATATGCGCAGCTATGGCAGGTTGTCTGAAAAATTTTCTACTTACTATTCCAAAAACAAAATACAATTTTTCAAATTTAGAAAAATTAAAAAATAACAATAATTATCATTAGAAAAAAAAAATGTTTGTTCTGGCCTTGAGCTCGAATCGAACCTTGAATCATTTATCAATAGGCCGATAAAAACAAAAACAACTTGACTTAATTTTAGATAGGTCTGGATCTCTATCAGTTTCTGACGCTAGAATTTCCGCATTTATGAACTCACTTGAAATTTCAAAAATTGATACTAAACATAATTCATTTACTTCTTATTGTTAATTTTGTCTGTAGATGGCTTTGTTAGAGTTGGCGCTGCGCGAGATAAACAATCGACATTAGTGTGTTCTGAACCCTTTTTGTAGATTATTTCATAGTTGAAACTTGATAGAAATTCAGCATAACGTAGTAATCGTGATGCTGTTATTGCGGGCATTTTACTGTGCTGATGGAAAATTCGCGTAAGTGGTCGATTATCGGTAATGAGTTTAAACTTCCTTCCGTATAGGTACATAAAAAAGTGATTGATGGTAAATACAATGGCTAAAGTTTCTCGATCTAACTGGCTGTAATTCCTTTCAGCGGCAGTCAATGATGTGGATGCAAAAGCGACGGGATGTTCTAGGCCATCCTTCATGTGCGAAAGCACACCTGCGATTCCCGTAGGACTTGCGGCTGGCAGTTCGGGATTGAAAGGCATTAGCACTGTATCACTGGCGATAATTTCTTTAAGTTTTAAAAATGCTGCCTCGCAACCGGAAGGCCAAAAAAACTTTGTGTTGGTTTGGAAACGTGTGTAGTGGAAACGTGATCGTAGATAAGTTTCGAATAAATCTGGAGTAGTACGTAACCATTCCTAAAAATCGCTTAACATCGCCTTGCTTAGCGGGTCGTGGCATATTTATTATCGCTTGAATTTTTGATTGTGATTTTGAAATTCTATTAATTATATTGAACAACATGACCCAAATATTCGATCTTAGTTTAAAAAAATGAGCATTTACTTTTATTTAAATGTAAATCACGTTCCTTAAGGCGTTGAAGGCATTCGATTAGATTAGTTGCGCACTTTTCTTTTATGGCTCCATGTTCGATGATATCGTCGAAATACGACATTGTGTTTTTTAATCCAGGTAATATTTGCTCAAAAATGTGATTACATTCAGCTTGTGCCGGTTTGATACCAAATGAAAGCCTATTTACCTTATACGTGCCCCTATGCGTAGATATTGTTTGGATAATGCTAGATTCTTCACTTACTCGAAAATACGCCTTGTATAAATCAAGCCTACAAAAACAATTGGATCCTTTGAGATTGTCCAAAATTTCGTCAATGCGACGTATGGGGTAGTTTGCAAACACGAGCTGTGTATTAACTCCGACTTTGTAGTCGACGCAGAGTCGCACTCCGCCGTCTGCTTTAGGGATAATTACCAAGGGCGACCCCCAGTCACTTCTTTCAACTTTTGATATGATCCCCGATTTTTTTAAATTATTTAGCTCCATCTCAACACGGTCGCGTAGTGCATATGGAACTTCTCGCTCCTTGATAAAACTCGTTATAGCGTCTTTTCGAAGTTGAAGTGTGACTTCAAGGTTTGGCACACACCCTACTCTTTGTATAAAAACTTGTTGAAATTTGTGAATGATATCTTCTATTGAACAAATATTACGCATATGGTAGTTGGATAACTTATTTGCACATTGATTGTCTACTTGCTGTAAGTTGATTTTTAGATGTCTAATTCAAATTCGACCCAAAAGAGCATCATACCTATTTGGTACTACGTACATTTCTTCTACTGATCGGTGGTTACTGTATTCTACCTCTGTATTTACTTTGCCATCTGGGACTACTACGTTTTTTGTGTATGAACGAAATGCTGTTGAGGATGGTTGAAGTTTTTTCTTGGTATTGAGCTGTTCGAACTCATTTCGAGGAATTAATGTATAGCCTACCCCCGAATCTACTTCAAATTTTTGTGGTTGACTATTAATTTTAACAGTAATGTAATATTTACCCACGTCTTCCTTCAATTCGCCATGAACACTTTTGTAAAGATCAACTATTTGATTTATTCCGTATACCTGGTGAATTTGCCTCATCGCCATCAACCGCTTTGTGACTCGACTTGTCGCTTGAATTACTCAATAACGTTTTTATACATACTTGTTGAACGTGAACTCTTTTGCCACATGAGTTTCATTTGAGGTTATGTCGATTTGTTCGACACTCTTTCGTTTTGTGATTGTCCTTACTGCAGCGAATACACAAGTTGTCGATGCCTAATTGCTTGTAATTTAATTTTGAATTTGCGCACTTCGAGTGTCTTGATGATGAACGATTTATTGACGTCTGCCTACTGCGACTTGCACCTGCGAGCCTACCGTGCAACTTGTTTACTTCCCTCACGACAGTTTGTGGTTTTGAATTTAGCTCGCGGATATCTATTTTGGACGCTTCTTAAAGCAAGTGCCCTTTGTAAAAGTTTCTCTTCTGAATGAAGAAGCTGCTCACGAACTGTGTTATCTTTTGTTCCTCTAATGAATTGCGCCCGAAGAAAAATGTTAGAAATGTCAGCATTTTATTGACATGCCGATATAAACGCACAATCATTTATGTCCCGCCGGAGTAATGCTACAAAATCCGCCACGGATTGTTCTTCGTTTTGGTATGTTGAAAGGAAATAGTGCTATATTACTAATATGTTTTTTTGGGGCACAAATATGTTTCTAGCTTCGCCACCACCTCCTCATACTTTAGATCTGTTATCCTTTTAGGCGCGATCAACGATACTAATAATCTAAAGTGTGTAGAGCCAATGGAATTGACCAGCATTTGATGACATAAGGTTTTATTTGTAAGTACTCCTTTCATTTGGAGGTAATTTTCGAATCTTTGTAAATAAAGTTTTCTCTCTTTTCATCGAAAGCCTCAAATGGTGGCAGCATAATGTGCGACGTCGGCTGCGGTGATGTTTGTTGCTGTTGAAGGTTAGAATTTGCATTTACTTGTTGAAGTAACTCACGTTGAGTTTTGGTAAATACTTGTAATAATTGCTCAAATTGGCCCTTGTCCATGATTGTATTGTATTGCAATTTGCATTTTCGAATTTTATTTGCCGTATTACTTATTTTCACTCGTCGCCACTTGTTGTGATGTAATTTCACTTGAAATAAGTATGCACGCGTTATTCTTCGATCTTCTTTATTATTCTATATATTTAACTCTAAGGAAGGTAAAGTACCGGATGTGAAGCAATATGCAAAACTCGCTAGTACTCTGGTGTTGTTGCCAGACTCTTTGAATAATAATTAAAATGAAACATAACAAGTAACTTATTTAGTTTGGGTTTGGAGCTACTTCTAACCATTAATGACTTCCATTTAAAATTTTGTTTTCTCTTAATTAAGAAATATTATTTTGGTTTAACGAATGGTATTAAAATTAGTTTTCGAACCTATCAAATTTTGACTTATACTCTTAACATTTCATTCTCGCTGACGCGCCGCCGCAGTATAGCTGCGGGACTACGTCGCCGCTGCCATTAATGAGATTGGCGAAAGCGTCTAGTATGGACATACATGTTTGTAGATATATACTTATTTTGTCTACACAGTGATACACTTACAGCTTTGCATCTGTACGTTCAGCTGCGATCCATCATACACTCTAAAAATCGAACACAAATGTGCTAACAAAACACATATGTATGTGTAATTTTTTTTGTTGAAAGTTATGCTTTTTTCGCTAGTTCACTCAACAGAGAATTTGCTATGAAAATATTTAAGATTGATTGGTGATACATACTTTTTCTTTGATTGAGCAATAAATAAATACAAGGCGCGAAAGCCTACGAAGAGATTTTATGCCGAGCTTCTCTTAAATTTTCGTCGTGGTCCTTTAATTTTTCCCACAAGTTTGCCGGACGGGGCCTACATGTTTAACGCCGACTCCGAATAGGACAACAGGCCGAGATCATTTGATAATAAACTGAAGTTAATACCCCAAATGTGAGTTATCCGAGATTTAAACTGTATGTAAGCAAGTAAGTATGCGAAGGTGCTTCTCCTCTCCCTTGCGATGTGCTGCTTTTGGAGGAAGCACGCAAATCAGCGGACCTCCACATTTTATGCCGACTCCAAACGCCATAAGCAAAGGTAGAAGCTTTCCATAGCCGAAATACACCCTAAAAGGTTGTCCAGTACCGTTGGGCGACCATGGTTAAGAAAAATGTTCTCAAGTATTTTGATGTTAGTAAGTCGGATACCATTGGTTAGTTATGCTAGAGGACGACCACTACCCCACAGCGGCCGCCGGATAGTAAGGTAGGAAAAATAACCTACGTTTATATATGCAAAGTGAAAAACAGCTTATGTAGAGTTGGTTTCATGAAAAGCTCGCGCTTAAGTGCAATGTGTAGAATTTATATTATGTTTTATCACCCATATTTTGCAAGGTTATTTTATACGACAGCATGAAACTTTTAATACACTTCCAAAAATATTGGGTGGGGTGTCAAAAGGCTCATTTTGGTCCCAGGGTTGCGAATCCAAAAACGGAAGCTAAATATTCTGTCAAAAGATACTCCCGACAACCCGCAAAATGACCCCGACCGCTCCGAAAATGGGTGTATTTTCTACTCAATTTTTTCTGTATAAAACAAGTAACAACCACGACGTGTAAGTTTTCATTTTCTTTTGCAAAAATTAGAACCAAAATTTTTAATTTCCGTTTTCGGATTCCCGATTCTTGGTCCAAAACGCGTCTCTTGACATCCCTCCCGATATATTTGGACGTGCAATAAACGTTTCAAGCTGTCGTATGGAATTATCTTTTGTAACAATTTGTAGATCAAATTCGTCTTATTTTTTGTGTGCAAACCACACAGAAATTTTTTTAAAGTGTAGGTAAGCCGGTTAGAGCATTTCTCGCTCTTCTTTCTTTCGTATTAATAATGTACATATGTATGCATGAGTATGTACGGTATGTTCACAACGCCTTAATACTTTGCGATAGTGAGTTCCGCGGCCATTTGTTTTTTGTCTCGTTTTTCCTTTTGGCATTGTGTCGAAAGGTAGGTGGGCAATAATTCTACAGCAATATGGCTGCGGGTGCATGGGTTACACTTCCATTCATGAACTGCTTGGCAATGAATGGAAACTATTAAATAAACATCATATGTACTTCTTCGTACACTTCGGCTATTTCCCATCAGTCAAATCAACTAGTTGTTTACTAGAAGAATATTAGTTTACAAAAACCTAAAACTAATCAGAGTTATGTTTTTTTCATATGAGCAACTGGTATTTTTAACACGGCGATGTTGTTAGTGGCGTTAAGCGCAGTGGTACGGAAGCCATGCTAATGACTGGCGAACTGAATATTTGTCTTTAAATGAGCAAAGCGGAACGGCCTCTACTGCCAAAGGAATTACATCGTCAGATACGACTCACAATTGTTAGTTGCGCTTCCAGGCTTTGGTGGCGAGATTATTCTTGCCATTCTCCATTATTATGAAATGAGAAAGGCTTAAATTGCCAAGTAGAAAACATGCGTTAGTTAGTTGACGCCGTTATGCCCAAGGGGTTTTAGAATCGGCATAGCTATTCTATCTGGATCTGTTTATTAAAATTTGTTGATTTCTACGACATCTAGCCTTGTTAACTGAAGTATATCTTGCAAATTTCCGACAGAAACCATTAGCGCATCCCATCGAGTTAGACAAAATCCAAATGAAATACTAGGTAGTTTGAATAACCCCACAAAATTCCAATCAATGAACAAGAATGTTTGCTGACTACTTTGGCTTTTAATTGCAGGGTTGGTATAGGATTCAAACTCTATTGTAGAACCCGAACAAGAGTAGATTGCATTCATGTAAATGTGCCAAAGAATAATTGAATAGAAAAATGTTCCTGCAGAGAGGTTTTTATGATGATTTTAACGGTATATACATACACAAATACATATGTAAATATATACATACATACACTCAGCAGCATACATAAAGAGTTCAATGCTGAACTGGAAGTCGATAACGCATTTTCATAAATTTTATGTAGATTTAATTTGGTACCACTTGTTTTTCTGATTTCAACCGCCTTTTCCTTTTTTTGATACCTCCTGTTTTTCAAAGAACTTCAAATGAGGTTATTGATCAGTTTATTTGCTCACTGTGGCGGTGGCAGTCGGTATTTTGCCAAACTTTGCACTGATAATGAATAGTCTTTATCTTTCTTCAAGTTTTTTATTACCGAAATATATATATTTTTTTAATTTTTGTGAGAAACCTTACACTAACAAGTCTTTTCACGTGTAAAAGTACGTGCACACTTAGCGTCACGATATGTAGCGGCATCGGCACTTCACTATTTTGGCTATGTGGTCAACATTGTCGCTCATTGCCGCGTTGCGTAGTGGTGGTGCCGTGAAGTTTGAGTTGTTCCATAAGAATACATGCAAAGAATATTTGACGCGTAGCGTCCACTTCTATTATCAGTTGTGGCGGCCACCGTAGCGTGCTCCGCCTACCACACCGAAGATCCTGGGTTCACACCTAGCGCAAAGCAACATCAAAATTTTAGAAATAAGGTTTTTCAATTAGAAGAAAATTTTCTAAGCGGGGTCGAACCTCGGCAGTGTTTGGCAAGCACTCCGAGTGTATTTCTTTCATGAAAAGCTCTCAGTGAAAACTCATCTGCCTTGCAGATGCCGTTCGGACTCGGCATAAAACAAGTAGGTCCCGTCCCGCCAATTTGTAGGAAAACATAAAAGGAGCACGACGCAAATTGGAAGAGAAGCTCGGCCTAAGACCTTTTCGGAGTTTATCGCGCTTTACATTCATTTATTTATTTATAATCAGTTGTGCATATTTTTGGGATTTCAAATACAAATATTTGTTTTTAATAAGGCAACTGTACAATTGTTTGAATGCTCTTGTTTTTCAATTCGCTAAATAGCGAAAACTATGAAGAATCTATTAGGAATATTAGAAGAGACCACACCATCTAACAGGGCTTTACTTATAATAATCCGAACATTTCGAGAAATAATTAATTAAAAGTGGACACTCTATTTTCAGAACACTCCTTTTAGCCAAAATACATGTGCAGCAGTTTTTCATCCAGTATTGCTAGTTTTGATGTTGCTTAGTTGTTTCATAAACACGCGTGTATTCATACTAGCCTGGCAGCTCCATGCAGCGATTTATGCCAAATTTCGAACTATTTTCACAATCACACTCAGGCTGGGTGCGAGTTCTCCTAAATTTTAGGTACATAAACTAATATTTCACTGGAAACTTCAAGCGCCGTTATAATTTAGGAAAAAATCTGTCGAAACTGTGCTAATTTCTTTGAAAGCCAAAATTGTTTGCTTTTAGGAAAAATTACAAAATCTCAAAATTTGCGATGTTTTCGTATGTTTTAATATAAGAAGTGGCCTCGGACGATCGAATGAATACATCTTTAAGCAACAATGCAATATGTGGCAGTTCAGCTGAAAAGCCTTTTTTGCGGAAAGAAATATGTTTAGGAAAATATATGTTTATGTAGGGAAAATCTATATGGAAAATTTAGTTATATAATTAAAGATTGGAAGTTAAGTACGAAAATAAAAATAATCTGGTTATATGTAAACTAGATCTAAAGAAGATTGCTTAAAACAAACACAGACATCAACAAAAAAATTATAAATAACAAGTAAGGAAGCCTAAGTTCGGGTGTAACCGCACATTACATACTCAGCTGGGGGCTTTGGAGACAAATTAAAGGAAAATCACCACGTCGTAAAATGAACCTATGGTAACCCTGGAATTCGTTTATATGACATGGGTATCAAATGGAAGGTATTAAAGAGTATTTTAAAAGGGATTGGGCCATAGTTCTATAGGTGAACGCGATTTCGGAATATCGCCATAAGGGTGGACCAGGGGTGAATCTAGAATATGTTTGTACGATATGGGTATCAATGAGTATTTTAAAAGGGAGTGGGCCTTAGTTCTAATAGGTGGATGCCTTTTCGAGATATCGCCATAAAGGGGTGACTCTAGAATGTGTTTGTACGATATGGGTATCAAATGAAAGGTATTAATGAGGGTCTTAAAAGGGAGTGGATCTTAGTTGTATACGTCAAGGCGTTTTCGAGATATCGAACAAACGTGGACCAGGGTGACCCAGAACATCATTATTTATATAATTAATACCACGAACAGTATTCCTGCCATGATTCCAAAGGCTTTTGATTTCGCCCTACAGAACTTTTTCATTTTCTTCTACTTAATATGGTAGGTCTCACACCCATTTAACAAAGTTTTTTCTAAAGATATATTTTGCGTCAAAAAACCAATCCAATCACCATTTTTCATCCCTTTTTTGGAATTTGGTATAAACTTATGGCATTTTTTCATTTTTCGAAATTTTCTATATCGAAACAGTGGGCGTGATCATAGTCGGATTTCGCCCATTTTTAATACCAGGATAAGGTGGGTACAGATAAGCACGCGAACTAAGTTTAGTAAAGATATATCGATTTTTGCACAAATAATCGTGTTAACGGCCGAGCGGAAAGACAGACGGCTTACTGTGTATAAAAACTGGGCGTGGCTTCAACCGATTTCGCCCATTTTCACAGAAAACAGTTACTGTCATAGAGTCTATGCTCTACCAAAATTCACACGGATTGGTAAATTTTTGTTCGACTTATGGCATTAAAAGTATTCTAGACAAATTAAATGAAAAAGAGCGGAGCCACCCCCATTTCGAAATTTTCTTTTATTTTGGTCTCTTGTTACACCATATCGTTACTGGGGTTGAATTTTGACATAATTTACTTATATACTATAAAGATATAAAAGGTTTTGTTAAAATTTGACTTTAAAACAATTTTTTTTTTTAAGTGAGCGTGTTCGTCATCTGTTTTCGCTAATTTTTATTTACCACACATATAGTAATAGGAGTAACGTTCTTGCCTAACTTCATCATGAGACCTTCAACGACTGCCAAATCACAGCTTGCAAAACTTTTAAATTACCTTCTTTTAAAAGTGGGCGGTACCACGCCCATTGTCCAAAATTTTACTAATTTTCTATTCTGCGTCATAAATTAAACTCGACTACCAGGTTTCATCGCATTACCCGTCTTTGGTATGAATTATCGCACTTTTTCGGTTTTTCAAAATTTCGATATCGAAAAAGTGGGCGTGGTAATAGTCCGATATCGTTCATTTTAAATAGCGATCTAAGATGAGAGCGCAGGAACCTACATACCAAATTTCATCAAGATACCTCAAAATTTACTCAAGCTATCGTGTTAACGGACAGACGGACGGACGGACGGATGAAGGAATCGAGATAGATATAGACTTTCATATATCAAAATCATAAGTATCGAAAAAAAATTTGATTGAGCCAAGTCCGTCCGTCCGTCCGTTAACACGATAACTTGAGTAAATTTGAGGTATCTTGATGAAATTGGAGTTCCTGGGCACTCATCTCAGATCGCTATTTAAAATGAATCGCTATTTAAATGAACTAAATCGGAGAACGCCCACGCCCACTTAAAAAAAAAATTTTTAAGTCGAATTTTTACAAAAAATTTAATACCTTTACAGTATATAAGTAAATTATGTCAACATTCAACTCCAGTAATGATATGGTGCAACAGGGCGTGGCTCTGCCCTTTTTCATTTAATTTGTCTACGATACTTTTAATGCCATAAGTCGAACAAAAATTTCCCATTCCTTGAGAAATTTGATAGGGGCTTAGATTCTAGGGCGATAACTCTTTTTTGTGAAAAAACACGAAATCGGTTGAAGCCACGCCCAGTTTTTATACACAGTCGACCTTCTTTCCTTCCTACTATTCCTTGTGAAATTTGGTAGGGGCTTAGATTCTAGGACGATAACTGTTTTTTGTGAAAAAGTACGAAATCTGTTGAAGCCACGCCCAGTTTTTATACTCAGTCCACCGTCTGTCCTTCCGCTGGGCCGTTAACACGAGAAGCGGAGCAAAAATCGATATATCTTTACTAAACTAAGCTCACGTACTTATCTGAACTCACATTGTATTGGTATAAAAAAAGGCCGAAATCCGACTATGACCAATTTTTCGATATCGAAAATTACGAAAAATGAAAAAAATGCCATAATTCTATACCAAATACGAAAAAAGGGATGAAACATGGTAATTGGATTGTATATAATTTTCTATAATCGGGTTTCCATTCAAAATAATTGGAAAAACGCCTTTATTATTTTACTGCCGACGTTTCGACGTTTCTTCTTCAGGGCCTAGTTACAATTTTAAAGAAATTAAAATAACTCAATTTAGTTTCGCAGTTCTATAGAATTAAAGTTACATATATATATGGACATTCAATTGACAAACATTTCTTACTTAAAAATCTCTGCGTTCTTCTTCGTCAAGTTTTTCTTTATATATATGTGTTTTGAAATAAAACATTGTCACTTTAATACTCAATTAAGGGAACGGAAATTATTTTACAATTTAAAAGTACTACTTTCAATAGACAACCCACAATTTATATTCCAAACTCCAATTTGTATGTAAGTACATATGTGTATACACAACAACCAACAACAACAAACAGACATAAAAACTTTTTCAATATCATATTACCAAAACATAACCCAGAAGATAACTAAAAAACTCAAAGCGTACACAAACAACATACGGTTTGCCTTCAAGAATTGAAACAACGTAGGGAAGCTATACAAAACAATAAAAGATAACATCCCAACAAAAAAACAAAAGAACATTGTATACAAAATTGACTGCGTTGACTGCCAACGAAAAAAAAGCTATATAGGCACCACATCACAACAACTATACAAACGACTGGGACAACATAGCAAAGATGTTGAAAACAAACGCACAGAAAAAAGTGCTCTTGTTCACCATGCCATTACTTTTGGGCACAAATTTGATTTTGATAATGCCAAAGTAATAGCAAGAGAAACAAACTGGCAAAAGAGAATGCTTCTGGAAGAAATACACATAAAAGCAGACAAACAATGTGTAAACAAAAGAAGTATAGAAACAAGAAATATTAGCGACATCTATGCGTGTATACTAAAATGAAACTGCAATAACCCATCAAGCATGAATTCGTCGGTGATCAACAAACGTCACATATATGTATACATATGTACTTACATTCAAATTGGAGTTTGAAATATAAATTGTGGGTTGTCTATTGAAAGTAGTACTTTTAAATTGTAAAATAATTTCCGTTCCCTTAATTGAGTATTAAAGTGACAATGTTTTATTTCAAAACACATATATATAAAGAAAAACTTGACGAAGAAGAACGCAGAGATTTTTAAGTAAGAAATGTTTGTCAATTGAATGTCCATATATATATGTAACTTTAATTCTATAGAACTGCGAAACTAAATTGAGTTATTTTAATTTTTTTAAAATTGTAACTAGGCCCTGAAGAAGACCACAATAAACGGTCGAAACGCCGGCAATAAAATAATAAAGGCGTTTTTCCAATTATTTTGACTGGAAACCCGATTATAGAAAATTATATATAAAAACAAAACAGTCGGTAGTATCAACATGGGTTTATTGACGCAAAATATAACTTTAGAAAAAAACCTTGTAAAATGGGTGTGAGACCTACCACATTAAGTAGAAGAAAATGAAAAAGTTCTGCCGGGCGAAATCAAAAGCCCTTGGAATCTTGGCAGGAATACTGTTCGTCATATTACATATATAAATAAATTAGAAGTACCCGACAGATGATGTTCTGGGTCACCTTGTTCCACATTTTGTTCGATATCTCGAAAACCCTTTCACATATAAAACTACCACCACTCCCTTTTAAAACTCTCATTAGTACCTTTAATTTGATGTCCATATCGTACAAACGCATTCTAGAGTCAACCCTGGTCCACCTCTATAACGATATCTCGAAGAGGCGTCCACCTATAGAACTAAGTCCCACTCCATTTTAAAATACTCATTAACACCTGTCATTTGATACCCATATCGCACAAACAAATTCTAGAGTCACCCCTGGTCCATCTTTATGGCGATATCTCGAAAAGTCGTCCACCTATAGAACTGAGGCCCACTCCCTTTTAAAATACTCATTAACACCTTTAATTTGATACCCATATCGTACAAACAAATTCTAGAGTGACCCCTGGTCCACCTTTATGGCGATATCTCGAAAAGTCGTCCACCTATAGAACTAAGGCCCACTCCCTTTTAAAATACTCATTAACACCTTTCATTTGATACCCATATCGCACAAACAAATTCTAGAGTCACCCCTGGTCCATCTTTATGGCGATATCTCGAAAAGTCGTCCACCTATAGAACTAAGGCCCACTCCCTTTTAAAATACTAATTAACCCCTTTAATTTGATACCCATACGTACAAACAAATTCTAGAGTGACCCCTGGTCCACCTTTATGGCGATATCTCGCAAAGTCGTCTACCTATAGAACTAAGGCCCAGTCCCTTTTAAAATACTCATTAACACCTTTCATTTGATATCCATATCGCACAAACAAATTCTAGAGTCACCCTGGTCCATCTTTATGGCGATATCTCGAAAAGTCGTCCACCTATAGAACTAAGGCCCACTACCTTTTAAAATACTCATTAACACCTTTCATTTGATACCCATATCGCACAACCAATTTATAGAGTCACCCCTGGTCCACCTTTATGGCCATATCTCGAAAAGTCGTCCAGCTTTAGAACTAAGGCCCACTCCCTTTTGAAATACTCATTAACATCTTTCATTTAATACCCATATCGTTCAAACAAATCCTAGAGTCACCCCTGGTCTACGTTTATGGCGATATCTCGAAAGCGAGTTAGCCTACAGGACTAAGGGCCACGGCCTTTTAAAATACTCATTAACACCTTTCATTTGATATCCATATCGTACAAATTCTAGAGTCAGCCCTCGTCCACCATTTTGGCGATATCCCTAAAGGGCGTCCACCTATAGAACTGTGGCCCACTCCCTTTTAAAATACTCTTTAATACCTTCCATTTGATGTCCATGTCATACAAACACATTCCAGGGTTACCCTAGGGTCAATTTCCTACATGGCGATTTTCCCTTATTTTGTCTCCATAGCTCTCAGCTGAGTATGTTATGTTCGGTTACACCCGAACTTAGCCTTCCTTACTTGTGTTATATCTCTTTTGGTTTAGAAGTGTTCGAAAACATCTATGTGCTCGCAGTACTAGAAGTACTCTAAAAAACGGTTATGTACTTACTTGCTTATAACTGTTTTTAATCGTTGGCGAAAGTGCTTTGATTTTAATATAAAAATATTTAAAAACCATCTACATACATACACAAATACATACTGTATATACTACATAAGTTCTACAATTTTATTTGTTCGGATGCAATTGGAAGTCGACCATTGTGATTGTAAATATTGTTTAGCTATCTCCAAAGATATTTCTGTTTTTAATTCAATATAGAATAATATGGCATTCTTAATGAAGCAACTGGCTTGTTTGAAAAAATAGTGGACGAGGAAGAATGCGAAGAAATGGACGCGTCCCAAGGCAGCCGGTTCTATGTACCGGAGCGACTCGTGATTTTTCCGAACAAGGGCTGTCATTTCAGTGTAACACCATTTAATTTATTGCGTCCCTCCCACAAATTGTCATCCTCTCAGCGGATCCTTGCAGCGGGACTGCGCCATATTCTCTTGCTCTGGGAGGGTATGCTGCGTTTGCCGGAAAATAATCTTTTTAGGACGGTCACACTCTTGTCAGTGTGTCACGTGCAAGGGATGGTTGCATCGGGCAGGATGTTCTGGGCTAGACCCCAAAATCCGTCGTCCTCGTAACATTTATAAATCTTTTTTGGCTCCTTGCTATTCACGCCCAAGGGCGTCCCATAGTCTGCGCCTGCGCTTTTGCGTCCTGACCTCCCTCATCCCAGGCGTAGTTACCCATTATTTACCCCCAGAGTTACGACGTCTCCTCCTTTGCACTTCAGAATTCTGCAGTTAAACTCTAATGGGTTAACTGGGAAGATTTCCAAGTGACCAAACTCACAGCAAGATCTGCTCTGCAGACCTGCTCTCAGTATAACGTCCACAGAAAAGATCGCGAGTGCAAATGATAGTTATCTAATCCAGCTTTCAACTTTTTCACGTTGCATCTACTCTAATAATAGTATTGTGTAAAAAATTTCATATATTTCCCTACCACCAAAAGCAAATTTGAATCGTGTTTGAAAGTAGTTATGTGCTGTAAAACGGCGCAGATATTTATCACGTCGTAATGGGTTAAAAAATATAATTTTTTCCTTCACGCATCAATAACATACTTTCCATAAAATATTTCAAAAATACGACATTTGCAATATTTTGCAAATGGACACCGGAAATTCGTTTTTTTGATCTCCTGAAAAGTTACTGAAAAACACATAACTGTTTTTGTGAGCGCAGCGACGGTTTGTTGTGAAAAGTGGATGAAATAGTATCATATTCACGTGCTGCTTCATCGCTGCCTTTGTTTAAGAGGGAAAACTCTCTGAATATTCGTTACCAGGTCGCGCTTTTCCTTTAAACAGAAATTTTACTGGGCCTTGAAACTTTTAGTCTTCGGGGATTTTTGGGTAATATTTTAAATTTTTCCAATGCTATTTAAGAATAAGGTCGATCTAGTGCTGTATTTTGCGATCGGGTTAAACCGATATAATTTTATAAATCTTTTAATGCTTAAACTTTGAGCTGGATATGACAATATTTTTGGCAAGTTGATCGCCTTTAATCCATTAATTAATCTATGAAATTGCTGTGTATATGTAATCTTATTAACAATAAACAGTTTTTCATAGCCAGATGCTTATATCGGAAAGATCGGAAATTTGTATGTATGTATACATCTGCATTTCTTAATTGTATAAAAAGTGGGCGTGCTAAACAATCGATTTTGTAATTCTTGTATAGGGCAATATTTTTTTCAAAAGGAAAGATGGATAATAAATATAAGTACTATATCTTCAGCGTCCTCTAAGTCGATGTAAAGCCGTTGTCACACACGTTTTTTTTTTTAAATAATTAAATACGAAATTTAAATCATCCTTTACAAAGTTGTTCCTATAAAATTTAAACTTTGTAGATTTATGAATCGAGGAAATATCCTATAACCTTCATGTATCTGGGTTATAAAACTACCGGAGGTCTACATTTGCAGCAAGCATGTAACAGCTTGTAAAACTAAGATGATTACTTGTTTGTTGATTGCCTTACTTATACGTGAATACTACTAAAGCTTTTATTTGAAAATTGAACAGAAATTAATGCCAGTTTTTTCAGTACGATTTTAAACTACAGTCGAAATAAACTCAAGTTATCTAAAGCAGTTCACAACAACGCAGAAAATTATCGCCTTAGTAATGCTTCGATAGTTAACATGTTTGTTTCATTTTGCCGTCGGAAACTTCTTTCTCCTCATTCTGGTTGCTGTACCAGAGGTATCTCGCGGAAAAACTCCTGAACTTCATTCGGCATACTTTTAACGGCTTCGGGCCCATGCTAAGCGGCCACTCTGCGGCTTAATACCTCTGATCCGTATCCTTCTCCTCTATTTTTATAGTATATTAACTTTGATTGGATAACGGTTGATTGTACAGGTATAAAGGAATAGAGATAGATATAGACTTCCATATATCAAAAAAAAATATATCGAAAAAAAATTTGATTGAGCCATGTCCGTACGCCCGTCCGTCCGTTAACACGATAACTTGAGTAAATTTTGAGGTATCTTGATGAAGTTTGGTATGTAGGTTTCTGGGCACTCATCGCAATTTAAAATGAACAATATCTGACTATAACCACGCCCACTTTTTCGATATCGAAAATTTCGAAAAATCGAAAAAGTGCATAATTCATTACCAAAGACGGATAAAGCGATGAAACTTGGTAGTTGGGTTAAACTTATGACGCAAAATAGAAAATTAGTAAAATTTTGAACAATGGGCGTGGCACCGCCCACTTTTAAAAGAAGGTAATTTAAAAGTTTTGCAAGCTGTAATTTGGCAGTCGTTGAAGATATCATGATGAAATTTGGCATGAGCGTTACTCCTATTACTATATGTATGCTTAAAAAAATTTGCAAAATCGGAGAACGACCACGCCCACTTAAAAAAAAATTTTTTTTAAGTCTAATTTTAACAAAAAAGTTTATATCTTTACAGTATATGAGTAAATTATGTCAAGATTCAACTCCAGTAATGATATGGTGCAACAAAATACAAAAATAAAAGAAATTTTCAAAATGGGCGTGGCTCCGCCCTTTTTCATTTCATTTGTCTAGGATACTTTTAATGCCATAAGTCGAACAAAAATTTACCAATCCTTGTGAAATTTGGTAGAGGCTTAGATTCTAGGACGATAACTGTTTTCTGTGAAAAAGGGCGAAATCGGTTGACGTCACGCCCAGCCTTTATACACAGTCGACCGTCTGTCCTTCCGCTCGGCCCCTAACACCATAAATTGAGCAAAAATCGAAATATCTTTACTAAACTCAGTTCACGTATTTATCTGAATTCACTTTGTATTGGTATAAAAAATGGCGAAAATCCGCCTATGACCACGCCCACTTTTTCGAATCGAAAATTTCGAAAAATGAAACAAATGCCATAATTCTATACCAAATACGAAAAACGGATGAAAAATGGTGATTGGATTGGTTTATTGACGTAAAATATAACTTTAGAAAAAAACTTTGTAAAATGGCTGTGACACCTACCATATTAAGTAGAAGAAAATGAAAAATTTCTGCAGGGCGAAATCAAAAGCACTTGGAATCTTGGCAGGAATACTATTCGTGGTATTACATATATAAATAAATTAGCGCTACCCGACAGATAATGTTCTGGGTCACCCTGGTTCACATTTTGGTCGATATATCGATAACGCCTTCATATAGTATAAAACTACCACCACTCCCTTTTAAAATCCTTTATTCCTTTAATTTGATACCCATATCGTAAAAACTCATTCCAGAGTCACCCCTGGTCCACCTATAGAACTAA